>NC_077230.1:91871552-92471552 GCF_027887165.1 Monodelphis domestica | reverse complement strand
TCTCAGATACTTTCTAGCTGTGTGACTGGGCAAGTCACTTAACTCCAATTGTCTTACTGCTCTTCTGCCTTAGATCTGATACTTAGTATCGATTCTAAATTAGAAAGTAAGGGCTTGGGAAAAAAATTATCATCTAGTACAAACCAATCCTGTGCCATTTCCTTCACTGATAACTCAGAATTTAATAAGAATAATAGTTATCAATGAAAGCATTCACATGAATCAAAAAGCAAAAAGTTCCCACCATGCAGTGCTGTACGTGTGTGGTGCCCGCCCCGGCGAGCTCCACAAGCTGAGGTGCCAACTCTCCCTTCTTTGTGGCAGTCAGGTCATTAAGGGAATACAGGTGGAGATCTTCTGTCAAGTGCCCTGGCACTGTGTCGAAGGCATCCAGGAGGCTGTGAGGACATAGGAGGGAGATCGGAGTGAGGTTCTGTAGAAACAACCCCTACCATATCAGATCCCATCATGGGCAACTATGGAGCCTCAAGCTCCAGCCAAAGCATATCCTGCCACCCCCAACCCTGACATCGAGGAGATACCTAAAGAGGGACTCTTTCCAACCAAATGCCAGCCCTCCTTCATACTTCCAGGCACCATCACCAAAGGAGTCTTCATGGTCATTTGCCATTTTCAGATATCCCAAGGTTAATGGTCTGGGTTTCACTTAGGGGAAGCTTAGAAACAAACAAACTACAGAGCAGTCGTTCTCGAAGGGTGGTTCACAGACTCTGGGGGGTCTTACGGAGACGAGAAAGGAGGGTCTGTGAGGCTAAGAAATTATTTGCCTATTAAAATACTCCTCTATCTAAGACTGGATGCATTTTCCTTCATATATTTCAGTCAAAGTAACATATTACAATAGATTAAATTCTGAAGCACAGATGAGAAGTCTAGCCATTTTCTATTAAAGTCAGACTTCAAACAGATTTGTACAAATATATAAAACGACGCCCTCCTGAGTTTTGTTTCAGAAAATAGGTTTTTCATAAATTTTATGATGCTAAGATGAAATGATTTTAAAAATTTGTCATTTTCATGTATAATATAGTAATTATCAAGAGTTAACCCATGTAAAGGATGGCCCCTTAGAGTTGATCCTCAATAATTTTTAGGTAGAGTGGCTGCTAGGAAGGGATCCCAGGGTTGTAGTGCCCCCACTAGACTCACTGTTTTGCTAGCCGGCAAGTCTTGAACATATTCTTCATGTGGTACAGCTGGATGCGCAACAGCTGGGCAGAGATGTGAGGGAAGGAAAAAGAACAAGGGAGGGTCAGGGCTTCAGAAGAGGCTGACTGCCGGAAGGCTCCTAAGAAATACAGCAGGCCATGGATTTAAGAAGACCTGGTCTCTTCCCCCCACAACCCCCCAATCCCTCATTCCAACCTGCTCTAAAGGCAATCCAATGATGACAGAGCTGAGGAACCTGGGTCTTCCAGGTTACCTGATCAAATGCACAATGCTGATGGCTGAGCTGGGAAGAGAACTCAGAAAGCCTGGCCACCCCAGATATTAATACTTAAATCTGCCAGAGAAAAATTCTTTTGAGTGACTCATATCCAGACTTATTGACATGTCCACAGGGCATCAAATCTGCTTCTCTGTGGCAGGTAGTCAGGGCTATCCTTGGGTTTGGGATTCTGCCTCAGGCTCAACATTTGGGAAGGGGCAGAGAATTCAGGTAGGATGAAGCTGCTGAAAAGAATCTGACTTGGAAGACCAAGGCCAAGAGGAGGAACAAGTGGGAAGGCATAAGCAGAGCTTGCCTGGTGTACAAAAGAGAGGAGGCAACGAGGGAGAAAAGAGTCTAGATTGGATCTTTCCCCACGCCCGGCCTACCCGGACTTGATTGAGCAGCTTGACCTTCCTGTAGAGGGCACTGTTGATGTCCTGGACATTGAAGAGTGGATCATTCCAAATCTTGGTGAGCAGGTCCTTGGAGAAGTTGCTGACGTAGTACTTGCTGAAGTCCCATTTACGTAGGATTCGACTAGGGATGACCACCTGGGCATTCCCATGGCAGCACTGGCAGAAGTACTTGCCCAGATATTCACAGTACCGGAGCCTCTTAATATAGTCTGGGGAGCAAGAAGGCGAGAGCCACATTTGTAAGGCCATAGTAGAGAGCAATGGTAATGCTCGAGGCTCACAGCTGACTGAGGGTGAGGAACAGTTGGGACCTTGGTGAGGAGGGAAGGGAAGATCCTGATTAAGGATCTCGGCTCTAGAGATCTGACTGAAAAAATCCAGCTTTCTCCTCCATCACAGTCTCAGACAACTGACAACATCCTCGTAAGCTGCCAGAGTTCTTCAAATGTCCCCCTTTCCTAAGTCTGTTCTCCTTCCCCTAGATAGTGTCCCATCATTCTCTTTTCACAACATCCCTCCTTGTCTCCTTGGGGTCATGGGGAAAGAGAAACCCAGGGAGCGAAATGGGAAGAAGTGACTCACCAGGGTCTGTCCTGATGCCACACCCTGCACAGCGGTAATTCTGCTTGGCCACAGCAATTTTTCTTCTGCGGGAAGAGAGTGGGTCAGGGGTTGACAGACTCTTGGCTAGTCCCTCTTGAATGCCTCCACTTCAAGAGGCTGTGAGATACTAACACTGGGATTTTACTTCTCAAGGGTAGATTACAGTGAAAAGATTAAATGCTTCTTTGGTTTGGTTATCTGACTTTTGGGACCCAATTAACAGCAGGCTGGCAGAGACTTATAAGGATCATAACAGACACATGGGGAATTAAGGCTGTCATTTAAGAAAGGGGCACCTACAACAGACAGCCTTCATCATCACAATATTGAATCAAAAAGCAGGGAAGGAAGGGAAATAACAGAACAAAAGGAAAACAATACTGAATACTGTAAAAACATAATAGAAACCACTCAAAAATACTGAAAAGAGGATAAAGGCCAAAGAATGCCAGTAGTTGGTGATCTTGTTTAAAGAGTAACTCTGGGTTGGTGCTAGAGCTAGTGACTAGTCACTAATCGACACCTTGAAAAAACAAGATTCCTTTCCTCTTTATAGAGAACTCGATGAGGTGGCAGGGTACCACAGTTGATGGAGCCACATACTGAAGAGGGTGAAAGACCTTTGGCAAATAAATCACTAGCACCTTATGAAAAACAAAAACAAGAAGTACATATCCACTGGTTGCTTACGTGGGGGCAGGATGAATGTTAAAGATTATCTGGGGCCGGGGTGGGGCCCACTCCAGGTTCCCTCGAACTCTGATGCGGAGCTTATAGATGTCAGCATGCTGCCCGTCATCTGGTGAGATGGGCAATGAGTCAGGGATGGGCAGGAGCTAAAAGACAGAGGCACAGAGTGACCTGGAGGATAGCAGGTCAAGAAATCTATCTCTTACTTGTTGATTAACCAACACGAATGTTAAGCTCCACACTACTTGCAAGATATTGTATGAGGAATTACAAAGGCAAAAATGAAACTGTCCCTACCCTCTAAAAGTTTATGACCTATCACACAGATTTTGCCTGTGAACAATGCAAAAGACACCACAGTTGTAACTAGTTTTCTTTCTGAGCAGTTCTGTCTTTACCCTGCCTTTCCTGGGCTCTGTCCTGGCCTCTCTGAGCCAAGGGCACTGGTTCTCAGGCAGAATTGCCCAATAATCACCCCAAAGCGTCCTGTTTATTTAGTACCTGCTCTCTGCTGTTAACATTCTGTGGCTGTCCTCTGGGGGGAACTGTGGCCCTGTGGGAGGGGATCATTAGGCTGCCAGACCAGATCTAGCTTTAAGATCAGGGTGGGGTGGTATTGATCTTTTTTTGTTTTTGACTGTCAATGTCAAAGGTAATAAATTTGGTCTGTTGAATTTATTGCCTCCTTAGAATAATGTTTTTAAATGCACACAATAAAATATGTATGATTACAAATAAAATCTATTTTGCTGAAATAGTTCTCAAAATATTTTAAAAGAAGTTTCTGGAAGCCAAGTTAAAAACCTCTGCTCTGGAGGATGTTGGGACGGTATCCTCATGCTCCTTACAGGTTCAGTGTGGGGGAATGGGATAGGGACAGGAATGGGTCCCTGAATTTGCTATGGAATGAACATAAAGCCTGAGACTGACCCCAAACTCAGCTGGCCTCTCTTTGAATGAATTTGACAGAATGTCCTGCATCTTATTGACACTCTGCTTTTCTTCCTATGGATGAGAGGAGACTAGGATTAGGGTCAAAATTCACCATGTGGAAAGCTAGCTAGCACCCCAAAAGCAAAACGGAAAATAGAAAAAGTGTACTCTAGGGTGAAGAGGCAAGTTGGCTCTCCCAGTAAGCCTGGCCCTGGCTCCCTCACAGACACAGCTAGGTGATACACCAGCTTTTAGGCAGTCGGCTTCTCCTTGATGGAAGGCTCATACCTGACATAGAAGGTGGGAGTTCTAATGCTCAATCTAATGTGTAGCCTGGAAGTACCAAAGTGGTGGCCCCAGAACCCACCTCCTTTCCAGATCAACTGATAGGAAAACCCTGGGCAGAGAACATGCCTCTTCGCCCCAGGGCAAAGGATCCAGGAGAAGAAAGGAGAAATGTTGCATGAGGCAGGCAGTCTGGTGGAGAGTATGAAAGGAGTGTGAGGAGGACCGTTACCTTCTGTGGGGCATCATGCTCAGGAACCAGCCACTCTAGCTCAGAGGCGGCTGGGAGCTGCATCCCTTCAAACTGCTTCAGAAGTCCCATGGCTACTGCCTCGGCTGATGTGGAATGCAGAAAACTGTGGGAGCTAGTGGTAAGAGCAAGATGGGGGAACATTAAGAACATGAACACTGGGAATAAAGAGGGAAAGCTGTTGGGTCAGATGGAGGCCCATCTCCAACCTCTTACCCAGGCTGTCAGAACAAGGGAAGGTGGATTGTAGGCCAGTTTGTGTCAGTTAATTTTTTTTCTTTAGCTTCTCTTTTCATCCTATCTGGGGGTAGTTACTTAAAAGTGCTTTCAACTCTAAAAGTCCATTTTTAGAAAATTCTCTTATTTCATATTCAGAAATTAAGATCCACTGCCTCCTCAGCTGTAATCTGATTTATGGTATGGAAGACACAGCAGTGGCCTTGGGTTTAAGGCCCAAGTCCCAGATCACGTAACCATTTACACTTAAGAAATGCTACCCCCATTTCAAGTTATGTGCTGTACTAGGGCCTAGTGCATCTCAGAACAGAATCCTAGACTCTCAAGAGGAAGGGAGGGCTGGGGGAACAGAGGAACAAGCATTTAGATAGCTCCTACTCTGTGCCAGGCACTGTCATAATCACCCTTACAAATCTGTCTCATTTACTCCTAGAAGAAGTCCCCCCTCCCTCTCAAAGGAGGAATCTTCTTCCCACACTCCTGGAGGGGTGACCATACAATGTTAAAGCTCGAACTCTCACTATTACAGAACAGAGCCAAGCAGACCACCTGTGACCTTAACTGTGGAGGCAACCAAGGGCTTTTAAAAGTGCCCGTCTCCCAAGAGACCTGACAGTTTCTCCATATACCTTGGGGAAGGAGATTTTAACAGGGAAACACTTACAAAGACTCTGAGGAAAAGTGGGATCTGTTGCTAGAGCTTGTGCTCCTCCTAATGTCAGCATCTGAACAAAGACAAAATGTGAGGGACAGAGAATAGGGTAAGTGACCAGGAGACAGGCAATCCTTACATGCCACTGCCAGAGAGGTGCTTGGCAGGAGATAACTAGAAGCTGTCTTCTACAGAAGGCAAGAAGCAGGGTCACAGGTGGGAAAGGTTCAGTGATGCTCTGGGCATATATCCAAGTTCAGGGATGATGGGTGACAGCATCAGGGGAGGATTAGGCTGAGCCAGTGATACTATGCATAGCACCAGGAGTGACAGAGTGGTTATGGACTCACATAAACACATATAAAAATCTAGAGGAAAAAGATCAAAAGCAACAAACTCTATTCTGACGTTTCCTTTCTGATATTGCCCCAGTGAATTCTGAAAGGTATCCTAAGGGCCAGGGTGGGACTGGATGGACCTCTGGACTTTAGGGCAGAGTTCCTAAAAGATGAAAGATGCTGCCAAACAGGCTTCATAATCCCAGGAAATAGCAAGCAAAGACATTTTTTTTTAATGGCTTAATAAATCTTCAAAGAAAAAAACTTGGTAAAACACAGATCTGGAAGGAGATAGTATATGTGCTTCCTAGAGCTCGTAGGCTTAAGTTAGTGAGAAAATTTCTAAGTATCCTCTCCCATCCCATACACTTATTCTTGAGATCTGGAGGAGGAAAAGGGGACCCAAACAAAGGCCTACCTAAGTCAGGAAGACGCAAATGCTCCCACCACTCTTCTTTGTCTCCTTCAAAATCCAGCTCAAAATTTACCATCCTTGATGAACTTTATCCCCAAGTCTGACTATTTCCCCTGTTCTCTAGTCCCTTAACATGAATGTATTTATATTAAACTTTAATGCTTATTGATATGTGCTTGGGTGTTCTTGTGGGTGCATGAAGACTTTTTCAAATTATGAATATCTAGCAGGGGGTTCAAAACAGGTGGACATAGGAGAGTATGTCCTTCACTTAGATGAGCTGAATCATTTTCAATCAAATAATTTTCTGGAAAATTCCCAGGATGAAAGAATTCAGAGTGATGACTTAGTCCAATCTTAATATTTTACAAAAATAAATCTGAATGCTAAATTTGAAGCTTGGAGGGGTCAACTATCTTGTCCAAAGTCAAATAGGCAATTAAGAAACTGATATGGGATTCAAATTCAAGTCCTCTGAACCCAAGTGCTCTCTCTCTTACACATTAAAATGAATGAAGCCCACAAGAGTGACTTCCAGTCTCTTGTAAGAGAGAGCTGGCTGAGCTTTGGAAGAGGTTTAAAAAAAGAAAAAGATTATCCTCAGATAATTAGTTCTCTTCAAGGTAAGAAGAAAATATGATAGGATAAGCAAAAGAAACGCCTGAAATTTCCAGTGTCCTTAGCCACAAAATGTTATCTGCCAAATTTTGATGAATTTCCCCGAGTACTCAAAAACCCTACTGTGAAGGAGCTGGGATTCCTCAGGTACAAACGCCTGGGTCCAATACTCAAGCTCCCCTATAACTTGATCCAGATCGCCATTTCTATCATCTCCCACCATGCCTGATCTCCACATGAACAACCATGCTTGGGACATTCTGAATACACACGGTGCCCTCCAGATGTTGCCATACCTTCTACCTGGAATCCCACCCTCTGGCATTTCTGTCACCAAGCTCCTACAGCCTATCCAAGGTGAAATGTCTTACAGTTGAGGAAAGTCTTTTAATATTAAAATGGCGTGGGATCCAGGGTAAATTGGTTTTATTCCTCAAGAGAGACTAAATGATGACAGATAACAGGTGGATGAATGAGAAAGATATTTAAACTACCGCATTTCTATATTGCTTCTAATTGCATGTAAAAGTGACTAGTAATACTACTTAATCTGTATGCTTAGCTTTTTAATAAAACATTGTGTTTTCAAATCATTGCTATGGGAGAATGTGGTCTACCTTCAAGTAGTTAAGCTTATGTGAAGAACTAGTAGTTTGGGTCATAATCAGGCTTCCACTGTCCCTTGGAAAGAGTCCATCTTAAGTACAGGCAAACCATATAGGCCTCTTGAATTCCAACTCCACAACCTCTATCACACCACTTTATTATAATCTTTCTACCCAGACAGCACCAGTGGCTAAATTAGAAATCTTGACTTCCCATCTCCAATTTCCCCTCAAGTTCACCATTTATCTTGGAATTTTCATAGGAAGAAAGAATCAGAGAACCACAAGACAAGGATGGCAAGGATGGTAAAGGCAGTGAGCTCAAGACGTCTTCCTTTAGGGGAGAGCTAGGTGGCTCAGTCAATTGAAAGTCAGGCCTGGAGGTGGGAAGTCCTGGGTTTAAATCTGATTAGATACATCCTAGCTGCATGACTCTGGGCAAGTCACCTAACCCCAATTGCCTAGTCTTTATTGCTCTTCTGCCTTAGAACTGATATTTAATATTGATTCTAAGACAAAGGGTAAGGGTTATTTAAAAAAAATTTTTAAGCAGTCTTGCTCTTTGTCTAGCAGGGACTTTGGAAGCAGGGAGCTCATTGAGGCTTGCTCTACATAAGTGGCTCCATATTCAGGTTTCTGTCTAGTTCCTCAAGGAGCCTGGCCATTCTCTAGAACATTGACATTGTGCTACATTAATTATAGGGAACACACACATGCTAGAGACATACATAAACACACACAGAGAACATTCTTAATATAGGCTACCTGAAAACAATGAGGCCATTGACACTGACAGTCCGTTCTTTGACGTGTGAATCAGGTTAGACTCATCACTACCATCTGTGTGACAATGGTAACAAAATGGGGCACTTCAGTGCTCGGATCAGAACAAGAAGTAATGGGGGAGAGGGGGAAAGGGGAGCAAGTTAGGAACAAGACTGGAGCCCACTACCTCCTTCCAGGTGCCAGGCTTTTGCCTTTCACTTTGACACCCTCAAATCAAACTCTGGCCTTCTTGGGAGACTGAAGTCAAGTGCAGAGAGCGAGTACCCACCAGAGCTCAAAGGATAGTTTGATTCCACCTCTCCAAACCCATCTAAAGGCATGATCCCTAAAGCAAGATGACAACCATCACTCTGGTGAGTCCACAAATGCTCTACTTATTACCAACCGGAAAAAAAAAAAGGTCCTGCCTTGTTACTATATCTGGAAATCTGCATAAGCAAATGTGCTCCCTTGATTGATATGATCAGGAATCCAGAGTCTTTGAGAACTAGGTCTACTCCAGCAAGCGACTATGAATAAACACAGACAGCTAGTTTCCTATAGGGAACATATTTCATTTTAAGTAAGTGCCTAGCTAAGGTAGATTCCTGAGGCTGCGATCTAAGCCTGAAGGAAGAAAGCAACAGAAATTTGTATGTAATAGTGGGACATCTTTTACCTTGGATCTCAAATTCATCAACTTCATCAGTGGAGCCAGAGTCGGAGAGTAGTGCTGAATCACGTGAGCTGAACTGAGAGCCACTGGAAGTGACCAGGAAGCCTGTTTTCGGGGTAAGAGGAAGTTGTTAACAAGACTGCCATATAGCATCATCACCCAGCAACAGGAGAAGGGGTAGCGCTGTGAGGCCCTAAGGAACAGGATACAGCAGAAACTCAAAAGGATGTGCCAAGTAAAACCCTAAATGGTAAACAAGCTAAAAAAAATGGGAATGATACTAGTTTGTCATTTCAGGATCCATCTTGTAAATAGAATGTAAAGTTGTTTTGCATAGTTAGACCTTGGTTTCCACGAGAGTTGAATTACCTAGCATATTAAAAGGAGGAAAGAAAAACTACCCCTGGGAACACAGGAACCAACTTAGGACAAGAGTAGTCCCTTTGACAAGAAACAGGCTGAGGCCTGGGTAAGGCAAGCCTAACATCCTGGATCTTGTAGGAACAACAGAAATGAGATGATAGAGAGGAACAGGACAGGGAGAGGATAATGTTCCAAATGAACTGAGGATGTCCCCAGAGGGCTAGACTAAAACAGGCAGGGCAACCTAGGATCAGGCCAGAGACTCACTTCCATGCTCAGTCTCCTGGTAGGCAGGTAAGAGGTTTTTGGTGCGGATCTGCTGCCGCCGAAGACGGATTTTCTGTTTCAGCTCCTGGATCTCCTTGTCACTGTCATCTTCTTCTTCCTCATCCAGGTGCTGGTTCATCATATTGCACTTCATTAATTCAATGGCAGCAATCAGGGACTCTGAGATGCTAAAGTGGGCATTCTCCTAGGACAAGGAATGTACCAAAAGAATGTTACAGGTCTAAGAAGGTTAAACCTTTGAAAACTGGTTTCCCAAGACACTGCTTTGGCTCATCACACTCTGTAGAAGCTACCAGAGGAAGAACTAACTGCCAGGAAAACTCTCTTCTATATTCTCTCTACCCTAGTCTCTGGCAACCAAGTTCCACCTCATCTCAAAGCAGTTCTCTTCCCTCTAGTTCTCCAAAGCCCACCTATTCCTACATCACTTCCAGCAGAAACAAAAGCCATGGCAGAGGCCCAAGGGGCATCCTTTGTTGTCTAGGGCCTGCAAAGTAGAATCTTTCCTATAGACTTCCACAAACAACAGTGAATATTATTATTCTGTGAGTTGTAACAAAACACTTGGAAGGGAGTTTGGAAAGAGCCTTAAGTGACCAAATCAATGACCAGATGATACACCCCAAGATGCAAGTCCTTACTGTCCACTTTCCAGAAAAAAAGTAGGGATGAACTATTCAGATTCAGGGAGAAAGGTTCCCTGTAGAACTATGCAGACATCGACCTGAGCTAGGTTCTGTTCACCACATTCATTTTAAAATCCCTTTGTTGCTTCAAGTGAGGACCATGGCCTCCAAAGCCAGCCTTTTCCACCTCGTCTTTAGTCCCTGGGCCTCTTTACCTTCTCCAGGTCTGCACAGCTACCAAAATCCTGTTCAGACAGGTAACTGATGAGGGACTGTCCTTCTGAAGGCCTTCGGAACATGCCTTCCCCTGAACACAGGTACTGATTACCATCTGGGAAAGAATAATGCAGAAATGTGGTCAAATTTGAATGGGGACACAGATCTCTGGAGCCTGCTTGTCAAAGAATAAAGTACTGGAATGTCAAAGATGCTCCCAGCCTTTTCCAGGCAATAGAACTGAACAAATCTCTGTTTCTTGTGGGAATGTCTCTAGACCTCAGGAAGCCCAGTTCACTGAAACTCTTGGTTGGAAAGTTTGGTGAGATCACTAGAGATAGCCAGACTTCCGGGAGTACCACAAATGGAGCATGAGCAGTTCTCTGCTTACATCTGCAATAGACAGATCCTGTCCCATGCCCCAAATTCCTTTGCTAAAAATCAGAAAGGGATATGGTACCCCTGCTAACACTGAGGACTTCTAGGCACAGCAGTTTCTCTAGTCACCTCTCCAAGGTCTCCATGGGGGCACCTTCAAGGTCCCACTGACTCTCCTGGAGATCCTGGTCATTCCATGTAGATCATTAGTAGCAATATAAGGGAAAAACCCAACAGAATGAGAGAAGGGTCAAGAAGGAGAAGCAAGAAAGGAAAGTAACAGAAAAGTGTGACTTATAGAACCAGTTAGGAATGGCAAAAGGAAAAGTTAGTCTGTACAGTATGTACCTTTTACACAGCTGAGCTATTCTAGAGTGCCAGGGGTTCAATACTAAAGCAGGGAGATTAAGATGGCAAAAAACCAAAACACACCCCACCCCCCTTTCAGCCCTGCTTTTCCTGGTACTTCTTGCACTCACTCACCATATTCCATGTCCAGAGAGCTGGGAGTACTGACTTCACTGTTTCGGACAGAGGAGGAGGCAGGTGCTTTCATTTTTGAGTTATCATTTCTGGATTCTGATATCAGTCAGCAGTCCAAGGGAGAAAAAAAGTCAGAAAAAATGAGGTAAACAGTGGGATAACATTCCCATTCAACTTTGGAATTTAAGTCTTTAAGATGTACCCACTCCTATTTCTCTTGACAAAATATGGAGAATGCATAGTAAAAGGGAACCAATGCAGGAACACATGGAGAAGAGAAATGAAGCCAAGTCAAATAGTCTCCAACAGTAAGAGAGAAGGTAGCAAGAGTGGATAAAAATGTGAGAAGCAAATAAAAAGGGGTTTAAGAATCAGTTATATCACTGTCTTTTTCTTTATTACCTAATTTTTTTTTGTTTCTAGGGAATTTCTGGCTAAGGGCCAGGATCATTCAGTGTTTCAATGACTAAGACATTGGACATGGAGTTATCTAGACAGCTATTGTATTGTTTCAAAACATGCAGGAGGGGGAAAAAGCATATTTTTTTATGCAAGGGGGTAAATGACTACTAGAAAAACCATCCTAATTTATTTCATCTCTATTCAAATGAGGAATATCTCTCCTAACATCCTCAATTTAGGGCAAATGACTTCAGAAGTCACCTCTTTACTGCCAAAGGAAGGCAAACAAATGCAAACTTCTCTTCTTTCCTGAATGTTAGATTTTAAAGTCACAAGGAGACCTGCACTGGCCACTCAATTATATTTTACACAATTTTAACTAAATTGCAAATTTAGCACATACAAGTTAAACTTGAAATCAAGCAGTCATTTTAAAAGCAATGTCATCAAGTAATCAAGGAAAAACAAGAGAGCCATGGCTGAAAATATCAAGCAAATCCAAGAGAGGATTGGTTATATCCAGCATTATCAGAGTTGTGACAGAAGTTGCTTACTTGCCATCCTGACATTAAAGGGTTATGAGGAACACTGGGGACTACATGCCAGAAAACATTCTGGTATTCTACAGAGGTGGTCATGAACAGCTCTGCTAGAAAAGGCACGGAGCCTCCAGGGCAAACTCCAAGGCTGTTAAGAGAAAAGGAAGGTGTTCTAGGCAGGTGAATAAAGGCTAAGTGACATTCAACTCCTTTTTGACAAAGAACACCAACTTGTCAGCTGTTCTACTTATGGCCTGCTATCTATCACATGGTTTGGTGAAGTCTTGGTGTACAGTTTCAACTTTGAGCTCTAAAGGATCTCATTGGTCAAACTGTGTGTCCCCAACCACCAGACACCAGGGTAAGGAGAGAATGTCCAGGCTAGTAGTGTGTAATAAAGACATGTCATTGAGGTCAGTGCTAGATAATTAAGCCATGAATCTGTTGTACATAGGCAGTCATGGAATGGAATGATTCCTAGTGACCCATAAATGACAGAATTTTCACTAGGAAAGTATCAGTGTACTATATAGTAGAAAAAGTTCCCCCCCAATACCAGTGGCAGATAGTAATTCTGACTCTAAGCAATGGGGACCTCACCACTAGTAACCAATTCCATTGTTAGGTAGCCATAACTGTATAGGCTAAAAGAATTAAGAGTTTTGTTACTCAGTTAAGCTAAAATCTCCCCTCTCATGACTTCCATCCTTGGTTTTGTCTTCTAGAGCCACGGAGAACAAGGGCAATGCTTCTTCCAATACATTAAAAACACTAATGCTTAAGACAACTATCATATTCCAACCATTCTTTTTAAGCACATGTTTTTCAGAATGATTTTCATCTGGTTTGCTGGTGCCCCATTTTAAAATGTAGCACCTAGGGGCAGTTGGGTAGCGCAGTGGATTGAGAGTCAGGCCTAGAGATGGGAGGTTCTAGGTTCAAATCTGGCCTCTGACACTTCCCAGCTGTGTGACCCTGGGCAAGTCACTTAACCTCCATTGCCTAGCCTCTTCTGCTTTGGAACCAATACACAGTATTGATTCCAAGATGGAAGGTAAGAGTTAAAAAAAAAATGTAGCACTTAAACTTGAATAGAGGCCCTTGGACACAATTCTGATGTTGGATAAATGATCATGTTGGAGACCATGTGAACAAGACTTATTTCACTGAGAATATCTTGAGCAATGGCTGAAAAGAAAAAAACAAAAGAAACAGACAGGAGAATGGTAGAAAATGGAAATAGGGGCAAAAAGAAATGGGGGGGGGTAAGGAACATGCAGCACTTGCTTCTGGGCCACAGGAAGGAAAATTAACTAGTGTTAATTCAAGGGAAGCAGTATAGTTTTGTACTAGTCTCTGAGAAATTGTGCCACCCAACCCACTGTAAAATCTCTGGATGACTTGTATGTCTCAGTTTCAATGGGAAAAATCCTGTGGATAATTTTTGACTTCTCCTAGAAGCTGCTAAGAGACTGAAGCACTTAACTTCCAACAGAGATGCCCTTAGGGGGTCAGTCAAGCTGGTTTTGGTGCCAAGTCTCCTGGTTTTCCTAACTTCCCTCAGGACTCAGCTCTAATCCCACCTTTTGTAGGTAGTCTTTCCTTACCCCTCAAATTGTTAGTGTCTTCCCTCTGAGCTTGCCTATCTTGGATGTACATAGTTATTTCCATGTGTCTCCCCCTCCATTAGACAGTGTGGGCTCTTTGAAGGCAGAGCGAGTATTTTTTGCCTTTCTGTGTTCTTGGCACTTAAGCCCAGTGCCTGTAACATAGGAAATGCTACAGAAGAGAAGGGTAAAGGTGATCCCAACTAGCCAGACTTGATTTAACACCAGAATATAATGAGAGTCAGACCAAATAAATAATTGCAGGTGAGAAGGAAAAGAACAACAGGGCTGGCTCCCAAACCTGCAACAGGATCTTCAACTATAATGGTGATATTCCTGAGGCCTTCTGTAGATGGAGAAACAAGAAAGCAGAAGGAATACAGAAGCAACATTGAGAGAGGGAGAAAGGGGCAGAGGATCAGAGAAAGAGGGAAGGAGGAAGAGAGAAATGAGAGAGTGAGGTACAGAGGGAGGAGAGAGAGAGAGACAGAGAGAGAGAGAGAGAGAGAGAGAGAGAGAGAGAGAGAGAGCATTTTTACTTACTATATTTAGAATCTCTTTCATCATCTTAGGGGAATGGCCTACCCTGATGGTAAAGCCCTCCCTGGCTCCCTCTTCTAACACCATTTCTAGAATTCTGTGCTCCCCTCTGCATGGATTCAGGAATAAGGGGCAGAGGAAAGTATATGGCCACAGATCAGTGAACAAAAGCAGAGCAGGCATCAGATACTAGAGAGAATTCTGAAACAAAGAACAAAACCCAACTGCTCCTGGGCTATCACTGAGAACTAAACAGGAAAAGGACTTTGTTTTCAGAATTTTTCTTATACTTCTTCTGATTAGCCAAATTAACAACATAATCAAAGAAATCATGCTGCAACTGTCTGGACAGCTGAGGATGAAGACTCCATCTCCTAACCTCCAAGAAACAAACCTTTAGAATCTGTAGGAATAACACCAGAAACCAAAGACAGCCCCAGTTGCTGGTCAGGGCCCTCCTCCTGTCCTTTTTTTTCTAAATGGGGCTTTTCCCCACCCAAGGCTGGTTTCAAGAACAAAAGGTTCATGTCAGCTTTTTGAGTTTGTGAGAATGCCATTGCAATGAAAACCCACTAGAGGGCTGCCAGCTATCCATATAGCCTGGGGAGGATGATGATGATGATGATGATGGGGCAAATGGCAATCCCCATTTCCCTGTTGCTATATGGCCTTTCTATGAGGAAGGTATAGGAAGTCAGTACCCTTTTGCCCTACTGCCACTCAAACAGAACTAATAATGGAGGAGCCAGCCCCCTCAGTTCCATTTACTAGGTCACAAAGGTTTCCCCAACTCCTAACATCTCTACCCTCCATTCTCCAGTAACAAACCCTAATGTCTCACTGGATTGTTTTCAAAGCAGCATTCTGTGCTCAACTAGCCCAAGCAAAGGAAATACTGGAAGAAGTAGAAATTAAGTGAAACCACCCTTAAAAGTTCTTGGATTGTAGCTTTTCTGATTTTAAGGGGTTGGGGACTTAAAATTCTAAGGGAATAATCCCATTACCTCTGATAGCCATGGGTGCTGACTTCCATTAAAGCTCAAGGTCAAGTGAAAAGAACCCATGAAAAGCTATTTAATCCATTTAGAATCAATCCAGTTTAGAAACTGGTAAGAAAAGGAAGAGAATAGTAATTTTCAAAGACCCACAGAATCAGGTAGGCCAGAAGACTTCCTTCCCCTAGTGGAGCACTGAATGATTAACATAGTGAGCTTTCTTTCATCTAGAGATTCTTAGCTACACCTATCCCTATTTCAATTCAACAAGGCGGAGAGAACTGAATTAGCCATTCATTTACCTGGGACTCTCCTAGAAGCTATGTTGGTGTCAGAATGTGAACGGGTATAGCTCTTCTTGGCTCCACCAGAAACATTCAGTGTTTGGCCCTCTGAAAAGCTGGACCTACGAATGACCCCAGGCACCTGGCTCTGACCAACTCCCTCTTGCTCCCCTATGGAGGAAGCAGGAGAATTGGCCTTCTGGGAGCTGCTGGAAGAGAATAAGTTAGAACTGCTACTCTTGGTGGTGGTGCTACTGTTACTCTGACAGCTAGAAGCTCGGGTTCGATTGCCCAAGTTGCCAATGGCTAGGTATTCAGGCCCATCATTGGCATCACTTTGGGGGTCATCCTGGCTGCTGGTCCAAGGTTCTTCACTGGGGCTGGTCAGAGCACTAGAGCTCATGTCGTTTGGGGATGGTGGCGAATCCCTGGCCAATGCTGAGACTACAGAAAGAGTTAAGGAGCCTTGGAAGGATCGGTCCCCAGCCAGTGTGGCAGACTCTTTGCTTTCTTGAGGTTTCCGTGAAGGTCCAGAAAGGGAGAAGGAAGTGGGTCTTCTTTCTAGGATACAAAGAAAAGGGACAAGGGTAGTTTGTGATTACACAGTAGTTATGAAGAATGCTCACACAACCAAAGGAACCAGACAATCCACTTGTATTTATATAAGAAGTGCTATATGCCCAATCTCATGCTAGATATGTAAGCCTAGAAAAAGTAGATCAGAGGTTTAGAGCTGGATGAGACCAAGAAGTCATCTAGCCCAACCCTTCACTTATGGGGGAATCTGAAGCCCAGAACTGCTGAGTGTTTTGTCCAATGCCATAATTTCTCTTTTCACTACCTTTCTCTATCCTATTTATCCTGCTCTAGAAGATTAAGTTTGTAAATAAGGTTTAGGGAGCTTTTAAAAGCCCAATCACAACTTACACACTCACCCACACCCACCCAGCATATTTTATATCCACCAGAGCAGGGAACATGGGATCCCTACCACCCCCCTATCCTCCCTCACCTGTGCTGTGGATGGGGGTAGACTGGTAAGGACCTGAAAAGGAGCCAAAGTAACAGTGCTGGGCATACTTGGCAGCAGGCGTGTTGGATGAGCCAGGCAGTGCTGTCAGGCTCTGGCTTTTGGTCATCAGCAGTGGGGTCTCGTGCTTCCTGGCAAACTGAAAAGATGCAGGGCTGAAGCCAAGGACAGGGCTCCTAAAGAAAGAGCACTGTCTATAGACATAGCAGCTCCCATGTCCCCTAAAGAAAGCTAACTTCTGGTTTCAGGGTTCTGTTGCAGCCTGAACCTGTGGTCAAACAATACAGCATCCCCTCTCTTACAGTCTTGACCTCAATTGCAAAAATCTAAATGGTCAGATCAGGAGCATATGACTAAGTAGGAGAGCTGGGAGACTGCGATGAATAAGAATTAACCTAATATTCTCAATATTTGCGGGGTAAAACTGATCATATGTAACATGCAACAGATTTAGGGGAATTGGCACAGTCCCTATATCCCACATCATTCCTTCTTACTACAGAGGCTATACCCATTCCACCCCAAATTTGGTGGGTGCCTCTTCCCTAGGGAGGCGCCTGTTCACATGGGAGACCTTTCTGTAGTATGCTAATGCTTTTTTCTTAAATGAAAACCAATCCCTCAAAATATAAAGTGGACTTCAAACTAATCCATTCCCAGATTCTTCATCCCTGGTGTCTACCTAATGACACTTCTACTTTCCAACAATAGGGTGATGATTTGGGGTTTAATCTTTCCTCTCTGTTCCTGAACCCCTAAATTAACATGGGCTGCAATAGGACAAGAGTTAGTCTAACCCCTCATAGGTCTCTTTACCATGGATGCATCAATCTGAGCCAGGAGGCGGGGGTTGTTCTGCTCAACTGCCTCTAGGCACTGTAGCATGGCTGTGACATGAGCTCCACTCAACAGGAAAGCAGCCTCTACAAAAAGAAAGGCAACTCAGGAGGACCCACTCCCTTCTAAGCCATAACTTCACAGAGAAGAGAGGGGAGCTAGAAATCAGTCTCTAGCCAGAAAGACTAGGAAATATGGGCTAGAGAGACACACAGACAATGAGAGAGAACAAATGAGAACCATATGGGCAAAACACTGGCTTTGTTATATAAGATAGTGAGGAGAGTGTGCTGACAACACTGCTATGATGAGGAATGTGCCGCTACCTGAAATGGACACAGGGAGTCACTGGCCTGGACACAGAGAGCTGCTGGCTTGGAAATTATAAAGAATATTTCGTGAGGATGGTATGGGGCTGAGGAAGGAAAAGCTCACAGCTCATTGGGCTCATGGACCTCTTCCTACCTGTGTAGAATTTCCTGATGTACTGTCTGTCTCCAAGCAAGGGCCGTAGCTGAGCTGAGAGGCAATGAAACTGCAGGCTGTGCTGCAGCCACAGTTCTGCGATGGCCTGATCCCTCACACCATCTGGGCTCTGCTGGTCATTCTCATACAAGCTGATGAACTGACAAGAGGCATATGGAGTTGTTAGGACTGAAAGTTTCATCCATCATCACAGAAAACTCAAGGGCTGTCAGAACCTTTGGAATTGAATGGAGGGAGAAAGGGCATACCACCTAAAACTCCTGAGTCAGTGAATGGGGGATGAGGTGAAGAGGATCTCTAGTAAGGCTCTCTAAACCACTTTTTGTTTGGTCCAGGCTTTTCAATGGCAGAGATCTTCTAATGAGGAAACGCCTTTACAATGGGAGAGCTGCCAACTGATCTGCAATTTCTAGGTTTAGAAACTGACCTGAGAATAATCAGAGGTTAAGTAACTTATTTAGAATTGTAGGCAGAATGTATCAGGTGAGACTTGAATCCAGGTCTCCCTGATTCAGAGATGATCTCTCTATGTCTATCTTTCTCTCCATTGTGCCTCCATTTTTGTAATCTAACATTAAGATGTTTGTTGATTTGATTGACTTGCCAATGCCATGGATCTGAGGGTGACAGCCAAGAGCGGAACCCAAAGAAATCTTAAGAGGCTGGAAGAATGGGCTGAATTTATGGCTTTGGTAGGTGAGGGAGGGAGGAATATCTTAGACAAATGACAGATTACAGTCAGTGGAAACCACCAGTGAGGGAAAAAGCAGTTAAAGTCAGATAAATAGTTCCAAAAAGCTCATGATGTACCTACATGGTTTGGCAACATTCCCCCTCCTAACTTCCCTTAAGAAAAGTCTAAGTAAGTGGACCGACTCATTTGGTCAGCAATGCTAGATAGCTGCAGTAGAGAAATGTTGGGGGAAAACTATCTTTGATAAAGGAATTCTGGACAAGAGCACCGGTTGGATCAAATAATACTTTGGCTTCTCTTAAAGAGGACAAGGGGCACATTTTAATTTAGGTCTAAGGAAAATCTTGGGTTATTTCACCTTCTCTGCCATTATTCTACTGCCATAATCAGCAGCCTATGCTCGAAAAGAGGTAGGAGAATAAGGGCAATGATATAGTCATAGGCAAATGTGTGGTCTACCTAGTTCCAACAAAAGGGAGTCTCTGCAATCTGCTATTTCCTCTCTTCCTAGTGCTACTTTTCCTTGAAATTTATCAGCCCTGGATTCTGTAATTCCTCACTATTGTCCTCTATCCACAAACACTGTGCATATAAGTCAGCAGCAGTCCTTAGTCACAGCATCATAGCTTTCTAGCCAAAAGATAACCTTAGGGATCATTTAATCCCACTCCTCACTTGAGAGAAGAGGAAACTTTTCCTTCTAGTCCATAGCTCTCTGTAACTATCCACAAATGACTCAGGTTTAAAGACATGATAGAACTTGGGAGGTCACATACCTCAAACCTTTCACTGCTCAAAATAAGACAGGCACTTTCCCCTCCCCTCCCTCTCCAGCCCAGTTCTTTTCCAGGAAATAGGCATTCTCTTACGCCATTATAGTTCATAAGAACTCTGCCCCCAATACACCTCCTCACATACACACATATATATACTCCACTGCTTAGGCCAAAGCCTTAGCAAGCACTCGGTACTACTTTGCTGCCCGCATGCCCAAATATCTCCCTCAAGTCCATTTCTTACCTTTTCTACATGAAGGGCTGAGTGAGGACTGAGCCACCGAATGTCCTTCACAAATTGCCAGTAATCATTTCGTTGGCAGCAGACCTGTCCAGGGAACACACACAGTGAGATACCATCTTGGCCTCGTGCTGGCTGCAGTGTTGATGTACCAGGAGAGAACATTTGTATCACCAAGAGCACCTGATATTATATCTTGGGTGCACATATGCCTGCTGGCTTGTAAAAGGTTATTCTCTGAGGTGGTGGGCAGTATCAGACTGAAAGCCAAAGAGATTTAGTTTCAATCAGTCCCTCCCACAGTTCCAAGCCACTGAGGGAAGTACTAGCCTTTCCTTCGTCACCCTGGGTCTGGGAGAATTGCTTTTTATGGCTTAGCAATCTAAGACCTAATAGTCTTATGATGGGAAAGGCGTCAAAATATGTTGACACTGGTCTACAATGCCTACTTGGCAGGGGAAACAAAGCATAGAGAATCACACCCAAGTAGAGTCAAATTTCTGGCATCTGTCCAGGGCCAGAAGCTGCTTCTGAGGCAGAGACCCGCCCTGAGAATTTGTTCCCTTCCCTGCTCTGCCACCAAATGACCTTGGGTAAATAACTTGGCTCTTCAGTACTCTGGTCTCTTCTATTAAGAGGAAAAATTTAAGTTGGCAAATCTTATTCTGTCAACTAATCCCCTCTGGCATCCCTTCCCATCTGTTACTGAGGAAGAAAAGGAAGAAAGGGTTTCAGGAATGCCCATTCCTAAAGCTCCCAGTGTTTCTTCCTAAAGACTCTTTACTTGAAAGCACAATAGAAGTTGGATGCATCAATGCTTGCCCAGAATAGTTTTCTTTTTCTTTCTTTCTTTGTTAAACCCTTACCTTCCGTCTTAGAGCCAATATTGGCTCCAAGATGGAAGAGCAGTAAGGGCTAGGCAATGTGGGTCAAGTGACTTGCCCAGGATCACACAGCTGGGAAGTGTCTGAGGCCAGATTTGAACCTAGGACCTCCTGTCTCTGGGCATGACTCTCAATACACTGAGCCACCCAGCTGCCCCCCAGAATAGTTTTCTGATGATGTCTGCAACTTGCAGAACTTTGAAAGTCTTAGTCTTCTGTGAGGAAATGAAAAGGGGAAATGAAACTCTTCACAGAGAACTTGTAAAGGAATATGGAGCAGAAATAAGGTTGGCCCACAGCTTTTAGAAGTCCCTTCTTAGACTGCATTAATTCTGTATTATTTCTGGAGATGAAAGATGAAGTGGTTTTGCTTGGTTTACAGTTAGCACTGTTTGGGGTGGGGGAAGAATTTTACATAAATGATATGTATTTCTCACTGTAGAGCCAAAATGTCTTCGAACCTGTTATTAGCAACAGCAAAAAGTAACGCTAATGTTTTACATTAACCATGTCATTTTCACTGGAGATTTTCATACATTGTACATTACTAAGGAACACTAACCTCATGTCCTGTCTCCTCTGTGTGTTACAAATGGTGAAATATGAGGTAGAGGGAGAGGTCTGCTCTTGGTTAGTGGCCACAGGGCCTACAAGTATCATGGTGGTGCCGCTCACAGTTGTGCTGGGTATTTCAATTATTTCCCTGGGAAATACCCACATTGCTTTTATTAGGTTGAACTCAGAGAAAGCCAACAGTTTGCCTTGGGGATCACTTGCTTGGTCCCACTATTCATTAGTCACTATTATAGAAGGATATAAAGAAGAACACATCTTCACCTGAATGAAGCTTCATCTGAACATCCTGAACTATACTTTCCTAGTTTCTCATCCTTAGTTCTATTATTCTACTGAGCCCAGAAACACCATGTGTTTGTCCCACTCTGCTATGGAGCCTCCTCTGTAGCAATTTCTTGAACCTCATGTGTCCTGCTTCCAAACAGCATGACAAATATTATTGTTGCCATCACAACCTCAAGGATAATGGGACTTTAAGATGATAGGGACCAAACAGATATTATTTTGCAGATAAGAAAACTGCAACTCAGAGAGTTCAGTTGACTTGCCAAAGATCATGCAAACAGTAAATGACAGTCAAGAGTCAAATCTAAATCTTCATTCTTCAAACCCACTGATCCTTCCAGTGTACTCATTGCAGCTCTCCCATGAAGCTTCCTAGCTGAATCAGAGAAGAACTGATCACTTTTGCCTGACACCAGACATGTAATTTCTATGGATATGGTCTTATTCTTCTTGATCTCTACTCAATGATGTCCCTGGCATCTGTTAATGTCATTAAACTCCCAGAGAAAATGTGCCTACATACGTATTCTAGGTTTATTTTAAAATTACATGTAAATCAAGGCAAGTTGTTTTAAAAAATACCTGAAGCAAATAATTCTGTAAAATGAAATATGACCCAATAATGTGAATTATCCTCTAATCTTGGTGCTGCATAATTCCCAGATTTTATTAAAAAAAGAATTTCTCAAAATTGGTTTTCTATACAGCACTACACAGAGAAATCTAGGCTCTTTGAAGATGATAAAGATGAAGAATTGATCTCTTTGGCAAGTGTGGAAAGGCAAAAATTCTCCTGAATAACTGATATAATACTTATTTTTTTTCTATCTTCAAATAAGCCTGAAACACAAAAGACAAAATCCCTCATTAGCCCACTACCTTCCCTCTTAATATTCTCTTACTTATCTTGTCTATAGCTTATTTGTTTAGAGTTGTCTTCTTCTTTGGACTGTGAGATCCTTGAAGAGAGGGCTGCTTCTTACCTTTCTTTGTACCTCCAGCACAATATCACAGATCAGGTCAGGTGCCAGTAGGTAATGTTTACTGACTGATTATCATAAGGTTAATCTAATCTAAGCCAACTCTCAGACCAGAAGTTCAAATAACTTTTTGGGTCTTGGGACCTCTATATATTTTTAAAAATTAATGAGGACCTGGACAAAGTTTTGTGGCTATCTGAATGATCTATTTGTTGTTT
This sequence comes from Monodelphis domestica, assembly GCF_027887165.1. Taxonomy (NCBI): domain Eukaryota; kingdom Metazoa; phylum Chordata; class Mammalia; order Didelphimorphia; family Didelphidae; genus Monodelphis; species Monodelphis domestica. The sequence goes on along the minus strand of NC_077230.1, from coordinate 92,448,888 downwards.
TATCTACTGAGATTTACCACATCAGAAATCAAAATGAATAAAAATAATACTGCATATTTTTATGAAAAATAACTATTTTCAAAAAATAATTAGGGATAAGAATGACACTAATTTTACATATTTTTGTTGATTTCTTTAATATCTTGCAAGCTAGAAGACAGAAGATAGCTAGAATTCCATAGCTTCTTCTGCATTCAATCTATTATAACGTGGTTTTGGTTGAAGTCTATAAAGAAAACGCACAAAGACAATCGTCATTCTCGGTTACCGAGAGACTACTACTACTATAAAGAAAATCTGCTCTCACACACTATGCATATGGAAAAGGGAGGACTATTTTAATAAGAAAATAAGGTCCTGGTATTAATATGAAAATAGCTTTGAGCTCACTGATCCATTGAAAGGAGCACACCCTGAAAACCGCTGCCTTAGCCTAAACTCTGTATTATTAAAACCCCATGACAATCTGCTGATGAATTGTAGTTTTCAAACCTCTTCTTTCCAGAAGCATCTAACTACATACTGTTCTCATTGTAAATCAACTGCCAATTTCTAGATACTGTTCTGAGAGTTATGCTTTTAAAAATGGGGTTTTATATCCAAAGGGAAGGGGAAGTGCCATTATTTGGAGAATGGCAAACAGGGGAAGAGTGACACCTACTTCTTCATTGATCCAACAAGTCTTTGCTGAAGGTGTCTGGACTAGACTTTAAGAGTACTATACTACTGATTCTCAAGAGTAGAAATATATATCAGTCTTTTAAAGTGACTTCCTTGTCACAAAAGTACAAAGATTCTAGAGTCGAAAGACTTGGATCACATCCTTGCTCTGGCTCTACCATTCACTGTATGACCTTGGACAAGTCACTTCCTCTCTCTAGGTCTCAGTTTCTTTACCTGCAAAATGAATGCATTGGAGTAGATCATTCTTGAGGTCTAGGTGGTCTAGTACCCCCTATTCCTAAAGGAAATCCATCCTAAATAAAATTGTGAGATGAAAAGCAGCATGGTGTATCCTAAGAGGTCACGAGAAGTTGGGCAACCTTTTGTAGTGTGATGTAGGTTACAGAGACCTTCAGCACCAAAGGAAGTTGTCTGGTTCAAGAACAGCAGAGAAATGAACTAAGTCTCAAGGACTCCTTTCTCCTTTGCCTCTATTTGCCTATCTGTGAAGTTAGGAGACAAACAGTATGCTCTCATGTGGTGTGCTGAGAAGATACAGATCCAGCACTAGGCTAATTTCAGAAACATACACTATTGGAGGACACCCAAGTCATTTCAATTTCTTTGCTCTCAGTCCCTAAATATTTCATTTATCACCTCATCCTGTTCCCTGAAATACAACCACTAGAAAGCTACCCATCTGCTTCCAAAACTTTGTTCCCAATCAAAATACAAATAACCCTGGAAACTGAGGTCTAAATACAAATTATTTCATCAGATCTTTAAAAAAAAAATGAGTTAAAAACAAATTTTAATAGAGAAGAGCACAAGCTTTGTTAGACTCCACTGGAAGTAAGACAAGGCCCCTAAATTCTAAAGTGAAATTTGGGATTGGGAGAGAAAAGAAGGAAGAATCTGAAGAAATGGGAGGCCATCAAAGACAACTTTCACTTTTTAAAATGGTGTGTGCGCAGTTAGTATGTGTGTAGGGGAAAGCATAGGGTGTACTCCGATCTGGACTTGTGATTTCACTAGTACCGATAAGAAAATGAGGAGACACATCTGGTATACGACTTAGAAGTCTTGGAGAATTGCCCCAAGTCCTGTGAGATTCAGTGATTTGAACATAGGTCTTCCTGACAGTTTTCATCAAGGAGTCTTACACTAATTTAACAAATTTTACCTAGGACTGGTACCTATGAAAAGCATGGTAACAAGGTTTATTGCCAAGAATGGTAGGTATTATGAATTGTCCATTATTCAAAATGTGAGGCTTACATAAAAGAAAATCATTCCAAAGGCAATTTATTCTTGAGATGGAGGATTATAACTGAAAACTTTTCTCAAAATATTAACTGAAAATTGATAAAGTGTTAAAAAAAGTTCAGAAATATATTGTGACTTTACCAAAGGGCCCAATAACATCTCTAAAAATCTCCTAGGTTACTCTCCAGTACAACTGGTTGCCATCAAGAGCTCTATATGTTAATTTATGTTAATTCTCCCCTCACCATATTCTTATGCTCTGAAAATGCATTTTTATTCTGTATGCCAAGAGTTCACATGGCTCATTTTTCCCATTACTAACATGAAGACAATGTAAGTAACTCAACTAGGAAAAGAAACTCAAGATTCTAATTTACTGAGCAAAGGAGAGAACTTAGAATGCTGAGATGATAAAGAAGTCAAAATATTTAAACCATTTCATCACTCAGTTCAATCAGATTGGTTCCAGGAGATAAAAGGGGAAATTTCCTCAAAATGGATACAACTATTATCTAAGAGGGATCAGGATTCTGTCCAAATCAAGGACCAACTCTGCCATATTTCTGTCTTGTATTTCTCATTGTAGCAATCTCATTACTATGTGTTTTTAAGTGAAAACAAACAAACTTAGAACTGAAGAACCTTTAGAACATAATTAACTTACTTCCTGGTACCCAGATCCAGTGACCTACCTGCCCATTTTCTCCCTTTATACTACCCAACTCAATTGTAATGTAACTAATTTTCCCTTCTTCCCAATAAGTATCTCTGGTAAACAAGAAGGGTCTTGGCATACCTGGTCATGGATGAGCCCATGATAGAGAATGCCCTTCATGTCTCTGCAAAGTCGCTCCAAGCCTCCATATTTGGACCAGACATTGGGGTTATTGGCTGACACCAAACCCTCCACAGTAGTCTTCAAATTACTCAGTAATTTCCAGTGTTCCTTTCTGCAATGACATTAAACGTGTTATAGATAAAGATCACTGTACCAAGTGCTGATTACTTCAAGAGCAGCAATGGACCAGAGTACCTCATTTTGCCCCACGTCCTATTTCTATCTCTGCTATTAACTTGTTAATGTCACACTCTTACATGATCAGGTTTGTAACATTGATGTGATTATTAATGAAGATAAAAAATGCTATTTATCTAAATGTTTGCTTTATAAAAATAATTCACATTGATCACATAATTTTATTTAATTATTTAACTAAAGCCTGACAATAAACAAGATAGGTAATTTAAAAATGAACGTCTATCAGGAACTTGCTAGGCACAAGAATATGGAGATACAAAAACACGTACCATAGCTCTTATTCTCAAGGAGCTCATAATCTAATACGATGAATGCACATACACAAACTATGAAAAGAAGGAAAGGGAAAGGAAGACAAAGATATGTCCTGGCAAACTAATGGCCAGGGCAGACTTCAGGGAAAACATAGTATCAGTGATAGTCTTTGGGGGATTTAATAAACATATAGTTAAGGACGGAGGAAAGAAGAGTTCCTTCCAGATACCAGGAATGAAGGGAATACAGAGAGAAGAGAGGATAGGGCTGTAATAGAACAGTTTAATGTAACTCATATGTAATGTATATGATAGTCCACAAAGATAAATTGGGGCAGGTTGTGGAAGAGGCCTCAATGCCTAGTTCAGGAGATTATATTATATTCAATATAATAGATTATATTATATTCAATAAGTTAAAATCTAGTATATCAATATTGTGACTCAGAATTCAAAAACCAAAAAATCCCCTTGTAGACAATAGAAGCACTTGTTCAACTTCTGAAATGAAGAAGGCCCCATAAATTGGCTTAGGCTCATAGCATCCTAATTTAAAACCTACTAGGTTTCCAGTATTGTGCTATAATATGCAGTAGGGGATATGAAATTCAGCAAACACTTATTTGTAACACTGTATGCTCTGTTAGACTTGTGAGAATATGAGAGATCTCCATTCTCAAGGAGCTTATGAGATGGTTAGGGAGACATACATCTACCTAACTGTGATGTTGATTCTCTCCACTGATGCAGACCATGCCCCATCCATTCTTTCTTGTCCAAGGTGATCACTTTCACAGATTCTCCAGAAAATCCTCCCAATGAGCAAAGGGATGAGACTACCCAGTGGTGACCCCCTCATGCCACACTTCCTTGTCTAATGTCTCCTTAATATCTTTTACTGCTACTCTAAAAGTCATCAATGGAAGTATGCTGCAGCTTACGTAAGCCCACCAGACCACAAATTTGATTCCTTGGATATAGTCTATGTTAAAGGAAAGATTAGTAATCATGGAGCAACCTGAAAAATATCTTTGCTGGTCATTTCTATTGGGGCACAGTTAAGATCATTAAGTTTCTTTTTAATTACATTTTCTTTCCTTTTTTTTTTGGCTAATCTCACACATCTACAAATCCCTTGCCATTAAGCAATTTTAATTTATTTTGTTAAACATTTCCCAGTTATACTTTAATCTGGTTCAGGTATGGGCCAGCCCTGCATCTCTGCTTTGGACTATGGGCAAGACATGCTCCCAAGACATCTGCTTTGTGCCTCATGTGGATGCTAACAACCAGAGATCTCTGAACAGAATTCTCTCCGTGATCATACTTGTAAAGGAAACCTTTTGAGAATGTTTCTGTTTACCAAGCCAAACACTTTTGTATAATTAATGTATAATAAACAAATTGGGACTTTGTTAAAGCAGAAGCAAGTGGACATTTATTAAGGCCTAATATACACCCAGCATTAAAAGAATTGAAAACAATGTGTTCTAGGGTAGTCTGGGAAAGCACAATAGAAGCTTGACCGTGAAGTGATAAGTGGATAGATGAGGATAAACAGAAGGAAGAGGAAGGGCATTCCAGGTAGTAGGCACTACATAGATATTGAAACAGTCCAAGGGTGGGAAAAGGCCCAAAGGCCTTGATATCTAAACCATAAATATCTACCCTTATGTAAGGAACTGGTAGGAAACAGAGAGAAGACTGACCTAACTGCAACAATGCTGGGGAATAACAGGAACCAACACTGTAACTAAAAAAATAGTTCACCAGACCCTACTGTCTTCTCAAGTTATCTGTCCTCCATAACAACCAAACTCATAGAGAACGCTGTCTAAACCCATTGCCTTCCCTTTTCCACCCCATTTCAATCTGCTGTCCAACTTCATTGACTCAACTTGTCCAAAGTGATCTGTGATCTCTAAAAGACAAATTTCAGGGATTTTTTCCCCATCAGTCTTCTTCTTGACCTCTCTCTGATGCATTTGACACTGTTAAACTCAAATTGTCTTAGGTCTTTGTCTTTCTCTTCAGGTCTTAAGGATTTAATTATTCTCTCTAGGCAGGTGATTCACAAATCCATATATCTAACCCAAGTGTCTCATCCCATATCACCAGCTACTTTCAGGCATTTCAAACTGGATCTTAGAGTCATCTCAAACTCAACATGTCTGAAACAAAACTTATCTCTTCCCTCAAACCCTGTCCATATATTGAATTTCTCTTATTTCTGTTGAGAGGCCCTGGATTCTTCCCATTTACCAAATGTCCAATGAGTTTAGGGTTTCTGCCACTTCACCATCTCTTAATCCAGCCTCTTCTCTCTACTCTCTCTTCTCTCAGGTTAGTTCAGTCCCCAACTTTGTACTTGGATGTTGGTGCTGCACTCCTAGACTTCCTGATTCATCTCTCCCTATTCCAAACCATCCTCCACAGTCATTAGCATTTCTATATATCTCTAACACATCTCAGCAGCAGGAATTAGAAAGAGAAATTCCATTCAAAATCACTTTAGACAATATAAAATACTAAGGAATCTATCTGCCAAAACAAACACAGGAATTATATGAACACAGGTACAAAATGCTTTCCACACAACTAAAACTAGATTTGAGTAATTGGAAAAACATTAACTGCTCATGGGTAGGATGAGCCAACATAATAAAAATGACCATCCTACCCAAACTTATCTACCTATTTAGTGCCATACCAATTGAACTTCCAAAAAACTTTTTTACTAAACTAGAAAAAACCATAACAAAGTTCATTTGGAAGAACAAAAGATCAAGATCAAGGATATCCAGGGAAATAATGAAAAAAAATGTTAAATGCTTTTTACAAATATCTTATTGATAAAAGTTTGTCACTTAAGGACAGGCATTAGGTATTAATTACATCCATTGGGGAATGAGTGAACAAACCGTGGCATATAACAAAATATTACTGTGCCCTAAGAAATGACAAACACAAAGAATTTGGGGCAGCATGGATGAGAAGACTTGTAAGACCAGATGCAAAGTAATGCAAGAAAATAACAAACAAAACAACAAGCAAGTGAATGTCATGTAATTATTAAGTTTGGCTCCAGTTGGAAGAAAATATACTTCATAGTAATGGTCTACTGCTTATATGGTCAGACTTGAATGTGTTGGGGTTAGTTTTGTTGAATAGTCCCCCACTCCCTTATTTCCTTTTTTAAAAAAAATGCTTTGATACAAGAGATCTAGAAGCAGCTAGATAGCACCATGGATAGAGCTCCAGGCTTGGGGAGACTTGGGTTCAAATCTCACTTTAAAACACTTCCTAGCTATGTGACAAGTATGTGGGTAAGTAACCCCAACTGCCTAGCCCTCTTCTGTCTTGGAAATGATATTTAGTGTTGATTTTAAGAGAAGATAAGGGGCTCAAGGTCTATTTGAAAATGAAGGTGAATAAAAAGCAAAGGATATCAATAATTTTTTTTTTTTAAGTGAAATGTCTCACATGAAGTGTACAAGAAGTTTCCCACCTGCATTTTGGAAAGAACAGGGTTAACATTTTTCTTCAAAGGATAATAATTCTAGAGTCCTTATAACACTATGGCTGCCAGAGAAGCAAGAGAGGGAAGAGATCCTTCTCAGTACACAAAGTGCCCCAGGCACAGAATGGATTACCCAATCTGTGAATTTATATGTAAAACTTAACTACAGAATAATGAGGGTGGATTCCTTAAACCACACAAAAAACTTTTATTATCTTACAATTCTATTAATATATTTGTCAAATAAAATATATGTAAAGTACTTTATAAACCTTAAAGTTTTACAAAAAAAACTATTAATTAACAGCATGCTGCATACATCTGGATTCCAAAGTGTTTGATATGAAATGGAACATCCACGTAGAAACAAATATGGTACAGAAAGCAGGAACAGAAGGGAAAAAAAAGTGTCAGAGGAACTTCCCTAAACAGGATTGGGAAAACCCTTTTTTGATTTCTGTCCTAAAAGCACTCAAATGAGAGTGAGGAGTGTTATATCAGTACCCCTCAGAAACCATTTAATAAATGCTGATAGTTTATTATTTCTAGAGGCAATAATCTCTTTAGACCCCATTTTTTTTTCTGTTTAAATTATCTCTCCCCCACAGTGAATAATTACAAAAAAGAAAATCATCATTAACAAATATGCATAGTCCAACACAATTTTCAAACCTGTTGCTATCTGAAAATGTCTAATTCTGCCTTTTAAATCTATCCCCTCTTGGCAGGGGATAGGTAGCAAGTTACATCTCCAATCCTCTGTGGTTTAGCATTACATTGGTTGTAATTTTGGTTACCATTGTATAAACTATTTTAGTTCTGAGCACTTCATTCTCAATGGATAAATGGTTCTTTAGTTTCCTCTGAAACTTTCCATTCATTCATATCTTATGGCACAATAACATTCCATTACATTTATATACAGCAATCTGTTTTGCCATTCTCCAATAGGTGAAACTCACTCTTAGTTAACAGGTTTAGGCTATTATCAAAAAGAGGTGCTGTACCATGTTCTTTGTGGTGGCCAAAAATTGGAAAATGAGGGGATGCCCTTCAATTGGGGAATAGCTGGACAAACTGTGGTATCTGATGGTGATAGAATACTATTGTACTGAATGGAATAATGAACTGGAGGGATTCCATGTGAACTGGAATGACCTCTAGGAATTGATGCAGAGTGAAAGGAGCAGAACCAGGAGAACATTGTACACAGAGACTGATACACTGTGGCACAATCTAATGTAATGGACTTCTCTACTAGCGCAACACAATGATCCAGGACAATTCTGAGGGACTTATGAAAAAGAACGCTATCCTCATTCAGAGGAAGAACTGTGGGAGTAGAAATGCAGAAGAAAAAACAACTGTTTGATCACACGGTTCTATGGGGTTATGATTGGGGATGTAGACTCTAAATGATCACTCTAGTGTAAATATTAATAATATGGAAATAGATCTTGATCAATGACATGTAAAAACCAGTGGAATTGTTCGTTGGTTATGGGAGGGGGTGGTAGGAGGGGAGGAAAAGAACATGAATCATGTAACCATGGAAAAATAATCCAAATTAATTAATTAAATAAAAATTTCAAATAAAAAGAGGTGCTGGGAATATTTTTGTATATATAGGCCCTTTTCCTCTTTTTCTGATCTCTTTGGAGTATAGGGCATGTAGATGATGTTTGGTCACAAGGCATGCACATTCTGGTACCTTTCTGGACACAATTCCAAATTGCTTTTCAGAATGGTTGGATCAATTCATAAGTCCATCAATAATACATTTCCATAGTTCCTCCAACATTTGTCATTTTGAAGCTCAAAATTGCTTTAAATATTTATTATTCAAATTATTAGTGATTTAGAGCAATTTTTATGTAGATGTTGATAGCTTCTGGATATATCCCTTTGGAAAAAGTTTATTCCTGTAAAAATTAAAATTAGATCTCAAATATTAAAATGTTACATTTTAAAGGATTTATTAATGATCATTAGAAATAAAGGATAAAAGAGGATACAAAATAAAGACCACCTGCCCATGGCTGATCAGCCAGTTCAAAACCCTGCCTTACCACTACCTAGCTTGGGACAGGAAGTAAAAACGTGTGACCCTCCATGTCCCTGCCTAATATCCCCTTGTCTACAGGAAGTATGTAATGGCAGGAAGTCAGTGGGCTCCTGGGAAATGTAATTCATTTTAAGGGTAATAAATTTTCAATTATACATTCCTCCCCAAGATCTGTGGAAGACTAGTCTCACCAATGGATCTTGTAAACACAACCAACTTTGAAATTACAATAATTTGGGGATAAAAGGAAAAGAAAACAAAAACCAATGATTGCTAGGTGCATTGAAAAAAAAGCTAGTTAGGGGGCAGTCCCTTTTGGCATAAGAGTATACACACAAAACAAATACATTCAATTCCACACAGTTCAAATCACCACATCCCAAAGGTCACTTTGGATCTTCTGGTGCAGCATGTGGTCTGTGCAGGTATCTTAATGGTACCTTCTCCAAACAGTTCACTTTCTAGATTTGGAGAAGTAGCATGTTTCTTATCTTAAAATTACTCTCAAAAAGAATTTAAATGTTGCGTTTTAGAATAATAATAATCATACATTTTCCCCTGAAGAGGGTGATGAAAAACAAAGGGATCAACATAGGAATGCACAGCTGAGTTATGAGGTATATGAATCAATTGGCAAGAGTAATAAAAAACACACAAAAAATCCAAATAAAAGAAAATAATTTGTGGATGAAATATAGATTATCAAAATCTTATGTGTAAAAAATTCTAAGTAAAGAAAAAATAAACTTATAACAGGTCCTTGAATCAGGGCCCAATTAAAGTGATTTAAGCAATTATGCATTTCCCACTCAGCCTCCAGGATTACAGAAAGTTTTTCCAAACAATGAAAGACAAAGGGACTAGATTATAGGAGCCAGGTAGGAACCAAATTTAAGATAACTTTGTAGAATGTCTTTCACTGTGTGTGTATGTCAAAATAGCTGCAACCTCAAACCCCAAACAAGTTCAAGTCCTCTTGTCTTGGCTCAAAATTTCATCAATCCCATTGGGATTGGTTGGTCTCTTTGACCTTATGCTCGATAGACCCTATGTAGTTTAGCTTTCTGCATCTTTGTCACTGTGCAATGGCTCTTTTTGTATTCCCTTCCCCTGTATCAGACAAAATCATTAAGCAAAGTCCAGGAATTTTTTTTTAAAAACCAATTGCATCATTTTTATAGTCTTTATAAAGCTTTTTTGGGCATGCATTAATATTAGAACAAATGTATTTTAAACTTAAATTACTGCAAAATAAAAAAATGAAAGAAAAATCTCAATACTGTTGACATGTGCTTCAAATACAAAAAGAAGAGAAAAAATAAAAATCAGATACTATATTACACACACAAGGAAAAACAATAATAAAAACGTTTTCAAAATAAAAAATATATAGCTTACAATCACTCTGTCTGAAACACTGTCACCCAAGGAGAGGTAGAATACAAAGGTTTCTCACCAAAAAAATGAGATCCATTTCCTTTTAAACTTAACCACTGTGTGAGTACAAACGATTTTCAGAATAAAACAGTAATACAGTAGATAATGTACATTCAAAGAAGTACCAAAGTCTCCCAAATTCACAATTGCCCAGTTAATTACAATAGTAAACAAACCCTCTATCATATTTCATATAAGTTGCTATATGACAAAAAAAAAAACAAAAACCCTATGAACTGATAGATATTTGTCACAGTTTTCACAGACATAGCAAATCTTTCAACCTTGGCAAATATATTTTTAAACAAAGTAAAACTTATTTGAGTCTAGAACATCACCAAGAAATCTAGGTTGTTCTGGTGGAAGTAAATTAATGTGAAGAATTTTGCAGGAGCTCTTTTTAGCTTTATTTCTTTGTTTCTCCACCTTTAATACAATATTCTTCATATAATATAAATATTTTTTAAAATAATCCAGTCAGAAACCACTAGTTAATTAAAATTATTTCTGAAGATCCCTTAGAATTACCATTTAAATTCTTAGTTCATTAAATTTTTCAGAGGTTGTTAGCCTGGTTGGGTCCATCCATCATCTATGTGACAATTAACAAAAGCAAAATGGAAAAAAAAAAAGCTGTTTATGGGCTTTTACAATATTTTGTTCAGTAGCCATAGGGGAAAGGTAACAGAATAGTATTGAATACATTAATATATGAACTTAAAACAACAAAATTAAATCTTAAAGCAGACAATCAGAAAAATACAATAAAATACAGATTCTCATAAAACAATAGAGTCTGAAAAGACTTAAAATCTTCACTTCCAGTCTCTTTAAAGTTCCTTTCTCTATCTATTCGGATTCCTTTTTTCACATTTCTGGTATCTCCCATAGTGAGAGAGAACATGGTTTTGAGGAATCCCAAACTGGTGTGAACTTTAGATTACTCCACCCTACTTAGTCTAACAAAATCAGGAATTTCTACACCTATACTTAAGGATTAAGTATTTAGGAGGATGGCCTATGACAGACATGTGCTAGCAAATGACAAATCAGAAACAACTGACAGACGCCTGGGCTGTCCTATGTCAAACTTAAGCTACCATTAGTATACGTAAGATGCAGGAAAATGATGTAAAAACCATCTATATATTTCGCATCACTTTCTCTCTCGGGCCTCTTTCGACAGAGAGGTGGCTATGGCTGGCAGCGCTGAGCGTTTCGGCTTCTTGGCGTGGCGGCAGTTATTGTCCGGTGTAAATCTTGAAATTTCTCAGACTTGTGAATGTTAAAAATTTCCCCATTGGGGAATTCTCAATTGGAACAATTCCCTACTGGGAACATTCCCCATTTTGACTGTGAGAACTCGCCAGGGTCAGAAATGGGAGGACTTCTACTCCACCAGTACTTAAGACTGCTTTAGGGGAGAAAACTCCTTGCTAAACAACGAAAGTACTTAAAACAATACTTATAATGAGGCAAGGAGTTCTTTGAGCCATGCCTGTTTTTAGAATTGATACAATGGATGCTAGGTACCTATAAAGGTCGAGCAACTTGTAAACTTGCCAGGAGCAAAGAGGTGAAAACTTATTCAGAGGTTTTCTCTTGAGGGGATTAGTCGACTCAGCTGTGTTTTCTCTGGTTCAGACTTACTCAGAGGTTTTCTCCTGAGGGGATTAGTCGACTTAGCTGGGAATTCAAAATGGGCTGTCCTTTAGAAAACGTCTACGGTGATTGGTAGATGGAAGAACTTAGGGGAGGTGACATTAGAGAAAACCCCCTATATAAGAAAAAGACAGACTGCTAAAAGGAGATGCTTTTGAGAGGCTTTTGGAAGGAGATTCTTTTGGAGATCGCTTGAGAGGAGCTCATGGAGGAATTCTCTAAGGAGGCCTCTCAAGGGAGGCTGACTCTGGCTGGAACTCCCTCTGGGGAGACTCTGTCCCTCTGAATTCCTTACTTGGACAAATCTTATGGTGAGTGATAAAAGACTGACTGATTTTCTCTCTCTTAAGACTCAGGTCTAGGCCATGTTGGCTTAAGGCCCTTCATACTTATACTTTTTTTCCTCTCTCTCTCTTTCTTTGATTACTCATTGTATTATTAATTAAAATCTCTATAAAACCCAGTTGACACTTTTGGTCAAGATGGTGGCTTAGAGAAAGCTAAAGTTCAGATCTCCGGAAACCCTTCCCTACCAAACTCAAACTATATGCTCCTAAGGTACCAAAATTCAAAACGAACAACAGCATAGACCCCAGGAATCCTCCTGCTGGGCCTGGACCTGGATCAAAAGGTACGCCCCCCCCCCAAAAGCCAGAACACGAGATCACTTGGACCTAAGGGGTAGGCATAAGGAAGGTCCCAGGACCCATCCCCCCAACCCAGAGTGCTGAGTCTGAGGCAGCAGAGGAAACCTCAGAGCCTCAGAGCTGGCTATCCTGAAGGCCTCTTCCTGAAAACAAACTGAACCAGTCGAGGGGGCACCCAGACAGCAGGGAAACAGAGAGAGATGGGGGGAGATTGTAGCCCCCTGACCAGATCCTTCCATCTGAGTCTCACCGAAGGTCCCTGCCTTAGGGAATACTCAGGCCAAGGTTAATCCTATCAGGAGCCCTCGGAGCTCCAGGAAGCCACGGCCCTTCCCCCCTCAGAGAGCAGGGTCGTCTGAAACAACAGTAACCTTCAGGGCTGGCAAAAGGGCTTTGGGAGCTGGCTATTCTGAAGGCCTCTTCCTGAAAACAACCTGACCCAGTCATGGGGGCACCCAGACAGCAGGGAAACAGAGAGAGACAGGGGGAGCCTACAGCCCCATGGCTGGATCCTTCCATCCAAGTCTCAGGGAAGGTCCCTGCCTCAAAGCATACTCAGTTCAACCCAGAGAAAGTTAATCTTATCGGGAGCCCTAGAAGCTCCGGGAAGCCGCGGCCCCTCCCCACCTCAGAGTGCTGGCTCTCCTGGCCGGCTAAGGCATAGAAACAAACACCCCGCGGAAAGGGCCAAGCCAGGCTCAGAGCGTGGAAGTAAGGCAACGGAGAAGCATTGGGAGGGTACTGAGGAGGGCAGTAACACGGAAACACCAGCAATTCCTGGCTTCCCCGGGAAGACAGAACAACAACTGCATAGAACGGACAATCTCCCTAAGGCTAAAACCTCTGATCACCAGACAGAGATAAGAAAAGCTAGTCCTCCACACTCAGAGATGGCAAACTCCACAGAAACACAAAAGCCCCAAAATTCCAAGAAAAACAAAAAGAAGGGGGCGACTTTGGACACATTTTATGGAGCAAAAATACAAAATACAGAGGATAGAAGAGGAAACACAAGCAAGTGGTCCGAAACCTTCCAAAGGAAATGGAAACTCTCCACAAACCCATGAAGAATTTGAATCGGAAAAGATCAAAAAGATGGAAGCCTTCTGGGAGGAAAAGTGGGAAATAATGCAAAAGAAATTCACGCATCTACAAAACAAGTTTGACCAAAGTGAAAAGGAAAACCAGGCTTTAAAAGTCAGAATCGGGCAACTCGAAGACAACAAGCAAGAATTAATAAAGCAAAGCCAAAAGACCAAGAAATTAGAAGAGAACATAAAATATCTCACTGACAAGGTGACAGACTTGGAAAATAGAGGAAGAAGAAATAATTTAAGAATAACTGGACAGCCAGAAAAGCCAGAAATAAACAGCAAACTCGACATCGTAATACAAGATATAATCAAAGAAAATTGCCCAGAGATTCTAGAACAAGGGGGCAATACAGCCACTGACAGAGCTCACAGAACACCCTCTACACTAAATCCCCAAAAGACAACTCCCAGGAATGTAATTGCCAAATTCCAAAGCTTTCAAACAAAAGAAAAAATCCTACAAGAAGCCAGAAAAAGACAATTTAGATATAAAGGAATGCCAATCAGGGTCACACAAGACCTTGCAATTTCTACTCTGAATGATCATAAGGCATGGAACATGATTTTCAGAAAGGCAAGAGAGCTGGGTCTTCAACCAAGAATCACCTACCCATCAAAACTGACTATATACTTCCAAGGGAAAGTATGGGCATTCAACAAAATAGAAGATTTCCAAGTTTTTGCAAAGAAAAGACCAGAGCTCTGTGGAAAGTTCAATATCGAAAAACAAAGAGCATGGAATACCTGAAAAGGTAAATATTAAGGAAAGGGAAAAGGAGAAAAATGTTATAGTTTTCTTTTACTCAAACTCTCTTCTATAAGGACTACATTTCTATCATTCTATATATACTAACATGTGGGGAAAATGTAATGTGTAAATAAGGGGAAAAGAAAGACCAAATAGAATAATCTTTCTCACACAAAGATTCACATGGGAAGGGGAGGGGAAGAAAACTCCTACAAGAAGGAGAGGAAGAGAGTTTTTACTTAAACCTTACTCTCAGGGAAATCAACTCTGAGAGGGAAGAACATCCAGATCCATTGGGATCTTGAATTCTATCTTACCCAACAAGGGAAAGGAGAAGGGAAAACCAAGGGGGGTAGCGGGGAGGGAACACAAAAAAGGGACGGAAGAAGAGGGGGGAGGGAGAAGGAACAACAAGGGAGGGACTAGAAAGGGAAACATATCAAGGGAGGGGACAAGGGGAACTGATTTAAAGTAAATCACTGGACTAAAAGGTAGAGCTTAAGAAAAAAGGTTAGAATTAGGGAAGGATATCAAAATGCCAGGGAGTCCACCAGTGACAGTCATAACTTTGAACGTGAATGGGATGAACTCACCCATAAAATTTAGACAAATAGCAGAATGGATTAGAATCCAAAACCCTACCATATGTTGTCTTCAAGAAACACACATGAGGTGGGTAGACACTCACAAGGTCAGAATTAAAGGATGGAGTAAGACCTTCTGGGCCTCAACTGACAGAAAGAAGGCAGGAGTGGTAATCATGATATCTGATAAAACCAAAGCAAAAACAGACCTGATCAAAAGGGATAGGGAAGGTAATTATATTCTGTTAAAAGGGACTTTAGATAATGAGGAAATATCACTAATCAACATGTATGCACCAAATAATATAGCACCCAAATTTCTAATGGAAAAACTAGGAGAATTGAAGGAAGAAATAAACAGTAAAACCATTAGTGGGAGACTTAAACCAACCATTATCAAATTTAGATAAATCAAATCAAAAAATAAATAAGAAAGAGGTAAAAGAAGTGAATGAAATCTTAGAAAAATTAGAATTAACAGACATATGGAGAAAAATAAATAGGGATAAAAAGGAATACACCTTCTTCTCAGCACCACATGGCACATTCACAAAGATTGACCATACATTAGGTCACAGAAACATGGCACACAAATGCAGAAAAGCAGAAAAAATAAATGCAGCCTTTTCAGATCACAAGGCAATAAAAATAATGATCAGTAATGGTACATGGAAAACCAAATCAAAAACGAATTGGAAATTAAACAATATGATACTCCAAAATCGTTTAGTTAGAGAAGAAATCATAGAAACAATTAATAATTTCATCGAGGAAAATGACAATGGCGAGACATCCTTTCAAACCTTCTGGGATGCAGCCAAAGAGGTAATCAGAGGTAAATTCATATCCCTGAGTGCATATATTAACAAACTAGGGAGAGCAGAGATCAATCAATTGGAAATGCAAATTAAAAAACTCAAAAGCGATCAAATGAAAACCCCCCAGCAGAAAACCAAACTAGAAATCCTAATAATTAAGGGAGAAATTAATAAAATAAAAAATGATAGAACTATTGATTTAATAAATAAGACAAGAAGCTGGTACTTTGAAAAAACAAACAAAATAGACAAAGTACTGGTCAATCTAATTTTAAAAAGGAAGGAAGAAAAGCAAATTAAAAGCATCAAAGAAGAAAAGGGGGACATCACCTCCAATGAAGAGGAAATTAAGGCAATCATTAAAAATTACTTTGCCCAATTATATGGCAATAAATACACCAATTTAGGTGATATGGATGAATATATACAAAAATACAAACTGCCTAGACTAACAGAAGAAGAAATAGAATTCTTAAATAATCCCATATCAGAAAATGAAATCCAACAGGCCATCAAAGAACTTCCTAAGAAGAAATCCCCAGGGCCTGATGGATTCACCAGTGAATTCTATCAAACATTCAGAGAACAGTTAATCCCAATACTATACAAACTATTTGACATAATAAGCAAAGAGGGAGTTCTACCAAACTCCTTTTATGACACAAACATGGTACTGATTCCAAAACCAGGCAGGTCAAAAACAGAGAAAGAAAACTATAGGCCAATCTCCCTAATGAATATAGATGCAAAAATCTTAAATAGGATACTAGCAAAAAGACTCCAGCAAGTGATCAGAAGGGTCATCCACCATGATCAAGTAGGATTTATACCAGGAATGCAGGGCTGGTTCAATATTAGGAAAACCATCCACATAATTGACCACATCAACAAGCAAACCAACAAGAACCACATGATTATCTCAATAGACGCAGAAAAAGCCTTTGATAAAATACAACACCCATTCCTATTAAAAACACTAGAAAGCATAGGAATAGAAGGGTCGTTCCTAAGAACAATAAACAGTATATATCTAAAACCATCAGCTAATATCATCTGCAATGGGGATAAACTAGATGCATTCCCAATAAGATCAGGAGTGAAACAAGGATGCCCATTATCACCTCTACTATTTGACATTGTACTAGAAACACTAGCAGTAGCAATTAGAGAAGAAAAAGAAATTGAAGGCATCAAAATAGGCAAGGAGGAGACGAAGTTATCACTCTTTGCAGATGACATGATGGTCTACTTAAAGAATCCTAGAGACTCAACCAAAAAGCTAATTGAAATAATCAACAACTTTAGCAAAGTTGCAGGATACAAAATAAACCCGCATAAGTCATCAGCATTTCTATATATCTCCAACACAGCTCAGCAGCAAAAACTAGAAAGAGAAATCCCATTCAAAATCACCTTAGACAAAATAAAATACCTAGGAATCTATCTCCCGAGGCAAACACAGGAACTATATGAACACAACTACAAAACACTCTCCACACAACTAAAACTAGACTCGAACAATTAGAAAAACATTAACTGCTCATGGATAGGACGAGCCAATATAATAAAAATGACCATCCTACCCAAACTTATTTATCTATTTAGTGCCAAAACCATGGAACTCCCAAAAATTTTCTTTACTGATTTAGAAAAAACCATAACAAAGTTCATTTGGAATAACAAAAGATCAAGGATATCCAGGGAAATAATGAAAAAAAACATATGATGGGGGCCTCGCAGTCCCAGACCTTAAACTATATCACAAAGCAGCAGTCATCAAAACAATTTGGTACTGGCTGAGAAACAGAAAGGAAGATCAGTAGAATAGACTGGAGGAAAGTGACCTCAGCAAGACAGTATATGATAAACCCAAAGATCTCAGCTTTTGGGACAAAAATCCACTATTCGATAAAAACTGCTGGGAAAATTGGAAGACAGTATGGGAAATATTAGGAATAGATAAACACCTCACACCCTATACCAAGATAAATTCAAAATGGGTGAATGACTTAAACATAAAGAAGGAAACCATAAGTAAATTGGGTAAACACAGAATAGTATACATGTCAGACTTTTGGGAGGGGAAAGGCTTTAAAACCAAGTAAGACATAGAAAGAATCACAAAATGTAAAATAAATAATTTTGACTACATCAAATTAAAAAGCTTTTGTACAAACAAAACCAATGTAACTAAAATCAGAAGGGAAACAACAAATTTGGGGGAAAATCTTCATAGAAACCTCTGACAAAGGTTTAATTACTCATATTTATAAAGAGCTAAATCAATTGTACAAAAAATCAAGCCATTCTCCAATTGATAAATGGGCAAGGGACATGGATAGGCAGTTCTCAGATAAAGAAATCAAAACTATTAATAAGCACATGAAGAAGTGTTCTAAATCTCTTATAATCAGAGAGATGCAAATCAAAACAACTCTGAGGTATCACCTCACACCTAGAAGATTGGCTAACATGATAGCAGAGGAAAGCAGTGAATGCTGGAGGGGATGTGGAAAAGTAGGGACATTAATTCATTGCTGGTGGAGTTGTGAACTGATCCAACCATTCTGGAGGGCAATTTGGAACTATGCCCAAAGGGCGACAAAAGAATGTCTACCCTTTGATCCAGCCATAGCACTGCTGGGTCTGTACCCCAAAAAGATAATGGAGAAAAAGACTTGTACAAGAATATTCATAGCTGCGCTCTTTGTGGTGGCCAAGAATTGGAAAACAAGGGGATGCCCATCAATTGGGGAATGACTGAACAAATTGTGGTATCTGTTGGTGATGGAATATTATTGTGCTCAAAGGAATAATAAAGTGGAGGAATTCCATGGAGACTGAAACGACCTCCAGGAAGTGATCCAGAGAGAGAGAGGAGCAGAACCAGGAGAACATTGTACACAGAGACTAATACACTGTGGTTTAATCGAACGTAATGGACTTCTCCATTAGTGGCGGTGTAATGTCCCTGAACAATCTGCAGGGATCTAGGAGAAAAAACACTATTCATAAGCAGAGGATAAACTGTGGGAGTAGAAACACCGAGGAAAAGCAACTGCCTGACTACAGTGGTTGAGGGGACATGACAGAGGAGAGACTCTAAACGAACACTCTAATGCAAATATTAACAACATGGCAATGGGTTCGAATCAAGAAATGTGATACCCAGTGGAATCACAAGTCGGCTATGGGGGGTGGGGGGGAGGAAAAGAAAATGATCTTTGTCTTTAATGAATAATGCTTGGAAATGATCAAATAAAATATTATAAAATTTAAAAAAAAACCAGTTGACTTGGGTATATTCATAATTGGGAATATATTCCCTGGCGACCACCTTATATTTGATTTAAAAACCAAGACACTGTAGTGAAACATTTTCTGCGGTCAAATTTACTCACCCACTCTTATATCTAGCATAATTTGTATCTTCCACCATTTTAACTCACTACAGTTTATGACATCAACAATTTTAATTATAACAGTTTATGGCTCCCACTCTTTTAACTGCCACAGTTTATGGCAGACGACAATTTTAAATCTTACACTGGTTTGTTGGTGGGTTTTCCTTGATACTATACTGGGAGAAGCTGAGTAACCTAGTTCAGGTGAGGCATCTTAACTGAGCTCTCTCAGAGTTTAGGCTGATTTCTTTCTCCTTTACCTTCCAAACACTATCCTCTTATAAAAGCCTCTAATCTTGACCATATATCTATTGAAGGCTCTTAGTCATATATATCTGAATCAATTCCTTATATAGTTTGGTTGTGGGCCCTTTGTCAGAAAAATTGCTGTAAGGATTTTTTTTTCCTGTGACTTCTTTTCCTTCTAATTGTAACTGTAATAATTTTGTTTGTGCAAAGATGTTTTAATTTTGTATATCCAAAAACTGTTCATTGTATCTTTTATGATACTTTCTCAATTATTCATTTGGACACAAACTGGTTATATAATATATATTCATATATCCAAAAGGTAATTTCTTCCTTGTTCCTCTAATTGGCTTATATCACTGTTTATGTTCAAGTCATATTATCTACCTAGAGTTTAACTTTGTATAAGGCATGAGATACATAAATTCCAGTTTTTCCAAGTTTTTGTCAGATATAATGAATGATTCTTTGCCCCAATACTTGGAATCTTTGGTTTATCGAATATTGTGCTACTAGGTTAATTTGCTTGTTTGTTGCATGCCAAATTTGTTTCATTATTCAACCTCTTTTTAGCCAGTATCAGTGATTATTTTTTTGCAGTACAATTTGAGATATGATACTGATAGGCCCATTTCCTTCCCACATTTTTTTCATTATTTCTCTTGAGATTTTTTACCTTTCATTTCTTCATATGGATTTCATTATTTATTTATTTGATTAATATGGCACTGCCATTTTATCACAGTGTCTTGACCCTACTCATAAGCAATTCTCCTATTCTCTGGCCTTTCTGGTATCCCCAGAGCTTATTTAGCACCAGTGCCTGGCACTTAGCAGGCTCTTAATAAATGTTTGTTGACCAAGTGAATGACTACTTTAGACTGAAGTGTATAGTTTAAAGTAGTTTTTTCAAGATTATAAAAGAATGTGGGAAGAGCAGAAGGTCGTTCTCCTCAGATATTTAGTTGTGGATGGCTAATTCCTTTAGGGCAGGGATAGGTTCCTAACCTTTTTTGTTATTAGGGACCAGTGACATCTAGATAAAGCTGATAGATTCTTTCTTAGAATAATGTTTTTGAATAATGGACATGTTACATTTTAGAGATTGGTGAAAATAAAGACATCATTTTTGCCTCATCTAAGTTTACCAACCTCCTAAAATGTATACAAAAATCTTCTGGGAATCCAGATTAAGAACATCTACTCTGAAATGGAATTGTTCAGTAGTGTACAATTCCTTAGGACCCCAAAGACCATGGCTATCCATGGGGTTTTCTTGACAAGGATACTGTTGTGGTTTGTCATTTCCTTTTCCCATGGATCTGGGGGGTCCTTTTGAGGCAATCAGAGGCTACCTGACTTGGCCAGTCTTATAGCTAGGAAGTATCTGAAATCTGGATTTGAATTCAAAGGTTTCCTGACTCAGTGCTCCTTAACTGGAGTCTTAACTGACTGTGGAAGGGTAGGGCTTATTGATTCACTAGATCATGTCACTCTATTCCATTTAAATCAGTCAGTGAATAAATATTTATTAAGCTCTTACCAAGTACTAATAATTGTGCTAAGCAATGAAGATACAAATGCAAAAGACAATTTCATCTCTCATAATCTGATGGGAGACAACATGAAAATAACTATGTACAAACAAGATAAAATTCAGGATAAGTGGAAGGTAATCAACAGAGGAAAGACACTTGCAAGATGGGACTTTAGCTAGGTCTTGAAGGAAGCCAGGGAAATCAGAAGAGAATTCAAGGAATAGGGAATAGTTAGTGAAAACATACATAATAGGGAGATGAAGGGTCTTGTGAGAGGAATAGATACTGAGGTTCTAGACAATTCAGAGATTTTGTGAATTGTGGTTTAAAATCAGGAACTATAAAAATCTGAAGATGCATTTTTCAGTTCCTGAATAAATTACTCAATAAGGAAATACACATGGGCAATTAAATGATGCAGGAGATAGAGCATCAGGTCTGGAGTCAAGAAGTCTCTGGACTCAGACACTTACTAGCCGAGGGACCCTAGGCAAGTCACTTAACCCTGTTTGTCTCTATTTCCTCATCTATATAATGATCTGAAGAAAATGGCAAACCACTCCAGAGATCTTTGGCAAAACCCTAAACGGGGACCCAAAGAGGCAGTCACTACTGAAAAAAATGACTGAACAAGGTAACACACTAGCTGGGAATATCCCTTGGTGGGCAAGATAATGGGCCTGTAGTTTAGAGATAACTACTTAGCAACCTCCCAATTTCATTTCCTTCTAGAATTTTGATCAGTAAATGATGCAAATTATTTATGATTGAAATATTCTGAATCATGACAAGTCATAAGGTCAGTGTACACTGCTCAGGCTTTTTATATTGACAACAGCTGAGAGAAAAGTCAGAGAATACAAAAGACTACAAATAACTCTCTGGGCAACTAGGATCAAATTGTATTCTCGGTAGGAAAAGCTTTTCCATTTTACCATAAAGTGACTTTCTCCCGAACTGGCAACCACTTAAATATTAAAAGTTTGATCAATGACTGCTACCTCCATGTCCTTCTGCTCCTTTCTTTCCACTGCAAACTTGCTCACTGTCCCTCTGGTAATGGGCCATGCTACTCCTGAATTCCTTCAACTCTGAAGGCTGTATAGTTGTGTGACCCCACTAATCCTCCAGGAGATTTGAAACCTGTTGCAGCACCATACTCATGTTAGGATGCTGTTACAAACAAGCACAGGCCAAGAATTGAAGGAGACAGCAGCCCTTTTTGGATTCTTCCATCTTAAATGATATGGAAGAGCTTAACGGGTCACATAGTACAGTTATAAGATCACCAAAGAATCTGAATTGTATAGACCAAGTGTGAAGTCCTTGGAACTGAAAAAGCACTAAAGAAGAATCATGTTCAGATATCCTGAGAAAAGCTGGAGGGGGAGGGAAAGAACATGAATCATGTAACCATGGGAAAATATTCTAAATTCATGGACTTTAGGTGGATATTTTGTACCAACTGTTTTTCTTTTGCAGCACCTTGGTAACTGTTTCTAAAAGTCACTTAAGGCTGACCAAAATGATTCTCAATTGATAATCTTGGGGAGAAGCACACTGGTGGGAGATTGACCTAAAGCACTAAAGAATCACTTCCCTGACTTCTTGTTGTATATCCTTAGAATCCTAAAGGGAAGGTATAGACTTGTGCTACAAGGCTCATCTATGAGAATGGAAATTGGGATAAGAATTCTCATAGCTTACATGGGCTATTAGAAAAAAAGAACAAGATCATAGCTTTAAAAAACTATGTTCAGCAACACCCTTATGGGCAATTGTTGGATATCATTCATTCCAGAATTTGGTAATAACTTACTCAGTTTAGAAATGACAAGGGAATTAAAAAATAATAAAAAAAAAAGAGGAATCTATTAGTAACTCATAGTCCTATAGCACTCAAGAGTTAAAACAGTCTAACATGTTGGATGTTGGGCTTAAAATGTAATAAGTCATCACCTCAAAGTCCCAGATTCCAAAAAGACAGTCAGAAAGGAAATCAACAGGAGAGCAGGAATATGAGTCATATAGTAGCCATCCTCCTATCAGCACCCTGCAATGCCCAACTCCTCCTTGCTACTAGGAATCTTGTAGTTCTAACAGGAAATTTATTTTTTAAAAATGCATTGTCTTTCATACACAAAAATTAAGAGCTACTAACCCAGCACAGAAATGAGTTAGCTGTTTGTTTTTGTTTTATCCTAGTCGCCATGACGCATCTATACTCTTTTTAAAGCCAATTTTCCCTTTTAACTATGGATGTACATTTTCAAGCTAGATGAAAGGGGCTAAAGAGGCAGTTTATGGTCAGAATACAAGGTGGTTCTCAATTTTCTGGGTCTCATGACACCCTTACACTCTTAAAAATTATTGCTCCTTCCCTCCTCAAAAGAGCTTTTCTTAATGTGGATTATATCCAGAAAGGTTTACCTATTAGAAAATAAAACATTTTAACATCATTTGTCCTGGACTATACTTTGAGAACCATCCTAGAATTATAGCTAACTGAATGGATCAAACCTTGACCTCTTCCCACCAAAAGAATTTACTAGGCACCTGAAAAGTCATGTAGTGATTTCAATGGGATCTTCATACTTTATTATGACAACTACTCTGCTGAAATAAGTAATGGAGCTTCTTGGCTAGGAACAAAGCAACATGAGCTGAGAACTCTGGGGACAAACCATGGGGACAAGGTATCTCACAATAGGCCTATATGGTTTCTTGAGCAAGACAAGTCAGAGATACAATACCTCCCATTATTATTTCTCTAATAAAGTATAAATAGCCACTAAACTTGGATGTTCAGAGAAAGAGGAAATATATTTTGAGTAAAAATCTGGTTACTTGACTATGTGCAGGCAGAATGATGGCTGACAACTCAAGAGAAATTGATAAGTTTTTCACTTAAACATTTTAAACATTTCACTGGCACCTGGAGGAAAACAAAAGCAGCAACTCCAACACAGAAAAGAGAAGTAAACTGTTCAGAGGGCCAAGTATGGCCCCTCTCTTACCAGTTCCCAACCTGGCACATTAAGAACAGTGGTTAGAATAGAAAGTAAAAGTTCTGACAACCAAATCTCTGCATGGACTTACACAACTAGGCAGCTTCTGGCTACCTCCACTAAGCTATTAAGCTTAAAACTGAATAAGACATTTGGGACCTGGACTGAATGTTTAATGTGGTTCTTTACTGAAAAATCAAGACTCTACAAGAGCACAAAACACCCCTTGCTCTGCAGAGATCTCTCCCCACCCACACAGAAAAGCACACTTCCCTCTTAGAGCCCAGATGTATAAATACATTACCAATTGAAACCTGGTTTTCAAATGGCAAAAGATTTTTATGTCACAGTCTATATTTCCATCCTCTCCGGATAACATTTCACATGCTTAATTCTCCTTAAGAATTAAGTTCTTAATGAGTCCTTATCTACCCTAAAAATGTAGGATACCTTTGCACATGGAATGATTGTAATGGATAGTGCCCTGGACTTGAGGCAGGAAACTTGGGATCTGGAGTCCTACCTTGGTCCTTTGGTAGTTGTGTGACCCAGAGCACTATCTGCTGACCTACGGAACATGGTTTTATTCACTGTGGTTACTGTATTCCAAACATTAATTTCCAGAATCTGTGGAAGAGCTTCCCAAATTAGTTCCATGAGTAAATAAGATGACAGTTTACCCTATATTCAAAGAAGCATGACACGAATGTGATCCTGAAAAGCAGGTTGCTGGCAAAGAGAATCTGACAGGCCTGGAACCCAAGCATGCACCAGGGAGACAAGTAGGTTGTCTCTAGTCAATAAATTTCACCTCTTGCTATTCCCTGCTTCTCCAAAATCATCTTTCCCGTGCAAAGCCCCCTCCCTTTTCCCGTTTCCTCAGCCTCTTCATTCCCTGATGCACATTCCTCTAGTTCCTTCCCTGGTGAGTCCTGCCCTTTGCACCAAGAAATTCTTTCCTCTCCAGTACTCTTGTGTCAGAGTAGGTGTGCTTTAGTTCGGGACACAACTCTGCCAGCTCCTCCTGGCATCACTCGGCCAAGGCAGCCAAATCTGGGAATGAGCAATACCTATCCCAGGGAATCTCCAGAGATAATCCCCGGAGCCCTATTCCCCTGCCCCCATCTTACCCTTTTCTCCTCCCAAGCCCCTTTTGCTTCTTCTCGGGGCGCCGACCACCCCATGCCAAGCCTCCAGTCCCAGTAGTTACTGCTCTGGGTCCCTCCCTAACCTGGCCAGTCCCCGACCTCTCTCCTCCTCCCCGACACACCACCCCCACCGCTCCCACCTGCTTTCCTCCGGCAGCGTCTCTTCGCAGCAGCTGATCTCCATTCCTGGGCCCTGGGGCCGCATCGGGATGATGCCTAGCCCCTTGCCCCCAGCTCCCACCGCCTCGACGACCTCTGCCGTGGATATAACCCCTCCGAGGCAGCCCGAGGCCCGGAGTAAGGGCGAGCGTCAATCCTGCGGAGCTTTCGCTGACGCTGCCGCGGCTGCTCCGGCTCCTCTAGCTGAGGCGCTCCCACTTCCGCCACCGAGGACTACAACTCCCAGGACACCGCGCTGGGAAAACTACCATTCCCAGCATGCACCTCGGCCAAGACCTTTGCCCGTGCAGCTGCAATTCCCACAGGAACCCAGGATTATGTAGGACTCCACGAAACCTTCGGGTATCTACTGGCAAGTACAACTCTGATATCCTTTTCTCTATAAATCCAAATCTAAGTTGTCCACACCGTCTGAGCTTCTGAACCTGGACTGTATCTGCTGTCTCAACGAAGGATCATTCTCCCAACAGTGCAAAGCACTGACCTTCTGGCCTCTTCATTTTGGTCGGTCCCAGGTATTCCCCCCCAGAAGACATCTTCCCCTAATTCTGGAACTATCAAGGGGGCAGGCAGTACTCCGAGCCGTAACATGCCTGCCTCCTCTTGCTTTTTACTTGCAACTGAACGGTGTCTTGTGAGGAGGCAAAGGGCTCTCATAGAGAGGAGGTTTGGTAGACGGAACACTGGACTTGAGTCGAGGGAGACTTGAGTTTTAAATCCTAACGTTGAAACTGACCAGTATTGTGGATAAGAACGAGTCATTGGAGCCCTCTGCGCCAGGATTTCTTCCCTCAGTAAAACCCGAAGACCAGCTGTTACCTACATTACCAGCCAGAGGAAGGATCAATGCAAGCTAAAGGCTAGGTGGCTGTGCTTAGTACTAGGAATACAAAGACAAACTGTAACAGTCATCAAGTAACTTCTTGGGAGAGAGAGAGAGGAGATACTAGTTCAGGGTTAAGTAAATTAAAGATAATAGCAGGGGGCTTGAGCACAACAGCTGTGGGAGAATCTGGAACCCAGGAAGATTGGCTGTGAACTCTGAAGCAGAGTTAAATAAGCAGAAAAGAGAACAGAAGGAATAAAGGGGAAAAAAACTTTATTAAGTCCGTATTAAATTCAGAGCACTATGCTAA
Source organism: Monodelphis domestica (assembly GCF_027887165.1). Lineage (NCBI taxonomy): Eukaryota > Metazoa > Chordata > Mammalia > Didelphimorphia > Didelphidae > Monodelphis > Monodelphis domestica. Next base: position 92,422,428 of record NC_077230.1, on the reverse strand, counting down.
GAGCTGTAAGAAAAAAATGCAAAAGAAAATAGCCCCTGCCCTCTAAGGCCCTTACATTCTAAATAAGATTACGGCATCCTGAGAGGTGGGTTTTCCTGATAAGTCTCTGGGTTGGTGAATGGAGCCACTGGGAGGACAGGGAAAATTGATAACACTTTCTATGAGTAGTGACAGTACTACCTACCTTCTTCCAGTTAAACTTCATTTTGATGATCTTAAAAAAAATTGCATTGCTCTAGCTATTCATATTGCCCTTACAACTTCTGGCCCTGCTACTGTATTTTGAAATGTTTAACTTAACTGAAAAACAGCCAGCCCCAATGCCTAGACTTGGAGGGAACCTATGGCAGGCAGGCGCCAAAGATAGCACCGACCTCTCCATAGGCTGGTTTGGTCAGCTGGGAGCCTGGCTCTGCCCCCTAATGCAGGGGGTAGGGCATTCTGAGAACAGCTGAGCTCCTCTCAGCCCCAGGCCCAGCTGCTCCCCTCAGCTCTAGCCCCTAGCCTTAGCCTGGGAACCTAGCAGGAGCTAGTGTGGCCAAGACATCCCTAACAGCCCAGGGTTTGGCCATGCCCCCCAAGCACAAGGAAAGGGTATGGAGGTGGGCATTGACAGACAGTCTGGGTGGAGTGGGTGGGACATGGCACAGGTCCCTAAAAAGTCCAAAATGTTCCCCATCACTGGCCTAGACTGATGAGTGTCTCTAAGGGCCTACTCCATATGGGTCAGCTCCAGACAAGCTTTACTCTTAAGACTTTTTAAAAAAATAAACCCCCTCACTTTCCATCTTAGAATCAATACTAGGTTCCGAGGCAGAAGCCCAGTAAGGACTAGGCAATGGGGGTCAAGTGACTTGCCAGGGTTACAAATCTAATAAGTATCTGAGGCCAAATTTGAACCCAGAATCTCCTGTCTCTAGGCCTACCTCTCAATCCACTGAGCCATTCAGCTGCCCCCTATTCCAGGCATCTTAATACCTGCCAGATTACTGTTGTGCCCTTCCATAGTTGGAGCTATAATCCAATCAAGAGAGGAAGATAGTTAGGATTTACATTTTCATTGGATTTAGCACCTACACTAAATTTTGTGAGGGAATGGAGGGACCAAGACATGGAGATGAAGAATGAGAGTCAACTTCTGTGAAGGCAGAGAGGAGAAAGAGGGGCTGAACCATTTGGAAAATAGCTTTAGGAAGGCAGTTTGGTTAGAACATCGAATGCATGAAGGGAGTGAAACAAGTCAGGAAAATTAGGAAAGAACAAGTTTGTGGAGGGTCCTAAATGCCAGCCTGAGGAGTTTATGTTTTATCCCAGAAGCAAAATGCAATCACTAGAGTCTGAGTTTCAAAATAGCATGGTCAGTCCTGTATTTTGAAGGATATAATTTTGACAGCTGCTTGAGGGGATGTTTAGAGAAGGAAGAAACTAGAGGCAGGGATAGTAAATTATAAGGCTTTACCAGACAAGAAATAATGAGGGCCTGAATTATGACAGTATACAAGAGATTGTATAGCCTTAGCAACTGATATTGATTATGGGAAGCAAAGTGGTGAAACTGAGGGACTAGGAAAATGGTGGAAAAACAGAAATAAGGACATTGAGAGGAGGGTCAGGTTGGAGAGAAAGCTAATGAGTTCCACTTTGGATATGTTATACTTGAGATAATGGGTCTTCCAGATGGCAGACCCAGCAGGTGGAAGACAGTGGATCTAATTAGAATATAAACTTCTTGAGAGTATGGAGTATAGGGTATCCAGGGAGGACTAGCATTTTTTTTTTAAAGTTCATTTAACTTTGGTGTCTGCCTTTCACCCAGCTCTCACTTGTGGCTCCAAGAAGATGGTCATGCCCAGCAGTCACAGGCTGGTAAAACCAAGGACTGGCTCAAACAGGATGAAAGTACTGGGCAGTTCTTAAAGCCATTGGCAAGTTTGGGAAATATCTACCAAAGAATGTTTAAACTTCCCTTGGTAGAATAGTCTGATGAGAACAATTTGTTCCAATGGCCATGAGGGCAGGCAGAAGCAAGGCATTGCAAGCCACTTAAAACTGGGTGAGCCATTAATGATGCTAGTCATACTTTATCCTGGGCCATCACCAGTCATCCTGATTTTTGCTTTGTCATTGGACTTCGAAGACTCTGGAAGATGGAACTTAACAACTCTGCCTCACTTAAATCCAATTCACAAAGGAGTCAAGACATGACTCCATGATGTCTTTAGCCCTCTTTGGAAAGGAAGGACAACAAAAACAAACTCCAGGAGAGTGGGGCTTACTCATTCCTTTTATTTGTATCCCCAGGGTTTAGCATAGACTGGCTCATAGCTGGGTGGCTCTGTGGTCTGAGACAGGAGGCCTTAGGTTCGAATGTGACTTCAGATACTTCCTAGCTGTGTGACCCTGGGCAAGTCACTTAACCCTCCCATTGCCTAGCCCTTACTACTATTCTGCCTTGGAATCAATATCTATTCTAAGATGAAAAGTAAGGGTTACAAACATATTAAAAATAAATTTGTTGGCCTTTGATTGATTCGACACAGGTGACAGAAAAGGTAAGGTGGGCCATTGGGAAAAGATAAATATCTTTAAAGGACAAACTCCTAGGAGGAGGTAGGTGGTCAAAAGATCAAATGAGATAACCTGCAGTTTCAGTGAAGTGGGTCAGAAATCCAAGTCATTTGGAAGGTAGGCTTATGGAATCTGACCAGTCTGCCAACAGTTTAGACTTGAGAATGGAACTAAATGAGACTTTTCCAAAAGGAAGTTTACTTAACAGAACAGAAAGGATATACCATGTATTCCATAGGAAGAAGAACCCAGTCAGCTATGTTGACTCTGGATAACATGGAGTACATAGAGCATGAGGAGAGCTAAGAGTTCTTTCATTGGGCTTTATGTGTTACATGACTAATATTAATTATTTTAATTGTTGATGATAATAATAATAGCTAGTATTTATAGTCCTTTGAATTTTGTAAAGCACCTTAGGAATATTATCTCATTTTTATTTTCACAACAACCCTGGGAGATAGATACTATTATTATTCTCCATTTTAACAGATGAAGAAACTGAGGCAGACAGAGGTTAAATGGCATGCCCAGGGTCATACAGCAGATCAGTTTCTGAGGCTAGATTTGACTCAGGTTGTGAGTTCACTGTAGGTGCAAGGCTCCATCCACTGAGTGTTAGTACTCTGGAATGTCTTAAGGATTGTTTCATTGCTTTTTAAAGGAAAAACTATCAGCCTAAATGAATTAATAGGTACTCCTCTCATCATTAAAGGGGATATGTTTTGAGGTGAGGGAGAGTGAGGAGTCCAAGAAAATGCCTGGATTATGAACTTGAGACACAAAGGATATGTTTTTAACTGAAAAAGAAAGGTTTGGTGAAATAAAGGGTTTAGTGGGAAAGATAATGAATTCAGTTTTAGGCATGTTGAGTTTAAAGATGTTTCTGGAATATCCATTTTGAAAAGTTTAATAAGTAAATGGGGATATAGGGCTGAAGCTCAGGGGAGAGATTGGAACTGAGATAAATAGATCTAGAATTAATTTACTTAGAAGAGAAAACATTCTGTAGGTGAAGAGGATTTTGTGTATCTGGTGGAGTCTTGATGTTTCAATTTTTAAAAAATTAAATTCTCAGTCTAAGTACAGGGTGTCCCAAATGTCTTAGTACAGTTTTAAACTTTATTAGTTTGTGGTAGGTAAGCAGAAGCCACATACCCATGCAAGAATCTGGTTAGCAGAACATTTATTTTCCATTCTAAAATCTATTCTTAAATAGTCTGGGGACTAATGAGAGAGCGGCCATGCATGACTCCCTGAACATTTTACTTCTCTTTTCTCTGTTGGAGATAGCACTTTTGTATTTTGTTGCTTTCATTTTCCTACAGATGTCTGTGAAATGCTTAAAATGTTTTATATGAAAAATTCAGATATCAATTCCTCTTGAGTTATCAGTCATCATTATTCTGAATACCTACCACTGGGTCAGGCACACAGTCAAGAAATCAGTCTTTGACTCTATCAAAATATATTCTCTATATTTCTCTGTACACCCAAGCTTATTTATGTTTTATTAAACCCAGGAGGACTTTTGAGAATACCAAGATAGAATAAAGGGATAAGAGAAGAGGGACAAAGATAGAACTTTGGGGAGTACCCCAAACCAGCAGGTATGTTATGAATGATGAACCAGGAAAGGAGAATGATAAAAGAGAGGCCAGACAGATAGTGGCAAACCAGAGGAGAGTAGTCTCAGAAAACACCCCAGAAAGGATATATTATTCTGAACAAGAGGATGGTAACCACTTTCAAATACAACAGATAAGTAAAGAAGGAGTAGTACCAAGACTGAGACATCATAGACAATTAGTAAGGAAATGAAGAATCACAGAAAGTTAAGATGATGGGTTGATGTGAAATTTATTTTTTTCAGGCTAATTAAAGAAGTAAAGATACCAATCAATCTTACACAAACCAAAAATAAAGGTTTAAAAAGATAAGCCAAAAAAATTACATCATGTTTTAAAGTACTATAGATAATGAAGAATCAATACTTGATATATTTATGTGCCAAATGTCATATCTACATATTGGAAGGAAAAGTTAAATGAATTATAGGGAGAAAGAGAGCAAAACTATTACAGCTAAGGATTTTAATGAGCCCCATTTAGACCTAGACAAATCTAACAAAAACATAAGTTAAGGCCATGAATAGAATTTTAGAAAATTAAGATTTGATCTTAGTCACTTAATACATGGAAATAAAAATCATTATATCAGCTATACCTGGTACTTTTCTAAAAATGGACTATGTGCTAGGGCATTAAAAACATCATAAGTAAATGTAGAAAAGCAGTTATATTAAGCACTTCTTTTACTGCCTACAACAAAATTAAAATGACAATAAAATGCTTCTAAATAAAGGAATCAAACATAAAGAGAGGCTAAATAATCCTAAAAAGTAGTGAGTCAAAGAACAAATCATAAAAATTAAAAATTCAGTAAAAAAAATTACATCTTCATACCCAAACTTCTGGAATGCAACCAAAGCAATTTGAAGGGGAAAATTTATATCTCCAAACATTTTTCTTAATAAAAGAAAGGGGGAAAAAAGCAGATCAAAGAATTAGATATCCAACTAAAACAACTTGAGAAGCAACAAATCAAAACACCTCAACTAAATACCAAAATAGAAATTCTAAAAATCAAAGAGATAAACAGAATTACCAATATCAAAAGTGAAAAAGGGGAACTCATTACAAATAAAGAAGTAAAGGAAATTATTTTGCTTAAGTATATGCCAGCAAAATTAATTAAAATGCAATGAATATTAAAATATAAAATACCTAGTTATCTGAATAAGAATCTAGAGTTTAAATTGCTCAGTCTCAGAAAAAAATTGAACTATTCATAAACTCCTAAAGAAAAACATTGCCATGACTAGATGGATTTACAAGAAAGTTCTATCAAGCATTCAAGAATAAGCAGTTGCAATATTAAATAGTTTGCCAAAATAAAAAAGAGACCCTACCAAAATTCCTTCTATGTTACAAAAATGATCTTGATATCGAAACTAAGAAGAGAAAAAGCAAAGAAAGAAAACTATATAAATATATATATTTGCCAATATCCTTAATGAATGTTGATATAATTAATTAGAAATTAATAGAAAAAAGCATTAGTAACTGTTCGACCCGGTTCTGGTTTCCCAAATTAGGAGGCACATCGGATAATATAAAAGCAAGAGGTACTGCTTTATTACAAGCTCGAGCTTGGGTGCCACTGCCTCCAAGGCAGATGGGACTCTGAACTAAGGGGAGAAAAGGATTATATAGGGTAGGTTTGAGTTGCAGAAGAGGATATCTTATCAGAATACTGGAGAGGGTTAGGTCCTTAGGGTTAAGGGTCATTATCAGTTCGTGGAAGGGGTGTGTGACAGGAACACCTGGGGTTGGGGTCCTTATCAGTTCCTAGCACATTCTAGGGTATGACTGCAGGGGCTCTAGGGGCAAGGGGTTCAGGGAAAAAATAGGTTCCAGGGCTGGTCCTTCATTCCCTACTTCTGCTATACATGTGGAATCTTCCTCATGCTATCATATCCTCATAAGGGGATTTGGTAGGAATCAGAGTTTGATATGATATTCACCAGGAGGTGAAGGACCATAGCTGGAAAGTATTAATGCAATCCTAGACAAAGGCTTACTAGGCGAACTATCTCTGTATGATCAGCATAAAAGCAAAAAACAACATATGGTCCTTTCCAGCTAGGATATATATATATATATATATATATATTCCAGCTATAGTCCCTTCCTATACCTTGAGTAGTAAACCCTCAGGCATTTGGTCAGGGGTTTGGTTTGCCTGGAGACATAGGGAATGACCCTCATAAAAGATTCCTTGGTTTTAGCCCGATGAAATTGAGGTATGGCCTGGAGATGCATCTCTCTTGTCCATCTTAAATCTAAAGGAGGACCAAAGGAGCACAATCATCTCAGGATCCTATAGGGGTCATTAGATGTTTTTAGGTTAAGAGTCATGAGGATGTAAGGGAGCAAAGGAACCCCCCTGACAATAATTTGCCCAAGTTTCTGGGGGTACCATGCCCATGTCATCTCTCCCCTCTCCAAATATCTAAGGGAAAAGGGGTGATGGTCTCAAAATTCTGTAGCTTCTTCAGTGCCGAGAATGGTTGCAGAGCTGTTCCTGCCTATTGTCAGGAGAGAGGTATTGACTGTAGGCAATGTCCAGGGCTTCAGGCTGGGATGCTTGCTGAGGTTACAGTGGCATCTGGGTGACTCCCATGAGTGCTTTTACCCTAGAAGCAACTAGAGAAGTGACAAGGTTACAAATGCAACGTCCACATATCCCACAGGGGAGTAGCCAAAACTTGAACAGGGAGAGAAAGGCTGTGGACACGGTCTTTAGGAGCATGTCCTCAGTGAATGCCTGGGTCCTAGGTAGGTGGGAACCTTTTTGGAGATCTGAAGGATGTCCAGCGACTGCTTCCCCTGATTGGCAGACAGGTTACAAGAGGGAGAGTCAGCCCCTAAGTTAGAAGTGTAGAAACCAAGACTGGGGCAAAAACTAGAACACCAGATAGAAACAGAGAAAATTAGTACAATAGTAATTGATATTACACATTTGCATTTGGGTCTTAGCCATCTTCTTCTTCAGAAATCATCTTCTGACAGAAATAGATAGATCCCTTTAGGAAATTGGATTCCTGAGTTGCTTGCAAAGTTGGTATGTGATGTTTCTGTTAAAGAATATCCTTTTGCAAAGTACACATTAACTATAAACACCTGAAAACACTTGAGTAACAAGATTTTACAGATGAATTTCTTTACCCCAGATTCTGGGGGAAATTTAAGAAAGTTTTGAGCTATATTTCCAAGCTCAAGATCCAAACTTCACTGTGGTAAATTAAGGCTACAAATACAATCCATCTATTAATAAACTTCACCTACTTCTCAAAGTATGTTCCCTAACAATTTAAGAATTTTCAATTATTAACCTAATAGGTTGTTTGAGGAAATGGAAACTTTAATTTTACAATTTACATTATGTGCTGATTATGGGAATTTGTCACAAAGGAAAAGGCAGATGGGGAAAATATTTCCTCATGTCCCAAGGGACACAGTGAATGGCTTCATGTACAAACCAAGGCTGTCACCGGCTTATGCCATTATGTTTCACTCAAGGATTAGCAGCTTAGATGGTCAGGAAAGCCCAGTCGAAGGTGAGCACTGGGTTGCCTTCTCCAACTATCCTAGGACTTTTTCTCTCCTTAGAATACTTTGTCTACTTCGTCGCCATTGGATCCCAGAAGCCTTTTTGCCTTAAAAGACAAGTCTTATCCATTTCAGCTGAGAAGTTCTGCTTATCAGTAGTCCTGAAACAAATTTCCCTACCCTCAAATAAGCCTTTCACATCCCTACAAGGCTGATCACTCAGTTCTTCTTATGTATTTTGGCCATAATTTACATATCACACTTTGGTCATAAAACCTGAAATAAAGAACATGAGTGCTGAATTGAGTAGCTCCATAGTAATATAAATCAGGGCTGTATCATCTCCTGGACCTAGGCTATCTGAAAGACTAAGACAAGGCCATACAGGAATCACTTCAGGGTAACTGTACAGAGAAATTAAAGAATCATATGTGGTTTTCCAACAACACATATTAATTTTAGAAATTATCCCTAGGTCAAGGATCCAGTTATAAGAGTAGAACATCAATCTGTTCTCTTTCACCTCCCTATGTGTCTCCTCCCTTTCCCTCTCCCTCTCTGTCTGTCTGTCTGTCTCTCTTTCTTCAAAACCCTCTGCTTAAAAATCAGAGCAAAATTTCCATTCTTCCTTCACAAATCTGCATACTCAAGCTCTATGGACTTTAGATCAATGTCCCTTTCTTCCGAACATACCTTCACCTTCTCTGACTTGCTTCTACCATCATAAGTGAAACAAACACTCCATTGGTATCACTTCAATTGCTAATCGGTAACCCAAAAGAATTCTGATTTAAAGGATTACATCATTGAACCACTGCATCTTTAGCATAGTGCTCATCAATTATAAGTTTTTTTTATCATTTTAGCAAGTCACATAACAATCATAAAATTCTGAGCAAGCATTTTTCACATATATGTTATTTTTAACATCCTACTCACTCCTTGGCTACTGTTTGCAACATATATCTTTATATAGATTAAAATGTAATCAAAGTATCAACCAACATATTCCCAAAGATTTGTGAGGTGGTAACTTATCAATTACATATCACTCAACTAATTTTGTCATTCTGGACAAGGAATGTTTACATTAAGATTCCACAGCTTCAAACAAGCTACTTGGTCAGACAGGACTGGCAACGTTTGCTTGCTTGGACATTTTAAAACCTCCGAAATATACAATTAAAATATACTCATGTTTAAGTTCTATCACACAGTGGTTGTGAACTCTTTGAGGCCCCTACTTCAGTCCATAAGTATCAGTGTGGAACAATTATAAGTACTTTTTTCTCCTTCCTGTGTGCAAGGAAGGGGTTAATATCTTATGAGCAATTTATCCTAAGGCTGCTTGGCTTGATTTAGGTTTTATTACTTAACATCTTTGTCCCATCCTTCCTTAACAAGTGAGCTTATTACAATTTAAATTTTTTAATGTATCAACTCCCCTTCATAATAATTTACTCTCAGTGGATTTTAGTTTGAACTCCACAACTCCCAAATAACTTTAAGTCCTTTAGCAATCTTTCAGTGTGTAATCAAACTGAAGTTCAAAGCATTTACCTGTACTCCTCTCAAACCTCTGTCTAAAGTAGAATAGAACCTCCAGTTTAGTTTTCTTTTAGCTCAAAACATTGCTACATACCTGATTAAATCCCATCAACATTATTCCAATTTATAATTTATTGTATCTATTTCACACTAGAATTCATAGTATCAACTCGTATCTTTATCCATTACTCTTATTTCTTCTGGCTTCTCTTTACCATTATTGTAAGTAGAGGAAAGCTATTATACTGAATTGCATTTAATCCTCATTACAAGCCCTTCATGATTTCAGGGCTGGCCAAATGGGTCTTGTTAAGGACCTACAGTTTGCACAATGTCCACAATGGTTTGGAGATGATTTTCTTGGTGGGCCATGAGAGCACAGTCATTTGCGAAGAGAGCTTCCAGGATGAGTCTCTCTGTTGCCTTTGTTTTTGCAGTCAGGCGGCAAAGGTTGAATAGTGAGCCATCCAGTCAGTATTTGATGTAGACGCCCAGGTCTAGATCCATCACAGCATGTCGTAATACTTGGGTGAAAAATAGGTTGAATAGTACTGGAGTGAGGACACAGCCTTGTTTCACGCCATTGGAGATGTTGAAGCGATCGGAAGTCTCTCCACCAGATAGGACTTCCCCTGTCATGTTGGCATGAAAGAGCTGGATCAGTTTGACGAATTTTGCTGGGCAACCGAGCTTGCTGAGGATCACCCACAATGCATCCCTGTTCACTGTGTTGAATGCCTTTGTCAGGTCTATGAAGACAATGTAGAAGCTCAGGTTCTGCTCAAGGCATTATGAAAACTATATGAAGGCTCAAGGCATATGAAAACTATAAATATTTCAAACCACAATAAAAATAAAAACAATAAAAATAATATGAAATGTGAAATCAATGAATAGATGACAGAAAGTAGTTTAACAAAATCCAACACCTACTTTTGTTAAGAACACAAGAAAGCCTAGTAATAAATGGAACTTTCTTTAATATGGTAATCAACATGTATCTATGACTAAGAATAAATATTTGTAATGGAGAAATATTAGAGGCCTTTCAAATAAGATCAAGAGTACAGCAAAGATGCATTGCCAAAACTTTGATATAATATAGTCTTAAGAATATTAGTTATAGTAATATCACAAAAGAATTTGAGGGAATAAGCACAAGCAAAGAGAAAAAAAATCACTTTTTGCAGATGATATGATGGTTACTTAGAGGTGATTAGAATTTCAATTAAAATGAATAGAATGAATAAAATGAATAGAAGAAATTCATAAAGTTTTGCGGACTCTGACCAGGTGTTTCCAGTATTGCTTGCAATTAATGTTGAGAAAGGCTCCCTTGGAGGGCAACATCCCACCTGAAGCTTTTGTATTATCTGCTATGTAGTTTTCATCAGTTCACCCATACCTGTTAGCCAGCATACTAGCAATTAGAGAGGAGCTGAGATGCAATGACCTATTCCTTTTTGCTGACATGGATCTATCTGAATTTTCTTTATCTCATGTTGGAAGTTATTAATAAAAGTTGACTCCATCTTGAATCTCTTGCTGATCAAAGAGTTGCTACCTTGATTTTTTTTTTAATAATCTTTTAATTCTCCTTTTCCTGAGTTTTGCTTTGTTAATCAGGGTGAAAATCCAACAAAGAATTTTTCTTTTAACAAAAGATATAAAATAGAATCACCAAAATCATCAGCCTTTCTATATATTACCAACAAACCCCAGCAGAACCAGAAAAAAGAAATTTTATTCCAAATTACTATAGAATACATAAGCTATTTGGTAGTCTAATTACAAAGACATAAACAAAGAAATTATATAAATACTATTACAAAACATTCTTTACAATAATAAAGGAAAATGTAAGTAACTGGAGAAGAATTATTTGTGGATGAGCCATGCTATCATAATAGAAAAGTTACCAAATAAATTAATTTATTAAACTGTTAATTAACAGATTTAGTGTCATTCTAATTAACCTGTCAAAGGATTACTTTATTGAAATAGGGAAAAAACTTCATCTGGAGGATCAAAAGACCAAGGATCTCAAGTGAAAGCATGAAAAAAATAGGAACTGAATGGGCTCAAACTATACTTAAAAGCAAAAATCATTAAAACAATTTGGTACTGGCTAAAAAAATCCCAAAACAACATAAAAAGGTAATTTCCTCAATGAAACAGATTATATAAATAAGATCTAGAAGAAAACTAAATGTAGTAGCACAATATTTGATTCATCCACAGATACAAATTACTAAGGCAATGATGGCAAACCTTTTAGCAACCAAATGCCCAAACTACAACCCTCACATGGCACCTGAACCCCACCTTACCCAAGACGGGAGGGAGAAAGCACTCCCATTGGATTACTGGGCAGAGGGACAGGAAATGAGGAAAATGCCCTCAAAGGGTGTGGAGAAAGGGAGGGAAGCAGCTCTCTCTTTGGCATGCTGCAGCATGCATGCCATAGGTTTGCCAATAAGGTTTCATGATTCAACAAAAATTGATGGACAAATTGGAAAACAGACTCAAAGGAATTAGTTTATATCAACATCCAAAACCTCTTGTTAGCTCCAAAATAAATATGTAATCTTGACATTATAGGTAACCTAAACAAATTAAAGAATGAAAAAAGATACGTTTCACAAATACGGATAAAGGAAGTGTTCTTGTGTATAAAAGGGACTGAGAGAATAACAGAAGATAAAAATACAATAACTTTTGATTACATAAATCCAATTACATAAATTTTTATTTTTGTAAAAACAAAAGCAAAGCTATTAGAATTAGAGGGGAAACAGTTAATTAGAAGGAGAAATATTTGTGGTGAATTTGTCTGAATAAACAAAATATTTATATATCAGGGATATACTGAAGTGCTATATATTAAAAGGAATAAGAAATGTATAGTAGATTCAGTTTCATATGCACTTTCCATTTTCTGGTGTTTGCTCAAGAAAATAGTTCTTAATTGATGAACCCCTAGAGCAAAATAAAAAGTTTTTAAAATGTGTATACCAAACAACAAAAGTTGTAAATTGCAAGGAGACCTTCAGTTTTGAAGGGAAATTTTTAAATTGAACTGAAAAGCAATGATTAAGTACTTACTATTTGCTATGAACTCCTCTAAGCATTGGGGATACAAATAGAAAGGCAGATAGTCCCTTCACTCAAGAAGCTTATATTCTAATAAGTGACAATCCTACATATAGAGAGAATGGTGGTAGATTCACAAGGGATATTTTAGTTAGGAAAGTTACTGGGATATTAGGTGAAACTCATTGATATATCCTTTCAGTAACTTTATGACAGAATTGATTTGATTACAATTCCAGCACTAGGGAAGGGGTAAGTCAAGGTGGAGAGAATAGGTCTGTCTGTGACTGGTGAGGATTTGGCAGAACCAGAGATAGTGGGTAACTGAGACAACTGCCAATCAATGCCAGACGTCCAGTTTGGGGAATAAAATGGTTAAATCCTCAGGGAAATAGATTCTGGTCAAGGAAGTCAGGTGTTTGGTGAAGAGATAGGTAGAGTGAAGAAAACCATGGATAAGGAGCAGCAATCTCAGAGTTGTTACAAAGACAAAGTAAGGGTAAAAAAGAAAGAAAGAAAACCATGAAGAAAACTAAACCTAGATATAGTGAATTATTGAGGCAAAAACGATCAATGAATTGGGCTTGCAACTTAAAAGCAAATAAAAAAAAACTAGAAAAGCAACAAATTAAAATACCTTTACAAAACAAATTCTAAAAATCAAAGGAATAAACAAAATTAAAAATAAAAATTACTAGATGAATGAAATACTTGTTTTTAAAGACAATAAAATATACAAACCATAAGCTAATTTGATTTTTAAAAAAGGAAAACAAATCATATAATCAAAATTAATTAAAAAATAGAAGAATCACAACAAATGACAAGGACATAAACAATACTTTTTTAAACACTACACAAAATGCCCAGAACAAGAAGTAAAGAATTGAAAAAGAAAAAACTGAGCAACATCACATGCCATAAATGAACTTCAAAGTAAAAACTCCAGGCACAAATGGACTCGGATACAAATGAATTCTATGAAAAACTAAAATAAAAAACTAATTCCCATGTCATGGAAATTATTTGCAAAAATACACATTGAAGGGACCTTAATAGACAAATAGTTATGATACCCAAATCAGAGTTCAAATCAAGAAAGACAACTTAGATGAAGTTTTAATAAAAATGCAAAAATACTGAATAAAACATTTACAAAGAGGCTAAAGCAGTCTATTTAAAAGATCATTCATTATGATCAGATTGGATTTATAACTCAGATTGGATTTATAACCCAGAATCACTGAGTTAGTTCAACATTAAAACAAATAAAATAGTAATCATATGATTATATCAACATATTCAGAAAAGCCTTTTGACAAAATACAGAAACATTTATGTTAAAACACACAGAAATGTAAGAATAAACAGGCCTTTTCTTACTATGTTAAATAATATCCAAAAACAAGTACTAACTGTCATAGAGAAATACTAGGAACCTTTTCACCAAAACCATGGGTAAATTAAGGACATAGACTGTTACTATTACATAATATAATTCTAGAAATGTTAGCTACAGTAATAATACATTGATTTACTTGGAGGATTCTAGAGACTCAACTAGAAAGAAATCAAACAACTAATAACTTCAGGAAAGTAGCTAGATAGAAAATAAATTCATACAATCACTAGCTTTTCTGTTTATTAGTAACAAAACCTTTATGAGTCAAGCCAGCAGTCTCTCAAAGGGGAAGGTCCTTCTATCTAAGTGTGACGATTTGGTCGAATAATGGATGAGAGGCACTGCATGCTCAATCGCGTGCTGGGCATCACACAGTGCTCTACCATGGCACAGGGGTTGGTTTATTTTATAGGTTCAGTGAGTACATACCTTCTTGGCACACAATCATTTCTCAACATACATGTTTCCATAGAACCTAACAACAGATGCAAAGCCTAAGGAGATAGTTCAAGAAACATTGTTGCAACGACAGAAATAGATGAATTGACATAAGCAGGGTGATCTGGAGGTTAGTTCTCCCTGACCCATGGGATGATCAGTTAGGAGAATCATTGTTACTTTTGGTCAGCTTTCACAATCAATCACAATTACTTAGGAGATGGGTAACAAAACATTTTGTAGCTAGGTACAGGGTTATGGGGTAATTTAATACAGTCTAGAATTGGGATTTTCCTCAATTTTCAAGTCACATTTTTCTTGCTTCACTTGGGTACTTGGAGATGTTGTTCTGGCTATTTTAACATAACAAACCAGCAAAGTCTGTCGACCTGGGCTGGAAAGGTGATTGATGTTCTTGGCTTGCCTGCCTTGTCATGGGTGTAAATGTAACTCTGTGGAGAGGGAAAGGAGAAGGGTAATGATCTTTAGGTTTTAATTTCTGTGGATGTAATCTTTTAGGGTAATAATCTGGGGGGTGGGGGGTTAAGGTGGGATATATGTGTGTTAACCCTATAAGTATTTGCTCTCATATTATTTCTCCTGTATTGGGGAGACAACAATAATCATAACAATTCCATTAGAGAGAGGTCACACAGAGGGGAGTTCTGTGGGTGCCTTATTTTTCCAGAAAGTCACTTTGCAACTCTGGAACTCACATGTGACCATGTCAGACAGCGTGGGCTTGATGGCTTCCCACACAAAAACCAGCAGAAGAAGAGAGAAAAAAAGAAATTCTATACAAAATAACCACAAAATATGTATAAAATATCTGGAAGTTTAATTACTACATGAGAATCATACAAATAAAACTATAAAACACTTTAGAAAGATAAATGAAAACTTAAATAACTGAAGATATAGTTATTGCCAATATAAAAATCATGATCTTGTCAACCCTGAAAAACACAGAACCACTGAAGTAGTTAGAAAGAACAAGTCTTTAATCAGGACAAGGGAGACAATGCTCTATCAGCCACAATAAAGAGTCATGCACAAGATATTATCCAGGGACAAGTTCTGGGACTCTGGGAACACTCTCCAGGGAAATGTGTTTAATCTAAGTTTTGGTAACTGCTTGGGACCAACTGAAATGGAGGAAAGTTCCTCATTCCATGAAATGGTATAGCATAAGATATTTTTAATAACAGTTGTAAATTTTTTTTGTGAATAAGCTGCTTATAGAAGCTTGAGAACTCACATTCTGGATTTGTCCTGGGCTTTGTCTATATTATATTTCTAATGCATTTCTTAGATGAAGATTTCTCTATAATAATCTTAAAAGCTTACAATTTAAATGCTAGCCAATATTGTTTGAAATTGTACTAACTGTTGATTCCCCCCAAAGCTGAAAATATAGGAACTTGTGATCTGGATATCAGAATCTCCAGCAGGAACCAAAGGAAGGTCCAGTATTCATAACTTTATATTATAATGTTTTCCTTACAGTTTTTGGCATGATAAATGTGGAAAATATTGTATATTAACAGCAGTTAATTTTTGATGATACAAGTAAAGAGATACATTTTTATTCTAGGTGATAACTCTTTTGATTTGAATGCTATAATTTCATATTTCTTGTTGGGCTATTACTTATTCTGTGTAGAGACCATAGGACTTTTCTTATTAATACCTGTATAAAGGGAACCCCTTCATTCCAGAGTTGTGAACTTTCTGCTAGTCCCAGCCAGCCCATTAGCATAGCTGGAACCTTCCAGAGACTTTGGTTCCTGAGATGTGATAGAGCAGTACACAGGGAAAGGAAGTGTCATGGAGAAAGAGAATTGTTAAAAAATGAGACCATAGAGGAGATGAGGTCTTTCTCTGGAGATTTTTGGCTGGGGGTCTTTCTGAAATTTAGCATTGATGGCTTGGGCAGAAGACACTCTTGTGGGCTGATAAGATTAGGGTGGTAGGCTAGGAGGAGATGTTTTCTATTTCCTTCCTTATTTCTTTCTTATACTATATTTATATTAAAATTAAATTGTTAAAAGCTATGATCATCCTCATGACTTAAGGATTAATTATTTTATAAACAGCAACCACAACAATCTTTTTTAAAAAACTAATATTATATTTCCAAAACCAATTTCTAAATATTACATATGCATGTGTTCTGGAGTATAAGAAAGTTTTTCTAAGTTTGCATAACTTATATGTTCAGTATTTATGTAGAATTGGGGAATATATTTCTCAAGTTGATATTAGAAGAATTTAGGAAAGAATAAAGAGCCTGATAGTTTTTATGGATATAATTTTAACAACAGGAGATGATTATATTTAACCCTAAACATCATTGGAGAGAACTGCCATGTGAGGTTACATTGTATGGGAATATAATTGGAAGGAATGTTATGGAGAAAATTGGTTGGTGATGCAAGCCAGCCCTCTGGGGTATCTTCTGGTAACTACAAATATAGTTCAGAATCTTGGAAAGGCTGAATGGGTACTCATCTGGATTCCCTAGAAAGAAACTTCTTGTTGTATAAAACCTGTTGTATAAAAAGCCACATATAAAACCTGGCAGGTTTTTGTGGCTGTGCATCATTGACAACTTATACCTAGAATGAATATTACAAATTAGGGGAGCACATCTGCCTTATTTTCGTTATATCCCTATTTTCTACCATTATGGCTAGTTTTCTGTAATTGTGACAGGTAATAAGTCCTAGATAGGCTAATACTGAGAAATAAAGGACTTGAAGATGCAGGTATGTAGAATTTTTGCCATTCAAACTCTCAAGCAGATGAATTCTGAGTTTTAGTTATTTGTAGGAAGGAATGACCTATGTTCTTATCCCAGACATAAATCTATTTACTGGGATGTGTTTTAATTTCATATTATTTAACATATATAGAGGAAGCATATCCTGAAAAGTTCAAAAGATTTAAAGGAATCTGAAATAAATGTTAAAATAATAGTTAGTGTGAGTCAAATGTCTAATTCATTTGAGCATGGTTATTATAATTGTTAAATATATAGTTAAAGTGAATTAAAAGATGTTTTTGTATTCTTAGCATTTCATTTTCTAAAAGGGGGAAATGAGAATATTGAATAAGGGAAATGAGAAGTATTTTAATTTTTGAACTTATTTTTAATTTTGAGAATTTTAAATTGGTTTGAAACTGAAATAGGCATGCATGCATTTTTTTTAACCCTTACCTTTTTTTAAACCCACCTCAAGTTATGAATCAGTTCCTCTTGCCTTTTTTTTTTAAACCCTTACCTTCCTCAGCATCAATACTGAATAATGGTTCCACAGCAGAAGAGTGGTAAGGGTTAGGCAATGGGGGTTAAGTGACTTGCCCAGGGTCACATGGCTAGGAAGTGTCTGAGGTCAAATTTGAACCTAGGACCTCCATTCTCTAGGCCCAACTCTCAATCCACTGAGCTGCCCCCATGCATGCATTTTTAATAATATTTTGGGTTTTATAATAGGATACACAATTAAAATTTTATTTAGAATTAGCTGGTATTTTTATTTTTTCACAAATGGAGAGTAGGGAAGGAGGGCCATTTCTAGGTTTACAAATCTTGATAACCTCTGATATGGTTTTTTTGCTTTTATATTTCTATAGTTTGTATCTTTTTTTTTTTATGTTGCTTTTACTATACAATTACTTTGTCATGATAAAATGATTCCACTCACTGGAAGCTCAACCGAGAAATGGAACCAGTTCAGAGACGCAGTGAAGGAAACATCAAAGGCAGTCCTAGGCCCAAAACAACGCAACCACCAGGACTGGTTCAACACTGCTATTGAAGACCTATTAAGCAAGAAGAACAAAGCCTTTATGGAGTGGCAAAATAATCCAAACTCTGCTCCTAAAAAGGACAGATTCAAGTTTCTCCAAGCCACGGCGCAGAGTAAGATCAGGAAGATGCAAGACTGATGGTGGGGGAAAAAAGGCAGAAGAAATCCAGCGGTTTGCGGATATGAAAAACTACAAACAATTTTTCAGTGCCCTCAAGACTGTCTATGGGCCATTAAAACCCACCACCACTCCCTTGCTATCCTCTGATGGTGACACTCTCATAAAAGATAAAAAAGGCATCAACAACAGGTAGAAAGAACACTTCAGTCAGCTTCTCAACCGACCCTCTTCAGTCGACCAGAGCGCCCTTGACCAGATCCCCCAAAACCGCCCCATTGAACAACTTGATGTCCCTCCTTCAATAGAGAAAGTCCAAAAAGCCATTAAACAAATGAGTGCAGGCAAGGCACCCTGTAAAGATGAGATCCCAAGCGCGGTGTACAAGGCCTTAAATGGAAAGGCGCTCCAGGCATTCCACATAGTGCTGACCAGCATATGGGAAGAGGAAGACATGCCCCCAGAACTCAGAGATGCCACCATCATAGCCCTATACAAGAACAAAGGCTCACGAGCAGCCTGTGACAACTACAGAGGCATCTCACTACTCTCCACTGCTGGAAAGATCCTCACCTGTGTTATACTCAACAGACTCCTGTCATCTGTTTCAGAGCAGAACCTGCCTGAATCACAATGTGGCTTCCGACCAGATTGAGCACCATCGACATGATCTTCACAGTGAGGCAAATGCAAGAAAAATGCCTTGAGCAGAACCTGAGTCTCTACATTGTCTTCATAGACCTGACAAAGGCGTTCGACACAGTGAACAGGGATGCATTGTGGGTGATCCTCAGCAAGCTCGGTTGCCCAGCAAAATTCGTCAAACTGATCCAGCTCTTTCATGCCGACATGACAGGGGAAGTCCTATCTGGTGGAGAGACTTCCGATCGCTTCAACATCTCCAATGGTGTGAAACAAGGCTGTGTCCTCACTCCGGTACTATTCAACCTATTTTTCACCCAAGTATTACGACATGCTGTGATGGATCTAGACCTGGGCGTCTACATCAAATACCGACTGAATGGCTCACTATTTGACCTTTGCCACCTGACTGCAAAAACAAAGACAACAGAGAGACTCATCCTGGAAGCTCTCTTCGCAGATGACTGTGCTCTCATGGCCCACCAAGAAAATCATCTCCAAACCATTGTGGACAGGTTCTCCACCACAACAAAACTGTTTGGCCTGACTATCAGCCTCAGCAAAACAGAGGTGCTGTTCCAACCTGCACCAGGGAGGCCAACTAACCAGCCGTGCATTACAATCGACAGCACGCAGCTTTCTAACGTCAGCACTTGCAAGTACCTGGGCAGCACCATCGCCAACAACGGGTCCCTAGACCACGAGATTAATGCCAGGATCCAAAAGGCCAGCCAGGCACTCGGGCGGCTGCGCTCCAAAGTCCTCCAACACAGAGGTGTAAGCACTGCGACGAAGCTCAAAGTGTACAACGCAGTGGTCCTCAGCTCGCTCCTGTACGGTTGTGAAACATGTACACTGTGCCGGAAGCACATGAAACAGCTGGAGCAATTCCACCAACGCTCCCTCCGGTCAATCATGAGGATCCGATGGCAGGACCAAATCACCAATCAGGAAGTCCTCGACAGAGCCCACTCCACCAGCATCGAAGTCCTGGTCCTCAAAGCCGAGCTACGATGGTCTGGACACGTCATCCGCATGGACCCACAGCGAATACCAAGACAGGTATTCTACGGTGAACTGTCAGCTGGACTCAGGAAGCAAGGCCGACCAAAGAAAAGCTTCAAGGATCAGCTAAAGTCCAACTTGAAGTGGGCTGGCATTACACCAAAGCAACTAGAACTTGCTGCCTCTGACAGAAGCAGCTGGCGAACCCACATTCACCATGCCGCCACCACCTTTGAAGATGAGCGACGTCGACGTCTTGCCGCTGCACGTGAACGCCGACACCAGGCCACAACCGCACCTCCCATAACAACTGGCGTCCCATGCCCCATGTGCCACAAAATTTGTGCCTCAGCTTTTGGACTCCAAAGCCACATGAGGGTACATCAATAGATGAAACTGCACAAAGACAATAGTCATTCTCGATCACCGAGAGACTACTATATATATATATATATATATGTCTTCTGGGAAGTCAATGACTGACCCTTGTCTTAAGAGGAAACAAAAACCTTTAAGAACCCAATAATCTCAGGGTAGATAGAATTAGTAGAAATAATCAAAAATGAAGTACCCTTTTGTCATAGAAAATTTTTCCACAGGATCTAGGTCTCTCCCAGGTAACCTAGCCCTGAGTTGGATTACCCCTTCCTGAGACTCCAGATAAACCAATCAATTGCTCTTCCTGTCCTTGATTCCTCAAAGGGTATATAAGACCCCAAGTTCTTCAGTTCACTGGGAAATCCCCTTTGGAGGTGCATTTTCCCAGAGTCCCAGGGCTTTTCTCTGTGGTATCTTGCCCATAACTCTGTGTAGTGGTTGACAAAGCATGGTCTCTCTGATCCTGATTAAAGACTTGTTCTTCCCAACTACTTTGGTGGTTCTGTGTTTGTTCAGGTTGGTAATCTCTAAATTAATTGAGAGATTGTGTGGAGTAATTAGTGTGTTATTCTCCTTATATTAATATCTAAAAACTGGTTCCCCACACACACACACTCCATCCATTTCCCTTCTAGTTCCCTTCAAGACAAGATTACCCCACCCTTCTCCCTAAAGGACAGTGTTTGGGTAGGGTCTTTGGAGTTCATTTGGGAACTGGTCCTGGGCAGGTGTCCCAGACTGAACTGATCAAATCTTAAGTAGCCTTTTTGTCTTAAAAGTCTCTCCTATTGTATGGGAAACTGGATAAAGACAGAAGGTTAAAAAAAGAAAATGAGTATGCTAATTATCTTAATTTGCTTAACTATATAGATGATAAAGCTGTAAGAGAATGACTCCATTTATTTAGGACCCAGAAGGACTCCTAGAAGTAATCCTGGGGAGAATGACTATGAATAAACCTAGCCCAAGTAACCATGGAAACATTGGATGGTCTACTTAGCTAACTTCAGGTCTCATTCTGCTGAGCAAACTCTCTCTCTCTCTTAACCCTTAATCCTTACCTATGGGACTGGCTTTAAGACTCAGTGGGTCATTGTACTGCTGAAACCTGGAGTCTAAGTAACTTCATACTCATTTATCTTTCTCTTATGCCAAAAATATGTAACAAAGAATCTCTGTCTTTGCTTCTGGAACCCTCAAACTCCTTTCCTATAACAATCTGTCACACACCCCACTCCTCCTGGAACTGTCTACACCATAGCACACACTGGTCCCTCTCTGGATCTTCTTCCCCACCCCCCTTTTTTAAACTTAAGAGAAACTGACCCGAAGAGTTGGACAAGTCACCTACCTGGCCAAATTGAACTTATTGGCTAGAGACTAAAAATTGAACTGACATTTAGCTGGAGTTTTCTTGTCAAAGATATTGGATAGTTTGTCATTTCCTTCTCTAGCTCAGATGAGGAAACAAGAGGCAAACAGGATTACCTTGTCTATCTGAGACTAGATTTTTTTTTTTTAAACCCTTACCTTCTGTCTTGGAATCAATGCTGTGTTTTGGTTCCAAGAAAGAAGAGTGGTAAGGACTAGGCAATGGGGGCAAAGTGACTTGCCCAGGGTCACACTGCTGGGAAGTGTTCTTCCTCCTTTCCCACCTCCATTTGTTAGAAAAATATTTATTTAGGTAATTGACTTTAAGATTTGAGCTTTCATCATTGCTTAATAAAGATTACCTTGATTTTAAAGGTATTTATTTCTTGGGTGTTCCTTTCCTCATGGAAAGACTATGGTCTTATAGGGCTCATGGGAAAGTGTCTCTTTTAAGGATCTGCATCTTGGAAAGAGGACTTGAGCCTGGTAGGAATCTGTGCTTGGCACAATACCCCTCCAGTGTGGTCCCCCTACAGGGAACCAGGACCCAAGTTCTGAAAAGGTCATGCCTCGGTTTACAGTAGACTTATTAGTGCCAGATGTTAAACTATACTTAAAAAATAGTAATCAAGGCATTTTGATACTGGCTATAAAAAAACCTATCAAAAACCAGAAAATTTCATCAATGAATCAGATTAGGTAAATAAGATTCAGAGCAATGGAACAGTAGAAAAGAGTTTAATCTATCCAAGGGAGAGGCTAGTAGGGTATGTATGGATTGACAATTAAACAAAATATGCTGGGAAAAGTGGAAAGGAGTCTAGATGAAATTAGATTTAAATCAATATACCATATAATATAACAAACTTCAAATGGATACATGACCTGTACATAAAAAGTCATAATCTAAACAAATTAGAGGATGAAAGGTGATATCTTTCATAGCTCTGCATAGGGGAAGTCTTCTTTACTAAATTAGGGATAGAGAGAAAAACATAAGTTAAAAACAGGCAATTTTGATTACACAAAATTGAAAAGCCTTTTTGTACAAACAAAAGCAATGCAATTAGAATTAAAATGAGAAGGGAAACAATTGGGGGAAAAAAATCTTTGCAGCAAATTTCTCTGATAAAAATGATATACTAGGGGGCCACCTGGGTGGCTCAGTGGATTGAGAGCCAGGCCTAGAGACCAGAGGTCCTAGGTTCAAATCTGGCCTCAGACACTTCCCAGCTGTGTGAACCTGGGCAAGTCACTTAACCCCCAATGCCTAGCCTTTACAACTCTTCTGCCTTGAAGCCAATAAACAGTATTGACTCTAAGATGGAAGGTAAGGGTTATTAAAAAACAAACAATAAAGTGATATATAAGATACACAGGAAATTTACTTATATACCCATATATGTTTGTATGTATGTATGTATGTATATAATAGTGATAGCAAACCTTTTAGAAATAAGAGAGCCAGGCCCCTTCCCAATCCCCTAGCCAAGCTGGCTTCCCACCATGGACTGAGTGCCATGCCCTCCCCACCCCACAGGGGTGGTGCAAAGCACTCTCATTGGGCTGTTGGGCAGAGGAGAGGGTGATGAGAAACACATGTGGAGAGGGGGAGGGGAGTGGCCACTCCCCTCCAGCTCTATAGCCTGTTAGCAGCCAAATTTACCCCTTGTATACTCCCACTGGGCTGCTAGACAGAGGAGAGGGGGAGGAGAGCAGCTCCACCTGTGTCCTGCATTTCTAGTAATGAACTCTGGAGGTGTTTTGGTGAAGAGGTGTGGCTGAATGCCTACAGAGAGTGCTCTCTGCATACCATCTTTGGCACCAGTGCCATAGGTTCACCATCAATGCTATATAACCAGAACCATTTCCTAATAGATTGTCAAAGAATATAAAAAAGCAATTGTCCCTCTTCTCTCAAAGTCACTAAAAGAGATAATTTTTGACCTTGTTAAATTTAATACACATATATTTTTATACATATTTATTTTTAAATAGAATTTTATAAATTGTTTTGTTTTTACATCACTTAAATTTCTCCTAGTATTTCTCCCTCTTTCCCTTCTCCCAAACCACCTCATATAAAAATATATATTTTAAGGGGAAAAAGAAAAAAGAAAAAGAAAATATCAGAACACTGAAAAAGGCATCTTCTCATATTTCTTTAGGGCCCTGCTTGTTATTTGCAATTCTGCAACATTTACTTTCAATTATTTAGCATATTGCTTGGCACAGGAAAGGTAATAAATATTTATTGAGTATAACTCTTTCAATTTACATTTGTCTAGTCATTGTATATGTTGATTTTTTGGCTCTGTTAATACTTCATTACTTCAAGGAAATCCTTCCATTCTCTTATCACATTCATCTTATCTTAGGACACAGTAATAATAGACTAATAGTTTTAAAAGCACAACAGACATTCTTACCAAATACAAAATACAAAATAAAATATAAGTAAATAAATAAACAAGGGGAAAGGAAGATGGGGGAAACATAAATCAATAAACCTTTAACTAACCTGATTTTTCAAGAGAGAAAAATCAAATTTCCAAATTAAAAAAGTGAATGTAAGGAAATTGGTGAAAGTATAAAGTACTCAAATAAAAAGAACATGAAATAGAGCTTCTAACTAAATTTCAGATAGTAAAAATGAATAAAAGAATTACCAAAAGGGAAAAAAGGGGCCTAATAAATTTATAGGTGAATTCAATCAAATGTTTACTGGGATATTCTATATTATTATATATAATATTCTATATTAATAGCTGTGCTATACAGATTATACTTAATAATTATAAAAAATTCACTTTTTGTGAAACAAGTACCTTCCTAATATGAAAATCACAATGGTAGTTATTTGGTCTCACAGTTCAGAACTAGAGAGGAGGTTGCAAAGAGTGTAAACCTTAAAATTTCCCAGATCCTACTTTATAAGATTGGATTAAGACCATTCCCCATTTGGGCAGTGAACTCTACTTAAAGCAGGAATGTGAGAATTCTACTTTACCTACTTGGGTCTGCCCTAGGGGAAGATAAAGTTGTAAACTCTTTTCTGAACAATGAAAAGTACTTAAACCCATACTTTTCTTAAGCTAAGTACCTATAAAGGTCAAGCAACTTGTGAATTTACAAGGAACAAAGAACTGGAAAACTTACTCAGAGCTTTCCTGGTGTGAATTACTCAAAAATCCACACCTTCTTAGGAGTGGACTAAAAATGGGAGGTCCTTTAGAAACATCTACAGTGATTGGTAGATGTAAGGACTTAGGGGAGGTGACAGAGAAGATTTTGCCCTTAAAAATAAGAGCTCAGGGAAGAGCTGGGAGGGTCATTCTGAAACATTCAGATTGGAGAGACTAATTCTGAGGAGATTGATTCTGAAACATTCAGATGGAGGAGGGAGCTGGTGAAAGCAGCTGAGATGCTGCTGGCCTGGTGTCATTAGAAATCCTTACTTAGACAGATCTTATGGTGAGTTATAAAAAACTGACTGATTTCTCTTTTAAGACTCAGGTCTAGGCCATATTGGCTTTGAGGCCCTTCATACTTATTCCTTTCTTACTCTCTCTCTCTTTCTTTGATTACTCATTGTATTGTTAATTAAAAATCTCTATAAAACCCAATTGACTTGGGTATTTGAATAATTGGGAATATTTCCCTGGTGACCACCTTATATTTGATTTAAAAACCCAAGACACTGTAGTGAAACACATTTCTGCGGTAAAATTTACTCACCCTCTCTTATATCTATCACAATTTATATCTCCCACTATTTAATCACTACAGTTTAAGACCTCAACCATTTTAAATCTCACAAGAGGTTGATTTAAGCTTGGTAGGAGAAAACTTAGAAGATCACTTTTGTTAGCCCAGTAGAAAATGAACTGGAATAGAGATATACTTAAGGCCTGCTAACAAACCAGGTAATAGAATCCAACTATGAGGGTGAAAGAGCTTGCAGGGTGGTAGATTTATAAGTGGAAAGGGGACCTCTACTAGAGAGGTTAAAGTAGAAACAATAATTGCCTGCAACTTAGATATGTGAAAGTGAGGAATCAAGCATGGAATGAAACATATAGTTTAGGAATAAATATTTGGGAATAAAGAAAATTGGGAAGAGGAGAAGGTTTTGGGGGGGGGGGGCAGTATAAGTTCTGTTTTGGACATGAGTTTGAGATACCTATGAGATATCCTATTTGAGATGTCCAAAAGGCAGTTGGGGATTGGGAGAGGAGCTCAGGGGAAAGAATAGAGATAAGATATATAGATCTGGGAAATGATGATAACTGAACATATGGAAGCTGATGGCATGTCCAAGGGATAAAGTATAGGGACCAGAGCTGGGCTGATGGCTTCAGGGAACAAAGAAGAGTAAGGAGTTATACAGGTTGAAGTGAAGAGCAAAGAACAGATTTAAGAAGTGTGAGATGAAAAGGTAGACGGGCAGGAAGAAAGGATCAGAGTTCAAGAGCATGTTACTGAATTTTTTTTGTGAGAAGAGTGACTTAAGAGATTGAGCAGTCATGTAAAATAATATAGAAAGAGCTATTGCAAACTAATGTTCTCTATAAATTTCTCTGTTTTACTATAATTTATTTTTACATCATTTCTTTCCATTGTTCTTTGGATTATTTGCAATTCTGATTAATGAACAATTCTGGTAATCCATCATAGCAAGAAAAATTAAGCTGTGGTACAACAATCCACATTTGTTGGATATTCTTTATTGATGTTATTTATGGGTTCTCACAAGAGGTAGAAAATAATTACTAGGTCCTATAGGCTTCAAAGTCAAGAAATAACTTTTGGGGAAGAGAAGAAAATTATTACTAAGGGAAGGCAACCCTATCTCCTACCAAAGGAATACAACCAAAACTGGGGAAAAGGCAGTAAATGTTAGCATTGGAATTTGAAGATATGAGAAATCATCATAAAAAAGTCCAATGTCTATTTGTGGAAAATATCTACCTTAAGATTTACTTGAGTCTGCCATAACAAATAAGAAAGTAAAGGGAGGGGGAGTAGAATATTTTGAGATAAAAGGGGCTAAAATTAGGCTTAGATAGGTCTAACATTCCTTTAATGCAAATCTTCAATACTTCAACAACAATACTGAAGATAACCAGTATCAGTGCTAAAGCAGTACAACCCAAGACATCCTTGCTGCAAACCTAGGGATTAACATCATCAAGTTTAACAGACTAAACCAAGTTAGATCCTGAGATCAGAAAGAAATCCTACTGTCTGTTTATTTATTTAAAAACCCTTACCTTCCATCTTGGAATACTGTATATTGGCTCCAAGGCAGAAGAGTGGTCAGGGCTAGGCAATGGGGGTTAAGTGACTTGCCCAGGGTCACACAGCTGTGAAGTGTCAGAGGCCAGATTTGGACCTCCTGGTCTCTAGGCCTGACTCTCAATCCACTGAGCCACCCAGCTTCCCCCTGTCTGTTTATTTTTTAAAGATTGTTTGAAAAAATAAAGTATTATTTCCCATGCCTTCTGTTTTGAAAATGTGTTTTAGGTTTTAGAAATGCATGTAATAAGTGAAGTTGATTTTTACACTGGTGTGTTTTATAGGCTGGAGATCATGGAGGTGCTACTTAAAAGGATATATTTGCTTTGCTGTATCTGCATTGCTTCTCTAGTTTAATGTAGGCTTCATTCATCCAAATTTTTTAAACCCAGCTGTCCTAGTTACTGCCTGTCTGGGCACAGTTACTTGTGATAATAGTGCTCCCTTCTTCACTGCTGAGATGTAGCAAATCAGCCTTTTCTCCCTAGTGTCCGGGTGATAAACATCTGTTTATAGATTTAAGAGGAAGAGCAGAGGAAATATCGTTCAATGCCCTTTGGTCACCAAGTCCTGTCAATACTTCCTTTCAGATGTCTCTCAATGTCTCTTTTTCCATTTTGAACACTATCTTGTAGACTAATAGAGCAAGCTGGCTTCTTTGCCTCCAGTATCTACCCCGCTTTGAGCCAACCTATTCTGATGATACTCTATGCAATTGCACTCCAAAGCCCCTTCCATTATCTATTTCTGACCTATCCTTCATCTATTAGTTTTCAAAATTATATACCCTAAAAATGGCTTATATTCTTCTATTACATTTTTTAATATTCTTCATGCTGTGTATCAGAAAGTGGAATTTTGGATGTTATGCTGCTACAGATTAAAGAAAAATTTTAATTTTGCTTAATATAAATTTTACTTAACTCAGCATACATTGTATGGTAAGCATCATATTCATAAATGAAAAAAAAACTTGTCTATTCTGTGTAAGAACTATCCTCAAAACATTTCACACCCTGAACCTGAAAAGAACTTCATAAAATAGCAACTCTTTCCCTTCAGGAAATTGTATAAAGGTGGCTCCTTATGGTATTGCCAACTGAATTCTTCATGGCAAAGAATATTGTGATATAAGTTAAAAAAATATTGTGACATAAATTAAAAATCATGAGAATAAGAACATTCTTATATTTGGAATATCTTCTATCCTTCCCATCCTGAAATGCTCCCCACCTATATAAATCATACCTATTCTTAAAATCCCAGACCAAGCCCTATCTTTCCCATGATGCCTTTCTGTGGGTCACCTACCTAACCCCTCCTGCAGCCAAGTCTGCCTCTTTATTCATTCATATCCTTATTACCCAGCACAGTGCCAGGTATACAGTAGGTGCTTAATAGATAATAAATGTATGTTGATTGATTGATGAGACCAAAATTACTTTCAAAAGGAACTTGGAGGGAGATTAAAATGTAATAATTAACCAATGGTAACAATCTATGATAATATTCGCATAACAGAAGTGGAGACTTGGTTCTGCATTCTATATAGAATTTGTCAGTGTTTGTCTAACACTGTCTTGACAAGAAGGTTTATTGATCAGCAAGGATATTTTACCGGCTTATCAGGAATATCATGATGAAGGCAAGCTATATTAAGCTATAGACTGAAAACATTACCCTTAAGTTTCTCTCTTTGTTTAGGTCTATATATGTGAGGAAAGTTTTATAAACCTTAAAGTAAAGGTGAATCACAACACACATTACTTTCACCAAGTAATCTAGCATTAATTTGACTTTTCTAATGGGGAAAAAAAAATCATGCTCTGATCCGATGAAATCATGAAGCATCTGGTCCACTTGGCAATTATGTTTCTCTTATATTTATAAAGTATCATTCTGATTTTTTTTAATGAATTGGTCTCTTGTGAGTTGGTTTAGTGTGAATCAATTACATAGAGTTTGAGCACCATTGCTTTGGCTAATAAAAACTGGTTCTAGAATCGAGGATGAGACTCTAGAAGCTGAAATGAGTCTTAACAGTGTGAACCATTCAATCTGAATAAGCAAGGCAGCCTCTCTTTCCCAACCATCTTTCGTTAGCTGCAATTTAGCTCCAGTTATCTTGGACATATGGAACAGTATTACTGTTATTTTCAATATTTACAATTCCCCACACCCTTATCAATTTTTTCTATGCTACAAAAAAGAGTGATGGGCTGTAACTGCATTTCAGATTCACTACTCTATCCATAGTAGTTCCTTAGCCAAAAGGGAGCTGACATTGAAGGAAACAATAATATATTAAAAATGAATCACCTTTATAATGTTAGAATTTTTCCAACAAAATCCCCAACGACCATTGACAATATGGAAAATAAAGAAGACAGGGCTAACATAGGCCTAGTAACATTCTGAGGATACTAATAATCTAGTCATCTTTATTGAGGTTATTGGAACTTTGAGGTAGCTATCTAGTTTATAAGTAATTTGCCATTTCTGCAAAACCATTTATTGTAGATGTGGACAATTTACATTGTCCAGGTAGAAGAGATTTTTGTATGTACAAAATACCTGTCTAGGATGCAAATGTTTGAGATAGTGATGTTTTCTTTTTTTTTTAATGTTTTTACCTCAAATACATTTGTTTGCTTGAATTGAATTTATATTTTTTTGAACAGCAAAAATCTAACTTCATTCCCTCCCACTTTCTTGAGAAAAGGAAAAACAAAACCTGTTACAAAACCCGTAGTCAAACAAAACAAATTTATCATCTCAAAAAAAGGGTCTCGTTTTCCACTGATTTCCCTATCTGGGTCACATATTTCATCATTAGTCCTCTGGAACTGTTTATACCAAGCACATTTTTGAATTTAGGGAAAATTTGAGTATACAAGAATCCATCAGATGTTAAAGAGATTTTATTCCTTAATTAATTTAAAGATGCTATTTGTAAACTGTTGTAAAAATTCCGTGCATTATTATCTTCACGAATAATCAGGATCATCATCATTCTTTTAATTACGGGATCCCTAGAAGGAAAAGGGAAACCTTTGGAATCCAAATCCCACAGGTAATTAGAGGAAGCCTGAACATAAAATATTCGAATTTACTTACCTTTCTCCCAAGAGAAGATGAGGTCTTTATAAGTCACAAGGGCTATGCGACATACTATGAAATGACTAATTAAAGATGGTCCAGAAATACGAAGGTGATGCATGAACTAACCGTCACTACATCATAGATTTCCAAACAAGACTCAGAGACGTTAAATTATTGCACAGAAAACAATCCTGCTAAAGAAGAAGAGTGGAGAGGTGTGCTGGCCAGAGGTCTTTCGATGGGAGAGCTTTGCCTTCCAGCTAGCTTAAATCCTGACCCCACCTCCGTTCTGCTCTGCACCTGGAAGCGGCTGCAATGCAGTGCAAGGGTGCAGGAGGTTGGCTTCAGGTACCATAGTCTAGAAAGGTTTTGCTGCGGCTAGATGTACTACAAGGAGAAGAAAGCAACATTATATCATGTAATGCATGCAGTTCTTGGTGGGTAGATGTTTTCCTTCCCTCCTGGGAGGGTCAGACAACAACTATTTTGAGCTGAGGGACTATCTCCATAAACCTAGAAGACGCCAGGGCACTGCCAGCAGGAGAAACCCTTGCCATGCTTCCTACTAGCCAGCGAGAGGCGCCAGAAAAGAAACCCGGAAATGGATCCTCTCTTGCCGTCGTATCCTCTCGATGGTTGCACCTCTTGCAACTCCGCCCATCCCTCTTACCCCTCCCCACTACCACTCTCCAGCGCCGGGTGGGAGGGTAAGGACGCCACCGCGCGTGCGCGCTTCTTCTGCTTTACTTGTTTCAGTCAGTGGGAGGTGGCCGGGTCGAGACGCAGGCCTTCCCCAGTGGCAAGTTCCTGTGAAGACAGTTAGGGCCATGAACGGGTTCGGCGTCGGGATGGCGGCCGCGGTGGCAACTCCGCCGCCATTGAAGACCAGCAGCCACGAAAACCTCGATAAGATTGATATGTCTCTGGGTGAGGGGTCGGGCCGGACCAAATCGCGGGGCCGAGGGGGAGGCGGGTAGGGAGTGGGTGGAACCAAGTGCCCCAGTTGATGGGGGAAGGGGCGGTTGGTTCGCCAGGTCGAACCAAGTACTGGGATTGTCGAGAGACTACAGGCTAGACCAAAAGTAAGGTCGGAATGGGGGGGCCGTGCCGGGTCAGGAGGTGATACCAAGTGGGGGGCTGAGGTGTGTGGACTGAGATCTCCCACTGGAGAGGTGCGGGGAGTGGGGAGGAGACGCGGTAAACGCCGCTGAACCTAAGGCTTTGGAGGAAAGGGGAGGGGCCACCCCCGGGGCGGACCGCCCCTACCCCCAGCGGAACTCCCCCCCCCCCCATCTCCGCCCCTTTCTCCCTTGCCCACTTTGTTTTGTGTTGGGGGCAACGGGATGGTTTTTTCCTAACGGAGGCGCTGTTGCGAGGGGGGGGTGCAGTTGTCGGGGTCCTTAATTGCTGAGGGTCCCAGTCGAGCCGGAGCGCATGCCTCGGTGGAGCCTTTTTCCGGCCCGGCGTTTTGATTCCACAAGTCGGGATGGAGTTATTGCTGTTTTCCACCCTGAGTCCGAGGGGGTGGGGGGGTGGAATCTGGGATACTGGGAAGTATTAGACCCCAAACAGAGAAGGGATACCAAAAACTAGGTTCTGTTGTAATATTGGGCGAGAATCGTAGATGAGACCCTATTTGCGTGGGCGCTGGGCGGATAGTTGAACCTGGGCTTGGGGGGGGGGGTGAGTGAAGGTGGGAGGGAAGGAGGGGCTCATATGAGCTGTACTTGCTTTACTGAGGGAGGCTGCTGCAAAGGATACAGTTCTTGTGGAGTACAAAGTTGGAATTCTAGTGTTAACCAAGAATATATATATATTTTTTTAATCCAAATGTAGAGATAATAGAATTGGTGTAGTTCAAAAGTAATTCGATTAGAAAAAGTCAATCCCCTTTTTAAAAGTTTTGGTCATTATCCAACTAAATTATCTCTGAAGTCTAAACTGATGACTGAGAATTCAGACTACTGATAGAGAATAAATGGGAAAGAAATGTAGTGCTTCAGTAGTGCTTTGACTCTTAGGAAAGGCAAGTAAACTGCTTTGTTTCAGTTTCTTCAGCTGCAAAAAATTCTACCTTCTACAAGAAGCCTTTCTACCCCTCCCCCATGCCAGTGCCTTCCCTCAATTGATTTTATCTTAATTTGTCTTCCATTTACGTTGTTTCTATATCGTTTTTAGTGTCTTTAATATTCCTCATTAGCCTGAGTTGCTTTAGAAGACTTTCCATCCAATTTTTGTATCCCTAGTACTTAATAAATTCTTGGTTTGACTCAAATACAAAGACTTCCAGCTATAAGTATCAACTCATTTTCCTCATTTTGCTATCATTTAGCAAGGAGTTATAAAGGACTTACTAAGTACTTGGTACTGTATAAAGTAATAAAAAGAAAAGTAAAAAACAAAAGACATACCCTGCTCTCAAGAAGTGCCAGGACTAATGCGGGGAGACCATGTGAAAACAATTGTACAAACAAGATACAGAGGACAAGTTGGAGATACATTTCCAGTTTAGGAAGGTAGTAGCACTAAAGGGAATCCTGAAAAGATTTTTCCTTGGAAACTCCTCACTTCACAAAAAAGAATTTAAGGGATTTAAACAGTAATAGTAAGTGTGAGGCTGAGATTTGAATTGCAGGTCTTCTTACAGCATGTTCTTTGTTATATAGTTTTCGTTTTTTGTCTTTTTTTTTAATATGTGCTTTGCCTTCACAGCAGTAGTTGTTGGTAAGGAAAGCTATTTGTAAGCTTTAAGTGTGACATGTTCTTTATGGTGCTTAGATGTGCCTTAGTAAGCAAATTCTCTAGGTGTGCCCTTTAGAAAGTAGGAATTCATAATCCTCAGAGAACTCGGGGATAATATGTCATCCAAGAATAATTTGCAGGGGGGGGGGTTGTTATAAGGAAAATGTTTTTCGAAATCAAATTGAATATTTTTATACCTATATTCATCTAGCTTGTGCATAGTTTTAAGGATAAGCTATTCATAATTGATCCAAATCAAATGGCATAATGAATGACCCAAAAAAGTCAAATTTTTTTGATTGTTTAAATCTTACAAACTTTGCTATAGGGGCTAATCACCTGGCAATCAGAATTTAAGTTTCAGGTCTGGCAAAATAAGGAGGTGTGGCATACATCTTTTAAAACATTCCTTATTGCCTGAATGTTTTTATGTTATTTTGGGGTTTCTGTTCGTGTTTTGGTGATTGGCTAAGGTGTTCATCCAAGAAAAGTCAAAAAGTAATTGCTCTTTGGTCTAGCACAAAAATGAGGGAGTCATTTTTGTTATAGATCTAAGTCATGAAAAAATTATTTTTTAGAAAGAATTTATTTTACCAGTGCACAGAATCATTACTACTTTAGACCTGTAAAAGAAACAGATTATATTAGAATGATTCAGTGTAATTTTTTTTTACTTGTTATATCTTGTTTTGGAAGAGGAAATCCTTTTTTATGTTGTAGAGAAATTTCATGGTTTGGGGACAGGTAATTATAGTGGTCAAAATTTTACATTTTATTTCATTATCTTGTGTTACACCTTACTTGTGTTTTTTTTTTATCCATATGCTGAGAATAGAATTGCTCCATCTCAAAAGTAATTTGATAAGGAAAAATGATTCCCTTTTTAAAAGTGTTTTGGTCATTTGATCAAACTAAAAAACCCATAAATCAATAGCTGAAAATTCAGGCAACGGATAAAGAATAAGTAATCTTGTGAAGGGAAACTAATGCTTTAGTGTAGCAGTCTTCTAACTATCCTTATAAATTTGAATCCTTTACTATGAGTTGGAAAAGATCTCAGAGGCAATCTGGGCTAACCCTTACTCAGGCAATAATCTAAAGCATGTTGGCAACATCCAGGCTAACTCATAATCCCCAATTAAATTGAAATTTTACTCTTGGTGGAATTATTTGGTAATTTCATTATTCAGATTTATATAGCTCCTTATGGTTTATGGATTTTTAAAAATCTTGTTCCTGAAAGGCAGGCAGTTTGATTACTAATACCTTAATTTTACAGCTGAGGAAACTGAGCTTCTGTTAAAGTGACTTTTCCCAAATTGAGTACATGACAGAAACTAGGATTTAAATCTTGGTCCTCATTCATTTTCTTTTGTGACTGTTATTCCTACATTTTTGCAAAGTAATTGACAGTAGCTTTCATTATATTCTTCCCCAAGAATAGGGTGGAGAAATGTGGGCTAGATAATTGTATAGTAAGACCCAAAGAGTAGTCCTAAAGGGTTCTTAGTTTATCTGGAATGTCTCTGGTAGAATGACTGAGGAATCTGTCCTTCACCTTGATTAAGAATATATTAACTTGGAGCATACAAATCATTCACTTATGTTTTTGTGGGTTTCTTTTATGGAACCTTCCCAGAAACATTGGTACCTTTGGGGAAAAGGCATAAGTAGTGAAAAATAATCACAATTTGCTAATCAAATTTACAGAGATGGCTAAGTGGCTCAGTAAATAGAGCTCTGGGCCTGGAATTAGGAAGACCTGAGAGCAAATTCAGCTTCAGATACTTATTAGCTCTATAACTCTTGGGCAAGTCACTTTATGTTCTACTTGGCCTTAGAGAGCAGTACTAGGAGCACTGAGTAGAAATTGCAAAGAGGAGGGCACATTTATGTCTTGATTTAAAGGGAAACATTTTAACAATTAGAGCTATTTCAAAGTTGGATTGAGCTGTTTCCAGAGGTAGTGGGGCTCTCTTCCTTGCTAGAACTCTGTAGGCAAAAGTTACATATTATAGAGAGAATTCTTTAGGTGTGGTTTCACCTTTAACAATCTTTTTTTTTTTAAACTCCTGAGGCTGGGAAATGATCTAGTCCTAGGAATGGGGAGAGTCATAGATTATGCTAAAGGAGACAGAATAATCCAGTTTTTGCCTTGTAAAAATTTTTTGGTTTTGTTATTTTGCCCTAACTGTTAAAACTAGTGATTTGGCATTGGAAAACTGGTAGGAAAATATGTGGAGATTTAATGAATTTTAACACTTTATAGTTCTAGTAGAGTCTTCCATAATTGTAAGTAAAGAGAAGGGCCATAGTTAATTGGTAATGTTTTTTTTCTCTGTGAAATGATTTGATTGAGGCATTATGTTACTACTAGAATAAGGAGTTTGGAAATGACTTTTATGAGTCATTAGATTTAACATTGTTATCGAAAGTGGATTTTAAAACATAAAATTTTCCAAGAACTGAATGTCTGAACATTGGATCCATGAAACTTTTAGAGAACATTTTTGTGTGTATTTCTTACATTTAAATGAGTATTTAATATTGAGGTACGACAAGCAGTTAAATTTGTTCAGACTACCAGGTAACTTTTAAGACACAAATTAAGATCACTATTAAGCTTAATTATGCAAGGTAATATAGACCAAAATTTTTTCCTGAATTGTAAGAAAACAATGGAATTAAATTTGTTTTGAGTCTTTTCCCCTTACCTTACTGGCTTTTCAAAGTTCCATCCCAGGTGATGGTAGGAGGAAGTGGTAAGAAGAAGGAGAAGGAGTTTTATAGGGAAACCCAGTTAGTGATTTTTAAGTATTTAATTAACCCATTAAAACTAACATGATATCTGTCCCCCCTTCACACAGATGATATCATCAAATTGAATAAGAAGGAAGGAAGAAAGCAAAATTTTCCAAAATTGAATAGAAGAATTAAACATACTGGTGCCCGGCAATTCAGAATGAGAGTAGCCAGATGGGGACTACAACAGCAGACTGGTAAGTCTTGAAAAGAAACTGTGATGATTATCATTACATTGTTTTTCTTTTGCAAATCTAAAATTGTAACTCCTTTTAAAATTTAATAGGAATTGACATTGATATTATACATTTAAAAAGATACTTAAATGTCCTTTCCTTTCTACCCATATGCTCCAAGGCAGTAGGAAACAGAAAGGTCCCATCTACCCCAAAATATTTATAGCAACAATTCCTTGTGTTAGCAGAGGACTAGAAACAAGGTAAATTGATGCCAACTGATAGGAAAATGGTCAAATAAATTGTAAGACATAAATGTGGTATTGTATTATATGAAACTATGTGAAGGATTTGTCAAATCATGAGAAAATTTAGAAACTGATACAGAATGAAGTTAAGTAGAACCAGAAAAACAGTACTCATAATCTATAAGCAATGTCTGGAAAGAATAAAAAACCCAATACTTTATTCTACCAAACTTTGTTTTTCTAAAATAAATATTAGTAAATACTAAAATATAGGTTTATTTGACTAATTATAATTATCAAGGTTCAGATCTGGCCTCAGATATTTCCTAGCTGTCTGACCGTGGTCAAGTTACTTAACCCACATCTCTTAAACCTTATCACTCTTCTGCCTTAGAACCAATACACAGTAATGATTCTAAGATGGAAGGTAAGGGTTTAAAAAGAAAAATTATAGTTATCAGGCTTGTTCCCAAAGAAAAGGTAAAAGAATATACTTCCTTCTCTTCTTTGCAGATGTGGTATAAGCTATGGAATGTGGAACATGACATTATCAGACTCGATTGATGTGTTGTTGAATTGCTTTTTTCACTCTGTTTTTCATCCTATTAAAAAAGTCTTGGGCCTGTTCATAGAGATTGGAGAGGGGTGATATATTTGGAAATTATAATAATAAAAGCAAAAAGTACATAAAGTTTTTAAATTGAAATTGTTAAGAGTTATTGTAAAAGTATCTTTTATAAAAATTTCTGTACTGCAGAGAAAATGACAACAGCTTTTTTAGAGGGTATAGCAATTAACATTCATTCCCTAAATTAATTGGGAGAAGAGAATAATACCTAAATCACAGAGTTTATTGGCAGAAATGATCTTTCAAGATCATCCAGTTTAACCTCTTCATTTAGCAGGTGAGGAAATTGAAAAATGATAATCTGTCCAAGGTCACAGATAGTTATTGTCATACCTGGAACACCATCTATAATTTTTTTACTCTTTTAAGCTCAATATTTTTCTATTTCATCATACTTTCTCTGAGAAGGGAAAATCTCCCAATAAAAGTTTTATTGCTTTTAAATGAGATAGTATTTGTAAAGTGCTTAGCATGGTGCCCGGCACATAAGTACTTAATAACTGCTAGTTCCCTTCCATTTTTTAATAAAAAGCAGTTGTAAAATTTAGTTTGTATAAAATTGTAAATATGAATATAGGATAAATTTGTGTATTTGGGAATATGTGATTAAGTAACAATTTGAAGTTATTTCAGATATATCTATATGTCAGCACATAATGGAATCAAAAGTACTTTTGGTTCTAATTTTTGAAGTGATCATTGCACATAAAAAGCCCATTGGTCATATAGGAGTCATAGTCGTATAGATTTTAAGTATCATATTCAAGGCCTGCGAAACTCCCCAGTTTAACTAGAACCAGATTAAAATGTAATTGAAAAATGTTTAACAAGATAGGGATCTGTTTCCATATGAATTTGATATTACTGATAAAGTGTGTCTTTGTTGGATAACAAGTTAATTTTTTTTGTATTCTAAATTGGATACTAAATAAAATTACCCAAAGAAATTCCTAATGTGGTGCCAAACCATGAAGTTCCCATGCATCCTTATTTATCCCTTAAGGCTTAAGCTCAGAACCTAGAGTTGAGAAATCACTAAGGAGATCACATACTTCCAAGGTTGCTGGGCAACAGAAAATTCCTTTTAGACTGGTGGAGCAATTATTAAAATGTAGGTTTTGTTGTTTTGACTTCCCATTTCTTTTAAGAAGAATTTTACCCCCTTATCGCCTAGCGATACATGTTTACAGTGTTCAGGTACTTGGAAAAATATCCTTTGTAATGGTAGTGGCTGTGACTTGAAGAAGGAAACTTTAGAGTGATTTTAGTAGTCGTTGCTTTTCATCTTGTGCACTGTACTGAAATTTCCAGACTGAACATTTGAGTTTTGATTAACTGTAGCCTGATGATCTATGGGACAAATCAGTTGGCAGGAAAGAAGAAATAGCATATAA
The DNA here is from genome assembly GCF_027887165.1 of Monodelphis domestica. NCBI lineage: Eukaryota > Metazoa > Chordata > Mammalia > Didelphimorphia > Didelphidae > Monodelphis > Monodelphis domestica. The sequence goes on along the minus strand of NC_077230.1, from coordinate 92,384,489 downwards.
AGGAATGAATTAATTTAAAAAGAAAACGCAACAAAACTTATTAGCATTCAAAAAGTGAAATGATACAAAGTTTCATATTACTATTGAGGGAGATGTTAATATCTAGATAGATATTTTCAACAAAAATTAGTAGTGTCCCCCCATGGATATATTTTAGATTTTAATTTTATTTTACAATAACTTCAGTGTTTAACATGAGGTGTTTATATATTGGCTATATTGCCCCTGGAACATCAAATTAAAGGATGAATTGCAAGAAATGCCAGTGAATTTGACATCTTTGCTATGGGCACATATAGTATGTTGAGCTAGGTGATTTAGTGGATGGAGAACCAGGCCTAGAGACAGGAGGTCCTTGGTTCAAATGTGACCTTAGACACTTCCTCACTGTGTGACCATGTGCTAATCATTTAATTCCTATTGCCTAGCCCTTACCACTCTTCTGCCTTGGAACCAATACACAGTAACTCAAGAAGGTAAAATTAAAAATCAAAAAAATAATGTATGTTGGGATACATCTGTGCTTATCCACTCATCCCTTTCTGTAAATACTCCCTTTGAATCTTCCATAGAGTGTGTACCCAATGTCCCAGGAGGCTTTTTATATTTTATTTGCTCTTTTTGGATACCAGTAGAACAACATGGACTGTCTAAGTATCTTTTGTTTTCATTATATGTTTGACCAATTGTTTCCAGTCGTTTTTTTTGAACTTATAAAAATTTTTTTTCTATATATGTAGAAACAATTTTGATAATTATTTTCTGACATTTTGTGATTCACATTCTTCCCCCCACCCCTCATGGTAAAAAATCTGATACACATACCAGTGTTTTCATTCAATATTTATTTTCATATTATCCATACCATGCCAGTTATATATATTTTAATGACATCCTTTACATTGATTTTCCTGTATAATTCCTCCTTTCTAATGAAGTAGAGGCAGTTCATGTCTCTGGTGCCTTTCAGGTAACCCTTTCCATTTATGCATATTAGTATTTCATGACTCTCTACCATGCAATATCACTGAAAGAATATTAGTGTTAAAAGTATAGGGTTTTGTTTCAGACAGAAGTGTGTAGTCATCATTTGGGTGGTTTGTTGTGGAATATTTCTGCAACATGTTCTCTTCTTATAGATTCCTCAAAAGTACCTCTAGGAGGGTGTGTGTGTTGGTGTACCTTTTTGTCATAAAATTAGTATGGAATCGAATAGAATTCTAGTATATGTTAATTGTGTAGCAAAAAAAGGTGAAATTCAAACAAAGATTAATAAGAAGTAATACAGATACAAATAAACATCCATAAGAACAATACACACAAGAAGGACAGATCTTTAAAAAGAAATTGACCTCTAAGTAATGGAAAAACTAGCCAGAATCCCGGAGAAAAGACAGGGAGCCATTCTTCCTTTCTCATAGCATGGACCTGAGGTTACCACCAAATGGGAAATATTGTTAACTACAGTCTCAGTGTCAGATATTAAGAGTACAAATGTGGAGACTCCCATGTCACAGATGAAATTGTTATAAAAATCTTTTCAAATCGTTTAAAGTTATTGTTAATTATCTTTTAGTTGTATTTTTTTTTGACCCTTACCTTCTGTCTTGGAATCAAGACTATATATTGGTTCCAAGGCAGAAGAATGGTATGGGCTAGGAAATGGGGGTCAAGTGACTTGCCCAGGGTCACACAGCTGGGAAGTGTCTGAGATCAGATTTGAACCTAGGCCTGGCTCTCAATCCACTGAGCCACCCAGCTACCCCTTTTAGTTTTATTTTTGAATGTTCTCAGAATGATAGATGCTTGCTAAAAGCTTTCATTAGACTAATTATTTTTTAATTAATTTAGAATATTTTCCCATGGATACATGATTCATGTTCTTTCCTTTCCATAGCCAACAAGCTGTTCCACTCAGTTTTCATGTGTCATTGATCTCAAGACCTATTTCCATACTATTGATATAGTGATATAGTGATCACAATATAGTGATCATTTAGAGTCTACATCCCCAATCACAAACCCATTGAACCATGTGATCAAGCAGTTGCTTTTCTTCTGTTTCTATTCCCACAGCTGGTTGTGGATAATGTTCTTTCTCATAAGTCCCTCAGAATTGTCCTGAATCATTGCATTGCGGCTAGTAGAGAAGTCCATTACATTTGATTGTGCCACAGTATATCCGTCTCTGTGTTTAATGTTCTCCTGGTTTTGCTCCATTCACTCTGCATCAATTCCTAGGGTTGTTCCAGTTCACATGGAATTCCTCCAGTTCATTATTCCTTTTAGTACAATAGTATTCCATCACGATCAGATACCACAATTTATTCAGCCATTACCCAATCGAAGGGCATCCCCTCCTTTTCCAATTTTTTTGCTACCACAAAGAGTGAGGCTATAAATATTTTTGTACAAATCTTATTCCTTATTACTTCTTTGGGGTACAAACCCAGTATTGGTATGGCTGGATCAAAGGACAAGCAGTCTTTTAAAGCCCTTTGGGCATAGTTCCAAATTGCCTTCCAGAATGGTTGGATCAATTCACAACTCCACCAGCAGTGCATTAATGTCCCAATTTTGCCACATCTCCTCCAACATTTATTACTTTCCATTGCTGTCATATTAGCCAGTCTGCCAACCTCAGGGTTGTTTTGATTTGTATTTCTCATAGAGATTTAGAACACTTTTCATGTGCTTATTGATAGTTTTGATTTCTTTATCTGAAAATTGCCTATTCTCATCCTTTGCCCATTTATCGATTGGGTAATGGCTTGTTTTGTTTTTTTTTGTACAATTGATTTAGCTCCTTATAAATTTGAGTAATTAGACCTTTTTCACAAGTTTTTGTTGTCCCAATTTGTTGCTTCCCTTCTATTTTGATTGCATTGATTTTGCTTGTACAAAGCCTTTTTAATTTAATATAATCAAAACTACTAGTTTTATATTTTGTAATATTCTCTATCTCTTGCTTGGTCTTAAAGCCTTTCCTTTCCCATAGATCTGACAGATATACTATTCTATATTCACCTAATTTACTTATAGTTTCCTTCTTTATATTTAAGTCATTCACCCATTCTGAGTTTATCTTGGTATGGTGTGTGAGATGTTGATCCAAACCCAATCTCTCCCATACTGTCTTCCAATTTTCCCAGCAATTTTGATCAAATAGTGGCTTTTTGACCCAAAAGCTGGGATCTTTGGGTTCATTATAGACTGTCTTGCTAAGGTCATTTACCCCAAGTCTATTCTACTGATCCTCCTTTCTGTCTCTTAACCAGTACCATATTGTTTTGATGACTGCTGCTTTATAGTATAGTTTGAGATCTGGTACTGCAAGGCCACCTTCCTTCACATTTTTTTATCATTTCCCTGGATATTCTTGATCTTTTGTTCTTTCAAATGAACTTAGTTATGTTTTTTTCTAATTCAGTAAAAAAGTGTTTTGGTAGTTTGATGGGTATGGCACTAAATAAGTGAATTAGTTTGGGTAGGAGTATCATTTTTATTATGTTAGCTCATGAGCTAACCCATGAGCAATCATATGTTTTCCAATTGTTTAGATCTGGTTTTAATTGTATGAAGAGTATTCACATAGTTCCTGTGTTTGTCTTGGCAGATAGATTCCTAAGTATTTTATAATGTCTAGGGTGATTTTAAATGGAATTTCTCTTTCTAATTCTTGCTGTTGAGTTGCGTTGGAAATACATAGAAATGTTGATGATTTATGTGGGTTTATTTTTTATCCTGCAACTTTGCAAAAGTTGTTGATTATTTCGACAAGCTTTTTGGTTGATTGTCTAGAATTCTTTAAGTATACCATCATATCTGTAAAGAGTGATAGTTTAGTCTCCTCATTACCTATTTTAATACCTTCGATTTCTTTTTCTCTTAATTGCTACTGCTAGTGTTTCTAGTATAATGTTAAATAATAGAGGTGATAATGGTCATCCTTGCTTCACTCCTGATCTTATTGGGAATGCTTCTAAATTATCCCCATTGCAGATGATGCTTGCTGATTGTTTTCAATATATACTGTTGATTACTTTTAGGAAAGGCTCTTCTATTCCTATACTTTCTAGTGTTTTCAATATGAATGAGTGTTGTATTTTTTGTCAAAGACCTTTTCTGTGTCTCTTGAGATAATCATGTGATTTCTCTTTGGTGGTTGTTGATATGGTCAATTATGTGGATGGTTTTCCTGATGTTTTTGCATTCCTGGTATAAATTCCACTTGATCATTGTGAATAATCCTCGTGATCACTTGCTGGAGTCTTTTTGTTATTATTCTAAGATTTTTGCATCTGTGTTTATTAAGGAGATTGGTCTGTAGTTTTCTTTCTCTGTTTTTGGTCTTCCATACTTTGGAATCAATACCATATTTGTGACATACAAGGAATATGGTAGAATTCCTTTTTTTTTTTCATTTAAATAAATTTATTTAGTCAATTTAGAACATTATTCCTTGATTACAATAATCATATTATTTCCCTCCCTCCCCTCCACCCACTCTTCCCACAGCCAACGCGCAATTTCATTGGGTATTAACTTGTGTCCTTGATTAGAACCTATTTCCATGTTGTTGTTTACACTAGGATATTCATTTAGAGTCTACATCCCCAGCCAAATCCCTTTGACTCATGTATTCAAGCAGTTGTTTTTCTTTGGTGTTTTTACTCCTGAAGTGTTTCTTCTGGATGTGGATAGTGGTTTTTCTCGGAGGTTACTCCTAGTTGTTCAGGGTCATTGCCTTGCCACTAATGGAGCAGTCTATTATATTTGATTGTACCGCAGTGTATCAATCCCTGTGTACAATGTTTTCCTGGTTCTGCTCCTCTCACTCTGCATCAATTCCTGGAGGTTCTTCCAGTCCCAATGGAATGCCTTCACTTTATTATTCCTTTGAGCACAATAGTATTCCATCACCAACATATACCACACATTTCCCCAATTGAAGGGCATCCCCTCATTTTTCCAATTTTTTGCCACCACAAAGAGTGCGGCTATCAATATTTTTGTACATGTCTTTTTCCTTATGATCTCTTTGGGGTACAAACCCAGCAGTGCTATGGCTGGATCAAAGGGCAGACAGTCTTTTAGTGCCCTTTAGGCATAGATCCAAATTGCCCTCCAGAATGGTTGGATCAATTCAAAACTCCACCAGCAGTGAATTAATGTCCAAACTTTGCCACAACCCCTCCAGCATTCATTACTTTCCTCTGCTGTCATGTTGGCAAATCTGCTAGGTGTGAGGTGATACCTCAGAGTTGTTTTGATTTGCATTTCTCTGAATATAAGAGATTTAGAACACTTTTTCATGTGCTTATTAATAGTTTTGGCTTCTTTAACTGAAAATTGCCTATTCATGTCCCTTGCCCATTTATCAATTGGAGAATGGCTTGATCTTTTGTACAACTGGTTTAGCTCTTTATAAATTTGAGTATAGAACTCCTTCTTGGATTATTTTGTAAAATAGTTTGTATTGTATTGGGATTAGTTGTTCTTTAAATGTTTGATAGAATTCACTTATGAATCCATCTAGAATTGTGGATTTTTTCTTAGGGAGTTCATTGATGGTTTGTTGGATTTATATTTCTGAAATTGGATTATTTAAGTATTCTATTACCTCTTCTGTTAATCTAATCAATTTATATTTTTGTAAATATTCATCCCTATCACCTAGATTGCTGTATTTGTTTCCATATAATTCAGCAAAATAGTTTTTATTTTCCTCTTCATCAGAGGTGAGGTTGTCCTTTTCTTCAATACTGTTAATTTATTTTTCTTTCCCTTTTTTAAAATTTCTCCTTTAATTTTTAGGATTTCTAGTTTAGTTTTTATCTGGGGATTTTTAATTTGTTCTCTTTCTATTTTTTTAATTTGAGTGCCTAATTCCCTTCCCTAATTACCTCTTCCCTCTCCAATTTGTTATATATGCTTTAAGGGATATACATTTTCCCCTGAAGTACTTCTTTGGCTGCATCCCAGATTTTGATATGATGTTTCTTCATTGTCATTCCCTTCAATGAAATTATTTATTGTTTCTCTGATTTGTTCTTTAACCAACCAATTTTGGAGAATCATATTATTTAATTTCCAATTAATTTTTATGATTGATTTGAAAAGGTTGGATTTATTATTTCTGCCCTTTTGCATTTGTTTCACATGTTTTTATTCCCTAGTACGTGGTCAATTTTTGAATATACCATGTGCTGCAGAAAAGAAATTGTATTCCTTTTTGTCCCTATTTATTTTTCTCTATATCTGTTAGCAATTTTTCTAGGATTTCATTCACATCTCTTACCTCTTATTTATTTTTTGATTTGATTTATCTAGATCTTATAGAGGAAGGTTCAGGTCTCCCACTAGTATTGTTTTACTATCTATTTCCTCCTTAAGCTCCAGTAGTTTCTACTTTAAAAATTTGGATGCCATACCATTTTGTCCATACATGTTGAGTACTGCTATTTCCTCAGTCTATACTATTTTTTATCAGCATGTAATTACCTTCCCTATCTCTTTTATCTATATCTATTTTTACTTTGGCTTGGTCAGATATCATGATTGTGACTCTTGCCTTCTTTTTCTCAGTTGATGCCCACTAGATTTGGCTCTAGCTTCTTAACTTTACCCTGTGTGTGTCTACCTGCCTCATGTATTTCTTGTAGACAACATATAGGAGTATTTTTGGTTTGTTATCCATGCTGGTATTTGCTTCCATTTTATGGATCGTTTCAGAGTTATGATTATCATCTGTATATTCTTCATCATTTTGATTTCCATTCCTAGTCCTGTCCTTTCTTTCACTATTTCCTTCTAGACCAGAGTTTTGCTTTTAATCAGTCCCCCTATTCCCTATCCTTATTTTACTTCCCTTCCCACCCTCTCTCTTCTTATTCCCCTCTTATTTTTCTTTATGGTCTATTAACCACCCCCCTTTTTTTTTTGTACTCTCTGCCCCTCTCCGTGCCTTGGTTTTTCCCTCTTAACTTCCCTGTAGGGTAAGATAGAATTCATACCCCAGTGCATCTAGATGCTCTTCCCTCCCACGATTGATTCCACTGAGAGTAAGGTTTAAACATTACCCATTAGTGCTCTCTTCCTCTTCGTTTTTGTTTTTACCCTTACCTTCTGTCTTGGAATCAATACTGTATATTGGTTCCAAGGCAGAAGAATGGTAAAGACTAGGCAATGGGGGTCAAGTGACTTGCCAAGGGTCACACTGCTGGGAAGTATCTGAGACCAGATTTGAACCTAGCACCTCCCAGTCTCGAGGCCTGGCTCTCAATACACTGAGCTACCCAGCTGCCCCCTGAAAATAGTTTTTGAGAGTTGCAAATATCATTTTTCTATATAGGAATATAAACAATTTGACCTTACTGAAGCCCTTAACCACCCCCCCTCCACCCCACCCCCGCCACCCCTTCTTGTTTACCTTTTCATGTTTTTCTTGAGTTTTGTATTTGGACATCAAATTTTCCATTTAGTTCTAGTCTTTTCTATTTTGTTAAATGCCCATACTTTCCCCTTTGAAGTATGTCCTTGGTTATAGGCCCAATTTTCTTGCCTTTCTGAATATCGTATTCCAAGCCTTGTGTTCCTTTAGCATGGTAATTGCCAGATCCTGTGTAATCTTGGCTGGGACTGCTTGATATCTTAATTGTCTCTTTTTGTTTTTTTTGTATTTTCACCTTGACTTGGAAGCTCTTGATTTTGGCAATTACATTTCTTGGAGTTGTTTTTTGAGGATTTAATATAGAGGGTGATCTGTGGACTCTTTCAGTGTCTATTTTGCCCTGTTGTTCAAGAATATCAGGGCAATTTTCTTGGATAATTTCTTGTAATTTGATATGAAGGTTTATGTTTTTTTCTAGGTTTAGAGGTAGACCAAGGATTCTCACATTGTCTCTCCCAGACCTGTTTTCCACTTCTGTTGTCTTCTCAATGAGATATTTCATGTTTCCTTCTATTATGTCATTCTTTTGACTTTGCTTTATTAATTCTTGCTATCTTGTGAGATCATTAGCTTCTTCTAGCCTAAGTCTAGTTGTTAAAGACTGGTTTTCAGCTATGATCTTTTGATTTTCCCTTTTGGTTTGGTCTAACTTGGCTTCCAGCAGGTCAATTCAGGTCTCCAATTTACTTATTGTTTAATGTGATTTCTGTGCCTCTTTTTTCCAAGTGAGAAATTCTGTCTTTTAAACTATTATTTTCCTTTTGAACTACTTGAATTTCTTTCTCATATTTTTCTTCCCATTGTTTCTCCATCTTTCTTACTTGATTTTTGAACTCCCAATTTGAGTTCATCGAGAACTTGTGGCCAATTTCCTTTTTTTTTTTTAAAGTTTGGATGTGTTTTCTTGTTTGTCACTCTACTGTTGCCTCTATAATCTGCTGTTTTTTACTATATAAATTATCCAGGGTCAGAGGGTTTTTATTATTTATTTATGGGGGGGTTAATTGTAGATTGTAGTTCTTTGGTTGTTGGTGGCCATTGCTCTGTTAGTTTTTTCTTCTCTTCCCTGCTAGATATCTAGCTAAAGAGCTGATTTTGCCCTGAGGCTATTTTTGAATCTCCTAGGTGTGGCCTCTGCTGTGGGCAGCCAGGCTCTGTGCTGTCTCCATTCCCATGCTCTGTGCTCTTTATCCTTGGGTTCCAAGTCTCGATGCCAAGGTTTTTCACTGTCCTCTGGTGTAAGACTCGTGCCCTCAGCCAGCTCCTGAAAATTTAGACATTGCCCCAGCCCTTGCTCAGTCTCTGGCCTAGTAGGTGGTATATAATTTATTTTTAAAGTGTATAATTGAACATGGCAAATAATTTATGCCCATTTGTCTTTCTAAACTTGCCCCTGCTTCCTAAATGTCTGTTTATTTCCTTATTTTTGAGTATTACTATCTTTCTCCCACCATTAGGGGAAAAATTATTCTTAATGTCCTTCCTTGTAACAAATAATAATGGATAAGGAATACAGATGTACATATTGGCTCTCAGAAAATACATGTTTCATTCTATACATCTTGCGTATTATCTCTTCATGAAATGATTGGGAAGTAATAATGTATTACAGGCTTCCAGTCATGGTTGCTCAATGGTTTTCTCATTCTTTTGAGTCTCTCAAAATTGTTTACCTTTACATACTATAGTTATTATATATTGTTTGGGGTTTTCTTGTTTTTATTCATTTGGCATCTGTTTATATATAACTTTTTCTAGGCTTCTCATGATCTCTCTTTTTCATTGTTTGTTGTGGAGTAATAATACACATTGCCATAATTTGTTTACTTATTATCTAGTAACTGGTCCCTTTGTTGGCAATAAAAAGAGTTACTCTCATTTTTGGGGGTATATTAGTGTTTCCCTTCCCCCCCTTTGATGTCTTTGAGGAATAATACTAATAGTAGAATAGCTCGGTCCAAGGGTATTCATAATTTAGTGATTTTTAAGGAGAATAGCTCCAAATTGTTTTACATAGTAGTTGGATCAATTTATAAGTCCACCAACAGTGCCATTAATACATCTCTCCTTCTTACAGTTATCCTGCTGCCAATCTTTTAAGTCATTCCTTTAATATACCATTTCTAGGAACCTCACCAATTATTTTACTAATATAGTTCTTAAAATGTGGAGACTTGAAATGGAAATGAAACTATCTGTGGCCTGATCAGTGATAGAGTAAAATAATATCAATGAACTTTAAAGTCTATATAATTCAATAAATATTAGGCATGTACCACATTCAGAATCCCCAAGGTTGGGCACTAGAGATACTATGATAGAAAAAAAAAATACTTTTCCAATCAGTAAGGATATGATATTCTCTTTGGGAGGTTATAACATGTACATCAGTAAGTATAATGAAAGGTAGGAAATTATCGGGGCAAAAGTATGTATAGGCCTTTAGAGCAGATACTATTTTTTCTTCTTGTTTTTTCCTCTTCCTAGTACAGAGTCTTTAAGCATAAGAGGCAATAATATATTACATTGAATGGTATGGTCCAGACATTATATACTAGAAAAATTTGTAGAGATAAAGCCAAGATAATCAGGGAAGGCTATTTGGAGGAGGCAGTCCTTGAGCTAAACCTTAGAATAATATGAGAGGATATCTTCTGCATGAAAGTATGGGAGATGAAATGTTGAGTTTGGCAAATAGCTAATAGTCTAGTTCGGTTGGAAAAAAGTGTATGACACTCCAGAATACACAATAATGGAAAATAAGACTGGAAGGACAATTTGGAGACAGTTTGTAAAGGGCCTTAAATACTAGGACAATATATTTGTATTTTGCTGTAGAAGAAGAGAAAGCCATTTAGAGAGTTTGGAATTGGAGCAGTGTTACATGTAGTCAGACCTGTGCTTTAGGAAATCATTTTCACAGAAGGAAGAAGGTTGAGTTGGATAAGGGAGGTATTGGAGACAAGTAGACAGATTTGAAGGTGATTATAGACATGTCGGTGAGAGGTAATGAGAATGTGAACCAAGGGTGGGGTCAGTGTGAGAAGAGGAAGAAATAGAGATGAAATCCATGGGTCTTGGCATCTGATGAGATTTGAGATGTGAGGGAGAGCGGAGTTGAAGATGACTTAAGGTCTATGAACCTGGATGACTGGTAGAAGATTGATATTGGCATACACTATAGAAACTGGAGTGGAGGACTAGCTTCTGGAGGGGAAACATGAATTTAAAGTTGCTAATATAAATTCTTAACACATATTCAGAGCAGAGATTAGGACTTGATTTGTAGATTTAGGAGTAAACCATGTAGAAGTGGTTGGTTGTTGGTCCCATAGTGGAAGATGACATCATGAAGGGGGGAAAGTACAGAGTTTAGAAGAAAAGAGGGTCCAATATTGAATCTGAATCTAAACTTAAAACAGTATTAGATGATGAAGCAGTGGAGAAAAGTCTGTCAAGGTAAAACTAGTAGGAGAAGCAGGAGAGTAAAATGTTATGGAGGTTAAGGGGACTGCTGGATGAAGGAGATGTTCTACAGAATCCAAAACTATACAAAGGTAAAAGAAGCTATTTAAACACCATTGACACCCTTTGAGAGAGCAGTTTCAGTAGATTGGTTGGAACAAAAGATTGCAAGAGTTTGAGGCTTATTTGGGTGGATGATTAAGTGTAGATAATGAGGGAAGGCTCTTTATAATAGTTTTATCTGTGAAAGAAGAGAAAGGAACTGATAATCATTTGGTAGAGGATAGTTATCAGTTTCTGTTTGTTTGTTTTTTTAGGGTTGGAGGGCTTTCCTTCTATGTGACAAATTTCTAAAGGCCACCAGAGGAGGTATGGGATCAAGGGGAGGGACAGACAGATTAGCCTGCAGCAAGTAAGCAGGTCTATTAATCACAGGTTTATTGAGTTAGAGCCGTGATGGATTCCAGGGGTCATTAAGCCCCATTTTTTTACAGCAAAGGAAATAGAGAACAAGAGGTTAGGTGGTTTGCCCAAAATTACAGAGCTCCTCAGCAGGAGAGCCAAAAATCAGGTCCTATGACTTTCTATCCAGCCTGCTTTCTGCTTCCTCATACTCTAAAATTGAATCAATCACCCAGCACTTATTAAGGATCTGTTGTTGTGTGCCAGGCACTATGCTTTGACCTCATGAGAAAAATGGCCAAGAATGAAAGAATCCCTCCTTTCAAGAAACTTACATTCATTCAAGGAGAGGCAGGTGCACATAATTTAAATAAATGCAAAGTAGTGAGGAGGGACCCTGGCAATTTGGGAGATAGGAATAATTTTGTGGAGAAGGTGTTGCTTAAGTTACATTTTGAAGAAAGATGGGACAGTAGCATAGTGTATAGCCAGGCTTGGAGTCAATAGGATTCGGATTCAAACCTGGCCTCAGACACTTCCTAGCTATGTGATCCTGGGCAATTCATTTGTAATACCAATTACCTAGCCCTTACCCCTCTTCTGCCTTGGAACCAATACTTAGTATTGATTCTAAGACAGATGGTAAGGTTGTGGTTTTTTTTTTTTGCTTTTGCTTTTTAAAGAAAGAGATTGGGACTCTGAGGCTGTGACTTTGAGTTGAGATAATGTATTCCAGGTATGAAGGATAGCTGGTCCAAAATCAGGAAGGTCCAATCTGAGATGTTGTGTGGGAAGAACAGAGACAATTAGAGAATGTTCCAGGGAATCTAGGAAGAATAGTATATGTTGGGAATAGCAAACAATGTTGAAACCAGGATGAGCAGGACTTTAAAAACCAAAACAATCCATAGCCATCCATGAAGAGATTTATAATAGTATGCTGAGTTTATAGAACCAGATAAAGGAGGTGTGTATTTGACATGCTATCTTCCTTAACTTGTGTTTTTGCCTTTTTTTTAAATCCTTATTTTTTGTCTTAGTAACAACAGAAGGGCAAGGACTGGGCAAGATGAGATTAATCGGTTTGCCCAGGGTCACCCAGCTAGGACCTAAGGCCAGATTTGAATCCTACTCCTCCCAACTCAGGTTCTCCATCCACTGTGCCACCTAGCTGCCCCAGCTTATGGGTGGGTGGGGTTGTTTGTTTGTTTTTAATATTAAAATTCTTACCTTCTGTCTTGGAATTAGACCCTCCTATCTTTAGATCTGACTCCCTATACATTGAGCTACCATCTTGCAGCCTCTCCCAGCTTATGTTTTAAGAAAAAATCTTATTGATGCCTTTTTTAAAAATCAGTCATTTCTGGATGTATGCTGTCTCCCCTTTCAACAAAGAAAAACAGCTGTATAATGCAGTGAACAGAGTGCTGGACCTGGAGTCAGGAAAAACAATTCATATTTGGACTCAGACACTTAATAGCTATATGATACTTATGACTAAGTAACTTGACCACTGTCTGCTGCAATTTCACCTGTAAAATGGGAGTCATAACACCTTCCAGGTTTTAATGAGGATGAAATGGGATAATTTTGTAGTGTGCCAGGTCTGTAGTCATGAAGACATGAGTTCAAATGTGGCATCAGTCACAACTTAGCTGTGTGACCTTCGGCAAGTCAGTTAACCCCATTTGCTTAGCCTTTACCCTTCTGTCTTAGAGTTGTTACTAAGCCAAAAAGGATTTGAGGGTGGGGGAGGATGTTTGTTCCCTTCTCTCTAGTTAAAAACAACTGATTCTGTAACCATATTAAACTTCATGTGTAAAACTCCATGCCTGTAGTCACCAACTTCTTTAAGAAAAAAGAAGGGATTTTCTGGGCCCAAGGTTATGCAGGTTATGCAAGGTTATAGAGTTAAACAGGACTTGACTTTCTTTGGCTTCTTCCTACTTGCCATTGTTCATAATGTAGTAAATTGTCCCTTCACATTTATATGCTACAATTTGTTGAGCTATTTCTTAATTGATGGATATTTACTTTATACTTGCAGCACAAAAAAACCTTATGTCGGCTGAAGGCAATAGGAATTAGAGAAAATGAAACTTTCTTCCTCTTTAAATACTTGTGTTTTGAATAATTATAGTTTTTCACACCTCTTGTATTCTTTCCCTTCCCTTTTCTCTCAGTGCAATCCTCTTTTTCATCCCTTGATTTTTTTTGCATATCATATCATCTTAATAAACTTACGTCCAAACCATCTGTCTATGTATATTCCTAACTGTTCTATTACTGATTTTTCTTTCCAAGTAGGAATACATACAGTTTGACCTTACTGAGTTTCTTAAGTTTTCTCTTTCTTATTTACTTCTTTAGGCTTCTCTTGGGTCTTGTGTTTGGATGTCAGCTTTTCTATTTAGGTCTGGTCTTTTCATCAGGAATGTTTGGAAATCTTCTATTTTACTAAATGACCATTTGTTCCCCTGAAAAAGAATGGACTCAGTTTTGCTGAATAGTTGATTCTGGGTTGTAAACCTAGATCTTTCACTTTTCAGAACATCACATTCTGTGCCTTCTGTTCCTCTATTGTGGGGACTGCTAATTTCTATGTGATACTGACTATAGCTCCATGGTACTTAAATTTTGAATTCTTTCTGGCTACTTGCAGTATTTTCTCCTTGGGTTGGGGGTTTTTGAATATAGCTATTATGTTCCTGAGTGTTGTCATTCAGGAATTTCTTTCTGGAGGTCATCTGTGGATTCTTTTCATTTCTATTTCACTCTTATTTAAGAATATCAGGGCAGTTTTTTTTTTTTAATAATTTCTTGTATTATGATGGCAAGGCTTTTTTTTGTTTTGTTTTGTTTTTTGGACCATTGCTTTCAGGTAGTCAAATAGTTCTTAAATTGTCTCTCCTCAATCTATTTTCTAGATCAGTTGTTTTTTTTCTGTGCAATATTCCACATTTTCTTCTGTATTTTTTATTCTTTTGATTTTGTTTTATTGTTTCTTGATGTCTCATGAAGTTATTAACTTTTAGTGGCCCAATTTTAAGGAATGATTTTTCTTTCATGAGCTATTGAGCCTCCTTTTTCATTTGGCCCATTTCTTCTTACATTGCTTTTTCCCCCACCATTTTCCCTATATCTCTCTTAATTGATTTTTTGAAATCCTTTTTGAGCTCTTCCAGAATCTGAAACCAATTAATAATTCTAGTGTTTGCTCTGCTTTAACTGTCCCCTTCAGTGTCTGTGCCTTGCTTTTTGTCTCTATAAAAATTTTCTGTTAGGGTTTTTTATTTGTTTGTTTTTTGATGTTTGCTTATTTCCCCAGTCTTTTTCTTGACTTTAATTTTAAAGGTAGCCTCTGTTCTCAGGGAGGATAGCATATTCTCTTCAACTTCAGTGTTTCCTTGATGCTACCCGTAGCCTTATTTCTGGGTTTCTGCAAGTTTCAGTTCTTCCAAGGTGGTATGATAGGCCTGTGGGCTTGGAGCTCTAAGGGCCACTTCCCACTGCTGATTCAATCACCTCCTTAGACTGTTGATGGCTCAAAGTCTAGCTTTAGACTTGGGCAGAGGCTTTTGGTCTCCCTCTGGGCTTGATAAGGTCCCTCATACTACAGAACTGTCTTTGCCTGGAGCTCTGCCTTTAGTTTTGGTAAGAGCCAGCCAGGCTGGGGCTCCCGCAGACCAGCACTCTGGAAGGGCATTGTGCCACTGGAATTTGGGGGGATAGGGGCCAGCAAGTGTGGATGTATACTGATCCCAAGTGCTGCACAGACTGCCCCAAACTGAGATTCAGGTTCTCACTACAAGCCTGGGCTGAGGCCTTTGGGCCCATTGAGCATATACTTCCCCAGCCTGGAATTCCAGATCTCACTATAAGTTTGCTTGGAACTTTGGAATGTGTGTTGGGTAGCACTGCTGTTGGATTAGGCAGGGTCTCAGTGTTTGAATGTTGACTTGAGCCTAGGTTTAGAACCTGGAACAGTAGATTGGGGGAGTTTGCTTCTTATTTCTTGCTGTAGCCTCCTACAGGCTGTGTTCCCTTCTTACTTCAGTGTCCCAGATGCTCTCTGCCTACCTTTCAAGTTGTTCTCTGAATAAAAATTGCTTAGTTCTACTTCCTTGTTGGTTCTTTCATTCCTGTGTTTGTTTTGAGGTGTTATTTTAAGGTTAGTTGGTTTCCAGCTTCCTTGCTTCTACTTTGCTATCTTGACTCCACCTTAATTATTTTGAATAATTAAAAACTTCCGAAGAAAGTTTTATTAGAACTCAAATATTTTGAAAGATTGATGTATGAAGTAATAGTACTCAGTTTTTAGAAAATAGATTTAAAAAGGAAGTTAAGAGATATATGTAGAAAGTTTCATAACTGAACCATAAACTTATTAGAAACAACTTTATTTTTTAAGCACTAACTTAACTTTCTTTTTTTTTTGCATCAAAAATTTGTTTTAATTTAAAACCATACTTAAGTTTGACATCTTTAAGAGACCAGCTTTACATTAAATTTAAGATGTAAAAGCCCTCCAACTTCTTGTGAAGTGCTCCTGACAATACCTTATAATTATAGATCGTTTTAAAGTTAGGTAGCACTCATCAAGCATTATTTAATTTATTTTTGAAACATCCCGTGCAGTACTAACTTAACTTTCTAACTGAAATTTTATTAGTGACTTTTTGACAAGTCAAAAGAATAAATTTCTGATTCAGAAATTTGATCTCCTATTCTCTTTAGTATAACAGTGTTGTCACTATTCTGATGATAGTTCATGAAGCCTAGATAACTGGTCTCATACTGCTTACTTTTTTAATATCAAGTACAGCCAGCAAAATATGTGACTGTTTTATTTGTTGTATAACTGTGGGTATACCTTATGTAAGATGTGTATGCCTAAAAAGGTTCTATGTGAGTTGATTAAGCCTGAAGTGGGTTAGGGGCCAATTAATGGAAGAAATCTTTATTAAAGTTGTGGTTTGCCTACAGCATCTTTGTCACAATGTGAATAATTTCCCTTTTTGCCAAAAGTGCATTACTAAAGTTACTTATAAAAATAAGCATAGTTGGGACAGCTAGTGGCTCAATGGATTGAGAGCAGTCCTAGAGAAAGGAGGTCCTGGGTGCAAATGTAACATCAGATACTGCCTAAAACCCTGGACAAGTCACTTTACCTCCATTGCCTAGCCCTTACTGCTCTTCTGCCTTAGAACCAATGTATGGTATTGATTCTAAGATGGAAGGTAAAGATTTTAAACGGGGAAGCCAGCATAGTTTTCCTATTGTAATCACAACTTATAACTTTAAAGCCTTTTAAAATAGCAAGATCATAGTTTTTAAATAAAATGGGCATAAATATGATATATTTACTTCCCCCCCACCCCCCAATCCTTACCTTCTGTCTTAGTACCAATTCTAAGTAAGAAGGGCAAGGACTAGGTAATCGGGGTTAAGTGACTTGCCCAGGGTCTTGTCTGTGACCTCATATGAACCCAAATCCAGTCCTGGTGCTCTTTTCTGTTGTGCTACTTAGCTGCCCCTTGGGAATACTTAAATGAAACATTAATGTTTAAGAACCAGGAAAACAACATGTACAATATCTACAACAGTATAAATGGGAAGAACAAGAGCAGTGATGAGTATTCCATCCTGAATGTTGTGGAACTGTAGTGACCATTCCATTCTTGGTCCCAGATAAGGGAAAAAATGTCACACACAGCCTCTTTGTAGAGACATGGTGGAGGTGGAAGGTGACTGCATATGTGAAATCTGTAATGTGTTATTTGGTTGTGCCTAACTTTTCCTTTACTTTCTTTTTTTCCTCCTTAATTTGCTATAAAGGATGACTCATTGAGTTGAGGTAGGGAGTCATATAGATGATATAAAAATAAAGACATTAATAAAAATTTTCCATAATTGAATCACATGCTCTAATCAGATGGGGGGGAAGCTATGCATGACATTTTAATAAATTAAAAGTCCAGCAAAATAAAAATGCTTTTCTATTTTCCTATCTGATGAAAGCCACATTAAGTCATATCATCACTTAAATATTTATGAAATAAATTGCCAGATGAACATCATTTTGCTGGAAACTAAAATGGACCTCTTAGCATTTCTATAATTTATTTTCGACTTACAGTAAAACATCACATTTGGTGATGGAACATTTTAGTCCTTATTGTATTAGGTGAAGATATGAAAATGGTAGTTAAGATAAAGTTGTGAGGTAATGCTTGGCCCAGCCAAGTACAGGCAGAGGAAATTTGGGTTAGATAATAGTCTGGATGAAAATTATATACTACACACATTGAAAACACACTGCAAGTATCTTGGCAATTTTCAAGATTCAGTGCTTCAGTGATTCAGTGCAAGATTCAGGCTGACTTTTACAAAGTTTACTTATAGAAGACAACATCTTAGGTATTGTAGAAGCATATCTTTAAATTTGTTTATTTATGAATTATTTGTAGGTACTGTGTCCTTTTTTATCCATGCTCAACTCTTAGCTCAGTAGTTGGTATGTCTAAAAGGCTTAAATTGTTCATTTTATTTATGGAAAACACTTTGGAAATGTATGAACAGGAAAGTGGGCCTGTTTAGGTAGCTGGATATAGGGTAAAGTCCCTGAAAGGTCTTGGGGACCCTGGAGGGGTATCCTCACTATTGCTTATACTATGTATTATTTATCTGTGTCCTATACTGTAGACTAATTCTTTAAAGAATAGCTTGGCAATAACACATAGACAGATGAGTACAAGTAGGAAGAACAGGGCGTACTTTTGTTCTTTGGGATAAATTGAACCACAAAGAAAGTATGCCATGATGAAATTGCTAAGCACAGTGATAATGTGACACCTGAGTTTTGGTCAGGTCTGCTATGTCCTATTTAATTAAGTATATAGATTGTGAGGAGAGAGACTCGGCTGCCTAGCTCATTGCATATTTCATATTCACTTTGTGATAGATAGCATTACCTTGGTCATAATAAAGTTTGGGCAAGAAGATTAGGAAACTTGATGGAGCTGACAGGATAGAGAAACCTTGTAAATAAATTTCAGATGGGGGCACAGCTAGGTGGCTCAGTTGATTGAAAACCAGGCCTGGAGGCAGAAGGTTCAAATCTGTTCTCAGCTACTTCTCTGTGTAACCCTGGGCAAGTCATTTAACCCCCATTGCCTAGCCCTTTCCATTAGAAGAAGGTAAGTGAGGGAGGAAGGAAGGAAAGAAGAAAAGAAATTTCAGAGACATCTGTAGGTTGGCTTTAGTTTATATAAATCTGCTTTTTGAATACTATATCCTAATTTCCCTGAGACTGTGAAATGAAATAGTGGGTATCATTAAGGTCTTGCACAACTCCAACTTAATGAGAGAACTCCCTGAACTCAGAGCAGGGCGGTTATGAAATTCTTGTAATTTGAGATTGAAGGAAGATTCTTATTTGATGTTTGAATTTCTGAAGTCCCTTAGAAGAAGAAAAGGGGGAGGATATAACTTTAAATTAGCAATGGACCACTGTCAATGACTTTTTATATTGTAGGCCTTAGCAGCCTTCTGTATGTTTTTTTCCATTATAGCTCATTATCTTGCTCTCATTTCATCTCAATAGGTTTTGGTAAAAATGGTTTGGGCCGAAGAGGAAGAATGGGCCCTGGAAAAAGACGTTATGGCGTTATCACTGGCCTGGCAGCTCGGAAAGCAAATGGAGTTCGTAAAGGAATTAGTCCTATTAATCGACCACCTCTCAGTGAGAAGGTAGGATGAGGGCACTATCATGAAGGTACTATCACTTATCTTTCCCACCTACTCCCACTAACAATTTGGATTAGAATTTATGTAAGCAAGATGAATATCTCCAAGTGTTTCAAAAAAACTTAATTTATTAATGCATAACCTCAGGAGATAATTTTGTGAGTTATCATGGTCAAAACTTCCATTATCTGATAATTAGTCTTTTGATGAGGATTCATTTTAACTTGACTACACTCAGTCTTTAGGGGACTCTTCATTTATGGGACTGGCTTTTTTTTTTTCCTTAAGTTTTTTTCATCTTAGGAGAATCTGTTTTGACATGTTCCGATGGCATAGATTCAAGACCTCAGCAATGCATCTTTGCCTGAATGGGGCATTGTATCAAGGATTTAAATCCAGGATCAGTTATTGAAATAACACATTTTAGCTTTTTTGTTTTTTTCAGAACTGTTACATATATATATCTACATACATAATGAACACTAAACCAGAAACTATCTAGTAATCTTAACATTTTATTAATTTCAAACTTAATTTTTTTATATATTCTTTTCTCTTTAAGTATATATTTTAAAGTGATTATAAATGTTTTTTTAAAAAGATTATAGGAATGCTTAAAATAATTTAAAAGCACAATTTTTTTAAGCATAGTAAAAGTTAAAATTTACATTTAAATACTTCAGTGCTAATAACAAATGACATATATTTATCAAAGTAAGTACCTGAAGGATCCACAAGACAGTATTGCTTCCCTGAAAGCAATAAAATACATACTTAAAAAAAAAAACCTTAATTTTTGCAAAATTCCTTTGAACCCTCCTCACACTTAGTCTACTTTTATGCAGTTTTATTGTTGCATGCTAACTTGTTTCTCACTCATGAGTAACTGGGCAAATGACATACAATCCTGATTATATTTTAAAGATGTCAGTTTAAAACTATCAAAATGTCTATCTCTGTTAAGATAATCTTACTTTAAATTTTACTAAAGGTAAAGTTCCTACATTATTTATCTGATCCATCATAGGATTTAGAGCTAGAAGGGGGCTTTAAGCAAATTAATCACTATAGAGGTCAGAATTTATATTAACAGAATGTCTTAAGTTACATGAGTTTGAGGTTATTTAAAGTCATAGAATTAGAACAAGAAGGAAACAGGCCCCATCCATTTTTATTAACGTAGGTATATTCTGTGTTGTTTATCTTTGAATTTTTCTTTGATTTAAATGTGTTTTTCTAAGCCTTTGATATTTTACTTAACCTACTTGGTACATGTACATAACTTCTGTCATCTTAAGATTTTAAAATTGTATCATTTCTCTAAGTAAACATGCATTTTATTCCTATGAAAAAATAATTATCATTTACTGTTTGCAGTAGAAACAAAAACTTGAGGTTATTCAATCGAAACCTCTCGTTTTGAAGATAAAGACAGGTCTAAAAATAATTTAAAAATCTTTGCTAGGTACTGAGAAATATATAATAATCATTTTGCTTAGGGAATATAAAATAAATTAGTGAATTGCAGCATAATGTATAGTCTACTATTAAGGACTAAAAGTGATCATTGATGAAGGTCTATTCATGCTCTTGATCTTGTTGCCATCATTCATTACTGTTCAGGTCTCATGTTCAAGAATTCTTGTTAGTTTTTTTATTGTCATAATCTTTTATCATGCAGTTTTTTCATATATCTTATTACTGTTCTTCATTCTACCTGCTTAGTACTTTTCTAGGTGCTTACTTCTGTTCTAATAAGTGTTGTACCCTCCTGAATTTTCATCCTTTGTTTAATCTACTCTTAAATCTTTGGATCCCATGTCAAGTTATTAGTCACACTTTCCCTGGTATGTGACACATACCCCAATCATGGATTTTGAGAATAATCTATGTACTTATTTACATCATGCTGTCTGGATCCATTACAAACTTGTAATTTAACCTCAAGTGAGTCTTTAATGCAACAAGGCATTTCAACAACCTAATTGATTCACTCATCATAACAACTATTCTTCCTGGCTTTCTTTTCTCCAAGCCTTCCACAGCTTCCCTTCTCTATACCCTCTAAATTTATCATACTTATATAAATTAATACCATTCACTGCAAGCTCTTGCTTCTTCCCTTTTCTTTACTCTTTTTTCTTTTTCTCTTTTTTAAAAAAACTTACTTTCCATCTTAGAATTGATGCTATGTATTACTTCTAAGAAATAGGGGTGGTGGGTGATAAGGGCTAGGCAATGGGGGTTAAGTGATTTGCCCAGGGTTACAGAGTAGGAAGTTTCTGTGCTCAGATTTGAACTCAGGACCTCCTGTCTCTAAGCCTGGTTCTTTTCCATTGAGCCACTTAGCTGCTTCACCCTTTATTCCTTTTCATCTCACATTTCCTTAACAACCCTCACTGTCTTTCTGCTCTTTGCTCTTCCCTACTACACAAAAATATTCAAGTCTCCCATGTCCTTAAAAATTCTTTTCTAGATCCTTGTCTTTTTTTTTTAACTTTTATACTTGTAAATTTTGGAAATTTGTTTCAGGCTTAATTTTGGCTTCACAGAGAAAGGAGAAAAGAATATGGTCATGTCTGTTCACCTCTACTCCCTCAGACCACTATTTCATAATGTCAAAAAGCTGATCCCTTAAAGATCTAAATGTCTTTGACATAAGCCAGCAACCATCTCAGACATAACAGAGAAGAGAATGTTTGTCCTTAAGAGCCTTCCATCCTACTTCAAGATCTTCTGACAAAATCATTTTGGAGAGGATGGATCTCCCCACACTCCCTAAAAAGGAACCAAAAACACATGACATTCTTTCTCTCCTTGTCAGGTTAGGTTCACCCACTAGCTGTCTTCCTATATCTCCTCCCTTTCTTAGCTAAACTCCTGTATCTACAACCTTTCCTCTTACTCCTAAACCTTTTACTGTCTAGAGCTTCTGACCTCATTCAACTGAAACTGCTCACTCCAAAGTTATCAGCAAATCTTAAGTGCCAGATCTAAGTGCCTCTTCTCAATCTTTATCCTTCCTCATTTCTGTGTAGAATTTGACATTCTTGAACACTTTGTCCTAGATTTTGTCTCCTCTGTTTTCTCATTTTCATATCCATCTCAAGCCCTCAGTTTCCATTTCTGACCTTTTGTCTGTATCTTGATCATTAACTGGCTATCTCCCAAAGCTCTCTCCTGAGCTTCTCTTTTCTTTCTCTTTGGTGATCTTATCTGTTACCATGGTTTTAGTTATCTTTGTATAGACAAATTAGATCTCTAAACATCTAACCCTAGTTCCTTTTCTGAGCTCTAGTTCTACATCATGAATAGCTTATTTGACATTTTAAACTGAGTGTCCCATAGACATTTTGGAATCAATACACCCTTCCCCCTAAACCCATCACAATCTTCCCAGGTACTCAAGCTTACAACCTTCTGTCATTTTTTGTGTCTTAACTCTTGCTCTCCCTACATAGCCAAACAGTTGTCAAACTTTGTCATTCTATCCTCATAATCACATGTACATGTCTCCTTTCTACCACCTTACTTCAAGTTCTCCTCAGCTCACATGGGCTATTACAGCAGCCTTCTGATTGGTCTTCCTGCCTCAGTTCTTCCTTGCTCCATCTTGCACACAGCTACCAACCTGATTTTTCTAAAAGAGTTCTGACTATGTCACTTCTATTCCCCTCACTTGGTAAATTCCATTGGCTTTCTGTTAAATCTATGATTAAATATAAACTCTTCCCATTATCATTAAAAGCTTTTACAACATGACCTCTTGCTGTCTTATCAGTCTTCTTATCCCCATATAGTGTTCCATATTTCATTGCTGGGCCTTGTGTTGTTCCTCAGGTTTGAAGTGCTACCTCATGCAAGAATCTTTTTCTGGTTTCCTTGCTTTTTGCCTATTGCCTTCCCCTTGAAAGTTATTTCATAATTATTTCATATGTATCTTGAATATATTATTTTTATTTTTATTTTTTTAATTTTTATTTGGTCATTTCCAAACATTCATTGGAAACAAAGATCATTTTCTTTTCTTCCCTTCCCTCCCTCCCACCACCTCTCCCATAGCCAACGTGCAATTCCACTGAGTATCACATGTGTTCTTGATTCAAACCCATTTCTGTGTTGTTGGTATTTGCATTAGAGTATTCATTTAGAGTCTCTCCTCAGTCATATCCCCTGCACCCCTGTAGTCAAGCAGTTGCTTTTCCTCGGTGTTTTTACTCCCACAGTTTATCTTCTGCTTGTGGATAGTGTTTTTTAGATCCCTGCAGATTGTTCAGGGACACTGCATTGCCACTAATGGAAAAGTCCATTACCTTCAATTGTACCACAATGTATCAGTCTCTGTGTACAATGTTTTCCTGGTTCTGCTCCTCTCGCTCTGCATCACTTCCTGGAGGTTGTTCCATTCTCCATGGAATTCCTCCACTTTATTATTCCTTTTAGCACAATAGTATTCCATCACCAACCTATACCACAATTTGTTCAGCCATTCCCCAATTGATGGACATCCCCTCATTTTCCAGTTTTTGGCCACCACAAAGAGTGCAGCTATGAATATTCTTGTACAAGTCTTTTTCCTTATTATCTCTTTGGGGTACAAGCCCAGCAGTGCTATGGCTGGATCAAAGGGCAGACAGTCTTTTAGTGCCCTTTGGGCATAGTTCCAAATTGCCCTCCAGAATGGTTGGATCAATTCACAACTCCACCAGCAATGAATTAGTGTCCCCACTTTGCCACATCCCCTCCAGCATTCATTACTTTCCATAGCTGTTATGTTAGCCAATCTGCTAGGTGTGAGGTGGTACCTCAGAGTTGTTTTGATTTGCATTTCTCTGATTATAAGATATGTAGAACACTTTTTCATGTGCTTATTAATAGTTTTGATTTCTTTGGCTGAGAACTGCCTGTTCATGTCCCTTGCCCATTTATCAATTGGAGAATGACTTGATTTTTTGTATCTTGAATATATTATTGCATGTGCTGAATTCCATGTTACAATGCAAACTCCATGAGCTCCAGGACTATTTTCACTTTTTTAAAATTTACTGCTCTCAGCGCAGTGCCTAGCATATAGTATAGCTCTTAATAAATAGTTGGTAATTGTTTTTTTTTTAACCCTTACCTAAGGCACAATGGTACAGGCTATACAATTGGTGTTAAGGGATTTGTCCAGTGTCACCCACCCAGGAAGTGTCTGAGATCAGATTTGAACCCAAGACCTTCTGTCTTCAGACATGACTCTTTATCTACTGAGCCACCTAGCTGTCCGTTGGTCATTGAAGTGGGCTGTGATTTTTATAAATACCCAACCAAATAAGTTGGGTTTATATAGATAGAGAGGTAAGAGTTCACTAGTCAGAAAAGGCATGCATGAATATATTATATTAATAGGTGGATAAGAATGACTAGTCCTATTGGCATGTGCTGTGAAACAAGATTGAATAGCTAGCATAATCTCATTTTGCAGATAAGGAAACATCTGGAGAAATTAGGTTCATGGTCACAATTTAATAAGTAAGTAGAAAGGCTAGGCTTCAGATCCAGCTTAGTTGAGAAAACATTGTGGAAGGATTTGGAAGTGAGAAGGGAGTAAAAATTTGATTGGACAATCTATAGTGAAGCAGTTAAAATTTTTTAGTAGGGGTGACAATATGTGGAAGCATATTTTAAGGAAGGCTAGCCTGGCAGCAAAATAAAGACAGACTAGAATGATCATTATAAGGAGATACAGACAACTTCCAAAAAATGATAAAGTTATTTTATTTTTAAGTTAGAAGTTATTTTAACATTGTGCTTTTTATGCATGACTTCTCACTTTATTTCATATATGCATATAAATTTGTATTTCTGTCTTAAGAATAATAGCTAGACTTGTTAAGTATTCTATTTTTGGAAACAAGTGTATTTTAAAATCTTATGTTTAAAAATAAGTCAAACAAATGTAAGCATTGGTCTAGTTCATGTCTGTGATAATGTTAGAACAATGCATTGGTCTAAAGCAGGGCTTTTTCTTTACGGCACATGAACTTTAGCGGGGTGTTTTGATAACTATTTCAATATAACTAGTTTCCTCTGTAATCTTATGACTTTCATTCTTTGCCCTTAAAAAAATCATGAGACAGAAACCTGTTGGCTTCACCAGACTGTCAAAAAAGACTTCATGACAAAAACAAAGTTAAGAACCCCTGCTCTAGAGAATGCATAGTAGAAATTAGAAAAGCATAAAGAAGCCAACTTTTGAAAAATAAAGCCAAATAGAGAGAGGGTATTAAATGTTCTACATAGGTCTACATTTAAATATTTGGACTTAAATTTAACTCTACCTATTTTATTTATGGTATGGAATTAAACTTTTTTGACAGTTTTTAGACTTATCTTTAATACCATAGATTTATTTTTTTTAATTATATTTCTAACCAAAGAAGAAAACTTTTTATATGTATGTAGTATTTTCATTTTTCAGGAGGATTGTGTTTACATTTTTCTTTTTGCTAAGAATGTTGGTTTGAGCTAGTGTTATATCAAGTTGCCGCATACTATGCTAAGTTGAACATTTTTCAGCAGGAGCTCACATTTTTCTTTCATATCATTTCATTCATTCATTCAACATTCATTAAAGGCATTCTTGAGAATGGCAGAATACTGTCCAAGGCTTTGGAGGAGATATAGTGGCTAAATTATTTAAAGCCCCTCTAGAAAACTCTAGGAAGGGAAAAAAGGCAGAAATGCAAATAAATGTCACCTTATGATTTACAAAATTCTTATCTTGTAACTTCCCAAGAGGTATAGCTAATCTTAAGTTTTCTCCCTAGTTTACAGATAAGGAAACAGCTTAGAAGAATTAATACATATATATTTTTTAACTTCCACTTTAGAATGAACACTATGTATTGGTTCCAAAGCAGAAGAGTGGTAAGGGCTAGGCAACAGGGGTTAAAGGGCACACGCAGCAAGGAAGTATCTGAGGCCAGATTTGAGCCTAGTACCTCCTATTTCTGGGCTTGGCTCCTTAACCCAGCTGCCCCCAATAATTTTCAATATTCACACAGTTTCCGTGTCAGAGCCGTACTTGAACCTTTATTTCTAATGCTAAATTTTATGTTCTTTTTATTACCCCCATTGCAGAACACCTATCTATATGTAGGAAACCATATTAATCAGATTGTTGTTGTTGTTGTTGTTTTTAAAGAACATACAGCGATATTATCCAATGTTAAAAAGGAAGACAAACCTTCAGAGGCAAAATGACATGCAGAGGAAACCAATCCCAGTTCTCAGGAGGCCTAACCAGTTAAGCAGAAGGTGAGAGGTTTGAAATAAACCATTATAATGTGCTCTCCTTCATAAATTAAGATAATGCCACTGACTTACTATTGGTGGGCATGTGTTTTGGTTGTGGTTCCCCACTCAAAGGAGTGATGATAGATTTTTTTTTTTTGTTAATCTGTCCACACTCTTCCTAATGACTGAGTGCCTATCTTTTCAAGATTCCTAGCTGGGATCTTTAAATTATGAGGGCTAAGCAAGTAGATAATCCATACTGAGATTCTTTTATCTATGCTATATCACTAATTAGCACTAATGAATTTAATCACCTGAAATTTGTTTTTTAAAGTATCAATCACCTTCCGTAAATTTCTTGCCACTAAAAACTAACTGCAAAAAGGTATACAGAAGTGAAGTGTGAGGATGGATTTAGGCTGGAATTGTATTTCCCAGAAACCTGTGCCATAAAGAACAAACCAAAGTAAATTCTTCATGAAGTCTCATTGACTTGAAGCTATAAATTGACTAAATCAAATCACCGACTCATAGAATTTATACCTTTAAGAACTCTTAGGCTCAATCCTAGATCAATCCCCTATTTGAGAAAACTGATGCAGAAACAGATTAAGTGACTTTCTCAAGATCACAAATATTAGAAGCAATATCTGAATTTGAACCTGGTCCTATGACTCCAAATATAGCTTTCTTTCTACTTGACCACAGGAGCAAATTTACATTTAATTGTAAATTCCTTTGACCATTTGCTCTCAGTAAAGACAAGGTAAACAGGAGAAAAAGCCCAGCCGTTCTTTGTGAGCACTGTCTGTTAAGCCTTTATAGAAGTAAAATAAAATGCCCTGGATTTTATAATTTGATTTTAAAACATTGCTGCTAGAATTATAAGACAACCTGATTTGACCCAGGTTGAGCTGTATGTGGAATCCTGTCCTTCTGTTTTGTGTACTCAAACACATTAGGACAGAGATTTTTTAAATCATATTTTTTAAAGGATGTTCTTATTGGTGCCTTTAAATTGTTAAAACAATTTTTTGTTGATGCTCTTATTTTTATCAGTCACCTCCCAGAGGCACTTGTCTCAACCATCCCTCACCCTCCTCCATTTTAACAAATGAGGACAGTCAAAAACTCTGCATTTATAATCCCTTCATCTCTCAACACAGGCAGCAGGCATGCTTCATCTGTCCTCTGAGGTCAAGATTGGACAATGTTTTGAACATACTTCTTAACGTGGTTTTCATTTGCATCATTTTAATTTTCCTTTAAATTGCTCTGCTTATTTTGCTGTGCATCAGTTCAGACAAGTTTTTCTGATTCTTCTTATTCATAATTTATTATAGAAATATCTGGTCATATTTATATACCACAATTTGGTCAAGTATTCCTTTTTTCAGTGGGTAACCTACTTTCCTTATGGTCCTTTGTTACTACTCAAAAGTGTTGCTATCATTTTTGTATATATGAGACCTTGATATCCTTAAGTCTGTTATCCCTTGTATCTCTACTCATTAGTGGCTTTTTTAGTTAAAATCCCAAATTTCTAAATTGTTTAAATCATACTTTCATTAACATTACATTATTTGTATAACTGGCCTTTCACAGTACCTCTAGCATTGGCCATTTTCATCTTTCGTCATCTTCACCTGAGTTTTTATTTGTATTTCTCTTTATTATTTGCTGTTTGAAACATTCTTTCGTGTGGTTGTTGATAGCTTGCCTTTTGTGCCTTTTGTTTTCACATCACAATAATTTCTTTATCCTCTCAACCAGAAGCCCTTCAGTACAACAAAAAAATTAGTAAAAACAGTAGACATAGTCACTAGTTTTATTATATATAGCATTACAGAATTTGAAAAAAAAAAAGGGAATTTAATAGCTCTCTAGTCCAACTCATATAAGAAAGAAACCCTTTCAATAATATATTCATAAAATATTCAACTAATGGTATTCCATTCTCACCTGTTGTCTATTTCATTGCTTTCAAAAAGAGGACAGTATGGAAAATAGCAGATTGAAATTATTATTACAAAAGAGAAACTGCTGAAATAAACTGTCTGATGAAATAACTTATATTTATACAGCTTATGAGTATTGCCAAAGCACTTTATATTTTTTATTTCATCATTAAAACATATGTAAATATTTTCATCCTTCTTTTACAGCTAAGAAAACGAGCATCAGAGAGGGTAAATGATTTGTCCAAAGTCACATAGGTTAGCAAATAAAGAACTGAGGTGTAGATCCTAGTTTTCTGCCTCCCAATTCCAGAGCTGTTTCCATGTTACCTCTCTGAGTTTTTCCCTGTGACTACACACTTAAAATAAGACATTTATTAATAGGATTATATGAACACAGTCAAGATAATACTTCCTCTGGGTATTCATCTCCACGGTTTTTGTTTTGGCTTTGTATGTAACTAGCACTTAGCACAGAGCCATGCATGTAATGGGTGGTTAAAGAGTGCTTAGCTGAAATGAGGTTTATTTAAAATATTTACAAATGATTTGCATAGGAAATTACTTATCATGTAGAAGCCACCTAGTTTGAAAATCTAGAATGATGAAGTCTAGGGGATAGCTAATTCAGGAAATACATAGTAAGCACCTACTTCAAGGCCAAGAATAAACTTACCTATTGTGAAGAATAGTAGAATATCAGAAAAGACTTTCCAGAGATGCTTATATTCTATAAGAAAGTCAAATGTGTAATAGTAATAGTAGTTCACATTTATTTAATTTTGCAGATATGATACTCAGGGTGTGTGTATATATGTATATACACATTAAGGTCATCAAATAAATCTTGTTTTAGATTTTAATTAATAATGTGCCTTAGAAATCAAGTGATAGTTTCATTTTATTTTGTAGAAATTCTAATTTGAATTTCAAAGTGTCTTTATAACAGAGAAAATGTAAAATAATGTGCATATTTCCCTGCTACATTCTTATTTTAAGTTGTATGCATGTGTAGTTGGGTGTTTCAGAAGCATATTTCATTGAGCAGCTGTAATGGAAGATAAACACACATATATACTTATATGTGTATAAATTCTTTTTAATGTGCTTAAAATAAAACTAGAGAACAATAATCAAGGGCCAGTTTATGTAGGTTGTCAGTCAAGAAAAAGATCATTATGAGGTCAGGCAGTCAGGGGAATTTTCGAGGAGAAGCTTTTGAGCTGGGTGTGAATAATATGTAAAATAGAAGTCAAAGCTATGTAGATTAGAGAGAACATGTAGAATGGTTCAAAGGGTAGTCTGAGAGCTAGTTTAAGGGGGTATATGGGTGGCCCAGTGCATTGAGAGCCAGACCTAGAGACGGGAAGTCCTAGGTTCAAATCTGGTCTCAGACACTTCCTAGCTGTGTGATCCTGGGCAAGTCACTGAACCCCCATTGCCTAGCTTTTACCACTCTTCTGCCTTGAAACCAATACACTATATTGATTCTAAAACCGAAGGTAAGGATTTTTTGGTTTTGTTTTGTTTTTTAAAAAGGACTAGTTTACCTGGGCTTGGTTGTTCTTTGAAAAGCACTTGCTGGATCATTGATATTTACCTGGATTGAACTCTTTTAGGTCTTAGGTTAGTATAAATTCTTAATAACAATTTTATTAAAATATAGGAAGAACTTTTACTGTATAATCACTCCGCCCTTGTCCCCAGTATAAAGACTGAGTCTTGACATGTGCTTCGAATTTAATACTTTTGAGAGCCTTCCATAAATGGTATCTCATTTGGTTATATTGTCCTTGTGACATAGATGCCTAATTGTAGTGAGCTGTCAAGTCACATAGCAAGTCAGCAATGGAGTCAGGAAATGTAGAACCCTGGGGCCCCAGAACTCATGCCATTGTAGTATTCTTTCAGCATATTCTAAATTTATTTTCAACATTCAGGGGTGGCCTTTTTGAGATGGGGTAATCTTAATTTACAAACACATGACCTCGAGATTTACTTGGATTTCTAGAGAATGAGTCAAATCAGGCATGGAACTTTCTATCTGTGTAGAAAGTATAAAAACATTGTCCAGATGCAAATTAATGTTTTTTGCTTTTCTGTTTTGGATTTTTTTCTTTGCTCTTTTATTTTGCAGGGCAAATAAGTCTAATGTTATTGTTGACTTGGAAAACTACTGTGGCAGAGTACATCAACACTGAAGTTGATAGCTTTGATTCCCACAATTTGAACTATTGAAATTTGTCTTGGAGTACATTCAGAAATAATTTAGGTTCCTTTTCATTGAGAAGCTCATCAGATTCTTTATCTTTCTCTTTTGAACATGATTTGTTGAAGTTTTCCCTTTGAAGTTTCTCTGATCTTCACAGTAATGTCTGTGGGGTTTTTTGTGTGTGTATGTTTTAATAAATGTTATAGGAATAATGTTCCAGTCAATTTCGCCAGGAGTGGAACTAAATTAAATCAGCAAAAAGACACACGCCAGGCAACTTTTCTTTTCAGAAGAGGCCTAAAGGTAGGGAAACGGCTTATCAGAAGAGAAAACCCTGAGCTACCAACTGTGATGGTTGTCATTTGGGGGTGTAATTTCATGTTGTAGATGGAGCAATGAAGGAGGTGCTCTGAGAGTAGGAGTGTAGCACCCTCCATGAACATTTGCTCTTATCTTCCCTGCTTACTTTGCTTTGTTGAGAAATTGCTTCCCCTGAAAAACTTGTTTTATTTTAATGCAAAGCATATGTTTGCTATGTGTGTAATACACAAACCTTCAGCTCTTTTTTTTTTTTAAATTATTTATCTATTTAGTCAATTTAGAACATAATATTCCTTGGTTACAAGAATCATATTCTTTCCCTCTCTTCCCTCCCCCCACCCTTTCCATAGCTGGCGCGCAATTCCAGTGGGTATTACACTTGTCCTTGATCAAAATTTATTATTAAATCGTCAGCTCTTGATCATGGGGACATATCTAAGAATTTCTTTTGCTTGAAATAGCTGAGATTGTTTGGTTTGTTGTTAATGCTTTCCCCCTCCCAAACCTATGCCTGTTTCATCACTGCACTTCGGTTAAGTGGTAACTTCTTGCTGATGTTTTATTGTACCTAAAAATCTTGTGTTTTCTGCAAGAACAGTTGCTTTGCTTATTCTTTCAGGTTCAGGCCCAGCTACATCCAGGACAACTGCTAGACAAACCAACAGCAAAGAGAACTCGTCAGTAAGTTTAAATTTATTCTTTAAGAACATCATTTTTAAAAGCCTTCAATTCAGCTAGCAAAATAAACAATAAATAAAAAAGTGTTATAATACTGAAAAGAATTAAAATGAAATGAAAGAAAATCAGACAGTGGGCCTGAAAATTAATAGCTCGTGCCTGATTTTTTTTTGTTGTTGTTCTTCCAGTTATCTTTGGGTTTTAAAGGAGTATTTACCTGGAAAAAAAGCTCTAAAGATTTGTTTCAGATAGACTATAGAGTAACAGCCTCATTTGTCAGTGTGTGTCTGTGGAACTAATCCAGATTTTATATGTGAACCCTTTTTCCATTTCCATCAATAAGATTGTGCAAACATTTTTTATTCAAAAAAGACTTCTACTTGCATTCACAGTTTTAGTACTTGGAACATAACTCCTGTATTTTTCTTACCATTATTACATATTTTAAAGGGAGCTTTTGATCTCTAAGAATTGTGGTGAGTGAGATACATAGATGTTTGATTGGCATACTTGGATTCTAATCTCGGTACTTACTCTTGGGGGACAGAGCCAAGATGTCTGCTTAGTAGCAGCAAAAGTTGGAACCACTCTGTCTTTCTCAGGACTCACTCTGATTTTGGACAAATAATTTCATTTCTTTGTTTATAAAATAGGAATAAAAAGAATACTTGTCCTGTTTTAAAAGTGGGTTTTTCCAAGAGTGTCAGCTGATTATCATGGTATGGCCTCTCATTCTCATTTCATCATGATGGGTTAGGGTTCTTTTTTTTTTTTTTAACCCTTACCTTCTGTCTTGGAAGTCAGTACTGTATTGGCTCCAAGGCAGAAGAGTGTAAAGGCTAGGCAAAGGGGGTCAAGTGACTTGCCCAGGGTCACACAGCTGGGAAGTGTCTGAGGCCAGATTTGAACCTAGGACCTCCTGTCTCTAGGCCTGGCTCTCAATCCACTGAGCTACCTAGCCTGTCCCCATGAGGTAGGATTCTGAAGTGATCAAGGGAATTTTTAAGTTGTTGGTGGGTATCTTGCTTTAAACCTCTGTAAAGAATCATTCTCCTAGCCAGGGAAAATGATACTTTATGAAGAAATTTGTATTAAGGAAATGGATTCTTCTTATTTTTTTTTTTAACCCATACCTTCCGTCTTGGAATCAATACTGTGTATTGGTTCCAAGGCAGAAGAGCAGTAAGGGCTAGGCAATGGGGGTTAAGTGACTTGCCCAGGGTCACACAGCTGTAAAGTGTCTTAAGTCCAGATTTGAACCCAGGACCTCCCATCTCTAGGCCTGACTCTCAATTCTTACTTGCATTCACGGCAGCTACCCAGCTGCCCCCTGGATTCATTTTTTATAAAACTGAAGATAACTCTTCCTAGTCTGGTGATTTTTACTTCTTAGCATAGCTGCTTTATTAAAATAATTGTACCAACTATTAATTAAAAAATGATATGCCATAATCATTATAAAACAAAAAATGTTTGCATATTCAAATACTAATAAGTTGTCCATACATGTATGTGTACATGCAGTTAAATTAAATGTAATCAAGTTCATAAAGTTGGAAGCAGTATGGGAATGTAGTGGTAATACTGATTGTAATTATTGTGATGAAATGGCAATACATTCTGATTTGTGTATACACACACACACACCTTCACATATATCTCCATAAAATATGAAACTCTAGAATATACAAGGCAATCACTAACATGAAGTCATTTTTCACATAATTAAATATTACTATATCATTTGGGCAGTATGGGGTAGATTTTAGTCTTACAATATATGTCTTTTCAGTCTTCAGAAGTATTAGTTGTTGATTTGGATGCTATGTATTCAATTACATTTGCTGAAATCCTATCCAAAGAATTTGAAGATGACAAACTGTCAAAGGGTATGGCTCATTGAGTACTCTTGATGTCATTGTTGTAAGGAAAAAGAGGAAGGGTACTTCATGAAAGAAGAGGGATTGCAGATAGGTGGTATTTTTAACCAATTGAAAAAAACCAATATGGCTAGAGCATTGGAGAAGGCAGAAGAATTGCAGAGGTAAAATGAAATTTGTACTTCATCCAACAACTTCTAGGGTGTTGTAGCTTTTTAAAAATGGATCACTGTTTTAGTACAAATGTGATTTTAGGAATATTAATGTGGTGTCAATGTGCTGTATGAATCCAGGCCAGATAGAGATTGAAGAAAGGGAGATTATGTAGGAAACCCTTGTGAAATCCATGTGTAAGGACCTAGTTAGTTTAAGATGGAGGCAATAGAGAGAGGAAAAAATATAAAGGAAAAATTTATAGCATTTATTGATAGATTGTACATAGGATATGGTCGAGTGGTAAAAATAAAGAGCTCTTACAATTATCTACTTTGGGTGATTGGGAAAACTGATGCCATTGATAAATGGGTTTGTGTATAGAGAAATGATTAAATAGCACAAAATTAGACATGTATTTAAACACTGGATTCAACAAAACTTATTTTTAAAAATCACTTTGGATTGGCATTCTTTTAAGAGCATGATATTGGAGGCAGCTAGGTAGCACAATAAATAGTGTCAGACCTGGAATTGGGAAGGACAACCTGCATTCAGATCTGGCCTCAGAAACTTCCTTAGCTGTATGACCCTGGGCAAATTTCTCTTTTTTATTGTAATTTTTTTTAAGCTCATACCTTTCATCTTAGAATCAATCCTGTGTATTTTTAATGCCAAGGAAGAAAAGCAGTAAGAAGCAGGCTATGAGGGTTAGGTAAGGTCATATTTAAACCCAGAACCTCTCCTGGCTCTCAGTTCCTAGCTCTTAACTAGTCAGTCAATTCTAAGATTAACAGTAGGGTTTAAAATTTTTTTAAGTGCATGATGTTATAAATTTAAATTTTTTCCAAATTGTTTTTTTAAACTCTTACCTTCCATCTTAGAATCAATACTGTGTATTGGTTCTAAGTCAAAAGAGTCGTAAAAGCTAGGCAATGGGGGTTCAATGACTTGCCCAGGGTCACACAGCTGGAAGTGTCTGAGGCCAGGTTTGAAAATAGGACCTCCTGTCTCTAGGTCCGACTCTCAA
Organism: Monodelphis domestica; assembly: GCF_027887165.1. Lineage (NCBI taxonomy): Eukaryota > Metazoa > Chordata > Mammalia > Didelphimorphia > Didelphidae > Monodelphis > Monodelphis domestica. The sequence goes on along the minus strand of NC_077230.1, from coordinate 92,349,907 downwards.
TCCACTGAGCTACCTAGCTGCCCACCCCCTTACCCCCCCCCCCCCATTTTTATTAGTCCGAAATTCACCAAATTAAAAAAGAATGTTGGTTTTTATGTGGATTCCATAGTTTCAATGAGGTATTTTTAACTAGATGGCGGACTTCTACCACAAATGGAGGAATTTTGACTGTATCCATTGACAATCCTGGAGCAATTCATCCTTCAGTGTAAGTAAATTTTTCTCTCTCTCTTTTTTTTTTAGCTAGTCAACCTGCTTCATATTTAAACATAGAGAAAGGTGAAATGCTTTTTTAAACAGAATTTTTTCACAGTTTACATAATCATTCCACTTTATCTTTCGTAAATATTTTAGAGATTCACTGTTCTCAATTTATATTTAGATTTCAGCAGATGATCTGAGACCTATATTGGTAGCAGAATAGTAGTCATACATTCTACCATGTTTCACCTTGAGTAGTTAGTTCTTCATCTTTTTTCCTTCAACTTTTAGCTGGGAATCTTTTGTTTTTAACTTATTCACCTTTATTTAAAATGAATGACTCATTTCAGGCATATGGACCCTTCAGTTTGCAGTGTACATTGTCATTTCTGCTGAACTATGTGCCAGTATTGTTTCATTGTAGTGTAAAATTTTTTATGGACTTGAATACTTAGTCATATGACTATCAAAGTGTGGGCCACTTTTTGGTCATCAGGCTAACTTATTGACTCCATAAAGAAAATAATTAGAATATTCTCTGTTTATTTAGGGATATAGACCAAAACCCCCAAATGACTTAAGAAACTTCTAATATAAAACAAATCATTTAAAATGCACTTTATTTTTGCATTCTTAAGAAAGAATTTTTTCTTATATCCCTCTTGATATAGAAATAAGAAATACATGCAACTGATACTGATATGAGTTCATGATTAGGCGGTTTGTTCTTAGAAGGAGCAAGGGTAAACCGTCAAAAAGTTTTCTCTTTTTGTTCCTTGAGTTTTTAATAAGTGAATCCTAACTGGTTTAATCAACATTAGTTAGGATACTTTTTAATTTTTGCCATTGTGACTTCACTGGTTTGGAAACCACTTCACCAATATACATTGGGCAATTCCATTATAATTTGTAGAGAGTTACCTGAGGCACTGCCAAGCTAAGCTAAGTGATTTCCCCATAAGTGTGTTGAGAATGGGACTTGTACCTTGGTCCTTCTGACTTGAAAGCTTTCCTATTAGTTTTGTCCCTTTCTGCTCCTTCATACTGCTTCTTATGGGACAGTTAATGGAGAGAGTCAGAAAGTTGAATATAAGTGTTTCTTCAAAATATTTTATTTCTCAAACAGAAATATATTGTAGAAGCTACACATTAAGTATTTAGAAACAATAACCAGTGTTGTAAAGAGTACAATTTAGGCAATTAATAGCTTAAAATCTTAAATCATTAAAAGGAAATATTTCTGGCATATTAGAATTTGTAGGCCAGTCAAGACATCTTATATATAAAATTTTCTTTTAATTTTTAAAGTGATGTTATACCAATTTAATTTTTCACTTTGAAAATTTTTTTTAATAGAGCTCAGAGATCCCGATTAACTCGTACTCCTATTCCGTCATTTCTGATGAAAAGGGATCATCCTGAAGAGAAGAAGATTCCTAAAGGAGTCCCCTTACAATTTGACATAAACAGTGTTGGAAAACAGGTAAATTTTATATTCTTTCTAGTATTTGAAGCTGTTTCATTAGGGCCATTTTAATTTAACAAAAGAACAGCAGCATTTATAATGTTTTATACATAGTAGGTATTCAATTAATGTATTTCAATTATGTTTATAGTTTTTTTCTTCTATAGATTTTGGTAGCTGTTTCTTCCTCTTATGAAAAGTTTTTTATATATTTTAAAAATGCATTCATTCTTAAAATGAAGTTATTGTAACAAAATAAAATGGAAAAGTACAAGACACTGAAATATAAATTCAAGCAAAACTAATTGTCAAGCAAGTTTTGACAGGGCACACATGTAATGTTTTATACCCATAATTCCCCATCACTACAAAAAAGGAAAAGTGCATTTTCTTTACCCATAATAATTTACAATTAATTGCCTTGTCCTCAATTTATTTTCTTTTTTGTTGTTGCATGTGTTTTCCTAGCTCTGCTTCACATCAGTTCATGTGAGTTTTCCTTCTCTGTATTATTAAAATTTGTGGTTTATTACATGGTAGTAATATTCCAAAACATATTCCGTACCACAATTTGTTCAGCCATTCCCAATTAAATATTTTGTTTCTTCTTTTTGCTACTACAAAAAATGGTATTATAAACATGTTGGTGGTGATATCTCTAAGTCAGGGCGTATGAGTATTCTAGTCAAATGCTTAGTATAATTCCAAATTTCTATCCAGAAAGATTGCTCAATTTTATATTTCCATCACAGTATATCAGTGTGCTTCTTTTCCTATAACTCCCTAACATTTACTTCTATAATAATTTTTTTCACTTTGTTAGATATGCAAGCTGAAACCTCAGCTTTATTTCATTATGCATTTCTCTATGATTCTTGGATGCAATTGTTCTTTTTAAAACTATCTGATATCTTTTGACCATTATTCCATTCTTAGTCTTATACAATTGTACAAGTTCTCTAAATATCTTGAGAATCAGGCTGTTTTCAAATATTTGATGCAGAGATTTTGTCCTATTGATATCTTCCTTTCTTACCCTACTTTTTATTGATTTTGTTTGTGTTAAAGCTTTTCAGTGTCATGTAATTAAAATGACCTGTTTTCATAGTCATTCCTATCACTTGTTAGGAATTTTTCCATAATTGCTATGAAAACTGGAAAGCATTATGGAAGAAACTAGTCTTAGACCAATGTGTCACACCATATATCAAGATAAGATCAAGAGAGATACATTGTTTCAGTGATATAAGTAAATTAGGGAAGCATAGAAAATTATACTTGTCAAATCTATGGATAAAGAAAGGGTTTGTGACAAAACAGGAAATAGAAAGGATTATGGGAACTAAAATGTATAACTTTGACTACATGAAATTAATGTTCTGGCATAAGGAAAACTAAAGCTGCTAGATTAGAAGGGAAGCTGGAAATCAAACCTTTTTTCTGTATGTTTGTGTGTGTTGCAGCCTGGCTCATTTGGTCAAGAAAGAATGACTAAATTTTCCACAGTCTTAACTGTGAATGGTAACCTGATCTGGTTCTAATTCATTTTTTTTTAATCATTTGACCTCAAGTTATGTATCTCTTTTAAGCTTATTATACCATATTGTGTAAGAAACCTAACATCTTCAAGATAGCATGAAAGGCATTCTTCCCATTTGATAAATTTATCTTCTTTGATTTATGAAACACTGGGTTAATAAATGGAACTCCTTATGCTATTATTATACTTTCATTTCACTTCATCATGCCCATATTTTCATCTTTTTCTACAAACCCTTACCTTCTGTCTTAAGAGTCAATACTATACCTTGGTGTTCTAAAAAAGACGATTGGTACATGCAAAATCGGCTCTCAGTTGAACTACTTGAAAGATCAGGCAATAGATCTGGTCTGATTATAGTATATACAGTAAATTTGAGAGTTATTTATTGGAGTAAAGGAGACTAGTTAAGGTTAAATTGTCTTTTGCAGTATTCTCCGCAAGTGATGATAAAAGTCTGAATTTAGTAGTTAATCATGGAAATGGTAAAGAGGGTACAATTGTAAATGATATTTGAGCCTCCTGAGAAATATAGTTGATTTGGAAAGTTAACATACCATTTATAGCAGTAGGGAAGACAAAAAGACAAAGTTTTCTAAGGGGAGAAAAGATATGGTAACACTAATCTTTATGTCATCAGAAAATTGTAAGTACTAGAAGTTCTCCCGCATAATTATATTCTTTTTGTCCCAGATCATATTTTACTTGGATGACTTGAAATCAAGTTGTTAAAAACCTTTTTTTTCCTTTCTTTTAGACTGGGATGACTTTGAATGAACGATTTGGAATCTTGAAGGAACAAAGAATTGCTCTCACTCAGAACAAAGGAAGCCGATTTGTAACTGTGGGATAGATCCTTTGTCAAGGGGACAATTTTTGAATGACAGCTACCTGTTTGAAAAGTTGAGTTGACAGAAGAAAATGTGTCCCAGAAATTCCATGGAACTTTGTTTGAATACTGATGAATCTAAATAACTTTACTGCTTTTACTTTGGAATAGCCTTTTTTTTTTTAATATATGAAGTAATCCCCTGAGATAATACCAGGGAAATTCTGATCTGTTCTTAAAGGTGTCCTTTTTGGTCTCTGACAGAAAATTCTACATGGACTTAATTGGATGATAAAGGGGTAGCATTCTTCTTTGGTTCTTCATGCCACATATGTGCAACAGACCTATAGAAGTTTAATTATTTTTGTGATAGTAGTACTATTTGGTATCTTTTCTTTTCTCTACCCATTCATATTGCTTAGGCATATCCATTGTAAATCTCTTTTCTGATTGGCACTTGACATGGAATAGATTTCATAAGCAGAAACATGAAAAAAATTCATCAAGAAATTTATAATTTCAGAATTTGCATGTGTATACCTGAAAGTTGTTATTGTCTCCTCAGTTGAGGTTTTTTAGGCAGTGGGTCCATAACAAAAGGTAAATTTCCCAATATACCCTTTTAACTTTTCTAGAATAATAAGTCTGTGGTGATTATATCTTAGCAAGAGATCTGACCCCAGGTATAGTCTCAGTGTGTTTAAAGGGTGTGAATGCATGTTTGCATTCATTAACTAGTGATCTTGGGGGGAGAATATTATTAAAACCTCACTTTTAAATTTTTATCAAGTCAAGGAAATGAAAAGGGAAATAATTAAAAGTATGGCTGAGTGAAGAAATAGATTGAAGCTTTACATTTAGGTCATATGTATTGTCTAAACTGGCCATATTGGCCTAAAACCTGTACCTATGACCAGGTGTTCAAATCCTATTTTAAAACAATTGGCATAAATTAAATGTACTTGCTTTAAAATCTTAGCATTAATGTTAGCTTCCTTAAAGTACTGAATTCTCCCTCATCTGGGATGTTAAAATTTTACTTTCATTAAACACACTGTGGAAAAAAGTAGTGACTCCTTAAAAAGAAAACAGCTTTGTAAACTTGTCAAATAGATAAAAAAAAAAAGAAGAGATATTAAATAGGGGTGAGTTGTAACTTGTTTTATACTTGAGACCAACTTCATGTTAATGGAGAGACACGGAGAGAAATGGTAATTTTGATAGGGTTTGGGGAGGTCTGTTGTGCCAAGATTGTGTTTGAGGGATCCTTAGATCGTTGTGTACCACGAGTAGTATGATGCCAAAATTTAGAGTAACATTTCATCTATAGGTCTTGCCATTTCTAAATCTGAATTTTTTGATGTGCCACATCAGTTTTGTTGTTGGTTTTTTTTTTTTTAAATGAATGATAGGGATTTTAGGTCACATGAACAGTGTGGACTTTATTTTCCTATAAAAAGAATATTTTTCTCCCATCCCATCTCCTCAGTTTATCCTTCCCCTGTCTCTTGCCCCTTCTGGATTTTTACCTTGGTCTCTTAGGAAAGTAGGGATAGAAAGCTGTCGATGCCATTTATGTGCATATACCAAAGAAGTCAGTCTGAATAAGAGTAACTTCTGGTTTATACTGATAAAGAATTATATGGAGTCAGCCATGGAATCCTAAAGTAAATCAGAATTTCCCTAAGGGCATTTGTGCTTCAAATAGAGACCAGGGACCTATTTCAAATCATTTTCATAGACACAAAACTTATAGCCAATCCAAGAATAATGGGTTTTAAACTGAGGGTAGTCCAGGTTGATTGATGATTTAAAAAAAATAACCAAAACCTGAGTACACGTTCTCTACCATAACTTTTTATGGAAAAGATTAAAAGGGACGTAAATATTATTTTCCTATTGCATTAGTCTTGGAAATTATTCTACAAAAGTAATGTAGGTGATATTTTTACTTTAAAATCCCTTACTAGATGTTGACATTAAGTACATCAAGCAGTAGGCCTGGTTTTGGTTTCTCATGCTTTTTGTCTTAATGGCACCATAATTATTCAACAATAAGTTTTCTTTTTAAAAATACAAATTTGCATTTGCTACAACTAAGTTGAAATTCTTGAGTGTTGACTTTTAACATATATAGAAAATGGTCAGTTTTCTTAGAGGGAAAAAAGTCCCTCTGTTGAAGTTTAAGCAGCTAATTGGTGTTAATCATCCTGTTTCAGTGTACACAATTTCTATGTTCCAGGATGCAACATAAAATTCTTTTTGCATCAAGATCGATGCAAAACATTGATGCAATGCATCATGAAAAGAAAGTTTGTATTTAATGAGAAGGTGCTTTACACTGTACTTTTTGGTATTTTTTGGAAAAGTTATTACATTTGGAACTATTCTGAAGCTGTTAATTTTTTTTAAAAATAAAATGTTGCAGGTTTCACCTGGTCTATTTCTAGTTATAAAGCTTGAAACGGTAACCTAAGGTAACAAATTATGTGGTTTTAATATCTTCTTTATGAAAAGGAATTTGTATTTCTTAAATGGGGGAAGATTACTTTAAATATTTACTAAGGGCTACTTAGAAATAATATTTTAATAATATACCAATTAAATTAAACCTGTACTTAGAGGTCCACACATGAGCTGAAAATCTTGCAGTAAATTTTCATAACATAATGGTGGCCCTTGCTAATGGTAACATGTGTTCTCAAAAGCCCCTTTTAAAATTAGGTGTGGTGTGTTATTTCTAATGTGGCTTTTAAAAAATAAACTTTTTATTAGTAATAATTCTAAGATGGATGGGCAAGGGCTAAGCAAAAGAGGTTTAAATGCCTTATTCTTAGGGTCACACATCTAGGAAGTGTCTTGAAACCAGATTTGAACCCAGATCCTTCCAACTCTAGGTTTGGCACTCCATTCCCCCCCCCCCCTTCCCCCGCAGCCACCTAGATGCCCCTCTAAGGTGATTTCTAAAACCTACTTAAGAATTGTACAGGCAAGGGGGCAGCTGGGTAGCTCAGTGGATTGAGAGCCAAGCCTAGAGATGGGAGGTCCTGGGTTCAAATGTGGCCTCAGACACTTCCCAGCTGTGTGACCCTGGGCAAGTCACTTGACCCCCATTGCCTAGCCCTTACCACTCTTCTGCCTTGGAGCCAATACACAGTATTGACTCCAAGATGGAAGGTAAGGGTTTAAAAAAAAAAAAGAATTGTACAGGCAACTTATTTATTGAATAGAGAGGTGTCCTCTGAGCCTAGCTTTTCACATACTTTGTAATGCTGAGCAAATCATTTAATCTCTTAGAGCTCTCAGGCCATACTTAGAAAATTAAATTGCAGAACCCTTGTTGCTTTGTAGCAGTTTCCTCTGTGGAAGGTACCCATACTAAGGAAATCACAGGACTAGCAACTCCCTATGTAGATATTGTGTTAAATGTCTGGAAATGTATTGTTTGTGGAGAAGGGAGGACATTGAAGATTATAGAGTTCACTTATTCAACAAAATCAAAAACTGTTAGGCACTCAAAGGAATACAAGGAACATATAAGGTACAGATAGCAAAGAGAAAATTCTGAAGTCACACTAAGTAACATGGTTAATTGCTAGAATGAATCATCAAGGAGTAGGGTAATGGATTGTTTTTACTTTTAGGAGTAATGAGCAATGAGCCTGGATTTAGGAGTTCTGACACTAGTTCTATGACTACAAAAGTCACATAAAATCTCTGAATCTTGCGCTATTCTTTATGAAACAGTCCATCAAAAGCAATTTTTAAGCTTCTTATACTGAATTCTGGGCACACAATGATAAAAAAAAAATGAAGTGGTCCCAAATTAGCAGCCTTGAAAGATTTATTTGTATCAAATAAGATAAGTATAAAAGTTATCATAACTGAATTTCAAAGTGAGCATATGACAGAATGTGTTAGATAAATTATCTTGCTTCTGAAATGTACTATTTTAATATAGGAAAGTGATATAACAAGCACTATCAAGTTTTTCCAAGCAGGAAATTTTCAAGAGCTTGTACCTGGCTTCTGAGGATCAGCCTAACTAATTGGAAATGCTCTTTTTACCATAGCAACTCATGGAGACTATACCACAGGGTATGAGAGTTGAAATCTATTGATTGAAGGAACTACCTTATTGCTGTGGTGTTCATCATTATTGAAAAATCTCAAGATTAGATTTAAGGCTTTAAAGAACCTTAAACTGATCCTTAATCTAGGTCATTTTACAAAAGTAGAACCCAAAATCCAGAGTTGTAACTTGTTACAAAGGTAGTAAAGAGCAAAAATAGAATTAAAAACCAGGTGCCCTGACTTTAATCCAGCACTCTTTTCTGATATACCACACTAACTCCTACCATCCATTTACATCATCTTTTACAGAATTTTGCTTCCTCAATTTTCCCTTTTCTCAAATCTCTGATCTTTCTATTGCCTTTAAAGAAAAACAGGTCTCTCCTGCTCTAAAAATTTTAGCATTTTTTAGAAACTATTTTTCTTTTTACACCAGTCATTTATGGAAATATTTCTACCTTTTCCCCCCTCTAAATTGAACTCTCCCTTAAGTCAAAGAAAAAGTTAATACAAGAAGATAAAATGCAGAGACCATATTTGATTAAATAAAACATTCTGCCTTCGTCACTTTCCTTTGTTGAAAGAAGGGAGGTAGCTAGGGTTCATTCTCTTTGACACAATTAAAAAAAAATTTTTTTTAATGATTTTGTATAATAAAAATACTGGGAAACAACCTCCTGCACAAAACTTTTTATTGTGAACACGTCACAATGATTGGTGGTCTACAGGTACCCCCAGTATAGCCTGAGGCCTTGATCCTTTAAACTAAAATGCTATTTTTACATGAACTTAATTACACAAATTCATTTTAGAGAGGGTCTGCCAATTTGGGTCGGCCTTGTGAAGGTTGTCTTCCCTTGGAAGTTGAGCACCTTCTATACAATGTCAGGTTTGTCTCATCTCTATAGGGCATATTACATAGCCCTCCATTCCATATATTGTGATAATAAGGCTGGCCAGGGTCATTTTTTAGCTTCAGAGCTCAATCAGGTAGCCTCAGAAACTCCTGGATTTATTCCAAGACAATGAGGGCATACACAAACTCCTCTTGGCAAAGAGCTACATGCAATTCTGTTACTCATTTTAAGCATTTATTATTACTACATTTATGGATGACTGATTCTCATACAGATATTTTTAATTACTGGGTCTATTTATTAAATTTAGTTACAACAACAACAAAATACTGAATAATGAGGATATAGGCAGAAAAGGTATAAAGAGGCATTAAACTATAAAACTGAAGTTGCTTAAATTATTTATAATTTTGATATAAATTATCCCTCCCCCCAAAACTTTCCCTTTTCCCCTCATTGATTTTTATCTTGATGGCCTTGTCCTATTCTTCCATTCACGACTAAATTTTTAAAGGTTTATTTGTTGTCTTGATTCCATTAATCCTAATTTTGGGCAGCTAGGTAGATTCACTAGCACTGAAGTCGATTCAGACAGACCTTTACTAGCTATGTGACCGGGCAAGTCATTTAACCTCTATTTGCCTCAATCCACTGCAGAGGAAAATTGCAAACTACAATATCTTTGCCAAGAAAGCTCCAGGAACAGTATGGTCTGGAGAGTTATGAAGAGTTGAACATGAGTGAACAGCAGTAATGTTCCCTTGATCCTAGAAGAGTCTGTCTTCTGTCTCTACCATTTTTGCAAAACTACCTCAGGAAAGTTACTAATGACCGTATCAAATTAAGTACCCTTTTTTATCTGCTTATCTCTTATTCTTTCTTATCCATGACTTTTCAACTATATTTGAAGCCACTGGCATAATCAATTTTTTCTTACCTCTTTAACCTTATTATCTTTCTCAAATTATCTACATAACAATGCATCTGAAGTTTTTGTCTCCGTCAATTTTCTTTTTATGCCTTTCTACCATAGGCCTTGATGACCTCATAAATTTGCCCATATCATTTGGATAATTCAAATATTTAATCTCCAGCCCCAATCTTCAGTTATTGATCTGCATTTTCAACTCTGCAGTGTTGTTTTGATACACTTCCACCTATTAACACAGCCTTATAATGGTTCAAATAAAACCTTTTTTAATACAAAATTAGGCCCCCCCTCCTGACTTTGTATCAACATTGTCAGCATCCTCCAAATCACTGTCTCAAAAGCCTCAAAAATCATCTTGATCTTCACTCCCCTTAATGGACTACCAAGTCATGTGAATTCATCTATTCCTTCATTTATTCCTTTTCTTCCTAGGACCACCTTTAATGCAGATCTTTTATTACCACGTGCCTAATGTATTACACATTATAAAAACCAAAGTAGATTCCATGTTTAGGCTTTCCCATCTAATCCATCATGGATTTATGTCTTGGAATTGGAAAGAACCTTAAAAGATCGTTTTTTTTTCACTAGTGGCTTTGACTTCATTTGAGGATTTGAGTAAAGTAGAGCAACAGAAAAAACTAGTTCTGGAAATTACATAGATATTTTTATCAACAGTTTTAATTTTTCTGTGAAGCTATTTTGGACATAGACAAGTCAATAACTCGATATGTAGGAATTCAGGCTTCACTGGTGAATACTTCCTATAAAGAGTAGTATACACGTAATATTTGTTTTCCATTCATTCCTCTACATCTAGCTTTAACTGATAAAACCTAAAACAACATTGTCTAGTTTTTACTAACAATTTTCTGGAAATTTTTTTTCTTTTTGAAGAAATAAGGGTGTCTAAGGCCAGAAAGGTATTCTATGTCAATTTGATAAATCAAGAATGAGATAAGTGAAAGGGCAGAAACCTGCTTTTATTCCTTTTTTAACATTTTGTCTTGTCCCAATTTCTATGGCTGTCCAATACGTAACATTGCTAGTTTCTGGTGTAAAAAGTGAAGTATGGTTTAATCTCCCCTCAAAGGAAGTTCCCATTTAGAACACTCTGGAAATCCCCTTCTTTATTTCCTTCTACTCAAATCTGTGACTCAATTCATCTGATTTAAGCCTTACCAATAGACATCAAGATTTGAAATAATTCAAATCTGCAAAACCAGTGTTCATAAGCATACTGTTGCTTATGTGAATCTTAAATAAAAATGTTGATACAGCAAAATGGTCTTGATTGAATTAGCCCCATGGCATCTGTAATACCTGCTGAACAAATGATTCATTAAGAGCAAGTTTGACCAGAATGTGATAAAAGTGTAGAAGAAAATAAGTTTCAAATGCTCTTCTATAAAGTGCAAATGTAAGGGCTGATTATTAAGAATCCTAGTAAAGTGAAAGGATTAATAAGAAGAATCAACTTAATTTTTGGTTAATCAAGGAAGATGGCCATAGTGATTCCTATTGGGAGTAGAGGGATGAGAAAATTGGGGGCAGGACTTTGTGGGTTTTGTTTTGTTTTGTTGTTAGTTTTTGGCTTATTACTTACAGAAGGTGGATAGCTTAAATTCTGCAATGTATCTAAGAACAAACTGGAAAGTCCGTGGCACCAATTCTAACCCTAAATTGCCCTCTTATTTTTTTTCCCCTATTCCTCCTTCCAGGCAACAGAACAGCATTTGAGGAAGACGTAGACCTTTGCAGAACTGAACCATTACAAATTATGACCATTTTCAATTTGACTCATGCAACTGCTCATGAATCTTAATTATTTTTCATTAATTCTTTAGTACCAAAGGGGAATCAAACCTATTCTGCTCTCACAGAGTCCCCAATTGTTGATCGTACCCATTCCCACTATCTTATGGAAGTTGTTGAGGCCATCTGTAATTCAATTCAGCATTTATTAAAAATGTATTATTTGCCAGTATCTAGCCAGGCATAGGTGAAATAAAGGCAAAATTAATTGACCTTACCCTGCTCTTCTCTGGCAAAAGTTTGTAGTTTTTTTCTCTCCAGTCTTGGAGAAGTCAAGATGAACTAAAGTGAACCCTATGTTCCATTCAGATCAGCCTCTTGGGGGGGTTTAATTTCCCTCTTTTTAAGTTTTGTGCTTTATTTTTTAAAACCCTTCTGTCTTAGAATCAATACTATATAAGGGTTGCCAAGACAAAAGAGCAGTAAGGCCTAGACAATGGGAATTAAGTGACTTGCCAGGGTCACACAGCTAGGAAGTGTCTGAGGTCACATTTGAACCCAGGACCTCCCACCTGTAGGCCTGGCTCTCAATCCAGGGAACCACCTACATGGTTTATTTATGCTGTTCTTACCACCACCACCCCAAATGCCTAAAAGACCAACTTCCATGTGTATTTCCTCCCCTTTTCTAATTTTAGATTTTTGCAACCTGACTTATCATTGGCGTGTGTCTTTAATTGTTTCGGAAATGGCAGTCCAATTTCTTCAACAGATTTACATAATCACCTTGATCTGGACTGGAGTCCTTCAGGCCAGTTCCACGAGGACTGCACACGGGTTTTCCTTTAATTCTTGAAGATGATATTTACTCAATCCAGCAGTAGGTGGCGCTAAAATGACAAAACAATATACTTGTAATAAGTACTTTGCCTTGAGATCTGCATGAAATCTGAAGTGGTAATTTCCCTTGAATGATGTCATCTTTGGCCCCGCTCGACCAGCAGTAACATCCTGGATTCTAATTATGCTCAAAATCTTCTCCCAAGTTCAATTTTAAAGAGTTCCAAATCCAAAATATAGACTTATTTGGATTTGAATAACCAACAAATTCAATAAATATTAATCACCTACTTGCCATATACGAGGAACTCTGCTGGTGTAGTGGGGAAGGGCATGAACACGGACAAGTATACAAAGGTTAGAGAGTGGGGAATTGAGAAAGGGATGTTGGGAGATCATTGGGACAACTAACCTGAATGTCACAATGCTGTCCTATTTAGTAAAGCCAGAAAATCCTACTTAATAGGACAATGAGAATGTATTTATGCTGGGACTACAGAAACGAATAATATATGTAAATACTTGGAGTAATCTGATGGCTAAAATGTTTGCAGGAGGAATGGGTGCCAGAATGGCTATTTTCCAAGAGAGCCAGACTGCAGAACTTTTTTTTTTTTTAATCTGAAACCTCCAGCTCCTCCCACAGAGAAGAGCACCAAGCAGCCAAATTCTGGTTTATGCCCCAAGCAACAGATAATAAATACATAGCCACTTTGATCTACCTTCCCTCGCGGTGCTTTCTCCATCACTAAGTAGTTATCATTGCTGGTTCCTTGCCTACCATCAAGTTTCATTCCGCCACCGTTCTCTCTGCGGGGCTTAGGTGAGGAAAAGGCAAGAAAGATTTTTGTCAAGTAAAAGGGCCCCCAGTTATTTTTGTAAGGAAAAGGTGCTTTTCATTCCCGAGTCTTGAGGTAGGGAATGGAAGTGTTTCAGGGCTGAGAGAATTCAGCTATCTAAAAACATGATTTAGTAGTCATAAGTAACAACGGGGTGAGCAGATGAGCAGCAACCCTTTTAACAGTACTTTTTAAAAATACCTATTTTTAATTCCAGATAAGTTCGTTCTCCATGGCATGTAGGCATTTCTTTTGTGGTTACATGTCATAGCTCAAAGCCTCAGATGGACGAACAGAAGGGACTCAATTTTCAAACTCTGCCTAGGGTAAGGCCTATAAATATCTAAAGTCCTCCACTTCCTGCTGAAAATTACTGCAAACCCAGAGAAGGAATGTAGGGCAGCGGCATCGTCGAACCAGGTAAACCAGTCGATTGATTAAGAGCCTCTCTCTGCTCTAGAAGGCTGGTGGAACTCCAAGTGACATCCACGGAGTTTATTTCAGTGCAAGGTGCATGCCTTACAAGATCCGGAACAACGGAATTGCTAAACTATTACACTAACAAATCAAAATTCCAGCTGCTGGACTGGGGAACTCAAAAACTCAAACTTCCCCACCGCCCAACCCCGCTTCGCGCGCAGGCGCAGGTGCCAGCTTAGCGGTGCTGGGGCCCAAGCCTGCAGCCTCTTCCCCCTCCCACCCTTGGGCCTTTCTCGACGCATGCGCCCTCTCTCCGGCCCGAGAGGAGTCGGCTGGGAAATGGCGGCTGCGGGGATAGTAGCTGTTGCTGCCGCTACCGAAAACTCAGGGCTCGCAGCTTCGAGTGGCAATTTCTGCGGAGCCAACTGCGGCCCAAGTCCCGGAACGGGCCCGGCCTCGTGGAGCCGTTCCCTCGACCGGGCCTTAGAAGAAGCTGCAGTAACGGGGACGCTGAGCCTGAGCGGCCGGAAACTGAGGGAGTTTCCCCGGGGAGCGGCCAACCACGACCTGACGGACACTACCCGGGCCGGTGAGCTGGGGGCCGAGTTGGGGGGGGGGTGTGCATCGTGCCGCGCGGAGGGGGACGGGACAGGACAGGGCGCTACAGGCTGGGCAAGAGTGGAGGGTTGCGAACTCCGACTGGAGTGAGGAGGAGGGGAGACCCCGGGGTTCCCAGGATGGGGATTTGGATAACGGAGCCCTGGTCCAAATCAGCGACTCCTCTTCAACCCTAAAGGGGCCGGAGCGACGGCGGAAAGCCCTGTCTCCGATCCTCGATAGGCTAGGAGGGACCGAACAGCATCCTTCTGGATGACAGAAGGATGACTGGTGTGTCTGTGTGTAGGATGGGACGGGGCGGGGATTGATGGTTTCCTATCTTCTCTTAGAAAGTAGCTTCTAAACTACCTCTCCGTGTGTGTCTGTCTGTCTCCCTCCTCTCTTCTAAAGAGAGGCTACTGAGGCTGTAGGCTTTGGGAGAAATTATGTAAATTTGATTAAGACTTTGGGGCGCCTGCGGGTTGTTGATAATCTCTGCATCTTGGGGAAAGAGGTTCCTGCATCCTTTCAAAATAAACAGTGCTTCACAGCTTCCTATCGCACACCACTGCTATCTGGGAATCTCTGCAAACTCAGAAGGGATGTAATTCAGCAGCAGGTAGTCAAGAATTGTGCTAAGTAAAAACTTACATCTATGGGGCCTCAGTCTGTTGGTTAAAGTACCCTGGTTTAGATTAGGAATTCTTAAAAATGTTGTTTCCCCCAGTTACATGAAGAAACAATTCTTTTTTTTATTTTTTTTTTTATTAAAGTATTGGCTCCAAGGCAAAAGAGTGCTAAGGGCTAGGCAATGGGGGTTAAGTGACTTGCCCAGGGTCACACAGCTAGGAAGTGTCTGAGGCTAGATTTGAACCTAGGACCTCCCTGCTCTAGGCCTGGCTCTCAATCCACTGAGCTACCCAGCTGCCCCCTAGAAACAATTCTTAACAATTGTTTTTCAACATTTTAAAATTCAGATTTTCTTTCCCCTTCCCTGAAGTGGTGAAGATTATACCTATCGTTTCATGTAATACAAATTTTGGTATAGCTTATGGCATGATAGAAGACGCATCACACATACAATAGAAATTTCATGAAGGCTATATAGTGGAAGATGGCATGTTTTGTAGATCCAGAGTTCTTAATATTTTTCCTGTCCATGGACTACTTTGGCAGTCTGATGAAGTTTATAGACCTTCTTCTACGTATATAATGTTTTTAAATACACAAAATTAAATTACAAAAGAAAGCAATTACATTGAAATACTATTATAAAAAAAAGTTTAGGGACTACAGGTTAAGAACCAGAGGCAGACTATTAGTAAGGACTGTAATAGTCTTTGTTATGATACTGTTACTGGAATAACAATGAGGAGGTGGCCTTTGAGGTCATTAGGGTGCATTTAGCTTAAAGAAATGTAGTAAAACCTAGAAAGAACCCTGATCCTATATTTTCCTCCTTTCTGTGATTTCTATAATTATTCTCATCAAAATTCTTTAGACAGTATGCCCTAATGGATAGGAAGCAGGCTTGGGAGCCAGAAAGGCCTAGAGTCAGTTGCTACTTCTGACACATCCTTTAGTGAACGGATGACCCTGGACAAGTGTCTTAGTGTCTCAGTGCTTGGGTTTACAGAGAAGGTAATGGCCCACATTAGTACAGAGCAGTCATTTTACTAATGAAGTCAGAAGCCCAGGCCTTGTCATTAAGAAGTTCTTGATAACTATGATTCCAGTTCATTCAGAGATTGATTGATGGCTTTTACTTTTCTGAACTTGTAGGACAACTAATTCTTTCATGTTCCCATTTTTTTCCTTCTAGTGATTTAAAAAGAAATAAGGAGATTCCCTTCAAAGAGAGTCCATATTTTGTCTACTTGATTATTTGGCTAATTTGTATGCTATAACAAAATCTTCTCAAATTTTTCAAACCTAGCATTTTACTATAATTTTTTGAAAACAAAAAAGAATGCTATGTTAGAAATTATGTATTATTTTTCTTTCTTACCTGTCTTCTGCAATTTCTTAGAAGCCAAATGTGTCTAGTGGTGGCAAGTTAAAACACATTAGGTTTTCCTTGTTTAAAATATAGCATCCTCCTAAAGTAGATTTTTTTTAATGTTTCCAGACATAGGCTTAAACAAAAAGAAAACTTGACTTGTCATTATGAATTCCCTGCACAGCTGCATTTGAAGAAATTAAATACGCTTTATTTTTTATAAGGTGTTTTTGTTCTCAAGAGAATGAATAACATTTTGCTTCTTATTCAAAATGAAAACAATAGTATGCATGATTTATTAATGATGAGCCTGGTAGTCTGCTTATTTCCATTCACTTATATCTGAACAAGGTACAGAAAAACCTTTTGTTAGATATGTGCAAGTTCTGCATTTGGTACAAATCCATTTAAGGTTGACATGATATACACTACCATTTATAAAGTGACCAAAATAAAACTAATATTACTTCTTGTTGTTGTTGTTTTTATGGAAATTAGAGGAAAGTTTTTTTAAACACCAGCTTGGTGGTTATGTGATACTCATTTGTAATTCTGGTGGTGGCTGTTTCAATAATGAGGAATTATGTTGTGCATTTGCTTTACCTTTTTATTTTGTAATCTGAGTATCTAATCTCACATAGCGTATATAATTTATTTGTTTCCTTCATCCGTTACTGCTTTTTTATTTATTTATTTATTTAGGGAATTGGATAGTCCTCTAAGCAGCAGTTTGATTATAATTTGTATTTTGTAAATTACCAGTCAAAATTGAAAGTTGCTTGCCTTCTTAAACCTGAGTAGTCACTGGCTTTAGGCCTGCTTATTAAAAGACAGTATCTAAATCTGTAATTCATGGCTACAATTTCCTTATTTTGTTACAAAGGTGACTGTAGTAGTTGACTTGTTAGTGTTCTTGTTGCCTGTCATTTCATTATTACTTCATTGAACCTGAAGCTAATGAATATGTTGCTAAAATTTTTTTACCTTATTTATTGTCTACTACTTTGAAGTAGTTTTAGGAGTTTCTCATTGAAGTTTAAGGAAATGTATTTACTGGGCAAGAGTAGAATTCCAAGTCTTTTGATGATGGGATACATCATACTTAAGTAAAAGTTTTCTTGTATAGCAGTCCATTCATAGTCAAGGTTAATTTATTATATTTTAAATTTATAAAAATATTTTTCTGTATTTGGACCCTTTTGTTGACATTTTTAGTCTAATATTTTGATGCTTTTATTTTTATCCAAATTTGTCCAAATTCTTTTTAAAATATTTTATCGTTTCAGATTATATCTTTAGTTGATTTTTGTACATCTTTTGGTCTTTACATCATATGTTCTAGAGCCATGCTTACCTTAAGCCATACCAAAATTACACTAGTGTTTGTATAAACTATACAAAATTCGAAGGCGCTATTTGACTGCTACCTTTACAGTCTATTAGAGAGCATTATACAATAATTTGCTATCCTCCAAGAGTTTTACATTCTAGGAACCTTGACACATGGATACATAGACCATGGATATCTACTGGGAATGTTTAAAATAATCAGAATAATAAAAACAATTAAAGTGTAGAAGTTATATTTCCAAATCTAATACATAAGACATGATGGGAAATGCTCAAATAATTTGAGAGATAAATGGCATGATCACATGTCTTTATTTGTACTTCCCCATATAACTGGACTGAAGAAAATACCTTTATGAAAGTACCTTTAAGTTTTTTGTAACAAGAGGTTAGGGTCCGTTCATTAACTGACATGAAGTGTTATAGCACTGACCCCCACCTCCGCATTTATAAAAATGTAATGGATGAGACATATAAAGACATGCCTTTTATGGCTCTTACAGTCTCATAAGAGAGGAGCTGGAAAGGTTTTTGTAGGGGGCATGGTACCTCTGGATGGCTCCCAAGAGGGAGCATTTCCCATGAAGCCTAAGTAGTTCTGGATGATTTTTAATTCTTCAGCTTAATCTACCTCCACCGGAATGATCTAGATTTTTGGTGATGTATTAAACCCAAAAGGTTTTCTTGAATTAGCTGCTCTACTACTATTTTTTTATAAAGCTGTTTTTTTAGTAAAAATTAATGTATCCTGAGTTGATCTTGTGTTTGTCAATGCTCTCCTCAGGGGGGATTGTATAATTGTCATAAAATTCTAGTTTTATAAAAGTTAAGAAACTTGCTACCTCCCAGAATCCAGGAAGTGAACTGCTTGGAGAAGGCGCCATGGAGATGCCTGCAGAAACCTCACCCTGCACTGAAAGATCCAGAATGAACTTTGGGTTGTAATGAAATTGAACTGTGGGGGGTTGAAACACATTTATTTTGTATATATGTATACTCTTATGCTATAGGGGATTGCCCCCAATTGAGTTTTTGTCAATATGTTTAGCAATAATTAGTTTTATTCTCTTTCCCTTTTATCCCCAAATTATTATAATTTGTAAATTGGTTATGTTTACAAGATCCATTGGGTATACTAATCTTCCAAAGGATCTGGGGGGATTGTATAATTGGAATCTGTTATCCTAAAAACTATGATCCCCAGCAAAACTACAATTCCCAGAACCCCACTCACTTCCTGTCATTACCTGACATAGACAGGATATAAATTGGGTGTAGTTCCACCTCTAGTTCTTCTTTCCTTTTTGTTTTGGGTTTGGTGGAGTGGGCTTTTTGAGCAGGTAGAAAAAAGCTTAATCACATGGTTCTGTTTTGTTAGATAATAAACTTTATAAAAATAATACTTGAAGTATTGGACATTAATTTTAATTCCTACACACTGAACCAAGATTGTTTTAGTGTTTGCAAAACCAGCAAATTTATTAATCTTTGTTTAATTTAGCTTGTTTGAATTTATATTTTAAAAGATATCATGTCTTAGTGAGAAGTTACAGTAGTTCTACCAGAAAGTTGTATGACTATGACCAAAATAATTTAATATCATGGAGTTTTAGTTTTTTCATCTGTTAAATAAGTAGATTGGACTAAACATATTCCATAAACCTTTCCAGTTCTAAGATTATAAGAGGAGACATAGGCCTTGTCCTTAATGAAAGGAATATGTCTAAAAGTCTGGTATCCAGAAAGCTTAAGGATTTTTATAATCCAAATTATAAAGAAAGTGGGTTTTGCAGATGATGCTGTAAACCACTGGGAATTTGGCATTCAACAAGCTATGACTAAAAGGATTTCAGAGAAACAATGTAGCCTAGTTGTTATTAGATAATGATTTAGTATTAGAATCCCTCCTTACCTCTCCAATCCCCTTCTCAGTTTAGTACTAGAATTGAGTTCCAGGTGATGTCCAAGCTGATATCAGACTTTTGCAGCCTACTTTAGATTCTCTTAATTGGATATATTGATTGTATCAATTTTGTTGTACTAGTAAGAACTACTTACAAAATTTTTTTTATCTTATTGCCTTACAGTAAGTTTTTAATAAATATTTGTTGAAACTCATTGATCAGTGATTCTGGCTATCTTTCCTTCAATTAGCAAACATTTATAAAGCCCCTTATTGTGTGTAAGGGAAAGACAAAAAAGGAACAACTGCCTTGAAGGAGTTTATACTTTATTGAGTGGAAATTGTCTACACATTTACTGGGCAATGATATGCACACAAATAAGTAAATATAAAATATATACAGAATATTAAAAAAGTAAGGTGTTTTTGGTGGGGAGAACACTAGATACTGGGGAAATCAGGATATGCCTCATTTAAGAGGCCTTGAAAGAAACTAAAGATTATAGTCCAGTCATTTCATTTTACAGATGAGACAGTCAAAGCCCAGAGAGCATAGTTTTGAACATAGGTTCTCCGATTCCAAAATCATTACTTTATCTCAAAACCCACTTCTCTTGAATTTACTTATTATTGTTAGACACAATCATCTTTTTTGTCATCCAAATTTGCAATCTCAGTGTCATCCTCAGATTCTCATACTCCTATCCTACATACTCATATCCTACATTTTCATTCATTTGCCACATTTAAAATTTTCTTTCTCCATAATATCTCTTGAATATATTTCCTTTTTACTCATAGCCACAATCTTATTTCAAGCCCTCATCACCTCTGGCATAGACTATTATAATAATCTTCTATTGGTCTCCCGAAACAGTCTTCCTTCAAAACACTCTATCCTCCACACAGCTCCCAAAGTGATTTTCCAAAAATCTAGGTCTAACCAGGTCATTTCCTTATTCAGCAACTTCCAGTGACTCCCCAATACTACAAAGATAAAATACAACTTTCTCTGTTTGGCATTTAAACTTCTTTGAAATCTTGCCCCTTCTAATCCTTTCATTCTTCTTACACATTACTCTCATCTACAAACTATATCAGACGACCATATTGCCCCACTTGCTATTCCTTACATTCCTGATCTCTGTGCCATTCTAGGAGCCTAGAAATGTTCTT
Organism: Monodelphis domestica; assembly: GCF_027887165.1. NCBI lineage: Eukaryota > Metazoa > Chordata > Mammalia > Didelphimorphia > Didelphidae > Monodelphis > Monodelphis domestica. The sequence goes on along the minus strand of NC_077230.1, from coordinate 92,329,131 downwards.
GACTCGTGTTGACTTCTTATTTTCCCTGGCTTCCTTTAATACTCAATTATTGCCAGTGGCCTTTTTTTATTTTCTCCACTGCAAGTATTGCCTTTCTCCCTAAATCTTCCTTTCATCTACTCTGTATTTCAGCACTGGCTTATGTACTTCTTGTCTCCCCTTTGGGAATGCGAGGTCCTTAAAGAAGAGCGTTGTTTTGTGCCTGCATTCTGTCCCCATCTTTAAGTATAGTGTCTGGTATATAGTAAGTGTTTAAAAAATGTATACTGACAGGTTGAGTGGTTATGGATAAATATGTGCATGTATGCATACATTTAAATTAAGACCCTAGCCCTATTTTATTGTGCTTCTAAAGAAACTGATATCACTCTGGGTAGATTAGGTACTGCTAACATTAATAAACTGTGGGGAAACATATTCTTGTAGGAAACAATGTTGTTTCTAAACTGGGCAGTGGAACACTTACTCAAGTTGCAGTACTCAGTAGAATATTTCAATAAATAACCTGAACTAATTGAATGGCCAAACCCAAAGGGAAATGATTGATGTAACATTGTTAACCCAGAGAAGGCTCTCTAGAAAAATGCCTAGGCCTCTATACTTTGGCCTGTTCTGTCTGGCATTTTAGTGACTTGAATGGTGTAGATGGCATGTTTTTCAAGTTTGCAAATGACACAAAACTGGAACTGTTAGCTACTACATCTGACATCAGGATCTTGACAGGGGAGGTGTGACTATACAACAGACCATGGGATTTAAATGGAATACAAGCTCAATATAAGTAGATAGTATAACATGACAACCAAGAAAGGCCTATATAGTAGTAGGCAGCATCAATAGAAATTCGTTGTCTAGAAAGTGGAGTAATATGTGAAAAGCAATAATAGGAAGAAGTAATAGTCTTCTTGTATTCTAGTCTAGTCATCCCATAACAGAATAATGCATTCAGTCTGGACCCTACATTTTTGGAATGACTGATAAATTGGACTACATGAAGAGGAGAGTAGGCTTTTCAGTAACTACATGGGGAAAGAATTGGGCTTTTGTATCAGTGTGAGAACTGGAAATTATACTCTAAAAGGATTGATTGAAGGAACTGGGGATATTTAATTTAGAGCTTGGGGATATATGGGATACATGGAATTTTTCAAGTATTTGAAGGACTGTCATATGGAAAACAGATCAGAGGGGGCAGCTGGGTGGCTCAGTAGATTGAGAGTCAGGGCCAGAGATGGGAGGTCCTGGGTTTAAATCTGGCCTCAGACACTTCTTAGCTGATCCTGGGCAAGTCATTTAACCCCCATTGCATAGCCCTTCCCATTCCTCAGCCTTGGAACCAATATGTGGTTCGAAAACAGAAGATAAAGGAAAGAAGGAAGGAAGGAAAGAAGATAGGGTGGGAACGTCTATTTGATTTTGTTATCAATTAACATTGATCATGTTAATTCCATGCTCAGGAAGCATCAGTGCTCCTTATTAACTCAAAGCTAATATAAACTCAGATTGATATTTAATGCCCGTCAGAAACCAACTCCTTGGGGGCACGTGGGTAGCTCAGTGGATTGAGAGCCAGGCCTAGAGCCGGGAGGTCCTAGGTTCAAATGTGACCTCAAACACTTCCCAGCTATATGACCCTGGGCAAGTCACTTGACCCCCATTGCCTAGCCCTTACCACTCAAGTATTGATTCCAAGATGGAAGGTAAGGGTTAAAAAAAAAGAAAGAAACCAACTCCTTCCTACCTTTTTCCAGGGTTGTTCATGAAGTATAAATTCCATCCAAATTGGACTTCTTGCTTTTCCCCAAACTCAGCATCTTTGCCACTAACTAGCCATATGACAAGTCACTTAACCTGTGATCTCAGAACAACAGGAGCTCATTTTTGTGTCATGAGATCCCTTTGGCAGACTTGTGAAGTCTCTTTTCAGAATTCTTTCAAATGCATAAAATAAGATACATAAGATTACAAATATATTATTTTGAATTGTATTTAAATCTAATTATCAAAATAATTTCTTAAATTGATGGATAATAGATCAACAGCCATGGGATTAGAAGATATTTCTTGCCTAAATGGTAAGAAAATCATATGGAAGGAAAGAGTAAAGTGATTTGTTGTAAACTAAAGCCTATATAAATAAAAACTAGTAAATTCTAAAGTGACATTATTATAGCTTACATTTATTTAAGCATTTTATCCCATTTGGACTTGTTATTACTCTGTGAAGAACTGGAGTGGGAACCTACCCATATTTCCAACTCCCAAATCAAGTCCTTTTTCTATTTCACCCTAACAGTGCCTAGCAAGTTGCATAAGTGTATACAAAAGTTGGTTTATTCAAACTGTACTTGGAATTTGAGGCTTTCATACTTATTGAGGCTTTTCATTGCTCATATTTAAATAGTTCTTTAGTGTTTACAAACTGCTTTCATAATAGATTGAGATGTAAGTAGTATATGTATTATCATATTTTATAGTTGAGAAAACTTGAGGTTTGAAAAAAGTTGTTTTTTTTTTTTGTGGTCACATAGTTAGTAAAATACCAGAGGTAGTATTTGAAACCAAGTCTTAGAATTTTCTCCAGAACTCGTAACATAACAAAAACAACTTTTATTGAAGAGGATAAGCTCACATTTCCAGCAGAAGAGGGAGAAGCTTCCAAGTCCTTAATAAGGGTGATCCCTTTTATTCACATCACCCCTGAGATATGCAGCCTAAAGAATCATGCAGATCTTCAGACAATTATTGCAAATGAGAGGGCTCTGCTGGTCTGCTAGTTAGTTTGGGCTGAGGTCTGAGTAGGTGTTGCCTATATTTCTGCTGGCAGGGTTGTTGTGAGGACCAAATAAGGTAATATTTGTAAAAGCCCTGACACTTAGTAGGTGCTTCATAAATGTTTATTCTCTTCCCTTTGGGAAAATCATCTCACATAATCAGGATACACAAGTAAATGTCTATACAAATAAGGAAGGGTTGGGAAGTAGCAAGTGAGGCTTGAACCTCACTCTCAGCTGAACTGATGAAAAAGGAAGAAAGAATACCAATACAGTGGGGGACAATAATACATTTTCCTTAGCAAGGAAGTAAGAGGGAAAGGGAATTAGAGGGAGTATAGATTTAGAGAAGGATTAATTCTTTTTTTTTTTAAACCCTTACCTTCCTTCTTGGAGTCAATACTGTGAATTGGCTCCAAGGCAGAAGAGTGGTAAGGGCTAGGCAATGGGGGTCAAGTGACTTGCCCAGGGTCACACAGCTAGGAAGTGGCTGAGGTCAGATTTGAACCTAGGGAGAAGGATTAATTCTAAGCAAAACAAACTCTAAGGATATATAAAATATTTAAAACTTCTCGTTTGAAGTGGCAAGGAATGAGAATCAGAGAAGGATGCACATAAATTGGGTAATGGTTGAACAATTTATGATATAGAAATGCAATAGAATATTATTGTGTCAATCCTTTTTTATATTTACCTTCTATCTTAGTATCAATTCTAAGACAGAAGAGTAGTAAGAGCTGGTGACTTGCCTAGAGTTACACAACTAGGAAGTGTCTGAGGTCAGAGTTGTACCAGTACCTCCTATATGTAGGCTTGGCTCTCAGTCCACTGAGACATCCAACTGCTCTCTGTATTGAAGTTTTTCCAGTATAATGATCAATTGGATTCAAGAGGACAAATGAAAAAACATGTTGCCCCCCTCCTGAAGGAGAAATGAAGGACTCAGTATGCAAAATAAGACAAATTTTGTTTTGATTGATTATGCATATTTGTAAAGGGAGGGGGTGCTGCTTACCCATGGGTGCATGTATGTGTCTGTGAATCATTTATACCAGTGACTTTTTTCCAGCAAGGTAGAGAAACAGTTGAGCTTCAAACATAGCAGGTGATTTTTTAGATTAGCCCCAGTTGTGGCTCTGTAGTGTAACGATAATTTTAGTGTTTTGACTTAAATGTTAATAATTTGGTCACCAGGGATGATTCCCAAATAATAAAATACCCAAGTCAGCTGGGAATTATGGAGATTTTAATTAATAGAGAGAGAATGAATTGAGAGAGAGAGAGAGAGAGAGAGAGAGAGAGAGAGAGAGAGAGAGAGAGAGAGAGAGAGAGAGAAATTAATTTAAACTGCTCTGCCTCAGGCTGAGCCAGGCAGTAATTAAAGGCCTTCGCCAAAGTGGCCTCCCTGAGCCCAAAGGAAAGGGAGTCAATCTTATCACTCACCATGAGACCATCTCCAAGATGGGTTCCAGTCCTCCACTGAACTCAATCTCCTAAACTGAGTTCAGAATAAAAGAGAATTTTCTCTAATGTTACCTCCCCTAAATTTTTACATCTACCAATCACAGAAGACACTTTTTTCCAGGACTGCCCATTCTTAGTTCTCACCACTCTTTAGTTCTCACCTTCTCTGGTTAGATTATATCTTCTGAGGTACTTCACACTTTTTGTTAAGCTTGCCTTTTGCGAGTTACTTGACCTTTTTGTGATTAATTTAACCTTTACAGGTACTTAACACCTTTTTGTATTAGATCTAAAAATAGACTTAGCTTAAGGTTCTAGCTTTACTATAAGGTATGAGTTAAGTATCTTCATTGTTCAATCAGGAGTTTACAACTTTATCTTCCCCTAAAATATGTCTAATTGGGGTGGAGTAATTTTAAAAGTTCCCAATACATTCCTGATTCTTGTTAGACCAAGTATCTCCATTGTTACAATAAGGAAATAGCTAAATCAAATCTTTGTAAAGTACAGTCTGAGTAGTTTTTAAGATTCACAGTAGTGTCACTTTAGGCATGGCCAACAAAGTGGCTTATGATGATAACCTAAATGAGAGGGAAAGAAATGGAAAGGTCTTCTTGAATTAGTATAGCATTGTTTCTCTGTCCAAACTCCAGTGTTTCTGGGGATACTCAATAAATACAAGAAAGCAGATGTACTCTGTGTCCAGGGTACTCTAAGAAGACAGCTGCAAAGATTCACATAGTTCTTTTCCAGCCATAATACTTTCTGTAGTTCTAGAGGTCTGAGACTGACCTCCAAAGGCCCCCTCTGGATTTGCAGTGTTATCTCATGCAAAAGGGAGATAGAACTCTGGCTGCCTATGGGGGATGGGAATGGAATCTCCAGCTAAGAAAAGGAGGGGAGCAGTTAGAGATTCAGCCTTTTTTCCTTTTGAACTGAGGAGGAAAGGAGCAATTTTCACTGAGCTTATCTAGCTACAAATTCCTTGTTGAACAGAAGAGATCCAGACTAACCATCTTGTGTTCATAGTGGTTGGATAGAGACTTTTCCCCTTTGGGGAAGGAAATAGCCTATCCATCAGAAGATTTCCTTCAAAAGCTGTATCTCTGTGCCAAGAAAATAAATCATCTTGAATATACAAAGATACTAAGATTGTCTGGGACTTAGTCCCTAGACTTGAGCTTCAAACGACCCTGAAGAAACTCTAGGTGGAAAATACTTCAGGGACTTCTTGTTCCCTCTTTCCTAACCTATTATACCAAAGCCCTTATCTAATAACTAATTGAGAAACCAGATATCTTCAATGTACTAAGGGGAATCCTAGATACAATCAGATGAAGAAGAAAATAACAACAGAGATTGAAGGGGATTTTCTCTTATCCTTCAGCTCTGGTCAGATCCAACTCCATTTTTCTCTAAGACAGCCACCTGGGAGGGAAATGGTGTTCCTCTTTTATCTGTTCTCTCCTTCTCAGTTACTTATAAAATTTTGGTTCCAGATCCCCCACTAGTACATTTTGGCACCCCAGTTTTCAAAAAAGAATCCATCTTAGCCAACTGAAAGGGAGTTGACAGTTGGAACCCCTGAACAAGGGTAGCCATCTTTGGGGTTCAAGTGAAGAGATAAATTGAAGAAAGACAATATGTGGCAACTGTTAATTTGGGCTTCTGTTATTATGATCCTAGTCATATACTGGATTTACTGCTTAATTTATAACATGGTAACATCAGTAGTGATGGATACCATTGAATTGTTTTCAAACACCACCTCCTTCGTGACTCTGATATCTTTTAACAACTCTGTAATGTGACAAGCAGTTACCCAAGTGTATGTTATTCTCATGGCAGCAATTCAGACCTTAACCTATGTGAGGACCATATTAACAATGATTTTGCCCAAAAAACAAGCCCAGATCTTAGTCCTTGACAAGAAACTTGAAGATTTAGTTAAACAGATCTGCAATAAATATCTAGCCAAGAAGAACACAGATAAAGATAAAGATAGTGAGGTGGGGACTGAAGAAACAAAAAAGGAAGATGTTACTAACACAGACAAACTGGGCAATAATTTAGATAAAGCTAAAGGTTCAATGGTTGAAGACACTGTAGTTGACAATTCTAAAACAGTTAGCAAGTTAGACACAACATCAGAAGTCACAGGGGCACACAAAATTATGCCTTTTCATGACATAGCCAGACTAACTGATGGTTCTGGGGTATTACACACAAAGATTCACAAATCATTTACTACGTAAGACTTGGAATCTTTGAAGAAGAGATTTCCAAAATTTATCTCCAAACCACACAAATGTGTCAAAGAACTGAAGAGAGCTTGTAAAGTGTATGAACCAGACTTTGACAATGTGGAATTAATTATGGGGGAGGTATTCAGTCCTCATGAACAGAGACAGTTTGTTGAGAAGACCAGACAAGGTGATAATCTGACGGACTGGCCTAGAGCACATGAGAGTGAGGACTTTGATTTTGCAAGACCAGCTAATTTCTCATATTTGAAAAGATGCAGGGAAGACCTCCTATAAGCCACTAAATCGTTTTGTGACAGACCCAATGTGTGGAGTAAATTTGATAAGATGACTCAGAACCAGAATGAACATCTGGCAAGCTTTACTGATAGAGTGACAGAAAATGTGGAGTCTATCCTGGGGATTAGCCAAGATTCCCAAGAGTCTGTAGCTCATGTCCGTCAGCAGTTCTTAAAGTGGTTCAATCACCAAATGAGAAACTTTTTCAGGAAGTTCTTCCCAAAGTTTGATCCCGTAACATTCCGAATTAAGAGACATTGATACATATCTCTATGAAAACCAAAAAGAAGAGAGAAAGATGAAGCATAAATTACAAGAAACAACAGAGACCTTGAAAAAGAAATTGAAGAAGTCAAAAATCTAAATATCATCAGAACATAAGCTACACCAAATTACCAATCACAACAAAGGGGTCAGAGAGATACTAGAAGATGTTTCCCATGCAACAAGATCAGGACATTGTAAAAACTTGTTCCCTGAAACAAAAATATGACCCATCCTACACCCTTCTGCCTTCAGCTCTGTCATGTTTGGTTTTCCAGCCCTAACTCCTCCAGTCCCATGTAGCAGGGGCAATTTCAACCATAAGGACTCCTATCAATCATCTAGTAATGCAAAAGGTCTTTACCCAAAAATAGCTACTATTGTTAAATGGCTTTTGATAATACCTCACTCGTTTTCAGTTTATAGAATCTCCTTTTGCTCATTTCCTCTTTTTGGTCCATGCTGGGGAACTTCAAAATTCTACTGACTATGCTAGGTGCAGTATTTGGAGTATCTGGGTTACAAATGTGAAGTCATCAGGGTGACATGGTAGCAAAACAAACAAACAACCCAACCTTTTATTAAAGGGAATAAGCTTGTGTTTCAAGCAGTAGGGTGTAACCCCAATAAAGATCCTGCAAATGACCCCCTGTAGAGGAACCATCATATATCAATGACTGGGAACTTTCAAGAGTCTGATTAGGGTAGGCCCTTTTATTCTCACCAAGGTATGAAACTAATGGACAGTGAGACACTTTGTTCACCCCATATTTTTATTTTCATATTTATTTATTTTAAACCCATACCTTATGCCTAAGAATCAATACTGTGTATTGGTTCCAAAGCAGAAGTGTGGTAAGGGCTAGGCAATGGGGGTTAAGTGACTTGCCCAGGGTCACATAGCTGGGAAGTGTCTGAGGCAGATTTGAACCCAGGACCTCCTGTTTCCAGGCCTAGCTCACTATCCACTGAGCCACCCAGCTGCCCCCCACCCTATATTTTTAGATGAAGTATTTCACAAATTCTCTAAAGTCAGACTGTTTCTTAATTAAATTTATTGGTTGTTTACAATTTACAGAATCCTCCTATAGTAAAGGAAACTTTTAAGTCTGACAAACATTAGGCTACTTATCTTTGTAAAATTATAAAAAGTTAGCTGTCAAAATCTATTTTAGTTAAACTTTAATATTTTAGAATCTGGCTTAGAAAGTAAGTTTTCTGGTGGCAAGTAACAAGCTTATTTACTAAATTCTTTATACAATGTTATGAAAATAATAGTTCCTTTACCTATTGTTTGAATGAAAATCTTTCCATTCTGTCATCCAGAGGTGGATTGTGCTGTCATACATACAAAGACTTATTTTATATTGCTGGTCTGCTAAACAAATTTATAATTCACAGATAGATTAGATAGATAGAACGAGCATGTATTAAGAAGTATAGTAGGCCCCACAAGTATTTTATCTCTTTTTGAGCCTCAAAACAATCCTTCAAGGTAGGTGATATTATTATCTCCATTTTATAGTTGAGGATATTGAGGCAAACAGGGATTAAATGACCTGGCCAGGATCACCCAGCTAGTAATTATTTAAGACTTTGAACTCAGTTGTTCCTGACTTCAGGCCCAGTGTTCTATCTACTATTCCATATGTCTTAGATTTCATTTCCTGGATTTTGTGTGTCTCTTTTCCTGATTTACTGTTTGTTTCTTTATTTTCTCTTTGTTACTTGTGATAGTGCCTTCTTTTTTTTCCAGATTATGAAAGACTCAGTGAACAGAAGTGAAAACTCAAATCAGTCAATTAAATTATGAAATAATTCCTCTATTTACATCGTATTCCCATGTATGGTTAAGAATTCATTCTTTTTCTTTTACTTTAACAAAGAAGTTTGGCTAGGGTTGGTGAGAATACTGCATTTTGTTTATTTTCTAATTTTTCCTTTTATCAATCAGCCAATACATATTTTTTAAAGAGTTGTTTAAGTTAACTTTAAGCACTGTGGAAGATACCATGGGAAATATTTAAAAAAAAACAATGCAAGATTTGGGTATTTTTTCCCTCGGACAGCCTTAAATTACATGAGATGATGGCAAAAAATATAATACTTGTAGTAGTATATAATGCATTTTTATTGTTAAATTGTTTGGTTTAGACTGTTAAGTGGTTTAGGAATACAGAGATCCAAATACATTAGTTAGAAAAAGCTTTAGAGATGAAATAGAGTTCTTTTGGACTTTGAGGGCTAAATCTACTTGTTGGATATCTCAAACTATAGGCAGCTTTCATTCATCATATTCAAAACTGAACATTTCCTAATCCTACTTGGTATATATTTCAAACATAGATAATACAACAAAAAGAGACATGCAAATAAAAGACCATAGATTTCCTAAAAAGATACTACCCTTTTTTCTCCAATCTCCCAACATAAGTTGGGGATGGTTTAAGTTCCAATTTGAAACTAAGACACAAAATAGATGCAAAATTTGTCTTTTCTCCCCAAATCCTTCCCTCTGGGACATCACCATCTTCTGAGTCATTCAGGCTTAAAGCTTAAATGTTACCTTTTATTCCTTAGTCTAACCTCCTAAATCTAATCATTTGCCAAGTCTTCTGGTTTCTACCTTCATAATATCTCTTTGTCCCTTCTCAGCTTCTTAATTACCAGCTGTTGCTTCCTTGAAAATTTGACTTCTGTGATTCTATATTCTTTTACTACTTTTGTCTCTGACAAATCCTTCTCTTATTTCCTTTATTCATCCCCCTTCCTCCCTCTATCCCTTAAATATTCCTAAATGTATAAACCTTAGCCTGTTCTATTTCTACATCTCCTTGAAAAATTCATCTCTTCTCATGGCTTCAATTATTATTTCATATGAATAATTTATAAATTTAAATATCTAGTCCTGCCCTTTCTCCTGATCCTCTGTCTACTGTATATTTTTACTTAACTGTTTCATTTTCAATATTTGCCAAACCAAATTCAATGTCTTCACCTAAAAATCAGCTACTCCTTGAAACTTTCTTGTACTTGTAGATAGTACTATCATCACAGATGAAAGAAAACAGTTTGCCATTTATTTCCTCTCATAGGCCTAGAATTAAAGTGTCTAAGAAGCAGCATATGTTAGAAATAGAGTCCCAGACTGGAGCTAGGAGACTTCAGTCCTTGTTGAACCAACAGATCATGTGACCTTGATCAAGTAACTTTCTTTCACTTGTCTTTAGTTTCCTTGTCTAAAAATGAAAATTCACTTGATAGTTCTATATTTATCCACATTCTAAATTGAACTAATAAGTGATCACTTTCTTCTTGATTTTGCTCCTTATGGTACCTGTGATTTCATTAGCATAAGGTACTTTCATAAGGAACTAATTCCACCAATGGAGAGTGATACCTTAAGAAGTTAAGGGGCCAAGATGGCAGAATAAGGCAGGAACTCCCTGGGCTAACCCCAACTTACCTCTTAACTATTGAAAAAACCTCAAAAAGGAATTTTGGAACAGCAGAACCAACAAAAGGATGGAGTGAAACCATTTTCCATCACAAGACAACTGAGAAAGTTGGCACAAAAGTTCTCTCACTGGGGTTAGACGAGGGTGCAGTCCAGAACAGACTATGTCAGTAGTCCAGTAGACTAAAGTAATCATTCCAGTAACCTAGCAGCCAGGCCCCTCATGCTTCTAGTGTCCCCGCTACCCCCAGAAGCAAAGCCCAGCTTTAACACAAAAGAAATAGGTTAGAAAAATGAACAAGAAAACCAAAAACTTAACCTGGCCATAAAAAGATATTGTGGTGACAGGGAAAGTAAAAACACAAACTAGAAGATGACAACAATTTTAAGACAGCTATATGTGAACTCAAAAAGGAGTTTAAAGGTCAAATAAAAGAGATATAAGAAACATTGGGAAAAGAGATGAGTGATACAAGAGACTAATGAGAGAAAAGGAGAAATTAAGGGAGTTGACCACTATAAATATATAATTTTACTTTCTACCACATTTTATTAATTATTTGAATTATAATTATGTTACTAAGTAATATTTTTCTCTTTTTAAAAAAATTTAATCTATTAATAATATGTGGTCAGTTATCAACATTTTAATTTCCTTTAGAATTAAGGACAGAAATAATAACTGGAAAAGAATCCATAAGTCACTGTTAACACTGTGCCTGGTACATAATAGGTGCTTAATGAATGTTAATTAAATATTGAGTAATTTGGCCATGATTTTATTCCATGAGATTCCCATGCAACTAAGTATATTTTGAAATCAAACTTGTTGGATTGTAATAGCTGTTTGTTAAACATAAATGAGATCTTAGAAAAAGAAGTTTAAAAATCATTCTTAGCTCCTTACCACCAGTGAGCAGTGAAATCTTCTTGGCTTTGCATTTATAACCTTTCACAATCTGGCTCTGGCATAAAGTATTCCAAGGTAATTTCATGTTCTCTTTCATGTATACCATATTCTGGCCAGTATGTTATTTCCCATTTCCCACTTCTTTGGTTTTCACAAGCCATCTTCCATACCTGAAGTACTCTGTCCTCTCTGCTTCTTAGAATTCTTAGCTTCTTTTAAAGATGAAGTCACAGGCCAACTCCTATAGGAAACTTTTCATGATTGCCTTTAATTATTAATGTTCTCTTCCTGCTTAAGTTTTCTGGTTACTTACTTAAATGTATCCGACTCACATCCCCCTGTAAAATGGGTCTGTTTTTCATTTTGCCTTTGTTTCATTTTATACAAGGAAATGTACATTAAGTGTACATTGCATATATACTCATTGAATAAATTAAATAGTCAACTAGTCATTCTTTTAGCATTTATTAAATGTGTTTTCAGTGAGCCCTCAAGGATCTTACATTCTTAAAGAGGAAAACAACACATAAGAGGAAACTGAAAAGACTACGGAGGTAATCAGCATCCAGCTCTGAGCCATGGTAAAGAGGAAAGAGACATAGTTGTTCTGGGTGCCCTCTATTAAGGAGATTTTGGTGGGGCCATCTAATCCAGGGAAGAAGCTGCCACTAGGGCAAAGGTATTATGTACTTTCAATGTGTGAATTCCAGAACCAGAGTGAGGTAAAGAACTAGCACATGATAGATCTGGAAAGCAGCTTGGAAAGGATTGAGGGTTAAATATATCCTTGAATCTTTTGTGTGTATATCAAGCTTTATCATGTGGCTAAGTAGCAGTATATAAGGATGAGGGACTAGACCTGTGACTCATTGTTATAGGGGACTCTCCCAGATGAGAAAAATTTGCTTTTTACTAATATATGTCTTTGAAATTTAGTCTTATGGCTGTTTAGAGCACTGAGAAGTTAAGTGACTTGCTAAGGTCACACAGCCAGTATGTAGAGGCAAGACTTTAACCCAGGACTTCCTAACTCCAAGGCCAATTTTAGGCTGAGAATAGTGGACTATAGAGCAGGTATGTCAAACACAGTGTAGGTTGACAAAACTCCTGAATACTGATGAACCAGATTAAAATGTAATTGGGAAATATTTAACAAAAGAAATAAAAAATACAGTAGAACATAGATATTATTAATGTTGTTTTCCAAGTCAGTATGCTACAGGCAGGGATGCTTGTGTATAGTTTACTGGTCCTGTTTCCATTTGAGTTTGACACCATTAGTGTAGAGATCTGACTCCCTGTAAGTTAAGGTGAAAGCTCGCTTACCCAAGCTGAGGAGACCTGAATCTGTGCTTCCAGTGAGAGGGAAAAGAGAAGGATAATCTGAAAGTAGAAAGCCTGCTATGGATTTGGAATGGATGACCTATATTTGAATTCCAGCTCTATTACCTATGACCTGTATCACCCTGGGTAAATCAGCCTTCCTGGATCTTAGTTGTTTCTTCTATAAAATCAAGGGATTGAGTTGTATTAGTTAAGTGACCTTTGAGTGGTTTTCCAGATCTAAGTGTATGATTTAATTTAACCTCTTATTTTTTTGAGATAAGGAAACTTAAGGAAAATTTAAGAGAAAAATGAAATTACTTAAAGTAAAATAATTTTATTAATAATTTAAGTAAATAATTTCTCCAAAAGAGTAATTTTTTCTGTAAAAACTCAAAGCCTGAGAAATACTTTAAGACAAAATAGATTAAAGGAAATAGTTTTATAAAAGGAAAAATATATAAATTTCTGATTACTTTCAATCAAATTCATTTTAGAGAGTAACAGAATTTTCCTTCTCTTTGAAAAATAGACTAGATATTTTACTTTGCATTCATCCAAATGTCTTACCTTCTAAATTCAATTATTGTCTTCTTTATTTTGACCATATTCATATGCAAGAGTGTACCATTGTGTTTTCCATTTTCATCATGGAAAATTGTTTATACACTTCATGATTTATTGAGATACTGTGTTCTGAGAAGATGTCTGATCTGGTTGACTCTTAAACTGCCTAATTACAAACTTGAATACTTTAATTTTTAGTCATGGTAGATAATTGCATTAAATCACACATTTGCCTTTATTTCCAAGGGTGTAATTTCTTTTATTTATGTTAAAATTCCATAATATGTAATAAAATTGTTTAATTTTAAGAATCAAACTTTTTTGCCCTTAGGGTAATCTTTGGGGTTTTTTTTCCCCTCATAAAACACTTATTTTCTGCCCTGTGATTTTACATTATAATTTTGCCACGTTTCTTAATTGGCTTTGCTTTCCAAGTATAACATTTCTTCTACACTGTTAGAATAAAAATTTTAGAATCATCTTTGTTCAGTTATGTTTATTACTCTTAAGTTATACTACCAAATCTTGTACTCTCTACCTTTGAAACAGTCTTCAGATTTGTCCTTTCTTTTTTATCATCCTTCTCCTGAAGTCCCCATTTTGTCACCTTTAACTCTGAGGAGATAAGCTCACCCATTATAAGCTCACCCATTATTTTCTGTCCTGAATGCTTCTATTCCTCTTCTCTCTAACTTAGAGCTTATATCTTCTCCAGGCCTCTTTACCTTAGCCTTTTGTCTCTTGTGTTAAAACTACCATTAATTCTTGATTTCCTCACTTTCCATGGCCAATGGGATTCAACTGACACCTTTTTTTTTTTTAAACCCTTACCTTCCTTCTTGGAGTCAATACTGTGTATTGGCTCCAAGACAGAAGAGTGGTAAGGGCTAGGCAATGGAGGTCAAGTGACTTTCCCAGTGTCACACAGCTGGGAAGTGTCTGAGGCCAGATTTGAACCTAGGACCTCCCATCTCTAGGCCTGGCTCTCAATCCACTGAGCTATCCAGCTGCCCCCTCAACTGGCATCTTACCAATACTACTTCATATTCATTGTTGCATAGGTAGTTGTACATGTGTATTAAATCACTGATTTCTGTAATTGAATAAAAACATTAATACATGTGCTTATCTTCTGTAGACTCACTGAAGGCATCTGTAGTGCTTCTCCAGGAGCTGTGACACCAGGGATGACATAAATATCTTTCTCTTCCCACATGATTTTTATCTCCTTGCCCATGTCTTAGTACTTTGAAAGCTTTTAATTCGATGTAACTAAAGGTTATGGTTATTTTTATTATAATTGCCCAGCTTGTTAGGCCAAGACTGAATCTAAATATCATTTTCGGAAATCGTGCTGCTTTCACAGAAATACAGAATCTTTGGTTTTTTTTTTTTTTTTGGTTAGATTTATCTAGTTCTGATAGGGGAAGGTTGAGGTTCCCCACTAGTATAGTTTTACTGTGTATTTCCTCCTTAAGCTCTTTTAGTTTCTCCTTTAAAAATCTGGAGGCTATATCATTTGGTGCATCTGTGTTAAGTACTGATATTACTTCATTGTCTATACTATCTTTTGTCAAGATGTAATTACCTTCCTTATATCTTTTAATCAGATCTTTTTTTTTTGCTTTAGTTTTGTCTGAGACCATGATTGCTACTTCTGCTGTTTTTAAAAATCTCATTTGAAACCCAATAGATTCTGCTCCATCTCCTTATCTTTGTTCTGTGTGTCTACCTGCCTCAAATGTGTCTTTTAAACAACATACAGTAGGATTCTATTTTTTAATCCACTACATTATTCACTTCCATTTTATGGATGAGTTAATTTCATTTATATTCACAATTATGATTACTGCCTATGTATTCCCCTTCATCTTGTTTTTCCCTTTTAATCCTGCCCTTTCTCCAATTTTACTCTGTCCCTCCACACAAGCGTTTTGCTTTTAATCATTTCTCCCATTCCCTCTCCCTTATATTACTCCCTTTCCCACCATTATTCATATTCCCCTCCTACTTCTCTATAAGGCCTTTTAATCCCCCCTTGCCCCTTCCTTATATTATCCTATTCCCTACTTCTCCCTTTCTTATTCCCCTTCTACTTCTCTATAGGGTAAGATAGGATTCTATACTCCAATGAATCTGGTTGTTATTCCTTCTCTGAGCTAATTTCGATGAGAGTAAGGTTTAAGTATTAGCCACCACAACCCTCATCTTCCCCTCCATTGTAATAGGTTTCCTCCTCACCCTGTACCTTTTTATGTGACATCATTTGTCCCATTTTACCTGTCTCTTCCCATTTCTCCTAATGCAATCCTCTTTTTCAGCCCTTAATTTTTTTTTTGCATAGTATCCTAAACAGCTTACTACCATACTTTCTGTCTACGTATACTTCTTTTAATTACTATGATAATGATAAAAAATTTAAGAGTTACAAATAGCTACCAGATCCTGTGTAATCTGGAGTGGGGTTCCATGATATTTGAATTGTTTCTTTCTGACTGCTTGTCATTTGGAGATTTATTGTAGGAGGTAATCTATGGATTCCTTCCATTTCTATTTTATCCTCCTGTTCAAGAATATCAGGGCATATTTCGGTGATAATTTTTTGTAATGTGATATATAGTATTTTTTTGTATCATGACTTTCAGGTAGTTCTGAAATCTTAGATTGTCTCTCCTGGATCTATATTTGAGGTCAGTTGTTTTTTTTAATATAATATTTAATATTTTTTCATTCTTTTGATTTTGTTTTATTATTTCTTGATGTCTCGTGAAGTCATTAGCTTCTATTTGTCCAATTCTAATTTTTGAAGACTGATTTTCTTTTATGCTCTTCCTTTTTCTTCCTTTTTATCCTCCTTTTCCTTTTGATCCATTCTACTTTTTATTTAATTCTCCACTTTTTTTTTTAACTTTTTTCCAGCAGGTAAATTCTGTTTTTTTTATTTTTTTTATTTTTATTAAAACCCTTACCTTTCATCTTGGAATTTTGGAGTTTTGCATATGGTTGTTTTGCTCTCACTGTTTCCTACTGAATCAGTGCTTTGCTCTTCTTTGTCTCCATAATCAATACTGTGTATTGGTTCCAAGGCAGAAGAGTGGTAAGGCCTAGGCAATGGGGGTTAAGTGACTTTCCCAGGGTCACACAGCTGAGAAGTTTCTGAGGCCACATTTGAAACTAGCACCTCCCATCTCTAGGCCTGGCTCTAGAACCACTGAGCTACCCAGCTGCCCCCCTGTTGTTGTTGTTTTTTTTTTTAAGAAACTCTTCTTTATTGGATTTTTGTGCTTCTTTTTCCACTTGACCAGTTTTGCTTTGTAAGCTGTTATTTTCTTCTTTGCATTACTTTCATTTCTTTTTCCTATTTTCCTTTCACTTCTCTTATTTGATTTTCGAATTCTTTTTTGAGCTCTTCCAGTGCCTGAGACAAATTTCCATTTTTCTTTGAAGTTTTGCATATGGTTGTTTTGCTCTCACTGTTTCCTACTGAATCAGTGCTTTGCTCTTCTTTGTCTCCATAAAAATTTTCTGTAGTTAAGTGTTTCTTTTGCTGTTTGCTCATTTTCCAGCCCTTTTTTGCCTGTGGTCTGGGAGTTCTGAAAAGTACTGATTCTGTGTCCTCAGTTGATGGCTTATAGGACTGTTAACTATTTTGCCCTGGGGCTAGAGGCTTCACCAGAGGCTTGAAAGGGCCAAGTGATCAGGGCTTGTGACTGCAAGGGGTGGGTGTGGAGTGCTCTGCTTTTGACCTAGGCAGGATCCCAGGATCCCAAAATTGACCTATGCTCAGGCTTGGAATTTGGTGCAAATGAGTGAGGGGTGGTCAGTCAGCCTTCCTTTGTGTGCAGTTTTACTTCTGAATTCCCTACTTTTCCGTGAAAATGGACTCTGCCTACCTTTCAAATTGTTTTCTGCAGAAGAGCCCCCTCACTTTGTCTCCTTCTTGATTCTGTGACTAGTCATTTTGAGGTACTATTTTAAGGTTGGTTTGGGATGATTCTCCAAGTGGTTCCAGCTTTTGCTGTTACTAAGCCATCATCTTGGCTCTGTCCTTCAGAATTACAGAATCTTTGAAGTGATGGGCTAATCAAATGAGATCAAATTTAATAAGAACAAACAGCAAACTGTTTCTGGGTTTAAAATAAACTGCACAGGTACAGATTTATGAGAGATACAGCTAGGCAGCAGCTAGTGTATAAAGGATCTCTAGGTTTTTAGTGGACCATAGACTCAATTATGGGTCAACATTGTGATATGTAGTAGCTCAAAAAACAATAGCAGCAAAAAAACAAGTGCTCCAATAGAAGTTTTGTTTTTAGAATAAGAGAAGTTTTAAGTATTGTTGTATCTCTTCTGGAGTATTAACATCCTGAGTAGAGGACAGTCACCAGAATTTTGAAGGAGCTAGAAGCCATGCTTATAGGAAGATCAGTGGAAAGAAATAGGAATGTTTCTTCTGGAGAGGAGAAGATATAGGGAAGATATAGTGATTTTTTTTTTTCAAACACTTAAAGAAGTAGAATGCATAAGGAAGAGGAATTAGATTTGTTTAAATTTATCCCCAGAGTACAGAACTAGGACATAGGACAGGTAGATATATTCTGCAGGGAGGCAGATTTCAACTCTATATAAAGAAAAATTAAGAGTTGAAAGTAGAATCAGCTGCCTCAGGATATGATATCGCCTGTCTCTGGATATCTTCAAGCAGAGCCTATTTAACCACTTGGTGCTCTTATAATTGATTCTTGTTTTTGAGTATTGTGATTCTGATTCTGGACTTGCTCATGATCATTTAATGCAATCTACTGGTAATATAGCCTAATACCACTTATGTATAAGTTGTAATGAGTAGATGATATAGATAGTATAAAAACTATTCCTACTTTGAAAGTTTTTGAATTAATTTGGTTGGGATAAAAGCTGGATAGCAATAGATAAATAATTATTTTAATCCTTTAATTTTGTGTTTTTTTTACAAAATTAATCCAGCTTTTTTCCTTTTATATAATTCAAGAATTTTTTTTCCTAAAGGAAAAAAACAGGAGAGGTAGAAAAACATTTTTTTAATGTATCTTCCCCCCCCCCTTTAATATCAAAGTCTTATCCTAGATTTATGCCAATGTAAAGTGCCAGAGCAGATGTTTGTTTTCCTAATGTAATTTAGGAATTTGGCATAATATATAAGTAATGCTTTTTCCTATCAGCATATAAACTGGGATTATAAAATATTACTGATTTGAAGGAGTAATTGAGCAAATGGTGATTAGTATACAAATTAATTGATGCTTGTTCTACCTGTTTTCCAGCATCTTTTAGTAGTAATGTACATTTTGAAGAAAAAGAGAAAGGCCATTACATGCTATCCACTAACATCACTTACTTTTTGTTCACTGCTGAAAAATTCCTTTTTTGTTAGTGATAATTAGGCTGGTTTGGTTCTAGATAACTTCTTGTTAAAAATAATTTGAATTGCTATTTTTTAAAATTTCATTGTGAAATGAGATATGGTATAGAACTCTATTTGTAAGTTATATCTTGCTTTTTAATGATCTTGAGTTGACACTTTTTCCTACTAAAAAGAAGAGATAAAGGTATATGATGACTGCAGTTAAAAACTGTGCTATGGGGGGCAACTGGGTGGCCCAGTGGATTGAGAGCCAGGCCTAGAGATGGGAGGTCCTAGGTTCAAATCTGGCCTCAGACACTTCCCAGCTGTGTGACCCTGAGAAAGTCACTTAACCCCCATTGCCTAGCCCTTACCTCTCTTCTGCCTTGGAACCAATACACAGTATTGATTCCAAGATGGAAGGCAAGGGTTTAAAAACAAACAAACAAAAAAAAACCAACTATGCTATGTTATGATGAATCATTTTCTGAAATTTTTTATTCCTGATTCAGTTCCCATCTGAATTAATAATTCAAGGTTTTGTTTTGTGCTGAACATTTTTAACCCTGTAATCATGATTTTTGTAATTTTGCTTTACAGCTTTTAAAGGCACAAGGTTTTAGCTTGTTACTATTAACCAAAATGAGAACATACCAGATAGAATTAATTTAGAATTGTTTTAAGAATATAGGGTTAGCTCTGCTGCAAAGCAGGAGATCCTACAGGGCAAAAGCAAGGGCAAGATTCTGGAGCTCTGGGGAAGAGACTGACAGTTTATTCTGAAGAGGAGACTGTTAAGCTGCCAGGAGACTGGGACTTTACTTCAAACAAGTTTACATCTTATGGGAAGTGGTTGAGGTTGGATACACTCTACAGGTGAACTGCACGAGTTAAGCCATTTCTCCCCTCCCTGTTCCTGTGTGATCCTGGTGATTTTCTACTGATATTTCTCCAAACCCAAGAGAATAAGAGACTTTCTTTGGCCTTGTTCCTGTACCTACAAGCCCTCCCCTAATCTCAGGTAGTAATTAAGGAGCTACTTAGAATAGTTATAGAAAGTAGTTAGTGGGGTTTAGTACTCTGACTTTGGGATTTAAGATTAGATCTAATTCCCTTCCCTTCCTTCTCTTAGTATAAATAGTTATATTCATTCATCTATATGGTTATGATTCTAGAGATTATTTCAGTTGGTGAGTCAATAGGTTGAGTCTATAGAAATTGGCCTAGGGTCTGACAGTTGGAGTACAACAGAGTTCACAACTCAGATTTTGAGTTGTAGTGACAAAAGTCTTTTTATAAGGTAGCATTTTTGGCTACAGTCTAGCAGTGACTTTTATTTAATACTGATACAAGCTTTTACTTTGAACAAGTCAGCTCAGTCTCTTTTGATAGTATTTTCTATTTGAATCATGAGATTTTTAGATGTTGAATTGGAAAGAACTTCAAAGATCATCTGATACAACCTCATCATTTTCTCGATGAGGAAATGGATGTTTATAGAGGTTAATTGACTTGTCAAATGTCCTACAGGTTGTAAGAATCAGAGCTGGGACACAAATCCAAGTCCCCCAGTTCCAAACCAAAAATTCTTTCCACTGCTATTGAATGTATCACCTTTCCTCCAAAGAACTCTTAGTCTTTTTCCATCAGTCACTTAAGAGACTTTCTGGGACAGCAGTGGGGGGGTGGGGCAGGGGGTAGGGATCTTGGTAAATAATTATCTACAACTGGGGATTTAAGGTCAGTGGAATCCATGTGATTTGCCTATTTCCAGTATGAATTGTTGGTAATGTCCTGCCTAAAACAGGAATCTCCTGATTAATACTTCAGGACTCTTTTTTAGCTAAATTCTTTTAAGTTCTGAATCAAATTGCAGTTATGAATTTAATTTAATTCTCCATTTCTGTAATATTTCTCATAAATATAGGGTAGTTATGGAGAGGCATACCAAAAATTTATCAGCCCACATCCATTTTTCAGCATCCCACTCTCCTAAGGAAATGCAAAGAATCAGAAGCTAAATTTTCTTTAAAACATACTTTCCAAGTAAGTAATATTATAATTATGTGAATGGTTGCTTTTCAGGGAGCCTTATACTTTCTAAGCTGGGACAAGGACTTCACTATGGTAATAGCAATGCCAATATCTTTTTGTGCCCCTCCTTTCTTCTTGTTGTTTTAGTGTCTTCTTGATCTTTATATCAGAGTAACAAGACCATTTGAATGGCAGGCTATGAAAAAGATTCCAAAGTATCAATGAAGTAGATTGAATGTGTTTGTCCTTAGACTGAGGGGGAAAAAACCCACAAAAGAAGACTATTTATAGATACCTGGAATGGGGGAAGAGGTGAAATATTAAGTCTCTTGTTCTCATTCACATTATAGTAAGAACTCCACATCCCCTTCCCTTTTCCAAGGAGTTAGAAATTATCTCAGCAGCTGCTGTGAGGGGACCTTTTTGCATATGAATTAAATTATTTCATATTGTTTTGGCAAAAATGGGCTTTTTTTTGTTTTGTGAAGAGAAAAAAGAATAACCTTGATTTGCATCCAAATTCTGCCTCTTAGTTGCCACAAGTGGCGTTGACTAGTTATTTAACTTTCATTTGGTGAACATTTCCACTACCTTCCATGCTTTCCTGTATCCTTGGAATCACTACTTCCAGGTAGGCTGCTGTGGAGCACAAATTATCCCAAGACCACATTTTAAAACATCATTTTCATTTTTTTATTAGCTTGACCATTCAAATTTTTAGCTTTTTCAATTCTCAATAAATATGTTGTTGTTTCAGTCATGTCTAACACTTTGTAATCCTATTTTGGGTTTTCTTGGCAAAGATACTGGAGTAGTTTGCCATTTCCTTCTCCAGCTCATTGAAGTGCTTGCTAAATGCAAGACACTGGGGAAACAATGACCCAGAATCCATCTTTAAGTTTACGTCTTTTTGGGAGATGTAGCATGTAAGCACATCTAAGATAATTCAGTGGGCTATGGAACACTATTAATTTTTAAATTTGTTACCTATTGGGAATAAGTATTTTAGAATTAATTACTAATTTATTTTTTATATTATCTGCATGCAAAATAGCATATTATCCATAAATACGCTTTTATTCATCATTTTAAAGTTCCTGGGTTCACTCTTGGCATAAATTCCAGATTAAAAAAAAAAAGTGTTCTAGAAATAACTGTCTTATAGAAAGTATTGTATCTATAGTTAATGTATAATGGACTTTATTTGGAAAGGATGATGTCACTGTGTAGGATGGCCTCAAGGAATCTTTATAAGAACATAAGACTTTTGACTGCTAGCCTTTCTTAATAAATACCATACTGTTGATGATATTCACTTGTGTGTGCCCTGGTATGAACAAGGTCTTTGTGACTTGCAATAGGTCTTGCTATCATTATCAAATAGAAGAAAAGAATAAAAGCCTTAATTTTTTTTCTCCCAGTTAGAGCAATTAATAAAAGTTGAGTGGAAGAGAGAAATTTATAAGTATTTTTTAGTGTGCACAAATGAGAGGCTAATTTTTGAGATTTTTACATTCAGGAATATCTTTTTTTCTTTTGTTTGTATATCATGGTAGTGATAGTAGAAGAAATCTGCAGAGACATGATCTTCTGTTCCTTCTTGATCCTAAAGAGATCTTGTTATCTCAGCTTTATTTGGTACCAGTCTTTTTGTCCAGATGATGGATTCCTGTCTTTGTGGGAACACAACTTTGTAACACTTTGTAATCCTATTTTGGGTTTTCTTGATTAGGTATCTCCTGATTAGGTATCTCCACAGCTTTAGTTGGGTATGGGCCCTTTCACATGCTGACCCAATTCATCAGCTTTCTCAACTCCCTTTGCATGTTATCTTCATTCTATCCATCCAACAGTTGACATATTTCATATAATTAAACCTATTGAAGTATTTTCTCTGCATTGGTAGGTTGATTCCCAGCTGTTTTATGTACTTTGTAGTTATTTGGAGTGGGATTTCCCTATTATTCTCTCTTTGATTTTGTCATTATTATATAGAAAGGATCATTTTGTTTAGGATATTCTAAGTAAACCATCATATCATCATCATATGGAGATAATTTTTTTCTTTTCTTGACCTACCTTTATACTTTTAATCTCTTTCTTACAGTGGATATGATTTGCAATTTAAAATCTACATTTACATACTACTTAAGATAATGTGCCTTTACTTAATTCAAAATAATTTAAATTTTTTCTCATTCTCTTATTTTTTAGTGATCTAAAATAATAGATTTTGGGAACTATTGTCTTTTGCTTTGTTACCTATATACATATAGTAACTGCACCACTATATATGCAATGTTGAATGCTCTTGATAGAATTAGACTTTTTCTTTCCAAAATATTTTGTTGTTAATTTGAATTTTGTCTTATATTCTGCTATAGAGCAGCAAAGTGCTTTTACAAGGAAAAGTAATAGTAGAAGGATATGTATTCATTATCACTAGTATTATTTAACATTGTATTAGAAATGTTAGCAGTAGTAGTAAAAGAAGAGAAAAGAAATTGAAGGAATCAGAATATATATTTATATAAATAATATATTATGTTGTATTGTATATTATATGTAAATATAATTTATATATAATTATATAATATTTAATTATATAATATATATAATAATATCAAATAAATGTATATAGAGAGAACTTTGTCAAATTTATGGAAATATGAACCATCCCCCAGGCAATAAATGGACAAAAGACATAAACAGTTTTTGGATGAAGAAATCAAAGCCATGTGTAGGTATATGAAAAAATGCTCTAAAATCACTATGATTCCAACACATCTCAGCAGCAAGAAATAGAGAGAAAAATCCCATTTAAAATCACGCTAGACAATATAAAATACTTGGGAATCTATCTGCCAAAACAAACACAGGAACTATATGAACACAACTATAAAACACTTTCACATCTCAGCAGCAAGAAATAGAGAGAGAAATCCCATTTAAAATCACGCTAGACAATATAAAATACTTGGGAATCTATCTGCCGAAACAAACACAGGAACTATATGAACACAACTATAAAACGCTTTCCACACAGCTAAAACTAGATCTAAACAATTGGAAAAACATTGATTGCTCATGGGTAGAACGAGCTAACATAATAAAAATGACAATCCTACCCAAATTAATTTACTTATTTAGTGCCATACCCATTGAACTACCAAAAAACTTCTTTACTGAATTAGAAAAAACCATAACTGAGTTCATTTGGAAGAACAAAAGATCAAGGACATCCAGGGAAACCATGAAAAAAAAATGCCAAGGAAGGAGAACTTGCAGTCCCAGATCTCAAACTATACTATAAAGCAGTGGTTATCAAAACAATTTGGTACTGGCTAAGAGACAGAAAGGAGGATTAGTGGAATAGACTTGGTGTAAATGATCTCAGCAAGACAGTGTATGACAAACCCAAAGACCCCAGCTTTGGGGACAAAAATCCATTATTTGATAAAAACTGCTGGGAAAATTGGAAGACAGTGTGGGAGAGATTAGGTTTGGATCAACACCTAACACCCTACATCAAGATAAATTCAGAATGGGTGAATGACTTGAACATAAAGAAGGAAACTCTAAGTAAATTAGGTGAACACAGAATAGTATACCTGTTAGACCTTTGGGAAGGGAAAGGTTTTAAAACCAAGCAAGACTTAGAAAGAGTCACAAAATGTAAAATAAATAATTTTGACTACATCAAATTAAAAAGTTTTTGTACAAACAAAACCAATGTAACTAAAATCAGAAGGGTAGCAACAAATTGGGAAAAAATCTTCATAAAAACCTCTGACAAAGGTTTAATTACTCAAATTTACAAAGAGCTAAATCAATTGTACAAAAAACCAAACCATTCTCCAATTGATAAATGGGCAAGGGACATGAACAGGCAGTTCTCAGCCAAAGAAATCAAAACTATTAATAAGCACATGAAAAAGTGTTCTTCATCTTTTATAATCAGAGAGATGCAAATCAAAACAACTCTGAGGTATCACCTCACACCTAGCAGATTGGCTAACATAACAGCTATGGAAAGTAGTGAATGCTGTAGGGGATGTGGCAAAGTTGGGACACTAATTCATTGCTGGTGGAGTTGTGAATTAATCCAACCATTCTGGAGGGCAATTTGGAACTATGCCCAAAGGGCGATAAAAGACTGTCTGCCCTTTGATCCAGCCATAGCACTGCTGGGTTTGTACCCCAAAGAGATAATAAGGGAAAAGACTTGTGGAAGAATATTCATAGCAGCGCTCTTTGTGGTGGCCAAAAACTGGAAAATGAGGGGATGCCCTTCAATTGGGGAATGGCTGAACAAATTGTGGTATATGTTGGTGATGGAATACTATTGTGCTCAAAGGAATAATAAAGTGGAGGAATTCCATGGAGACTGGAACAACCTCCAGGAAGTGATGCAGAGTGAAAGGAGCAGAACCAGGAAAACATTGTACACAGAGACTGATACATTGTGGTACAATCGAAGGTAATGGACTTCTCCATTAGTGGCAATGCAATGTCCCTGAACAATCTGCAGGGATCTAAAAAACACTATCCATAAGCAGAGGATAAACTGTGGGAGTAAAAACACCGAGGAAAAGCAACTGTTTGACTACAGGGGTGGAGGGGGTATGACTGAGGAGAGACTCTAAATGAACACTCTAATGCAAATACCAACAACATGGAAATGGGTTTGAATCAAGAACACATGTGATACCCAGTGGAATTGCGCGTTGGCTGTGGGAGAGGTGGTGGGAGGGGGGGAGGGAAGAAAAGAAAATGATCTTTGTTTCCAATGAATAATGTTTGGAAATGACCAAATAAAATTTTTTTTAAAATGCTACTATAACAACAACAAAAAAAAATCACTATGATTAGGGAAATAAACACTAAAACAATTCTGAGGTATCATCTCACACCCATCAGATTGTCCAAAATGGCAAAAGAGCAACATGACAAATGTTGGATGGGTATGGGAAATTGGGGACACTAATATACTGTTACTGGAACTGTGGATTGATCCAATCATTTTGGAATTATCCCTAGAGAGCTATAAAACTGTGTATACTCTTAGATCCAGTAATATTTCCCAAGGATATCAAGGGAAAAGGGAAAGAACCTAAACATTCCAAAATATTTATAGGTCCCTTTGTGGTAGCAAAGAAGTGGAAACTGAGGGTGGTGCTAAACAAAATGTGTGATGGAATACTACTGTGTGCCTTAAGAAACAGATTAAATATTTTTAAACTTGGGGAAAACTACATGAGATAGTAAAGAGTGATAATACATTGAATTTATGAATTCTTTGATATTGAGAGAATGCTACTGAGAGAAGGACCACATAACTAGTTTATCTTTTCCAACCTGACATTTCTTGTATGACATTATTGGCATCATTTTTCCTACATGAGGCCCTGTCTATAATGTGTTACAGCTTCTTCATACCTACCATGTATCTCTCTTATACTTTTATGATGATCTTCAACTCCATTTCTTCAGGGATTGTCATGTTCCGCAAATCCCAGCCATATAATAATAATATATAATAAGAAAGTATTGTCATTTTTTTTAATGGGTCTCTGTTTCAGGGAGACAGTTGAGATCTCTAAAAGAACTTTACAGTCTCCAGAAGGCAATCCAGTGTAACAATTAAATTTAGGTTTGTACTCAATATGGGAGTTATAAAAGTGGATTCCATTTTTAAAATATTAGCCCCTAGGTCAGAATGACTGTTGGCAGCTTTTATTTACAACAAGGTAGAGATATTGAAAGTGGAAAATGTAGGGAGACAGAGCCTTGTCTAGCCTACAGCCCTAAGTGCTGCTCCAGTGAAGTCCAGCTTAGCCCCTGGCAGGGGCTTCCTTAAGTCCCAATCTCCACATGGAAGTCTCAGTGTTGTCTTCTGCTAAAAATCCCAGTATTGTCTTCAGCTAGAGTTCCACCAAAGCAGAATGACTCCAATGAAAAGTGTGTCTCTTCAGCTCTGCTTACCTATGCAGAATCCAAGGGAAGAGTCTCTCCAAAAACCAAGGAAGTAAAATAGACCAGACCATGTTGGTCTCTTCTTTTATATCCCCTTTTCCACATCACTTCCTGTCTCTTCTCCTCTTTACAAGAACCAATTGCAATCTCCCAGTTTGCCTAGCACTGCCCAAGGTGGGACAGTGCTTATGGCCTTTGGAGGTATGAACCAGAAAGTGACATCCAAGTTCTATTACCTGATGGTTACTAGCTACTAAGTAGGAGTACTTTAAGTTCTTGATTTGATTAACTAAAACTATCTTCACACCAGCCTGCTTTCTTCTTCTTTAATTCTGACACAGTTAATTGTTCTTTTGCGATCTAAGCTATATGTATAGGACAAATTCTATAGGTAGTCTGTGTTGTAAAATGGAAATAGATATTCTTTAGCCTTCATCATTTTCCTGGATAGATACCTAAAGGAATTTTTATATCTGTAAATAGTTTCATCAAATAAAAGGTGGAAAACAAATCAATTGAAAAAAAGTAAAAAAAAAAACCAACAAATTATAAAAAAAAATTAAACAGCAAAGTAGAAATCCTTGATACTCAAAGACAAGATTAATAAAATGGAAAGTAAGAAAAAAATTGAATTAATATATAAAATTTGGAGCTTAAAAAAGAAACCCAGTAAAACAGAGAAAACATTAACTAATTTTTTTTTAATTTTTTCTTTTTTAAAAATTTTATTTAGTCAATTTATAACATTATTCCTTGGTTACAAGAATCATTCTTTCCCTCCCTCCCCTTCCCTCCCCACCCCTTCACATAGCTGACGCATAATTCCACTGGGTATTACATGTGTCCTTGATCAGAATCTATTTCCATGTTGTTAATGTTTGCACTAGGATGATCATTTAGAGTCTACATCCCCAATCATATCCCCTTGACCCATGTAATCAAGCAGTTGTTTTTCTTCTGGGTTTCTATTCCCACCGTTTTTCTTCTGGATGTGGATAGTGTTCTTCCTCATAGATCCCTCCGAGATGTTCAGGATCACTGCATTGCCACTAATGGAGAAGTCCATTAATTCACTTGTACCACAGTATATCACTCTTCAATGTATAATGTTCTCCTGGTTCTGCTCCTTTCACCCTGCATCAATTCCTGGAGGTCGTTCCCAGAGTCCCTGGGTGAGCCAAAAATCTTGTGATGCTATGAATGATAAAGCTGGAACTGCCAGCTTAGGTCTCTTAAAGCACAACTGATAGCTCCTTCTGTGAAATTCTTCTTCCTCACTCCAGCAAGTGATCACAAGGCTTATTTGTTATGACCAGGTAGGATTTATACCAGGAATGCAAGGATGGTTCAATATTAGGAAAACTATCCACATAATTGACCATATTAACAAGCACAAAAACAAAAATCACATGGTTATTTCAATAGATGCAGAAAAAGCCTGTGACAAAATACAACACTCATTCCTATTGAAAACATTAGAAAGTATATGAATAGAAGAGCCTTTCCTAAAAATAATAAACAGTATTTATCTAAAACCATCAGCAAACAGCATCTGCAATGAGGATAAACTAGAAGCCTTCCCAATAAGATCAGGAGTGAAACAAGGATGCCCATTATCACCTCTATTATTTAACATTATACTCGAAACACTAGCAGTAGCAATTAGAGAAGAAAAAGAAATTGAAGGTATTAAAATAGGCAATGAGGAGACCAAGCTATCACTCTTTGCAGATGATATGAAAGTCTACTTAAAGAACCCCAGAGAATCAACTAAAAAGCTAGTAGAAATAATCAACAACTTTAGCAAAGTTGCAGAATACAAAATAAACCCACATAAGTCATCAACATTTCTATATATCTCTCACCACATTTCAGCAGCAAGAATTAGAAAAAGAAATTCCATTTAAAATCACCCTAGACAATATAAAATACTTAGGAATCTATCTGCTGAGATAAACACAGGAACTATATGAACACAACTACAAAACATGCTCCACACAATTAAAACTAGATCTAAACATTTGGAAAAACATCAATTGCTCATGGGTAGAATGAGCTAACAATAAAAATGACAATCCTACCCAAATTAATTTACTTATTTAGTGCCATACCCATTGAACTACCAAAAACTTTTTTACTGAATTAGAAAAAAACATAACAAAGTTCATTTGGAAGAACAAACGATCAAGGATATCCAAGGAAATAATGAAAAAATGAAAACTAATTTTATTTTTAAAAAGTGAATTTACAACTAATTAAGAAATAAAATGAATTATTAGAAACTTTTTGCCCAATTATATGCCCGTAGAACTTAACATTGCAATTTAATGAGTATTTACAGAAACATAAAATGCCTAAATTAACAAAACAAGAAATAGAGGACTTAAATAACGCAGTTTCAAACAAAATTAACTTCAAAAAGAGTGGAAGAAAACTCTCAGGACAAGACATTCATGAGTAAATTCTGTTAAACCTTTAAAGAATAGTTATGTTCACTTCAGTAGCACATATAGTAAAATTAGCACAATGCAGAAATGACTAACATTGCCCCCTGGCCAAGGGTAACAATACAAATTTCTAAAGTATTCCAGGAAAGGAAGGGAGAGAAAGTGAGAAAGAAAAAAGTTCCATTGATTAAAAAAACTGTTTGGAAACAGAGGGATCCTATCACATTCCTTCATGATACAAATGTGGTCTTGTTACCTAAACCAGGGAGAAACAAAACAGAAGAAAATATTATACACTTGTATTTTAAATTTATTTTGATACAAAAAATTTTAAGTACTTGTTAACAAAGATTAATGTGGCACAACATAAAAATTATACATTATGACCAGGTCAGAATTATTTTAGGAATTCAGGACTGGTTCAATATTAGAAAAACTAGTAAAATGATCAACAATATTAATGCCAAGATCAACAAAAATCATATCTCAATAGATTCAGGAAAAGCTTTTGACAAGATACAGCACATATTCCTTTTTAATACATGAAAAGGTTTAGGAATAAGTGAATGCCTACTTAATTTGACAAACTTATAATCAAGAGCCATAATGAAATACTAGGGTACACTGAGGTGTGTGGATGTTGAATCCACCAAGGGATATCTCAGTCCCCTTTTAGTGCAGTAAGGCAGTTGGGCCTTACCACACTGGGTCAGAGTGCAACTCGGTCTTCCAAACAGTTGCTGATGTAAAAACTAACAGGTTTATTGGTAAAAACAAAAGGGAGGGAGGGAGGACTTAGTAATAAGGATGCCCTAATTACTAAGTTCTCTCATTTCTCGAGGTTTATGGTAATTTTAATTAATATAGAGGGAAGGATTCTAAGGAGAAAGAGGGAAGAGGGTATAGGATTTCTCCCGCCTGGCCTGTGCCAGGGGGAGTTCAGGATTCTGCTTCTAGGTCTCTGAAGAAGATTAGAGGCTTCTAAGAGGATAAAGTTTGGAAAGTAAAGGAGGAAAATCTCAGCCAGAAACTCACCACCGACCCGAACAATAACTGTAATCACGCCAAGGTGTTGAAAGGCCCAGCATGTTGCCACCAGACACTTCTCTGCTGCCAAAGATACCTGAGAGAGGAAGTGTCGCGAAATATATAGACCTTTTACTCTTGTGTCCCCTCCTCTAAATTTTCCCATCTTCCAATCACATCAGAGGCTTTTCTCTAGGACTGCCCATTCTTTAGTTCTCATCTTTTTTTTAATTAGATTATATCTTTTGAGTTACTTAACACTTCTTTGTTAAGTTCATCTTTTGTGAGTTACTTAACCTTTATAGCTTCTTAACACCTTTTTGTATTAAGATCTTAAAATAGACTTAATCTTAAAGTTCTAGCTTCACTATAAAGTAAGAACTAAGTACCTTCATTGTTCAATCAAGAGATTACAATTTCATCTTTCCATAAAGTAAGATCTAAGTAGGGTGGAGTAATCTAAATTTCTAAATAAAATTATTTCTTTTTATTGATAATAGTGGTGTGTTTTAAGAAACCCAGAGAGTCAAATAAAATAAAATAATTTTTTAAAGTTTAATTAATTTAGACTATTTTTGCATAGTTATATGAATCATGTTCTTTCCCTCCTCCTCCCACTTTCTTCCTGTAGCCAATGAACAATTCCACTGGATTTTATATGTCATTGATCAAGACCTGTTTCCATATTATTAATATTTGCATTAGGGTGATCATTTAGAGTCTACATCCCCAATCAAATCCCCATCTAACCATAAAACAAAATAATTAAAGGTTAACTTCAGCAAAATTGCAAGACATAAAGTAAACCCTTATAAAGTGACAAAGATATAAATACATCAAAACATGTATATGCCTCTCCTCCAAAAGAACCAAAGACTGAGGAGAAAGACCCCTATTTATTTTTTTGAATCAAAGATATTTTTACAATTACATGTAATAATAATTTTCAACATATGTTTTCCAAAATTATGAGATACAAATCATCTCCTTCCTTCCCACATCTCAGAGATGGTAAGCAATTTGATCTGGGCCATACATGTATTGTCATGCAAAACACACTTTAATATTGGTCATTTTTTTAAGAGCACACTCATACAAAACCAAAACCCCAGAATAACCATAAATACATTGATGTGAAAGATAGTAGTATACTTTGATCACATCATTCCTACTCTTTAACAGTTCTTTCTTTGGAGATGGATAGAATTTCCCATGTTTTTCAGAATTGTCCCAGATTTTTGTACATTGTACAAATGTACATTGCTGAGAATAACCAAGTTTTTACAGTTGATCATTGTATAGACTT
Source organism: Monodelphis domestica (assembly GCF_027887165.1). Taxonomy (NCBI): domain Eukaryota; kingdom Metazoa; phylum Chordata; class Mammalia; order Didelphimorphia; family Didelphidae; genus Monodelphis; species Monodelphis domestica. The sequence continues at coordinate 92,297,657 of NC_077230.1, read as the reverse complement.
GCTGTTACTGTGTTTAATGTTCTCCCAGTTCTACTGTATATTTTGCGCTGCATCAATTCATGGAGTTCTTTTCAGCTTTTTCTGAAATCATCTTGCTGATTGTTTCTTATAGCATGGTAGTATTTTGTAGTATTCCATCACCAGTATATGCCACAGTTTGTTCAGTCATTCCCCAACTGATGAAAATCCTCTCAATTTCCAATTCCTTGACACCACAAAAAGGAACTGCCGTAAATATTTTTGTACAAGTAGGTTCTTAACTTTTTTTAAATATCTCTTTGGGATATAGACCTAGTTGTGTCTAGGGTGTGTACAGATTTATAGCCCTTTGGGCATAGTTCCAAACTGCCTTCCAGAATGGTTGGATCAATTCATAACTCCACCAACAATGCATTAGAGTCCCAATTTTGCCGTATCCCCTCCAACATTCATCACTTTCCTTTACTGTTATATTTACTAATCTGATGGGTATGAGGTAGAACAAACCCCCTATTTAGAAAAGCAGCACATTTTGTCTTAGTAAAGACTAGGTATATCCATCAGTTGGGCATAAGAACATAATGAAATATGACTGTCCCATAGTAAATGACCAACAGTATAGAGTCAGAGGTACCTGACAAATTTTGTCATGAACTGATGGTGAGTGAAGTGAGTATAACTAGGCAAGTAATTTATACAATGATTATGGTAATGAAAAATAAAATAATTTTGGAAGACTTTAAAATTCACTGTAGTGCTATGCCCAGTTATTTTTCAGAAGATTGATGAAAACCATCCTTCCTCCTTGTCCAAAAGAGGTCAGAGGTAATGGACTAGAGTTGTACTGGTGAACGAACCTTTTCCAAGTTTGAGTACCCAAAGGATAAATTCAAGTAATCTGTGAGTCCCAGAATTACCAGAGAGAGCTGAGAGGAAATGCTTGCTTTGGGAGGTTGGAAGAGGAGTGGGGCATGCAAAAAAATATCCTTGGGCACTGTGAAGAGAGGGAATGAAGCAGCTCCAAGAGTGGCGTTTCTAAAGATGTTCCACATCTTCACCAACACTGGACTAGAGGTTCAGAATGAAGCATACATTTTCATATATGGTCAGGGTATAAATATGTTCTTGACTTGTCAGTCAACTAGCGTTTATTCGTTTTAATTTTTAAGATTGTTTATTGTTATGTAAAACACACTTCCATATTGGTCATTGTTGTAAGAACAAACTCATACATAATCAAAACTCCAAAATAAAACCAAAGATATACTGATGTGAAAGATGACTCTAACAGTTCTTTCTCTGGAGGTAGATAGCATTCCATAAGTCCTTCAGGATTGTCCCAGATCACTGCATTGCTGAAAGTAGCCAAGTTTTCCCAGATAATCATCATCCAGTTTTGCTGTTATTGTGTACAATGTTCTCCTGATTCTGCTTATTTAGCTCTGAATCAGTTCATTCAGATCTTTCCAACTTTTTCTGAAATCATCTTGCTTTATCATTTCTTATAGCACAATATAGCCATTCCCCAATTGATGGATATCCCCTCAATTTCCAATTCTTTGGCACCACAAAAAGAGCACCTATAAATATTTTTGTACAAGTGGGTCCTTTCCACTTTATTATTATTATTTTTGGGATACAGACCTAGTAAGTGGCATTACCGGATCAAAGGGCACACACAGTTTTATAACCCTTTGGGTATATTAACTAGCTTTTACTAAGCATCTAGGAGGTAACAGGCATGATGCTAATTCATTACCAAAAAAAGGGCTTTGGGGGGGGGGGGAGTTGGAAGTGGAAAGAGTTGGGATTTGGGAGTGGACAAGTAGTGATAGTAATATATAAAAAAGAAGAAATTAATATCTGGGAACTATTAAAATCCTTGGGAGAGAAGGAAGTTTAAAAGGTGACAAATAGGCTGTTTTTGTTACTGCTATGTTGAAATTCATATACACTCAATAAAACTGAATGTAGTGGAAATTCACAATTTGACTTATAATTGCATTTGATGGTTAAGTTCATAATAAGAAAGAAAATCTTCATAGGAAAAAAAGGGCAGTAGTGCAGAGCTTGAGTCAGGGAGACCAAGTTGGAGGGGTTATTATTGTAGTCTATGCCAAAAATAGATCTTTTCATACTGTTAATGGTTAGTAGAGAAAAGTGGAGTAAGAAGATGTGAGGAATTTTGTAAAAGTAGAATTAACAAGATGATGAATAACTGGATATGTGGGGGTGAGGAGGAATGAGTATTCAAAGCTAGCTCTTTGTAGACCTAGGTAACTAAAAATGGTGGTGCCCTCAACAAAAATTACAAGTTCAAAAGAGGATTGTGTTTTTTTGGGGGAAAGATGACTTCTCTTTTGGACACATTGAGTTTGAGATACCTAAGAGATACACAGTTAGAAATGTCAATAGGCCATGAGGTTATATAAGACTGAATTTTAGGAGAAATAGGATGTAGATATAAGATAGATTCAGAAATCATCTTTGTGGGGACAGTTATTAAACCTGCGGGAAATGATGAGAGAATGTAGAGAGCACTCTAAATCTGTGATCTGTGAACACAGACATTTTCATATGTTCATACTCATCCTTCTTAATTCCTCATCTTCTTTCCCCTCTTTCTTTCATACAACAGTTCATTTCCATTTGTCAGCTGAAAAACAATCCTGATTTGGTGCCTGGTAAATTTATAAGTAATTATAGATGCTATTTTACTATATTATGGGAGAGAAAAGTTAATAAGATCTGAAGTAAACAATTCTGAAGTCTTTGAAATAGGCTCTTAAGAATCTTCACGAGTCATTCACATCTTCCAATTAAACATGCTATTTCTCTAACTTTAGCATGCACTATTCAATATAAGAAAATGCTACTTTTTATACTTATGTTGGTTTTTATTGTAACATTATTGTTTCCTTTTCCTTTATACTGGAAAACTTCAAAAAAAAGTATTTCTGCTATATTTGGGAATTAAATTTATTTTTGTGAGTAAACTTGAACCATGAAAGTCATTAAAAACATGATCTGGGGGGGGCAGCTGGGTAGCTCAGTGGATTGAGAACCAGGCCTAGAGACGGGAGGTCCTAGGTTCAAATTTGGCCTCAGAAACTTCTCAGCTGTGTGACCCTGGGCAAATCACTTGACCCCCATTGCCTAGCCCTTACCTTCTGCCTTGGAGCCAATACACAGTATTGATTCCAAGATGGAAGGTAAGGGTTTATAGGAAAAAAAAACATGATCTAGGTTTGAAACATGTCACATCCGTGCAGTGTAAGTTGTAAATTGGGAAATTTGCTATATTCAGTATTCAAGAAAGATAAAGCACTTACTTTATGGCAGCGTGACTTAAGAATGTTATTAAATCAACTGTGACATCTTTTGATTTTAAAAAATAACAAGCTACTTGTATACATACTTGGGGTGTAATCTTGTTCTCATGGCATTTTATAAGCTTTATAAAGTAGAAAGCAGTTTCTCCCTCAGGCAGGGAGAAAGAAGAAAAAGAGCTGATTAAAAAAAAAGTATGACCTATAACTACCTCAAGAATTAGGAGAAAACAATTACAAATAATATACCCTTTGGGGGGCAGGTAGACCTTACAAAAGAAAAAACGGTCACAGAAAAACTTTTAGATCCAAACCTCTGGGAGCTATGCTTAACATAGGGAATTTCAGAATTCTTGAATGTGGAGATGGTACATTTGTGGGTGGATGGCAAGATCCAAAGTTATGACAATCATTATGTGTGGCTGAGGCTAAGTGGAGAATTTGGTCATAGTAAATATAATATATTTATATATATAAAATATAATAGGTTGAAAAATCAGATGGTTAGGTGTTTGAGAAAGTGTTAGTATATGTGTTGAAGTCTCCTAAAAATACATTCCCTTGTTGGCCATGCCCCCAAAATATATGACTCATTCTATGTTTTTATCCTATTTATCTTTCATAGGATTCTTCATTCTCAGCCCTCTGGAATCATAGTTGATCATTTGTTTCATTAGAGTTCTTAAGCCTTTCAGAATTGTTTATTTTTATAGTTTAGCTATTATGCCAAAATTATTCTTCTGGTTCTGCTCCTTTGACCATATCAATTCATGCAAGGCTTCCTGGATTTCTATAAAAACATATTTTTCTTCATTTCTTACCGTATAATACTATGCCATTACATTCATAAACTATCATTTCATCAGCCATTCCTCAACTAATGGACATCTCTTCAGTTTTCAGTCTTTACCACTACAAAAATAGCTACTCAAGCATTTTTGTACATATAGAACTTTTTCCTCTTATTTTCATTTCTTTGACATATAGATAAGCCTGGCAGTGGCATTGCTATATGAAGGTATACACAGTTTAGTAACTTTTGGAGGACAGTTCCAAATTGATGTCCAAAATTGTTCTACCAGCTCCACCAATAGAGTATCTGTTTGTCCGTTTTCCTAAAGCCCCTCCAACATTTTTGATTTTCTTTTTTTGTTAGCTTTGTCAATCTGGTAGACTTAAGGGTAGAACCTTAAAGTTACTTTAATTTCCCTTTCTCTAATAAGTGATTTGGATAATTTTTTTCATATAACTATTGCTGGCTTGGATTTCTTATTCTGCAAACTACCTTTCATATCCTTTGACCATTAACTGATGAATTAATCCAGTGTTTCTTAATAGGGTCTTGAATTTAAAAAAAAAAATGAATCCCCTAACTATATTTTGATATAATTATTTTCTTTTGTAATCCTATGTATTTTATCTTATGCATTTAAAAACATTATATTAAGAAGGGGTCCATAGGTTTCACTGGAATTCTAAAATATTGCATTCTATGACACAAAAAAGGTTAAAACCTCCCACTTTAACCATTACGTGTAATACATATTTTGTTACTTTTTTGTGCTCAAATAATGTTTTAATTCCAGGCAGAGTGAAATTTTATGGCATTAAGAATAAGTTCATTTACTAAAAGGAATTTAAAAAATTTTTAAACTCATTGTGATACAATGGAAAATACTATATTTGGAATTAAAAGTCCTGGTTTCAAATTTTGCCTCAGTCATTTACTACACGCTACCTTTGGGCATGTTGCTTAGTTTCTCAGTGCTCTAGTTTATTTATCTTCAAGATAAGGGGGAGTTGGACTTAATGATCTCTGAGCTCTCTTCTAGCTTTAAATCTATCATTTTATGTTACATACTAGTCTGTTGCCTCTTTTATCACCTAGTTCTGACTAGATAATAATAATAGATAGAGGAGGATAGCAGACAAAAGATGAATCTTTTTTGCAGTCATAATAAGAGTTCTTATGCCATTTTTATTCTCTGTTGAGGCCTGAATCTTTTGTTGGGAACATCTTTGAAATTAAAATAGAAATTTAAAGAAAATTTCAGTCTAACCATAGTAGGATTGATTTGTGATGGTAAAGGAATGAGTATTGTGTATGGTGAATCAAATATATTATTCATACAAAATCATTTTTCTAAGACATACACTTGATTCTAAAACAATTCTATATACAACTTTTTAAAATTAAAAGGCACTGGAGGATGTTGAAGTCATCATCATGAATATTAATATTCATTTTAATATAAATATATAGAAGTGACAGTGAGTCATTCAGGCTCAATAGTACTTATATTATGCTTGCTATAAGTTTTACTATATTGTATTTGATGAAGAGACAACTTTTTTAGGAATACATTTAATGTGTGAAATGACACCAAACAATTGCAGGGGGCTGGTACTATGGATGGTAGTTGAACTGGTTGTTATTTCCATGTTCTATTCCCAGCTTTCACAAGTCCCTACTAGATATTGTACCAGCATACTTTCTTCTTTATCCTGTGCCTTATAAAAAAGCAGGAGCCAGAACCTTGTCTACTATGCTTTTGAAAACCAGCTCTACATAGTAGTAGTTCTGTGAATAGGGGTAGAAATAGCAATGATTGTGCAATTTAAGTTTTCTATTTATAGCCATTGTAATTTTATTGTTGTCAGTCAAACATTCATCAGATGCCTCTTACATGCCAGACATTGTGCTGAATACTTTACATATATAATAGGTGCTAAATAATAGGCATTAAATAAATGCTTATTTCCTTTCCTTCCTAATTCTGATCATTACAAAGACCAACTGTGATTCCAGATGAGGGATGATGAAGCATGCTATCTTCCTTCTTATAGAGAGTTGATAGACTCAATAAGGCATTATGTAACTATTTTAATGGGAATTTTCCTTTGTTCCTTTTCTTCTTGGGTTTTGTTGATAATATACAGAACTGCTGATGATTTATGTGAATTATGTTTTATATTCTGCAACTTAACAGAAATCATTTTTTCAGTTGATGTTTTCATTCACACTCAGGAGTTCTCTAAAACATTTGCAAAAGTGATAACTTTGGTTTTTGCCTATGATTATTTCTCCCATTTCTTTTTCTTTCTTATTTATAGATAGCATTTCTAGTACTATATCAAACAGTGGATAGTCTTGCTTTACTCTTGATCTTATTGGCAAGGTCCCTAGATTATTCTCATCTTCTATAATGCTGAATTTTAATTTTAGATAGATACTATTTATTACTGAAGTCTATTTATTCACATTTTTTTTAGAAATTTTAACAGAAATGGAACCTGTATTTTGTAAAAAAAAAAATTCTAGCTCTATTGGACACAATCACCTTTTTTTTGGTTCTTATTATTCTAATCTATTTACTATTTTAAAATATTGAACCAGCTTGCCTTTACTTGTATAAATCCAGCCTGTAATCATGTGTAATCTCTTCCTTTTGTTACTCTAGTCTCTTTGCCATTATTTTATTTATAACTTTTGTGACTTAATTTTCTTGAAAATTCCTTTAACAAACAAATAAGTTATTTATTGACATGAAACTTAACCTAAAAGCTAACTTAAGATTGTTTGTTGGGTTTCTCTCTTTTAAATTATATAAGATTTTTCATTATGCTACTTGATCAACATTTTCTTGACCTACCCAACAAGTTCCTCCTTCATGAAGCATGGAGAAAAAGCCCCACAGATCCCATGAGTAGTTTCTCTATGACCATTGATCCAAGTGTATAATGAATGCAGTCTATTAATTTATGAATTCGTGTTGTTCTTAAATCTCATTTAATTAGTAACAGACAAATCAACTTAACTTCTGACAAATACAGTTTAATCTGGAAAAAATCCAAAACCTTTTTATTAGAAACCTATTAGCTTTAAGATGAGAAAGATTACTTGTTAAAATAACTACTAATTTTTTAATAGCCTATATTATCAAAGAGATCTTTAGTGAAACGTTTAGAAAAGAGCAGATAGTAAATATAGAGTCAATTTAGTATCATTAAGAATGGATTATGCCAAATAAGCCTTATTTTATATTTTTTACAACATTACTAGAATAAGAATAGGATAGCTAAGCAAAACATTATTGATAATCTTTACCTAAGATTTCTGAAACTTTTGAGAAATTTTCTCATATTATTATTGAGAAAGGAGAGGCATGGAATCCAATAATAGAGTCTAGATAGCAGTATCATTCTTTAGATTCAGAGCTGGTTGAATGGTCAGAAGTAAAATAATATTCATTAGTGGGTTTGAGAATAACTTAAAGTATATTGGGGAAATTCTCCAGAGATCTTTGATTGTTCCTGTACTGATTAACAGTTCTATTAGGGACTTGGAGAAATGTATAGAAAGTATGTCTGCTTAAAAAAAAAAGAAAAGAACAAGAACAAGAAAGTTAGTACCCTACATATGTTAGAAAAAAGGTTGGGGGAAAAAAAGACCTTGAAAGTCTAAAACATTGGATCAAATCTGATAAGATGAGGTTGTATAAGAATGAATAGTCATCAGTTCTATAAGTACAAGATGGGGAAGTCGTGGTTAAACAGTAATTCATTAAATTGTTTTTAGTGGACTGCAAGCTCAACGTGAGTCAACAGGGAACTATGGCAGCCAAATGGGTTAATGTTATCTTAAGTTGCAGTAAGAAAGGCATAGTAGCTTGGAAATAAGGAGGTAAAAGGCATGTTGTACACTGCTCTAATAAGACCACATCTGAGGTATTGTTTTCAGTTACCTTTTCTACTTGGAACTTCTATATATGTCTACTCTCGCCCCTTATATTAGGCATATTTGTTAACAAATAAACTACAGGTTTATGGTGGAAATGTCCTTTTTTAACTAAGTCATTTCAGCAAATGATTTTGCTTTGGAAAAATATTAACTAGTCATTTTGAAATGCACTTCAAATAAAGTTGTATGGAAAGAAAAATAAGTATTGAGAGGACTCATATGAATATATCTATTTTACTATCATTTTTTCCTCAAGACATAAATCTCATTTATCTGTGCTTTCATTGTTTTAGTTGTTCTTACATATCAACATTTGAAGCAGATGGAGTAGATATCCATTAAAAAATGTACCACAATTATTTTAATCTTTTGGCTATATTTGTTCTGACAATACATTTTAAAAATTAACTTGATTACCTTCTTCCCATTCATTATATTGATGCCAAACTAGCTATTTCATTTTTTTTATCATATTTCATATTAAGGTAGTTAACATGTGGACATTAAAATGATGTTTGCCTGTTTTGAGTAACTTCATTTACCTTAGTGCTTTTTCTAATTTAAAAATAAAAGATTTAGCATTCTCAGTCTATACCCTATCATATTATACCCATAGTATCTTATCCTAGTAAAATAACTAACATTTCAATCTAACATCATCTGATCTTTTATTAAATGTTTAGCTGTAACTACTTCCTGTGGGAACCTTTTTTAAAAGCAAAAATAAAGAGCCATTTATTTTTTTTATTTTATTTTTTTTATTTTTAATAACCCTTACCTTCCGTCTTGGAGTCAGTACTGTGTATTGGCTCCAAGGCAGAAGAGTGGTAAGGGCTAGGCAATGGGGGTCAAGTGACTTGCCCAGGGTCACACAGCTAGGAAGTGGCTGAGACCAGATTTGAACCTAGGACCTCCCGTCTCTAGGCCTGACTCTCAATCCACTGAGCTACCCAGCTGCCCCCCCGCCATTTGTTTTTAAAGTAATTTTTAGGAGTAAAAAAGGCTTAGTATGTTTTGCTATAATAGAATGATAGTATGTGTCAGGCCTCAGCAGCAATAGAGTCACCCGAGACAATACAAAATACTTAGGAATCTATCTGCCGAGACAAACACAGGAACTATATATGAACACAACTACAAAACACTCTCCACACAATTAAAACTAAATCTAAACAATTGGAAAAACATTGATTGCTCATGGGTGGGATGAGCTAACATAATAAAAATGACCATCCTACCCAAACTTACCTATCTATTTAGTGCCATACCCATTGAACTACCAAAAAACTATTTTACTGAATTGGAGAAACCCATAACAAAGTTCATTTGGAAGAATAAAGGATCAAGGATATCCAGGGAAATAATGAAAAAAAAAAATACAAAGGAAGATGGCCTTGCAGTCCCAGATCTCAAACTATATTACAAAGCAGTGGTCATCAAAACAATTTGGTACTGAATATATCATCTTAACCCAATATTGAAGCTAAATTACCAGGCCACTTCCATCTAGCCTCCAGGCATCCATTTTCAAGTTTAGCCAGTATGATGATTAAGTTTACTGTTGGTGAACTTACCAGTAGTTGCCTCCCCAATATAACTTGTGGTGTTACCTGTGTTAAAGTAATTAAAACCATTTTTATAGTTAGTATAAAAATTTATAAGCTTTTAGATATTTTAAAATGGAAAATTCTATCAATTAACAATTATTTATTGAGTGCCTGCTTTGTTTAAAGTGCTATAAATTTTTTTTAAATAAGCCTTGGTTTTTTAAATTTTACTTCATTTTTATTGTCATGTGAAACACATTTCCATATTGGTCATTGTTGTAAGAGCAAACTCATACATAACCAAAACCCCAAAATAAAACTATAAATGCACTGATTTGAAAGACAACTCTTAACAGTTTTCTCTGGAGTTGACAGCATTCCCCATCATAAGTCTTTCAGGATTGTCCCAAATCATTGCATTGCTAAGAGTGGTCTAGTTTTCACATATAATCATTATCCAATATTGCTGTTATTGTGTACAATGTTCTCCCAGTTCTGCTTATTTTGCTCTGTATCATTTCCTGCAGATCTTTCTGGCTTTTTCTGAAATCATTCTGTTTATAATTTATTATGGCACAATAATATTTTACCACCAACATGTACCATAATTTGTTCAGCCATTCCCTACTTTCCCCTTTTCTGTTATCTCTTTGGGATGCAGACCCAGTAGTGGTATTACCAGATCAAAGGGTATATTCAGTTTTATAGCCCTTTGGGCAGTTCCAAATTGCCCTCCAGAATGATTGGATCATTTCACAATTCCACTGACAAGGCATTAGTATCCCAATTTTGCCACATTCCCTCCAACATTTACCACTTTCCTTTTCTACCATATTGACCAATCTGATAGGAGTGAAGTGATACCTAAAAGTTGTTGTAATTTGCATTTATATAGTTAATAATGATTTAAAACATTTTTTCATCTTATTATTGATGACTTTGATTTCTTCATGTGAACAAATTGCTTGTTCATATCCTTTGACAATTGGTGAATGACTTGTATTATAATTTGACTTAGTTCTCTATAAATTTGGGAAATTAGATGTTTATCAGAGACATTTGTTATAAAATTTTTTCCCAGTTTGTTGTTTCCCTTCTAATCTTGATTACATTAGTTTTGTTTGTACAGAAGCTTCTTAATTAAATATAATCAAAATTATTCATTTTACATTCTATAACACTCTGTTTCTTATTTGGTCAAAATTTCTTTCCTTCTCCAAAAATTTGCCAACCCTAGTTTTGTAATTAATATTTCATCATAATGATTTTTAATATTGAGAAATATATTTTCCTTTCAGATCTATCACGGAATCGCCTATCAGAAATTCCCACAGAAGCATGCCACTTTGTTTCTCTTGAAAGTCTCAACTTGTATCAAAATTGTATTCGGTATATCCCAGAGGCAATTCTGAATCTACAAGCATTAACATTTCTAAATATCAGGTAAGAATGATAAACTTTTTGTAAATTGCATTATTATATATTTTTATCATCTTTTGAATATTTCTTAATTCTGCATAGGTATTGCATATTATATTTACATCACTGTTATACCACCAGTATTTCTCTCTATGATTTCTATTGCCAAGAGGTTCAAACTACTACTACTACTACTACTACTACTACTACTACTACTACTACTACTACTACTACTACTACTACTACTACCACCACCACTACTGCCACAATCTCCATCACCATACCTTGACCACCATCTCCTACTTTCAGCCCAGAATTCATAGCCCTCTTTGAGGGGCGAAATCATTGGGGATTAGAGAGCCTCCCTTTCTCTTAATCAGCTCTAGTAACTGCCAACCAAATGCCATATGCAGGAAGATGAATACAAGAGCTCTGGGCATGGCAGCACCTGCCAGACCACTGGTCCTTCTAGTTCACTTCTCCCAGACATCATTTGGGGAAGTAGTTGCTGCAGGAAAAGGACTATTCATTCCTACCAGCTGCCATTCATAGGTCACACAGATCAGCCTAGCTAAAGCAGCAAGGACCCCTGAGGAAAAGACAGGAGGCCAGGTAAGTCAGACCAAATCCAGCCATCTTCCCTCAGGCTTTGATGGAGACAGGTCAGGACTCTGAGAGGCAAACTAGGTGGAAGAGTAGATAGAATTCTACACCTGACATCAGGAAAATCAGATTCAAGTGACCCTGGAGCAATTTGAACTGAGGATAATGAATGAGTCTTCCTGACTCCATACCCAACACTCTATACACTAGACACTTATCTGGAAATGGTGTAGGAATGATGACTGACTGATTCTATTCCATTCTTACAATTAATACAGTTAATATCTAGGTAAGATAGAAGTCTTATTTTTTTTAACTTTTAATTAACTAATTAATTTAGAATATTTTTCCATAGTTACATGATTCATGTTCTTTCCCTCCTCCCTTCCTGAGCCAAAGAAGGTTATTCATGAAGATAGAAGTCTTATAAACAAATAAGAATGGACTACCACTCCAATTATAGAATCAGGTCCTTACATGGTTTTAAAAATTAAGAGAACCAGTGAATGAAGAAGCTATATGAGTGAATACTATTGAGAAATCTTAAGAGAATTTACTAGCTACTCAGGAAAAACTGAAAACCTTCTTAATCACTATATTTAAAAACAGCTAAAATTGTTTCCTTTAAAACTCTTTGTTTGGTCATTGATAAGTATAAAACTTTTATGATCCTTGCTAAAGATGTTTATAAAGAGTAAATATGGAAAATAATCAAAATGAGTCTAATTTGGCTTCATCAATGTTATTTATATAGAATATTTTATCTGCTGTTTTTGAGGCATATAATTTCTTTTTTTTTATTTAATTTATTTTGTCAATTTAGAACATTATTCCTTGGTTACAAGAATTATATTATTTCCCTCCCTCTCCTTCCCAGAGCCAGTGTGCAATTTCATTGGGTATTACATGTGTCCTTGATCAAAACCTATTTCCATGTTGTTGATGTTTGTGCTAGGATGTTCATTTAGAGTCTTCATCCCCAACCATATCCCCTCGACCCATGTATTGAAGCAGTTGTTTTTTCTTCTGTGTTTCTACTCCCTCAGTTTTTCCTCTGAATGTGGATAGTGTTTTTTCCCGTAGATTGCTCCAAGTTGTTCAGGATCACTGCATTGCCACTAATGGAGAAGTTCATTACATTCTATTGTACCACAGTGTATCAGTCTCTGTGTACAATGTTTTCCTGGTTCAGCTCCTCTCACTCTGCATCACTTCCTGGAGGTTGTTCCAGTCTCCATGGAATTCCTCCACTTTATTATTCCTTTGAGCACAATAGTATTCCATCACCAACATATACCACAATTTGTTCAGCCATTCCCCAATTAAAGGGCATCCTCTCATTTTCCAATTTTTTGGCACCACAAAGAGCGCAGCTATGAATATTCTTGTACATGTCTTTTTCCTTATTATCTCTTTGGGGTACAAACCCAGCAGTGCTATGGCTGGATCAAAGGGCAGACAGTCTTTTAGTGCCCTTTGGGCATAGTTCCAAATTGCCTTCCAGAATGGTTGGATCAATTCACAGCTCCACCAGCAATGCATTAATGTCCCAACTTTGCCACATCCCCTCCAACATTCATTACTTTCCATTGCAGTCATGTTAGCCAATCTGCTAGGATACCTCAGAGTTGTTCTGATTTGTATCTCTCTGATTGTAAGAGATTTAGAACACTTTTTCATGTGCTTATTAATAGTTTTGGTTTCTTTATCTGAAAACTGCCTATCCATGTCCCTTGCCCATTTATCAATTGGAGAATGGCTTGATTTTTTGTACAATTGATTTAGCTCTTTGTAAATTTGAGTAATTAAACCTTTGTCAGAGGTTTTTATGAAAATTGTTTCCCAATTTGTTGCTTCCCTTCTGATTTTGGTCACATTGGTTTTGTTTGTACAAAAACTTTTTAATTTGATGTAGTCAAAATTATTTATTTTACATTTTGTGACTCTTTCTATGTCTTGCTTGGTTTTAAAGTCTTTCCCTTCCCAAAGGTCTGACATGTATACTATTCTGTGTTTGCCTAATTTACTTATAGTTTCCTTCTTTATGTTCAAGTCATTTACCCATTTTGAATTTATCTTGGTGTAGGGTGTGAGGTGTTGATCTAATCCTAATCTCTCCCACACTGTCTTCCAATTTTCCCAGCAGTTTTTATCGAATAGTGGATTTTTGTCCCAAAAGCTGGGATCTTTGGGTTTATCATATACTGTCTTGCTAAGGTCACTTGCCCCAAGTGTATTCCACTGATCCTTTCTGTCTCTTAGCCAGTACCAAATTTTTTTGATGACTACTGCTTTGTAATCTATCTAATTCTTAATCTTGTAGTATCTTAAATATTCCTTTACCCTCCCAAAATAACAAATCCTAAACTTATCTTAGGCATTCTGTCTGTCTAGTTCTATGCTACGTTTGGGTATAGGAAAATGGTTTAGGTATAGGATTTACATGAACATGGTTTTGACATAATAACTCATATAACAGTTTCAAACAATTCCAACAATTTCATAGCATTTTGAATATGCAACTGTCTTATCTCCTAATGTCTGTAAATTCAACTAAGTAAAATTTTCTATCACTAACAATTGCTAACCTAAAATCATAATGCAATCTAACTTCTATACTTAAGTAATTATGTCTGTCCCTACTTCCCTAAGATTTTGAACAGATTCTCTAGTTATTAGAACATTAATAAATTATTCTAATAGTTTGTTAGTACATTAATATCTACATGTGTACATAAAGTGTACCTATACAGATTTACATGTGTACATCCATATACATCGTTTTAGATTTCTGTGCAAACTCATGCAGATAAGAAATATCTTTGTCTGTTTGAATTTTCCACAGAAATTTATATCAGTGTGACTTTTGTTTTGCTGCTATGCTGTGTACATTGTATACTTACCCATTCCATGAGACATCTTCCTTTTCTATGTAGGGTCTGTATGCATATATGTGATATTAACATGTATGATGCGTTCTTACATATCCTCATGATCACAAGTCCAACGTTTCAAAGTCCTTCCATGTCCTTTTATGAGTTGATTGTATAAAAACTCTACCCTTTGTCATCTGGTCCACATACCACTCTTGTCTTTTGCCACTCTTGATTGTAATCCTGTGTTCTTCAATTCAGGAACAAACTGGAACAATCAGGAACATGCATGCGTGTAAGGTTTTTACATGTGCATGTATGTAAGATTAAAATTTTCCTTGTGCATAGAAGTAAGCTGAGTTCTTCATGAATGCTTGTCAGAAATCATCATTTATTCTTCATGTGTGGAAGTAAGCATTACATGTGTTCATCTTCATAAGTGGAAGCAAGCTTTACATGTGTTCATCTTCATGCATGGAAGTAAGCTTTACTTATGTTAATCTTCATGGGTGGGTATAAGCATAATAGTATAGTATAGTGTATCAGTTCTTAGAATTTTGTTAAGAATATTGATTTTGAAATTTTATCTTTTTGATGTTTGAATTTTTTACATCTTTTTCTTTAGCTATGCCTTGGAAATAGAATTTGGATATAATGTATTTCATTTGGTCATGGAGTTACGTATTCATTTGAGATATTGTTTCTTTCTTTTCTGTTACTATGATTGGCAGAGAGTTTGTATAGAATATGTAGAGGCTTTGGAGCTAAATTTTTAAATGCATTTTTTTTTCTTTATACTCTGTTTTAATGGCTTTTGCAGTGCTTTCCTTTCATTATTTTAACATGTGCAATGCTCTCTTGTCTGTAATCTCTGTTGATATGTACTAATGTGCTTTCCTTTGTTTTCCATAGGGACTGTTATTGATTATTGTTTTCCTAGGGCTACTTGTGTTGCTGCTTATGACTGGCTTTTTTTTTTATTATCAGATGTCATTTGTATGTATCTTCATTTATGACATGATCACATTGTTGTTTCTAGTGAGGTATCTGAAACTATGATAATGATATGATAATATCTTCATGGAATACCCTTCCCTCTCTTCCTTCCTCTGGTAGAGATTGTTTAGGGTGAAGGTTGAGAGGATATGAATAACCTGTTTCAGAACTATAATTTGATGTTAAAGTCTTTAATAACAAATTCATCCAATGTGAATCTATGCTTCTATAGCATTCTAGGTGTTTGTGCCTGTCATAGTTATGAAGTTGGAGTTTTATGCCACAAGCTTAGGAGTGTTCTTCTTATTGTTGAAATACTGCTGGAATATTTTTTCTACCTAAGACTAATCTTCATTCTCATAAGGTCTTGTGTTATATGTTACCCTGTGGAACTCCAGCTCATCTTGGTTTCACTCTCACTGCATGAATGGTATTTGCCATGTTTTTGAAGTTAGAGAATAGATGTGAAATTGTGTATCTATCTCTCCTCCAGTTCTTAATATGTTCCTAGATATCCACCTTCCCATTCCAAATCTGTATCTGTACAAGCCATGTAATTCAACTTCTCTATAAAGTCATCTTCATTATCAACCCCTAATCTTGCATGAAGTTCTTCTAATGGTATACACCTTGTTCTGTGCCCAAAGAACATCTCATCTTCATAATCTTGGTGAGATTTTGATTGTATTGGTTTCAAGGTATTAAATTTTCTCACTTGTCTCCCACACATCCCCTTCTTCATCTACCTCTTCATAAAGATTATAAAATTGATAAGGCATTTGTTCTACATCATCTTGATCCATTATTATTACACCCTCTGGTATTCCTTCTGATTCTGTATCTGAATCTGACTCACTGAATCCTGTAATCCTTATGTTATTCATTGGATTTTGTTCAGTGTCATGTAAACTTTTGTCAGATGTTGCTAACTCTGGCTGTGTGTGTTGATCTAAGCCTATGTCACCAGCTTTTATATTTCCCAAATCAGTTTCTAGTTGTTTCTCACTACTAAGCTTTAGATTTTCACTTTGAATCAATAAACTTGATGGTATAGTGTTAGTTTCTTCTTGCAGATATTCAATGCTGTTACTAATATTTATAAATCCTACTCTATCACCAGTCTGAAGTTTATGTTCATCTTCCCTCTCTTTTGACTGTGTAGAGATAGAAATCTTTCCCTCTATGTTGTTATTTTCTTCTGGGAATAAGTTTAGTACATCTGCATTTTCCCCTGCATAGTAGGATGTGTGCCATCATTCTTTCCCACAGTAGTACATACATATGTTTCTGGCTGTGTAGCTAAGGTGTGTATTGCTGCTGAGTCATTGTTCATTCCTGTGCTACCCTCTGCCAGCTGTATGTTAGGATCAGTTAGTTCTTTTTGATTCAAATCATTTCCTCTGAAGTCTTCCTCTACTACATTGGAACATGAATTTAAATCATAGCTGTTGCTTATCTCACATAAGTTTATTTGGCCAGATTCCCCTTTGCCATTTAGAATGTTGGCTTCAAGTCTGTCATTAATCCTTGGTTGTTCTTTCAGTTAGTAAGACTTCCATTCCATTCCCCTTTTCAAATTCAACTGTCGTCACCTCTATTACTTTGAATAGGATTATTGTTTTCAAATGTAATGTCAGCTTCATTTTCAGTAACTTTTTGTAGAGTAAAAAGGCAAGAAAATTCAGGAAGTTTATTGAGGGAACTCGTTAGACTTTCGTGGTCAGCCACACTGTGATAGTGAAATCACTTTTAAAGACTGGTATATATATTAAAGGTTGCCAAGGAATTCAGCTATGTAATTCCTAAATGAAACACTCAAGTCAGCTGCCAACTTTTTTTTATGTTTTAATTACAAACAGGAAGAAGAAAGTATTAGAGGGAGAGAGAGAAGGAAAGGGGAGAGAAGGAAAGAAGTTTAAATACCCACTCTGCTCAGGCTGAGCCAAAGTGGGCTTTAAGGCCCTGGATAGCCAAGGCAATGAAAGAGATCAGTCCTTATCACTCACGTGACCAATCTGGAGAAAAACAGTCTGCGGGCTCCTCCAACTCCAAGTACCATCTCCCACTGCCTCTAGCCCTCCTCACAGGAAGTCACGAGAACTCCAGAGGCTGTTCTCTACCTCACTTCCTGCGTCTCACATGTGCCATGGTGGTTCTAGCTTGACCTAGGACCTCCCAGAGATCTGTCCTTTTTGCACATGTCTGTTGAAGGCCATATTCTCAAATAATTAAATCTTAAGTTTTGCTGCAGCCCTTCCTAATCTTGTTACTCTGAGTAGGGTGGAGATTGTCGTTTCCAAGACCTGATTCTGTTATTCCAAGTATCTCTATTGTTATTTATCAGGAAATAGCTAAATCCCATCTTCTAAAGAATGGCCTGAATAGGGTGGAGTAGTTTTGAAATTTACAGTCTTATCTAAATCACTCATTGTTGGATGGAAGGTTTCTGCTTCTGAATTCAAATTCGATGTTATGTCTATCAGTGCCATATAGCTATTTGAAGAATTAAGTGAGTTTGGTTGGATGTCATGCACTTCTGTGAATGATTTCAAAACATTTTCATCTATAGCAACAGTAACCTGTAGGGAATTGAAATTATGTATCTGTGTATCTTTCTATCTATCTATCTTTCTATCTATCTATAACTCCTGTTTGAGTTTTTTCTTTTTCTGTCTTTTACTTCTACAAAATTCAACTCCCATTCCCAGTCTGCACTGAAAAAAGTTCTCTAATAATGATTTGATTTGATTTGCACTTTTTTCCTGTGTGGTTACTATACAGCCTTTCTCTAAGTCTCTTATGTCAGTTGCTATTTGAGACATTATGTCTTTAATTTCTTCATCTACCTGTATTACTTGACTCTGCCTGTCTCTTGATTTATTGAATATGCTATTTCTAACAGATTCACTTTCTTGCACAATTTTTTTGTTGTTTCTCATCTTTTTCCTCCTAATTTTAACAGCAGCCTCTTTTACACTATCTCTTCTATCTCCATGTACCAAACTACATACATTACAGGCCTGGCTTCATAATTCTTTCCTAACCATGTCTGAATACTTAGGTTTGGCTCCCCGATTTAATGGCTTGTTGCATCTCTTCTAAATCTGTTGCTTGCTTGGTGGATTTTAGTTTGAGATGAGAATGAGACAATGAGAACAGCAAGTCGAATTTTGGTTCTGTATCTATTTTGTGTGGGTTTTGTTGTCATTCACTTCATGTTTCTTCTTCAGAAAACAATCTTTTATCAGGTGTCCTCTCTTGTGGCAGAAAAGCATTGCCTAGTCTCCCTCTGTATTGTTTTTTGATTGCAACTAGATTTTGTGTAAGTCCTAACAGTGTTTAGTTTCTTGATTTCCTCTATCTCCTTTTCCCTTAGATTTTTGTCTGTTATCTCTAATTTATCTTATAAGTCTTGCATTTGTTTATGTTGTTCTGACTGAATATCATGGAGGTAACTAGCATTTTCACATAATTCTATCATACTGACAGTGTCATATTTAGGAAAATCATGTTTAAAAATTTTTTTCAAGTGAAGTGTGCAACCCTTCAAAAACTGTCTGTGCACATGACTAAAAGACTCCTCACTATTATCCTCTAGACCCATAATTGGTTCTGCCATTTCTGAGAGATAATCAATGTGACTGGATGTTCCCCTTTGTTCTGCTTGAGTTTATCAAATCTTGCCCAAGCATTAGGCTATGAGCAACAGAGTTTTTATAGCTTGGAGCAAGTCTTCCCTACATCTCTAGGCCTACCCTTTGCTCCTCTGTGGGCCAACTAGTTATCTTCAGACATGGTCTTCTCAATAAATTGGTGTTGCTCATGAGGACTAAACAGTTCGGACAGGAGAAACTCTAGATCTTCAGAGTCTGGGTCAAAGATCCTAAAAGCTCATTTCAGTTCTTTCTGCGTCTTAAAAGGCTGATCGATAAAATTTGGAAAACGTCTTTCAGGGATTCAAGTTCCTGTGATGTAAACTGTCTGTGCACTTTAGATTGCAATATACCAGCTGTACTTGACAGCTTGGTGACCTCCTTTGGTGGGCAAATTTTTTCTGGTTCACTATCAGACTTGGTGTCCTTGTCATTTTCATTTCCCTTTGCATTGACTTTTGATTTCTTTGCCTTTCTTTCCTTTTTTTAGGTGCACTATCTGCCTGGCCATTGTTCTTGTCTTTAATCTGGTCTAACCCTTTTTCCTTGATCAATTCCTCAAATAAGTTCTTAATAACTTTTTCCAGGTTATTATCTACCACCATTATCTGTTCTGCCTTTTTGGGAAATATATATATATATATATATATATATATATATATATATATATATTTCTTTAAATAGGTCAGAGTCTATAAAGCTGCCATAGAGATAATGTACACTTGAGTCAAAATCTGCCATAGTATAGGTTCAGTCTGAAAAGGCAACTGCAGTATAAACATGGTAGTGTTGCCAAGATAATCCAGAGAATCAAGAATCATGTGGGTCATTCTGCTATAGAGTATATTGTAGACCCCAAATCCAGTAATGGCTGGATTGGCATCACCACAGCTCCACAGAGAATTTGTTTAAACATTTTTTCTTTTCTGAGATTGTAAGTTCAGTCTGTTTCAGGGTGCCAATATATAATCGATATATACTTGAGGGTGTATATTGATTGATAATAGATGACTAATGGATCAGGTTTGTCTACCCTTCTCCCTCTTCCTCCCTTTTCAGAAGCCTTTCAGCTTCCCCCTCCCCCCTTTCTTCGGTCTCCCTCAAATCACTCTTTTCTCTTTCTCAAGTAAGGGTTTATTTGGGGAAGACAGGGCAAGGGTAGAGGATAAGAGGAGTGGGATACCCCCGTTCTCTACAGGGAGCCTTGGTTAGGAGGATATAGGAAAATGGCAATTCTGTCACAGTTGTGAAACAGAGTCAGTCAGAGAGATATCAGGACCACTGTCTTTTCTTCTTCCTTCTGCCTTCAAATCATCCAGCCAGCAAAAACCTTCAGCCTCAGCTTCAGTCACCACCATCAGCCAAAAGCCAAAAGCCCATCAGCCCAGACCAGCTATTGTCTTGGCTCCAAACTGTTTTTCCCGGTCCCATTCCAAATGGAATCTTCATTTGACTGACAGATGATCCATCCTCAACTTTCTGTCCCTTGCATGCATTTTCTTATAATTTCTCTCTTCTACACCAGTACCAAATTGTTTTGATGACCACTGCTTTATAGTCACTTATCACTTTTCTAAGACTTTGAGGATGTCATATATAATCTTCCTGAGCATTGGTTTCCTCATATATAAAATGAGGGTGTTGGACTAGATGACTTTTTGCTATAACATCCATTCATTCCTTTCTGGTTCTGCTGATCTTTCTTTAGTTCAAGTCCTTATGTCTCATCTCCTTATAGCTGGTCTTTTAGTTTGGAGGGAGTGGGACAGGACTAAAGGAGAAAGGATTGGGAGTAAATGTAGAGGGAATGAGGAGAGTCTCTTTACCTCTACTTTGCCTTTTCTAGTCTATCCCACAGATTAATTTTTATAAAACATTGCTTTCTTCTTCCCGCTTCCTTTCTCAGAAACCTTAATGGTTCATTTCTATTTTATAGGATAAAATCCCTACTCCTTAGCCAAACATTCAGTATCATTCAGAATCAAATCCTATGCTTCCTTTCTAGTCCTCTCTCCCACATTTTTTCTACGTGAATCCCATGCTACACCCAAACTAATGTATTCACTATGTCTAGAACACACTTTATGCTTTTCCATCTTTATGCTTTTGCCCACTTTATTTTTCCTAACCTCTCCTTATCCAGACCTAATCTCTACTTTAAAGCTTCTGTGTACTAATTCTACCATAAAATTCCTATGCATTCATTGTCCATATTGCTTTGTGATTGAGACTCTTTTTTTATTATTTATTTATTTATTTTTGGGGACTCCTTCTTTCACTAGGACCAGAGGTGCAGTTTATGAGCCTGATTTTGGTGGCACAGAAAGAAGCTTTAACCTGCCAAGGGATCACTATATTATTGTCACATTTGGCATAGTCATTTAATTACCTTATTGCAGCTCAGAAATCTAGAACTGAAGAGATCCATCAAACTAAGACCATAAACATTTTTTAAGTATCTGGTATGTGCCAGGCACTGGCTAAGCACTAGGGATATAAGTTAGAAAGGCAAAAAGCAATTTCCCCTTTCTCAGGATTGATAATCTAATGAGGGAATTGTAATGTTAATTATAGTGTAAGTGTAATTAGCCTAGTTAAGAATGGAGTGTAGTCAGATGTAGGATTTATAAAAGTGATTTGAGACTTCCTAGGCTGCTTTAAGATTTGCCGTGGAACCCTGATTAGGTTAGAGGAAGAGAATTTTGCAATGTGTCTTAAGAGCATCAGTTGAGAAACTGTCAACCACTTCTGGGACAGAGACTCAGAGGTTGGTTGTACCTGGCTTTCCCTCTGATCAGCCTTGGAGAATTTGTGGAAGATTTCCAGCTTTTGAATCTGAAGGAGTTGAAAAGGTATTTTGATCAGAGAGCAGTGGAGTTACCAAGCAGCATTTCAGAACTCCTCTAGGGGAGCCAGATTGTGACTCAGACTGGCAGAGTTTGATCTTGTCAGAAGGGAAAGGAAGTTTGGCAGAGCTCTATGACATTAAGTTCATAACTTTTGGAAATAGGTTTAGTATGTTAGAATTTATAATTTAGATAAACAATATAGATTAAGGAGGATTTGGTAATCACTAAGTCTTCCCTTGGGAAAATTGGGTTGGGAATTTATGTCAAATTATTAGTTAATAGGGAATTTCTTATCAATACTTATTTCCTTTTACTTTCTCTTTTATACAATTTAATAGTTAAAATAAATAGTTCTTATATAATTGGCCTAAGCAGAAATCTTTCTTTAGCTGCTTGAGCAGCCAATTTCTTCAACAGTCATCCTCAAGAGCCTGTCCACACAAGTGGCAACTATTGGTATTACCAATAACCAATAAGGGTCAAATACCCTTTTCAGCAGAGACAACATGAAAATACCTATGTACAAATACAGTCTATACAAAGTAAATTGAAAATAATCTCAGAGGAAAAGCACATATTTTAAAGAGACCTAGGAAAATCTTCTTGCAGAAGATGGGACTGAAGAAAGGCAGGGAAGCTGAGAAGTGGAAAATGTGAAGTAGAGATGAGGAGAAGAGACCAAGTCATGCAAGAGAGCCAATCAAAATGCCTAGTCAGGCATGTATATAAGGAAGCTAGAGTCATTGCCTGAGAGTCTTCCTCAGCATCAAAGCCTGCACATGCTGTCAGCACACACAACTAGATGTTATTCTCTTAATTAATCATTGCATTCTCTTAAACAATTCTGTATTTGATTTATCACATTGTAAGTTTCATATCAATATCAACTATTTCAAGTTAGGTTGTCATAATTCTTTGCTACATATCCACACTTAACAATTTCTTCCATATCTGAGAGAATAAATGACTACTAGAATAATTGAATGAATGGTAGAGGCTCAAGAATAGTTGATTTGCTTTTATTTTTTATTTATTTTTTAAACCCTTACCTTCCGTCTTGGAATCAATACTGTGTATTGGTTCTGAGACAGAAGAATGGTAAGAGCTAGGCAATGGGGGTCAAGTGACTTGCCCAGGGTCACACAGCTAGGAAGTGTCTAAGAACAGATTTGAACCTAGGACCTCCCCTCTCTAGGCCTAACTCTCAATCCACTGAGCTACCCAGCTGCCCCCCAGTTGATTTGCTTTTAGAGATAGAGCTCTACATGTTCTTGGTGGGTGGGTAAAAGAAGAAGGGATCAAGAAAATAGTATTATATCCATAAAAGTATTTTTTTTGCAGGCTACATGAAAAGCAGCCTTAAGGAAAATTTTAAAGATGAAACTGATTTTCAGTTCAATGATTTCCTCAAACACTTTTTAAGTATTCCTGTGCATGGTACTGTACAAAACACTAGAGATACAAGGACAAAAAAAAACCCAGTTCCTGCCTTTAGGGGCTTATATTCTAATAAGAGGAGGCAATATATAACATGAAAATAGGTAAGTGTAAGATATTTTGAAGAGGGAGAGTACACTAACAACCAGGGGAATTGGGGTAGGCTAAGCAACAAATTTAACTGGAATATTAAGTGCCTTATGAGGACAGAGTGTGAATAAGGCTAGAAATGTAGACTGAAGCCAGATTGTATAGGATTTTTGGCTGATAGTATTTTAAACTTAGGAGTTTGTATTTTATCTAGAAAACAATATAAAGTCATTGAAAACTCTTGAACAAGTGACTGGCATCAGACCTTTGCTTTAGGAAGATAATTTTGGCAGCTATGTGAAGACCAATCAGGATGCTATTATAGTGATCCAAACAGGAGTTGAATGAATTCATTCAACAAGCATTCTTTATAATGAGCATAAATGAGATTGCTTACCATGTGAATAGAGAGAAAGGGGTAGATGAGAGAGATGTAGAATACAGAATTGATTTGGCAGCTGGATATGAGAGGGAGGAAGAAGGAAGGGATTCTCAGGTTGTGAATCTGGATCTTTGGAAGGACATTATTACCCTTAATAGAAATGGAGAAAAATGGGTAGGGTTCCTTCCTTCCTTCCTTCCTTCCTCCCTCCCTCCCTCCCTCCCTCCCTCCTTCCTTCCTTCCTTCCTTCCTTCCTTCCTTCCTTCCTTCCTTCCTTCCTTCCTTCCTTCCTTCCTTCCTTCCTTCCTTCCTCCCTCCCTCCCTCCCTTCCTTTCTTCCTCCCTCCCTCCCTCCCTCCCTCCCTCCTTCCTCCCTCCCTCCCTCCCTCCCTCCCTCCCTCCCTCCCTCCTTCCTCCCTCCCTCCCTCCCTCCCTTCCTTTCTTCCTCCCTCCCTCCCTCCCTCCTTCCCTCCTTCCTTCCTTCCCTCCTTCCTTCCTTCCTTCCTTCCTTCCTTCCTTCCTTCCTTCCTTCCTTCCTTCCTTCCTTCCTTCCTTCCTTCCTTCCTTTCTTTCTTTCTTTCTTTCTTTTCTTTCTTTCTTTCTTTCTTTCTTTCTTTCTTTCTTTCTTTCTTTCTTTCTTTCTTTCTTTCTTTCTTTCTTTCTTTCTTTCTTTCTTTCTTTCTTTTTCTTTCTTTCTTTCTTTCTTTCTTTCTTTCTTTCTTTCTTTCTTTCTTTCTTTCTTTCATGTGTAATGAGAGGAATAGAAGGAATAGAGTTTTGTTGAGTCAGGGATGGTTATGGAAAATCCAGAGAATGTTCCATAACTTCCAACAAGTTATTGAGGAATAAAATATAAAAGCAATTTATATATAGATTTGTGAATTGTTTGCATATACAGAAGACCATCAAACCTTTAGGAAGGAATGAGATTATGTACTGAGAGAGAGGAAAACAGAGGATCCAAAACATTGTTTAGGAACACTCATTTGATTGACATCAGAGATGCCCCCTCTGAAGGTATAGTGAGACAACTTGGAATAAGATCCAGAGAGCATTGTCACTAGAGCCCAAGAAAGAATGTTTAGGTGTAGAAGAGTAGTTAATAAGTGTTAAAACTGAAGGAAAGTCAAGAATTATGACTACTGAGAAAAGCCATAAGAGATCACTGGTAACCAGATAATTAGCAGTTTTCTTCCTAAAAAAGATATTGCAAGGGTTTTAGAAATGAGTGGAAATTGATAAAAGCAGGAGAGATTGTAAAACAACAGCCTGAGAGGTTTTATTTCATTTTTTGTATTTGTATCCGTAGAGCCTCCTACGATGCTTTGTCCTATTGCAAAAGCCTAATAAATACTTAATTCATCTTTTCAAAATTGAATTGACTAATTTCAAATTTAAAAAATTAAATTCAAATTTAGTTTTTTTTTAACCCTTACCTTTAGTCTTGGAATCAATACTGTGTATTGGTTCCAAGGCTGAAGAGTGATAAGGGCTAGGCAATGGGGGTCCAAGTGACTTGTCCAGGGTCACACAGCTGGGAAGTGTCTGAGGCCAGATTTGAACCTAGGACCTCCTGTCTCTAGGCCTGGCTCTCACTTCACTGAGCTACCCACCTGCCCCCTCAAATTTAGTTTTAAATTTTATTGATTTAATTCAAAATCTAGCCATGTTTGTAGGGAGCAGGGTGAAAGCATGGAAGATGTTAAAGATGAGAGTATGGAAAAAAATTAGAACTCTTTAAGCTAATTTGTTGATAATATATGTTCACTGATAAAGCACTGACTTTTTAAATATTAGTGTCAGTATGGGAACAATGCATCTCATATTTAGTATATACTGTTGAATTTCGAATGTGAATGAAGTGTTTTACCCTCAGACTGCTTCCTCTTTTTCTTTCCCATTTAGTCGGAATCAGCTTTCAACATTGCCAGTACATATGTGTAATCTCCCACTGAAAGTCTTGATTGCCAGTAATAATAAATTGGTCTCTCTTCCTGAAGAAATTGGACATCTCAGACACTTGACAGAGCTTGTAAGTGAATGTCTTATTTTGATTGTGATTTCTACATATGCTGTTCTTTATATGTGAAAATTATCTGTTAAAAAATATGTACCTTTCAGTTTTCATTTTCAGAATTGGTGATAGATTTGTACTGATTCATCCATTTTCTTCTTTATTCTTTCTTCTTGAGGTGAATAATAAATGTTTCATGAGACTGTAGGCTAGAATGAGGGCCATTGAAAAAGCAAAAAGCTAACTGATTTACTGGTAGGATCATAGAATTATAGAATTAAAGAATTACAGATGGAAGGGAGTCTTAAAAGTCATCTTTTCCATCCTACTCATTTTACAGAGGAAGGAACTGAGCTTGTGATTTTCCTAAGGTCATAGTAGATGGTATGTAACAGAGAGAAGATTTGAAAAAAAAGTCCCACTTCTTTATTTCATTAGAACTGTGTTCTTACCTGATGGTTTGGATTTTTATAAGTCATAATCTAATAGGGGCTTTTATTTTCAAATGCTGCATTTGCCACTAATGTATAAAATTGCTTCAAATATGATTTGTTAATATCTCTTAATTCAGATGTTCTCATTTTAGCCTATAGCACTCAGGTGAAGCCTGTGGCCTCCTCAGAATAATGCTAAATGCACAAAACAAAATATATAGGAATAAAAGGGAAACCATATATGTTGAAATAGTTATCAAATCCCAGGTTAAAAAACCCCGATTTAGATAAGGAATTTTGATTAACTGTTATGACAGAATGGATGATTATCATCAACCCAGTCGGGAGACTTTAGTGCATGATCTAATTGTTGCTTATAAACATGGTAAGCAAGTAACAACCTTTCTAAGACTCAGTTTTGTCATCTGTAAAGCAAGTATAATGATATTTTTATCTATCCCATAGGGCTTTTGAGAGAATCAAATTGAGATATGTTTATAAGGCATTTTGGAAGAAACCTTTAAACTCTATAGAAATATCAGTTAAGTCCTTTACAGTATGGTTGTAGGGGGAAAAGAAAACATGTTTCTCACTGAAAAGCATTATTTAAATTTGAGTTTTTGTTTGGTTTGTTTTTTTTTTTTACTAGCTAGAGCTTCTTCCAGTTTAATAGCAGCTGGATTGTCTAAGAATCTTCACCATAAATTTTTTACCATTTCTGTTCTTTTTAAAGTGTCTATCCATATTCCTGAACTGACATTCCAGTCTTAAACTGGAATGAAATTTAGTCCACATGTCCTTAAGAAATGTTGAGTATAATGAACAGTACAATTGTAACATCATAAATTGACTCACATTTTTTCAGTTAGGTTCAAAATATGTAAATGCACTTGTAAAATTGGAAAGAAATGTAATTAACATATTAAATCTAACTCTGTTCTTAGAGCTAATTTTGTTTGAGTGAATTTTTTTTTAAAGTTAGTGTATGTCTTTTCAGAATTTGACTTAATTATAGTATGCTGGCATTAAAATTGTACATTGTATAACAATGCCTTGTATATTTCTGGTATTTTTACTTTATAGCTTCTAAAAATACTTATAATAAATACAAGTTTATCAGAAGATTGGGTCATGCCAGTTGTGCCTTCTATATTTATACTTTGTTTATATGTTGGACAGATAAGCTAAAGTGTTTTATCCAACTCTTTTCAATTTATGTTTAATTACCCATTAGCCACTTTGTGCCCTACCGTGAAGTTAATGAAAATACTGAATTATCTTACATCTTCTTTGAAATAATTTCCAGCTTCAGTGGGTGGTGGGCCTTAATATAGTCCCATAATTTTTTATGGAGGGCTTGAGGTTGCCTCATGGAATATGAAATTTTGCCCTTAAAAATATATTTTACAGACCTAAGATCACTAAATATTAAGGAGACCAAGTTTAAAGATATAATGAATGATAGACATAAAAATACCTTTGTAGTTCATCTGGCCCAAATCTTTTACTTCATACAGGATTTTGCCAAACTAAATGGTTCCAGGCAAATCTTATTTAAGACTTTCAAGGAAAGAGGCTCTATCTAAAAGGCTCTATCTAAAAACCTCCTCTTAGTAATCCAACATATTTTTAATAATTTCCTTAATGAAACAATAGTCTTCTTTATAACAGTGTTTTATGCTGCAGTTAAAGATAATTTCTTGATGTTTTGTCTTACTTGATATGAAGATATTCAGTCCTAGTTAAGTTCAATAAACATTGAAGTGCCCAACTTTATACAGAACACTTCTAGATTCTTAAATTCTATAAGCATCCTTTTAAAATCTAAATTTGATGGTTATAACATTAAACTAGAAACTGACACACCTGGGTTCCATTTAGACCTTTACTATTTAGTTGTGTGATCACATTTGACTTTTTTTTTCTTTTATTTTCTTTTATTTTTTTTTTTTAAATAAAACCCATACCTTCTGCCTTGGAGCCAGTACTGTGTATTGGCTCCAAGGCAGAAGAGTGGTAAGGGCTAGGCAATGGGGGTCAGGTGACTTGCCCAGAGTCATACAACTGGGAAGTGTCTGAGGCCAAATTTGAACCTAGGACCTCCCATCTCTAGGCCTGGCTCTCAATCCACTGAGCTACCCAGCTGCCCCTGACTTTTCTTCTTTTTTAAATGGTATTGTGTCTATTTTTTAAACCGTTGCCTTCTGTCTTAAAAATCAATACTAAGTCATTTCTAGGCACCTAGAGTTAAGTCACTTTACAAGTCAACAGCTTGGAAGTGTTTGTGTCAGATTTGAATAAATGAGACATGTTATAATTTCATTCTTATATCAGTTAGCATTTCTTTGCAACAGTTTGATGTTTTATTCACCCAAGTAACTTGCCCATACTATAAATACTACCTGCATTTAAAGATCTGAAAGTGGTTCTATCCACTTTCAAAATGATTGTAATATGTATATTAACCAGTCTTGGAATCTATATATGAAGGCATTTTAAGCACTTTGGGGACCATGCTATTTGTCCAAATTATAATAAAAATGATGAATTTGTACTGCAGCTTCTTACACTAGATACAATTTTGTCTTATGAATTTCTTGTTCATAACTATGAAATTCAAGCAGATACTTCAGATTTTTTCTAACCCATTTATAGAAATTGATAGTATTGTTAAATGGTAATGATTGGTATTATCAAAAGTAAATACCAGGGAGCAACAAGGTGACTCAGTGTGTTGAAAGCTAGACCTAGAGATGGAATGTCCTGGATTCAGATCTAGCCTCAAACACTTCCTAGTTGTATGATCCTAGACAAATCACTTTACCCAATTGTCACATATACTTGGAACCAATAAACAGTATTGATTCTGAGAAGGAAGGTAAAGGGTTTTTTGTGGGGGGGGGGGATAGTTGGGGGAGGGGGAACAACTAGGTGGTCCAGTGGATAAAGATGCAGACCTAGAGACAAGAGGTCCTGAGTTCAAATTTGGCTTCAGACACTTCCTATCTGTATGCCCCCAGGAAAGTCACTTAACCCATTTGCTAAACCCTTACTGTTTTTGTACCTTGGAACTGATACCTAATATCAATCTAAGATGAAAGGTAAGGATTTAAAAAAAAAAAGTAAGCCAGCTATGGAAATTAAGATAGTCTTGATGATAGAAACAGAATTTTTAGGCATATTAAGGAATTTAGAGGTCATTTCACTTTTCAGATAGTTTGATGTAAATAAATGACTAATACTAAGACACTTCTTCACTTTTTATTTTGCTTTTACTTTTGGCATAGGATGTGAGTTGTAATGAAATTCAGACGCTACCTCCCCAAGTTGGCAATTTGGAATCTTTGCGAGATCTTAACATCAGAAGAAATCACTTAGTGCGTTTACCTGAAGGTGAACAGAAAAAGTTTTCAATGTTTTGACTTTTTTAGAAATGTATTTATAGCATGTAACACATTATAAAAATACATTATATTTGAAAATCATGTTTTTTCTGCAGCCTATTTTGTTGGTTTGTTATTAGTTTCTTTTACTGCATCATCTTTATTTTGATTTACCAAAGTTGATGTTCCTCCTCTATTAAGCATAAAGGACTACTGAGAAGATCCTAGAGATTAATAAAGCTCACCTTTGGTGGAAGGTGGGTAGAATTTAATAAGGATATGATATCTGAATATTATATAAGTTATATAAATTCTTGGGGAAAACAACTATTTTTGCTAAGGAAAGTTTATGACAGACTAACATACAAAAATCCTTTGAGGAGATAACATATTTCACCTTACTAGGTATTTATTTGAATATATGCTAAAGTGATGTTTTTAGACCTAGGCACTGTAGGTGGAAT
Source organism: Monodelphis domestica (assembly GCF_027887165.1). Lineage (NCBI taxonomy): Eukaryota > Metazoa > Chordata > Mammalia > Didelphimorphia > Didelphidae > Monodelphis > Monodelphis domestica. The sequence goes on along the minus strand of NC_077230.1, from coordinate 92,267,465 downwards.
ACAGAGAAGTATATGAAAAAATCTGTATATTTATCCTTGAGTTAGTTACAAAAGCAATTAAGTCTGTCTTTGTTGGGACAAATGAAAAGAAATTGCAGTTTCCAAAATAAGTTCTTTATTTCAGAAAATACAGAGGCTAATTGGGTATTTAACTGGTTTGTAAACAACTTTTAAAATGTAAATAGAATGAACATTGAAATAGATCCATGAAAGAAGCCAAAGATTGTTGAGGGTTAGCTCTAATCCTTAGAGGCTGACATTGTAACTACAACCAGACCCTTGTACTACATAAAACTTGGTTCTTTTATCATTAAATCATAAAAAACTTACCAATTAAAGAAATTTCATGAGTTAAGATATTGATAGAATCTATTTGGATTGATCCAAAGAAATTTGGACCTCCTAATTTAAACTCCTAAAAAACTCCCAACACATCCAAAACATAATGACCTAACTTGGACTACCCAAAATTTATACACCTTTTCTGCTTTCCCTCTCCTTTCCTACCCAATTCTCTCTTCCTTGAGGACTTTGGACTAACCCATTCATTACCTTAGGAGCAAGAGATATTGAGAACTCTCATTAATGCTGACCTTGTGATACCCTTGCTACTTGCTGAATAGAAACTGTAGTTCCTTCCCCTCCCTCTCTCTCTCTCTCTCTCTCTCTCTCTCTCTCTCTCTGTCTCTCTGTCTCTCTCCCTCTCTCCCTCCCACCCCCCCCCCCCCCGTCTCTCTCTGTCTCTCTGACTCTCTTGCTCTAGCGCTTAGTCTTCAGAAAGTAGTAATTTATTATATCAAGTAACTTTCATCCTGCATGATGGTTGATTTAAAGCCTTTTTTTAAGCATCAGCCTAGTTGCAGTAAAAAATATTTGTAGTATCTTAAGAATGTATATTCATGGTCATGTGATTTTTAGTTCTTTGGAGTTTTAAATTCAATTGACTAAATGTTTCCATTTTCCTTCATACATGCAGAGCTTGCTGACTTGCCTTTAATACGGTTAGACTTCTCCTGTAATAAAATTACATCAATCCCTGTTTGTTATCGGAACCTCAGGCACTTACAAATGATCACCCTAGATAACAACCCCCTGCAGTCTCCTCCTGCACAGGTAAGCCACTTGAAACTGTTGAGTAGAAGATAGAATTTGAAATTTAGGTTGTTTCCATTTAAGTTTCCTTTTGAAACTAAGTCCTTAAGAAAAGTTATATTATTATTTTGAAGTCAGCTTCCTTATTTTTTTTCTTTCTTTCCTTTTCTGCAATTGGAATTCCTTCCTTGAAAGCATTCATAGTAAAGCAAGGGAAGATTTTGTTCTTCAGTTTTGTGTATTAAAATATCCATTTATCCAATTATTGTTTTTGTGTCTGTTTTCTGAAATCATCAGCTTATTTAATAGAACAAAGCATTGGCCATTTGCTCAACAAAAGTGACTGAATGCAATTCTGAAGTTATTGCATTTATTACAGAGTTCCATCAGCTCTCATAATATTTGCCATAATATAGTTTATAGAATTCCAAAATAGAAGTCATATCTACTATTTACTATCTGCCTTTACATAATTCTAGTTATCTGTGAATTGGTCTGACACCTGTAAATATCTTTGAAATATATAGATGGGTGTAATACATCCAAAGAATTTAAATTTTTCACTTCTAGAAGCATTTGGATCTTACTATTAGTGTGATATACACTATTCTGTGTCCTCTAATTTTTTTTGTTATTATTATTAAAATTGAAGATGGCAAGGAATTCTCTTAATATAAGAGAAATTGTATTTCACATTGTGGCTAAGGGTGGGAAGGGAAAAAAGCAGCAAGCATTTATTAAGTGCTTACGATGGTCCAGACACTGAACTAAGTGTTTTACAAATGTCTCATTGGATCCTCAAAACAACCCTGGAAGGTAGGTATTATTATATTTCCCATTTTAGAGTTGGAGAATGTAGGGCAGAGAGATAATAAGTGATTCGTCCGTCATCACATAGCTAATATCTGAAGCTAGATTTGAACTTAGACCTTCTTGATTCCAGGCCTATCACTCTATCCACCTGTGTCTCTAGAGTCAAAAAACTGCAAGCATAACCTGTGAAGAAATGTTTATTGCACTGATAATAGAAAAGTCAGTACAAGAATAAAAACTCATTTATTTAGAATGTTTTTCCATGGTTCCATGATTCATGATATTTCCAACCCCTCTTTCCTCCTCACTTCTGGAGCTGACAAGTAATTCCCCTGGGTTGTACATGCATCATTGTTCAAAACCTATTTCCATATTATTCATATTTTTCTCTGAGTGTGGATAGCATTCTTTCTCATAAGTTCCTCCAGATTGTCCTGAATCGTTGCATTGTTGCTAGTATTACATTCAATTGTGCCATAATGTATCAGTCTCTGTGTACAATGTTCTGGTTCTGCTCATTTCGCTCTGTATCAATTCCTGAAGTTCTTTTCACTTCATATAGAAATCCTCCAGTTCATTATTCCTTACCGCACAATAGTAAAGAATAGAAACATTAAAAATCATTTTCTTTATAAAAATGTCTGGTCCACATAAGTCTATATAGAATTTCCAAGGAAAAATATAACTGGCTTAAATAAGTTGATACTATTTTATTAGCTGAATATCAGTTAATACCATTAACCATACATAGATAGGTAATTTTATCACTGTCCCATTTTCTATACTTATAAAACAAAAGTGGTAGAATTGCTTAATTGTTGAAACACACAGCATATTACATAAAATGTAATGTGAGAGCAGAATGAATAGATACCAATTTTCCATTAAAAAATTCTATCAATCAAATATAGTCTCATATTTTTAATTCATTCATTTTTTTATATTTTTCTTCTAGCTGAAGTATATGGAAATGCCATTTTTTCTCACTACTAATTTTAAATGTCATCTTTATAATAAAGTATAGTACCTTTGAATAAGTACATGATGATGTTATTTGATTCTTCTTTTTCTGTAGATATGTATAAAAGGCAAAATCCACATATTTAAATACCTGAACATACAAGCATGTAAGATTGCTCCAGACCTACCAGAATATGATAGGAGGCCCATGGGGTTTGGATCCTGGTAAGTATATTTGTGTATTCTTTTATTTGTTGTGTTCTACCACTTCTGACTATAGAATAATAAAATATTAGATCAAACTAATATGGCTTGAAACACTATTTTTAAATTGTCTAAGTTGGATAAAAATCTAGTAGCAAGAAAATTAAAACCAAAACAGACTGAATAGTTGCCTAACAGCAAAAGATAACCTGGCCCAACTCTCTCCTTATCAGAAAGCATTTGAATTCATTTGAATATGGACTTTTCTTGGAACTGAACAAAGATAACTATAAAGTAGTATGAAGAGAACTCATCATTTATCAGAAGGCCACTGATCCAAAAGCCTCAGATATCTGGAATAATGCAGTAAAACAATAAGGAAGCCAAAAAAGCTTTTGAGAAGGCACTTACTCATGTATTAAATTTGCAAGGGAGACCCCCTTTGTTCTTTATTCAGAGCATGCTTGTTCTTATATCATGGTTAAATGTAGTCCTAGTAAGTTAAGTATACCAGTAGCAGCAAATTTTTTACAAAAGAGATTAAAGGTAGATATGCTGGGGAAAAAAACAAGTGGCAGCTGATCTAATATAAGGAAGGAGACAGAAAACCAATGAATATCAAGTAGAAAGGCTTATCCCTTTTTCTTTTTAAATTTTATTCTCTACTATTGCACTGGCTCTGTTCTTTAATATAAACATGCTCAGACTTGGACCATGGCCTCTTGAGAAAAAAAAATAGTTATCTTCTTTGACTCTGCTCCTCCTTCTCTTTCCTCCTTTTTTTTAAAGATGAGAATTTATTTCTGAATTTCTTTAAAGTTACAAAACATACTAGACACATATTGAACAAGGAAATCTTCATTTCTTAGCATCACTCAAAAAATGGCAGCAAGGATCATGCTTATGATATTTTAGTGGCAGTATCTAAGTACCTTAAATTATTTAGACATTTCTGATTTATTGTATAGACCTAATGGTCAGAAAATACTTAGACATCAGAAATGGGAAAGGGAAAGGTTCATTCTATGGCATTTAAAAGGAAGATGCTGAAAACAAAATGTTGAGATCCCAGGGCAAATATCCTAAGAACAAGACTTTTTATATCAGACCCATTCTTCCTAGTTTTCTTTAGAAAAGAGATTGGTACACCCCGTCCTACACTGAGGTACTGTACTGTATACTAGTTCCAACTGGACCTTTGTTTCCCACTATCCAATCCCAGGTCACACAGATCCAGGGCCTGGTGAAAAGGGAACATGTGCACTCCTGTAGCATTCTGTATGGAGAGTCCCTGGGCAGGATAAAGAGAAAGGATGTGGTTCAAAAACTCCCAGTATGAACAGTGGGGCTCATACCTCAGGTGCAAATCAAGATCTCACTTTCAATACCTAGCCAAGCCTCCAGAGGAATACCAGGGTAGAGAATCCCAAACCAAAAGGGAGCCATAATTTTGACCCTCTAAACTGACAGAGCTTTTCACTTGTTTGATAAGGGGGGTAGTACAACAACAGGTAGCTTTTGCTTAGAATCAAAGTCAGATCAGGAATTTGCAGAGCTCAGGTCTAGGGGCTGAGATTTTGAAATAGCACTACCCTCAGTACTCCAAGAATTAAAAAATTGGAAAATGAGGGAGTTGTCCTTGTTTGGGGGACTGAACAAATTGTGATGGTGATGGAATACTATTGTCCTATAAGGAATGATGAACTGCTCGATTTCTATAAAAACTGGAAAGACCTTCATGAACTGATGCAGAGTGAAATGAGCAGAACCAGGAGAATATTATACACAGTAACTGAAACATTGTGGGACAATCAAATGTAATAGACTTTGCTACTAATAGCAATGCAGCAATCCAGGACAGTACCAAGGGTCTTATGAGAAAGAATGCTATTCACATCTAGAGAAAGAACTGTTGGAGTAGAAATGTAGAAGAAAAACATATGATTTATCACTTGTATATATGGGTATAAGATTTGGGGTTTAGGTTTTAAAAGATTACTCTTATTACAAAAATGAATAATATGGAAGTGGGTTGTGAGTGAACTCTGGGAGGGAGAGAACATGGATCATATAACCATGGGAAAAATATTTTAAAAATAAATACTTTTTTTTAAATTAAAAAAAAAAAGAAAAGGAAACAGCAACAGGACAAGCCCAGAACTTCACTCCAGAAGTGCTGCAGAGCATAACTCTAACATCAAGGTCAAAGTCAAGAAGTAGGGAAGAAGAACCTGCAAACAAAAAAGAACAACCTCTTCTCTCCCAACTATGAGTTGTTACAGTGACAGGAACAATAAAGACACAAATGCAGAAGAGAATGATCCCAACACAGCTTGAGCAAAAATTGAATTACAATTCCTGGAAGAGACAAAGAAAGAATCTTTTAAAAGGTTTAAAATGTTTTCATAAATGGAATAAGAACACTTGAGGAAATAATTGGAAAATAAATAAGCGCTATGAAAGAACAAATTGAACAAAGAATTAGCAGTTTGGCACAGGAGGTACAAAACATTGCCTAAGCTCCCTAAAAATTAGAATTGACCAAATAACAGCCAAAAATTTCATGAATCAACAAGAAATATTAAAACAAAATCTAAAAACTGGGAAAAAATAGAAGAAAAGGTAAGATATCTCATAGCAAAACAGCTGATGTGGAAAGCAGATGAAGGAGAAAAAGAATCTTTGGACTATCTGAATTCAACCCCCTCTCCCACAAAAAAAAAAAAGCCTAGGCATCCTTTTTTTTTCTTTCAAGAATTCTTAAAAGAAAATTGTCCAGATGTCTTTGAACCACAAAGTGAAGTGGATGTAGAAAGAAACAACCAGTCATTTCCTAAAAGAAACTCCAAAATGTAAATTCTCAGATCACAACCAATAACTTAAGTTACCAGGTCAAGGAAAATAATACTGCAAGTAGGCACCAGAACAAGAGAATTGAAGTACCAAAGAATCAAAATCAGTTGGTCCATTTGTGAACTTCACAAAAAAGTCAGCCAGAAGTTCTTGGTTCAATAGTAAAGAAGGTTGACAGCAAAGCTAGCACAGGAAATGAAAGAGAAACTTCCCAGCACAACCAGAATCCAACTAGAAATACATGTAAGTCTGTAAGGGCTCTTTTCTTTAGGGCTAAAAGTTTGGAAAGCTCTTTCAAGAAAGCCTCAGAACTTTTCTAAAGGGGAAAAAAATAAACTTTAAATGTAATAGAGAACTTTTAAGCATTCCTGAAGAACAGATTAGAGTTGAATAAGAACTTTGAAATGGAAACAAGGGGAATTAAATAAGAATGAGAGGACCTGCAGTTGCATTTGTTCCTTTCTGAGAGTTTTTAGTTCTGGCTAGAAAAGGGAAGATTAAAGGAATTACTCCAGTAGTAATACCAAGAGGAAGCAGGCTATAGAACTTGTTCTTTCTCATGACTGGGATGTGTGAGAAAAGTATACATAAAAAAAATAATAATTATTATAGTAGTAGTCATTTATATAGCATCTACTACTATGTGCCATAATATTACTACATTTTATCCTCACAACACTGGGAGGTGGGTTCTATTATTATAATCCCTGTTTTTATATGGTGAAACTGAAGCAAACAGAGGTAAAGTGATTGTCTAGGGTCAAACAAAATAGTGTCCAATGCTAGATTTGAACTCATATCCTCCAGACACTAGATGAACCTAACTTGGAATGTGTATAGATTAAAATTAGGGAATATTGGGGAGACTGAGGCAGGTAGAAATTAGTTTCTCTCTGCAAGGAGTATTATATTTTTTTAGAGGTTTATTAAGGACTAAGGATTAAAGAATATACAAGTAAGAAACATGTGCCTAGGCCAGAGGCCTAGACAAAATAACCTCACATCATGGAAGAGACACCTCTGCTCCAAAACGGAAGTCCAAAAGAGAGCTAAAAGCTTTTGCAATCAAGTTAAATACCTTCTCAATCTCGGCCCAGGTGAGATTACAAAGCATCCTGGGGAAGTGGAGCAAGGAATTGTGGGGATTGAAGTCCAGAGTTCAAGTCCAATTTTACAGAATGGAACAAAGCAAAGTTGAATACACTTCTAGTATGGACATACACAATTTGTTATGGAAATGTATCATTCTCAGCCAGGAAACAAGTGAGAATAAGAAGAGGGGGCATTCAAGAGGCAGACAAAGCCAGCTGGGAATAATTACAAGCAAACTAAGCTTCCTCTTCCTGAAGCAGAAATAAAAAGGAAAAAGTAAAGCAAAGAGCTAGAAATTCAGATGTCCATCAATTGGGAAATGGCTTGAATTGTGGTATATGAGTATAATGAAATGTTTTTTGCACCATAAAAAAATTATGAAAACTATGAGCACCCCGAACAGATACAGTAAAATGACCAGAACCAGCCAAATTGTAATAGGCGAATAATAACCTTCTTAAAAGATCAGCTTTGAAGGACTTGACAACTCTGACCAAGGCAATGAACAATCTTTTCTCCAGAGGATCCTATCCACCTCCTGATAGATAGATGATAGACTAAAAGTATAATGGCATACAACTTGGGCATGGTGAATTTGAGTATTTGTTTTACTTGACAATGCTTATTTGTTGTGTGGTGATATTTTTACTGCCTGTTTTTGACTGAGGTTAGCAGTGTTGATATGAAAAAAAAGGCTGTTAACATTTATTTATTTACTTACTTACTTATTTTGAAATTTTTATTTAATTAGTCAATTTAGAAGATTATTCCTTGGTTATAAGAATCATATTCTTTCCCTCCCCTCCCCCATCCCTTCCCATAGCCGATGCGCAATTTCACTGAGTTTTACATGTGTCCTTGATCCGAACATATTTCCATGTTGTTGATGTTTGCACTGGGATAATTATTTAGAGTCTACATCCCCAATCATATCCCCCTCGACCCATGTAATCAAGCAGTTGTTTTTCTTCTGTGTTTCTACTCCCACCGTTTTTCCTCTGAATGTGAATTGTGTTCTTTCTCGGAAATCCCTTTGAGTTGTTCAGGATCATTACATTGCTGCTAGTAGAGAAGTCCATTACATTCAAATGTACCACAGTGTATCAGTCTCTGTGTACAATGTTCTCCTGGTTCTGCTCACACTACATCAATTCCTGGAGGTCATTCCAGTTCCCATGGAATTCCTCCAGTTCATTGTTCCTTTGAGCACAGTAGTATTCCATCTCCAACAGATACCACAATTTGTTCAGCCACTCCCCAATTGATTTAGCTCCTTATAAATTTGAGTTATTAGACCTTTGTCAGAGGTTTTTGTTATGAAGATTTTTTTCCCAATTTGTTGTTTCCCTTCTCATTTTGGTTGCATTGGTTTTGTTTGTACAAAAACTTTTTAATTTAATGTAATCAAAATTATTTATTTTACATTTTGTAATATTCTCTATCTCTTCTTGGTCTTAAAATCTTTCCTTTCCCAGAGATCTGACATGTATACTATTCTGTGTTCACCTAATTTACTTATAGTTTCCTTCTTTATATTCAGGTCATTCACCCATTCTGTATTTATCTTGGTGTAGGGTGTGAGATGTTGATCCAACCAATCTCTCCTATACTGTCTTCCAATTTTCCCAGCAGTTTTTATCAAATAGTGGATTTTGGTCCCCAAAGCTGGGATCTTTGGGTTTCTTAAACACTAGCTTGCTGAGGTTATTTACCCCAAATCTATTCCACTGATCCTCCTTTCTGTCTCTTACCCAGTACCATATTGTTTTGATGACCACTGCTTTGTAGCACAATTTGAGATCTGGTACTGCAAGGCCCCTTTCCTTCACATTTTTTTCATGATTTCCCTGGATAACCTTGATCTTTTGTTCTTCCATATGAACTTTGTTATGGTTTTTTTCTAATTCAGTAAAAAAGTTTTTTGGTAGTTTGATGGGTATGGAACTAAATAAGTAAATAAGTTTGGGGAGGATGGTCATTTTTATTATGTTAGCTCATCCTACCCATATTTTTTCAATTGTTTAGATATAGTTTTTAGTGTTCATATTGTTCCTGTGTTTGTCTTGGCAGATAGATTCCTAAGTATTTTATATTGTCTAGGGTGATTTTAAATGGAGTTTCTTTTTCTAATTCTTGCTGCTGAGATGTGTTGTAGATATACAGAAATACTAATGACTTATGTAGGTTTATTTTGTATCCTGAGGCTTTGCTAAAGTTATTGATTATTTCCACTAGCTTTTTAGTTGATTCTCTAGGATTCTCTAAGTAGACCATCATATCATCTGCAAAGAATTTTAATACTTTCAATTTTTTTTAATTGCTACTGCTAGTGTTTCTAGTACAATGTTAAATTATAGAGGTGATAATGGACATCCTTGTTTCCCTCCTGATTTTATTGGGAATGCATCTAGTTTATCCCCATTGCAGATGATGTTTGCTGATGGTTTTAGATATATACTGTTTATTATAAGGGTCAACCCCTTCTTGTTTTTCTTGATGTTGGAAAGTTGTTGTTCCTGGGCACTATTTGCCATAGCTATGGTGGTTTTTCCTTCCCTTTTCAGTCAGAAATATGAGTGAGATGGGCATGCTCTCTGTGTATGGAGCTAAGGAGCTAGGATTTTGGCTGAGGCCAGCTCTCAAGTCTCTGCAGCTTCTGCTATTTGCTGTCCCTCTCTGTGCTGTCTCCCCATGTGGGTGCCCACAGTCTGCGCTCCTCAGCCTTCTGGGGCCTCAGGTCTAGCTGCTCTCAGGGGTAAGTCCTTGGTGGTCTCAGTCAGCTTCCAAGGACCCATAGGTGCCCCTCGCTCACTCACTGATTCTAGTGCACGCTGGCTCTGACTCTGGCTGCGTAGATGGGGTCGGGGAGGGTGGATCAGCTTGTGTTTTGGTGAAAGCTTTTTCACCCCCTTATGGTGTGGAAATACCCAAATCCCATGTACCTTCAGTGCTGAGCCCTACTGCAGAGTCCCTTCGTATGTATGAATTTGCGTTTTTCTGGCTTTTTGAGGTAGTGTGTATCAGTAGGTGGTGAGGAGAGGAAGAGTCCTGCATCTAGACTGCTGCCATGTTTACCCAGAACATGGAAATATCTTTTGTAGATGTTTAAGTTCAGAATTAAAAAATAAAAGAAGAGATATCAAATGTGAAACATTTTGCAAACCTTTTAAATGCTCTGTAAATGTTAGCTACTGAACTCTTTATTATTACCACCAAGGAAAACAACATGTACACAAATAAGCAAATAGAGAAGATACAGAGTAATTCTGGGTGCAGTCAAGGAGAGAGCAATTCAATTTAACCCAACAAGTATTTATTGAACACCTGCTATTAGATAGTAGGCATTGTATTAGGTGTTGGCTAGAGGTGGAAATACAAAAATGTAATTCTTTGCCTTTAGGTCACTTATGTTCTCCAATGGAAAATAACTTTTTATTTATTTTTTTTTAAACCCTTACCTTCCATCTTGGAATTAATACTGTGTATTGGTTCCAAGGCAGAAGAGTGGTAAGGGCTCGGCAATGGGATCAAGTGACTTGTCCAGGGTCAAACAGCTAAGAAGTGTCTGAGGCCAGATTTGAACCTAGGACCTTCCATCTCTAGGCCTGGTTCTCAATTCACTGAGCTACCCAGCTGCCCCCCAAAATAGCTTTTAAACAGATATGTGCAAAATATGTAGAATAAATTAAAAGCAATTTCAGGGGAAAGAACAGAAAATTAATAACTGGTGGAATCAATGGTTTCTTTAAGCTTCTGAGCTTTGAAGGAAGTGAAGAATTTTTGGAAGTTGTCATGGAGGAAATAATAGAGGAAATACTTGAATTAAGAGGAGCTGGAAAGGCTTCCTGTGGAAGATGGGATTTTAGTTGGTTAAGGAAGCCAGGTAGAATTGAGTAGGAAGAGCATTCCAGGCATGGGAGATAGCCAGAGAAAAATCTCAGAGCTAAGAGATGGAGGATCTTGGTTTTGGAACAGCTAGTGTTAGGGGTAAAACTTATGATTGGACTGAATATATTTTTAGTTGATCACCAGGGATTTTAAAGTCAAAATCCCAATGAAATTCTCAAGTCAGAATGGAATTTTAACATGGTTTATTTACAATAGAGTAAAGATATTAAGGAAGAAAGAAAGAGAGGAAAAAGAGAGAGATACCAGGCGTGAGTTCAGAGGCCCCAGCCAAGGGAAGGGGAAGGGTAGAGGATTAAATCTAGCATGGCTTCCAGCCACAAGCCCTCCTCCAAGATGAGGGGCCTCCTTCTCTAGAGGCTTGTGCCTCCAGAAAAGTCAAGGAAAAGGGAGTAAGCCTTGCAATCACCATGTGACAGTCTAAGGGAAGCAGTTTGAGGTCTCACGCTCTAGCTCCTCCCCAGTCGAGTTCCACTGCCAACTCCCTCTCACAGGAAGTGACGGGAAATATAAAGGCAGTTCTTTACGTCATATTCTGTGTCTTACATGTACCAATGGTGGCTTAAACTTGGTTTTGGATAGCCCAGGGGGGTCAGTCAGTTGTTTCTCATTTGTCACCTGTTAGCACAGGAGGGTCATAAACCTTCCTCCCCCACACTTAATCCTTAAGTGGGGGTGTATACATTGCTAAAATTCTAAAGAATAAGCAGGGTGGAGTAAATCTAAAATTCACAAAATCCCCCCCTGGTGATGATTGGGGGACTAGTCTCCCCAATTGATCACTTAACATAATCATTTTATACCTCTAAATCTTCTAACTATTGGTGTATACAGAATTTCACCTTCTAAGAGGAAAACACAATAGAGATAAGAAGGGAATAGAAGAGAGAGATGGCAAAACCAATGTTTTGCTGGGCACATTGACAGAAACCAATTAGGGGGCAATCCCCTTTTGGCATAAGAGTGTATATTCAAAATAAATGTTCAGTCAACCTTCAGTTCAATCAACTGCACCCCAAAGTTCATTCTAGATCTTCTTGATGTTGTGTAGGTTTTTCAGGCATCTTTCTGCAAACGGTTCATTCTCTGGATTTTAGGAGTTAGCAAGCTTCTTTCCTTGAAGATCTTCCTCATAAAAAATTTTAAATCTTGGATTGTTATGAAAATACACTTGAGTACATGAGAAGGAATAAAGAGTAAGACTAGAGAAATAGAAGGGCTTAGATTATAAAGGGCTTTGAATATCAAACAGAGCATTTTGTATTTTATTCCAAAGGAAATAGAGAGCCAACAGAGGTTATTGAGTGGGGAAGTGTCATGATCAGGTCCTGCACTTTATGAAAATCACTTTTATGGCTAAATGGAAGATGGATTAGAATGAAGAGATTTGAGATAGGCAGACCCACCAGCAGGCTGTTGCAGTATTCCAAGAGTGAGATGATTAATGAGGGCCTACACCAGAGTAGTGACAGTGTCACAGCAAAGGAAGCATATTCAAAATATATTGCAGAAGTACAAATTACAGACCTTGACAACAGATTGGATATGAGAGAGTGAGAGGAAGGTGTCAAGGATGACTCCTAGGTTGTGAGCCTGAGAAACTGGGAGATTGTGTTCTCTTTAATTAATAGGGAATATAGGAAGGGGGAAGTCTTAGAGGGGAAGATAGTGAGTTCTCTTTTGGACATTTTGAATTTCAAATGTCTACTGGACATCCAGTTCAAAATGTCTTAAAATGCATTTGAAGATCTGAGATGGGAAATCATCAGAGGATGGGGCACAATAAATAGAATAATTAAAGACAATGAGAATTGAGAAAAGTCCATTGAATTTGGCAACTAAGAGATTGTTGCTAACTTTAGTTAGAGCAATTGGGGTAGAATAATAAGCTCAAAAGCCAAATTGTTGGTTGTCTCTCGAACCAAGGATGACGATTGTCTTTGTGCGTTTTTGTGCACAAAGACACCTGTGCATGAAGATTTAAGTGGAAAAGTCGATGCATAGAGACAGTCCCACTCTCTCGGCTTTGGAAGCCTGGGTCCATTGGCACTAAAAGTCGTTACACCTGGAGACTTCCTCAGCTGCATTGAATGGCCATGTTGTCTTTTGTGCTCCATCATGCCCTAAGCACTCCACAGTGCCTTGCTGCATCGCCATCTCAGCCGTTGAACCTTCTTGTTGGTTTCTTCCGCCTGTTCCGCCGAAGCAGTCTTCACATGCTGGGTGAGCAAAGCCCTAGTTCACCAGGGGTCGACGTCGACCCGATGGCTATCCTCACAAGGTTTAGCCAGCCTGTCAAAACCTTTGCCCAGGGTATGGCCGCTGCCGCATGCTAGCAGCTACTAGGAGCCACAAGTGAGAGCTGGGTGTCAGGTGAGGGTCAGTGGCTAGATAGCTGCCCTAGAAGGGCATGACAAGCCCTCCATACCAGAGATATTACCCCTCCCTGAGCACCCCATACACCCCAGAAGAAGCCAAATTATAATGGGTTAAAAATAGTGTAAGGAAAAAAAAAGGAAGCACCTGTTATAGATAGCTTGTTCTAGGAACTTAAAGAAACAGAAGAAGAGATATAGGATGGTAGTTAGCAAAGATGGAAGAATCAAGTGAGGTGTTTTGTTTTTTTTTCCAGTATGGCAGAGACATGAACATGTTTCTAGAGAGTAGAAAAAGAGCCAATAGCAGACATCGAAAATAGGTGATAGTGGGGGGATGACAGAGAGGACAGGCTGCTAGAGGAGATGAGATTGAATGGGATTGTTTGAGAAAGTAGAGGGATTTGCATTAGTAAAGAATAAGTCCACTTCTTCATGTGAGTCAGATAAAAGTCAAAGGCATCTGAGTGATAGGAGATGAGGAAAAGAGAAGAAGAGAGAAATCATAGGGAATTGCCTCAATTTTTAAAGTAAAATATAAGGTAAGATTCTCTTTTGGGTCAGTGGGGGAACCTTAGAATGTTTGTAGAGGGATGAAATGGCTTGGAAGAAAGCCACTTTGGAGTATTGGGTAGTGAGTTGGTAAGGAGGTTTGCCTAGAAGCAGTACAGGAAATTGTAATAGTAATGTATACGCCCCTTTTAAAATCTAAAATGACCTGTTGTTACCTCAATAGTCTCTTTAATAGTCTCTAAGCAAATTCATCATCTTTTCTCTAAAACTTGTTCCTCTTCATGACTTCCTTATTTTTGTTCATTGTACGAGGTCCTAATCACATTTAGAATCTCATTTTAATTCCTTCCTCTTTTCTACCCTTCCCCCTCTAAATCATACAATTTTTTTTATGTGGTAGAGATACTTTTGTTCATGTTAAAAGATGCATAAAACACAGGGGCAAATTCCTGTCAAAAGTGTTTATCACTGTCATGAAGGATGCCTAAATGGAGAAAATTATTTGTCTCTGTAGAGTGCAAAATTCTATAGCTGCTTTTATTTGTGATTGACATTGTATTAATTCTATCAAATCACTGAATGTATCATGAACTCTTCAATTAGATCTGCAACCATTGGGAAAGGTATCTACCTAAGAGGTTACAAAATAAAAGCTAAATTAATGACAGTTATGTATTTGGATATACAGTGTGGAGTTAGTCTTTTGGAATATATATTTTGGACAAACCCAATAAATTTACCAGAACTAAATGAAAGAAAAAGATGGGACTGATTGCTTTTGAAAAAGTATATAGCACTTTAAAAAGTCCCAGTATTTTCCCTGTTACTTTTTTTAAACCCATACCTTCCTAAAAATCAATACTGTGTATTGGTTCTAAGGCAGAAGAGTGGTAAGGGCTAGGCAATGGAAGTTAAGTGACTTGCCCAGGGTCACACAGCTAGGAAGTGTCTGAGGCCAGATTTGAACTTAGGACCTCCCCTCTCTGGGTCTGGCTCTCAATCCACTGAGCCACCAAACTGCCCCCTTTCCCTATGATTCTATATCACCGTTAAGTAAATTCTGGAACTCCATAATATCCAAGAAATTAAATTTGAAAATCACTCAAAGTATAGCTTCTTGATCAAATTACTAAATAAGAAAAATAGAGCATAAGTAAAATCGAATCTACTTTTTATCCCTTTGGATTATAAATACCTATTTGACTAAATTTTGATGATATTTTTATGTATTCTTTCATGCAGTTTCACTTTCATATAAAAACATGAATATACTTTCTGTTTAGACTTTTAAGTTAGGGATTTGTTAATCCAACTTCTTATTAATATGATGAAAATGTATTTGGCTTGCTTTCTTTAAAAAACAATGTAAAATTTCTTATTTTTATGCAGTATCAAATATCTAACAAATATACTTGAATTTTTATTCCTTCTCACTCCACTACACTTGCCAAGTCATTTTTAGCATTCAGTATAAGAGCTCAATTATCATATATCTTCCCTGGGGTGTCAGATTTCCATCTTCACAATTGTGTCACTATCACATGCCATCTTTAGTGTCAGATAATTATCATTGTTGATACAATTGCATTACTAGCTGACTGAGTAGACAGCTGTTAGTCATTATTGACTTGTCTAGTCACGGACTCAGTCATGCATGTAAATTTTAAGTTCTGTGGACTTGTATTTAGCCTATTAAGTAAATTCTTGGGTATTCTGAAAATTTATTATATACTTAAAATAATGATATAGTAGTAATATATAGAAACTAAATAGTAGTAAAGAAATAATAACTAATTGAATATTTTTATAGTATTTACATGTAAGCAGATTAATTTAAACACATGAACTGCCATAACTTTCAACCTCCACCTTTAAGTCTCCATCAGGATTCTTTGTTTATCCACTTATTCTCCTTTACTTTTCTCACATACATATATCTAATTATTGTGTACTGTTTTTCTGATTCTGCTTTTTTTCCTTATTTGCTAGTATCTTATAATGGGCTTTCCAAATTGTTTGATCTTTCTCATTCTTGTCAACCTTAATTATACCACAATTTATTTAAATATTTTCCTATTCTGTATATTTTGGCTAATTCCAGGTTTTTGCAATTAAAAATATGCTTGTGTGGAAATTTTGAAGAACTATCTTATTTTAATTTTTAATTTTTAGTTTATTTGTTTGTTTTATTTTATTTTTATTTAAAGATATTTTATTTTCCCAATTACATGTAATGACAATTTTCAACATACTTAATTTCTGAAATTATAAGATCCAAATTATCTTCTTCCCTCCTCACCTTGGAGATGGTAAGCAATTTTATCTGGATCATACATGTATTATCATGAAAAACATACTTCATTATTGGACATTATTGTAAGAGAATATTAATATAAAGCCAAAACCCCAAATTGAAACTGTTAATAAACTAGTATAAAAGACAGTATACTTTGATCTGCATCTGACTCCAAAAGTTCTTTCTCTGGAGGTGGATAGCATTCTTTGTCATAAGTCCTTCAGAATTGTTCCAGATCATTGTATTGCTGAGAATAGCCAAATCTTTCACAGTTGATTATCATATGATATTGCTGTTACTGTGTACAATGTTCTCCTGGTTCTGCTTTTCTTACTTTGCATCAGTTCATGTAGATCTTTCCAGCTTTTTCTAAAATCATTTCTTATCACACAATAGTATCCCATCACCATCATATGCCACAATTTGGTCAGCTATTCCCTGTTGATGAACATCTCTTCAATTTCCAATTCTTTGCTACTACAAAAAGAGCTGCTATAGATACTTTGGTACAAGTATGCCCTTTCCCCATTTTAATGATCTCTATGGTATACAGACCCAGTAGTGTACAAGATCAAAATGTATGTAGTTTTATACCACTTTGAGCATAGTTCCATGAACCCTCCTGAATGGTTGGATTAAGAACTAGCTGTTTTTAAACCTTTACTAACACTCAGGGTGTTTTCTTAGCAATGTTTTCATCAGCATTTATTAAGCACCAACATTATCCTGATTTTCTATTTAGAATACAAAGCTCCTGCTTTTTTAGAAATCAACTGGTACATGAACAAAAAAATGAGGGAGCTTTTACTAATTTATATTAAAATTTAAAGATTCCATTGCCTATCTGTGTGACCCTGAGTAAGTCATAATCCCCACTGCCTAGCCCTTACTGCTCTTCTGCCTTAGAACCAATACAAAGTATTGGTTCTAAAACAGAGTACAGATTTTACAGAAGAGGAAACTGAAGATTAAATGACTCACAAATATAGGTATCTGAGGCAAGATTTTAACTAAAGTCTTACTGATTCCAAGATTGGCATTGTACCACCTAGTTTCTAAATATAAATATAAATATTAAAAAAGTTAAATATTTCTTGCCAAAATAGCTATCTCAATGGAGGAAGACATCTCAAGCTTTCACACACCTCCACACACACAAAAAAAAATAGCACTAGACTAAATTTTCCCCCTTTTTTTTAATTTAGAAAATTTTTTCATGGTTATATGATTCATTATCCCCCCCACCTCTTTTCTCTCACCTCCCAAAGCTGACAAGCATTTCCACATATCATTGTTCAAAACCTGTTTTCCATATTATTAATATTTGCAGTAGAGTGATCTTTTAACATAAAAACCCTAATCATATCCCTATCAAACTACATGATCGATGATATGTTTTTCTTCTGCATTTTGACAGTTCTTTCTCGTAAGTTCCTCTGGATTGTCTTTGGTCCTTGCATTGTTGCTAGTAGAGGAGTCCATTACATACAATTGTACCACAGTATATCAGTCTCTGTGTAAAATGTTTTCTTGATTCTGCTCCTTTCTCTCTACATCAATTCCAGGAGGCCTTTACAGTTCACATGGAATTCTTCCATTTCATTATTCCTTTCAGCTCAATAGTATTTTATAACCATCAGATAATATAATTTGTCCAGCCATTCCCCAAACAATGAACACCCCCTCATTTTCCAATTCTTTGCCACCACAAAAAGCATAGCTATACGTATTTTTGCACAACTCTTTTTCCTTATTATCTCTTTGGGGTACAAACCCAGCAGTGCTATGGCTAGGTGAAATAGGCAATCTTTTAAAGCCCTTTGGGCATAATTCCAGATTGCCCTCCAGATTTGTTGAACCAGTTAATAGCTCCACCAGCAGTGTATTAGTTAGACTAAATTTTTAAAAGTAATCCAATGAGAAAATATATTGTAGCATCTACTACAGAATCTTTTTTTTAAAAAGCCACCCCTAGTGGAGGGGAGGGAGGGAAATAATGTGATTATTGTAACCAAGGAATAATGTTCTAAATTGACTAAATAAACTTATTCAAATAGGGGGGGAAAGCCACCCATAAACCTATACTCAATAGTAAAAAGAGTGCCTCCCAGAAAAGTCAGTGTCAGTATAGGCAAACAAGCAGAAGTTTTCTGACATGACCAGAGACTTACCCTCTACATAAGTGGAACCAACAAAAAAGCCCTAAAGATGGTTGCAAATAGTGGTGTCCTGAATCTGATTCCTAACAAGACCTGGTTATTAAATTTTCATTTTGGGCATTTACATGTAAGAAATCATCAAATAATACAGATCTGAGTTTGAATGATTTCTTTGTTGTTGATTGTCTAGAAAGAAAGTAATGAAGAAAATGTTAATATTGCAGATTAAATTTAAGTGTCTTCCACACATTTTTTTTGTGCCAGTTATTAAACATTTAAAGCTCACCCTTGACTAAAAATCCACAGCAGGGGCTTTGGAACTAAGTGACTGAGCTGTAGCAACCTACACAAGGGATGGCCATACTCTGACAATGACCCTGCAGAACCAGATTTTCTGAAGGCCCTACATTCTTATCTTGATGCCTTAGAGAAGCCAGTATATATGGTACTCTAAAGTTCAAAGATCCAGGTGACACTGAAATATACTGGCATTCACCTTTTAAAATTTTATTTATTTAATTAAATAATTTGTAATATTTTTCCATGGTTATATGATTCATGTTCTTTCTTCTCCCTCCTTCCTCCCCCTCCCAGAACTGATGAGCAATTCCACTGGTTTTTACATGTATCATTGTTCAAAACCTATTTCTATATTAATATTTTCAGTAGAGTGATCATTTAAAGTCAGCATCTCCAGTCATATCCCCATAAAACCATGTGAATCAGTCATGTTTTTCTTCTTCATTTCTACTGCCACAGTTCTTCCTCTGGATGTGGACAGTGTTCTTTCTCATAAGTCCCTCAGAATTGTCCTGGATCACTGCATTGCTGCTAGTAGAGAAATCCATTACATTCAATTATGCCACAGTGTATTAATCTTTGTGCATAATGTTCTTCTGGTTCTGCTCCTTTTGTTTTGCATCTGTTCCTGGAGGTCTTTCAAATTCACATGGAATTCCTCCAATTTATTATTCCTTTTAGCACATAGTATTCCATTAGCAACAGATACCACAATTTGTATAGCCATTCCCTAATCGATGGACACCTCCTCTTTTTCCAGTTTTCTGCCACTACAAAGATCATGGCCATAGATATTCATCTCTTTGGGGTACAAACCAGCAGTGGTATGGCTGGGTCAGAAGGTGGGCATTCTTTTAAAGCCCTTTGGACATGATTCCAATTGCCTTCCAGAATGGTTAGATCAATTCACAACTCTACCAGCAATGCATTAGTGTTCCAACTTTGCCTCATCCCCTCCAACATATATTACTTTCCTTTGCTATCATGTTGGCCAATCACTGGCATTCACTTTGGGAAGTCGAGGACAGCAAGAAATCCAGGTAACCAAAATGAAGACCAAGCAGGACTTATTTCCTCACTCTACTTGAAAAACAAAAACAAAACAGCATGAGGAATCTGGCCCAAATACAAAGCCTCAATTCAGGAACTAAAGCTAAAGATACAAGAGAAGAAAATACTGACTACTATAAAAAATTACAGTTGATCCAGAAATACCCAAAAATCCAACCAGGAAGTAAAGAGTAACTCCATAATAACCAAATACAGACTTAAATGGTGGGAAATGGATTTTCCACTAGAACTACATGAAATACTTAGAGATAAGCAAGATTTTTTAAAAATGAAATAAAAGCCCTAAAGGAAAGAATTGATAAGAGAATTAATAGATTAGGAGAAAAGGTAGTTAAATGGACTTCTGTACTAGCAGTAATGCATTGGTCCAAGACAATTTTGAGGGACTTAAGAGAAAGAACGCTATTCATATCCAGAGAAAGAACTTAGGAAGTAGAAATACTGAAGAAAAACAACTGCTTGATCATATGGTTCGATGGGGATATAATTGGGGATGTAGACTCTAAACGATCACCCTAGTGCAAATACTAATAATATGAAAATAAGTCTTTATCAATGACACATGTAAAAACTCAGTGGAATTGCTCATTGGCTATAGGAGGAGGGAAGAGAAAGATCATGATCCATGTAACCATGGAATAAAATTCTAAATTAATTAAAAAAATAAACTTAAATTCTTAAAAGAAAGAAAAACCAGAACTGAATAAGAACTCTGAAATGAAAAAAAAAAAAGATCAAGCAAAGCCTAGAAAGGCAAATTTATTTCAGCATTTGGAAAGAACTAAATGATAATGAAGTACTGACAGTCGAATGGAGAAGAAACAAGTGTCTTTCCTGAAACTTATTGAGTTAAATAAGAAAAATAGATCCTGGAAATGGATGAAAATTGTTCAGATGGTTTTGGAGGAGAAAGAAAAAGGAGAATAATAGAAATACACTGATACTGAAAGATGAACAGTCTGTGGTTAAGAGGTAGATTAAGACCAGAACAGGAATAATTGCAAGCCAAACAAACTTATTGATATCATGAAGGAGGCACTTAAAGAAAAAGCAGAAACTGAATGCCTATTGCCTGATGAATGGCTTCATTCAAATTATGGCATATTAATTAAATGGAGTATTATTGTACCATAATAAATACTGAAAGAGACAATTTCAGAAAATCTTGGGAAGAAGACTTTTTTGAACTGAAGATTCATGGTGAAATAAGCAGAACTAAGTGAATAATTTATATAATAAAATTTTAAAGAAAAAACAATTTGGAAGAACTTAAGCAATGACCAGTCTATGGACACCTTCAGAATACTACTGTGATGATGGATATTATCGACTTCCTGAAAGACATATGACAGTCATGGTACAGAAAGAAAAATATAATTTCAAACATTGTCTGCATACGGATTTGTTTTATTCTAAAATATTATTTGTTATAAGAATTCCTTCAAAGAACAGTTAATCCCAATACTATACAAACTATTTGACATAATAAGCAAAGAGGGAGTTCTACCAAACTCCTTTTATGACACAAACATGATACTGATTCCAAAACCAAGCAGGTCAAAAACAGAGAAAGAAAACTATAGACCAATCTCCCTAATGAATATAGATGCAAAAATCTTAAATAGGATACTAGCAAAAAGACTCCAGCAAGTGATCAGAAGGGTCATCCACCATGATCAAATAGGATTTATACCAGGGATGCAGGGCTGGTTCAATATTAGGAAAACCATCCACATGATTGACCACATCAACAAACAAACCAACAAGAATCACATGATTATCTCAATAGACGCAGAAAAAGCCTTTGATAAAATACAACACCCATTCCTATTAAAAACACTAGAAAGCATAGGAATAGAAGGGTCGTTCCTAAAAATAATAAACAGTACATATCTAAAACCATCAGCTAATATCATCTGCAATGGGGATAAACTAGATGCATTCCCAATAAGATCAGGAGTGAAACAAGGATGCCCATTATCACCTCTACTATTTGACATTGTACTAGAAACACTAGCAGTAGCAATTAGAGAAGAAAAAGAAATTGAAGGCATCAAAATGGGCAAGGAGGAGACCAAGTTATCACTCTTTTCAGATGACATGATAGTCTACTTAAAGAATCCTAGAGATTCAACCAAAAACCTAATTGAAATAATCAACAACTTTAGCAAAGTTGCAGGATACAAAATAAACCCACATAAGTCATCAGCTTTTCTATATATCTCCAACACAGCTCAGCAGCAAAAACTAGAAAGAGAAATCCCATTCAAAACCACCTTAGACAAAATAAAATACCTAGGAATCTATCTCCCAAGACAAACACAGGAACTATATGAACACAACTACAAAACACTCTCCACACAACTAAAACTAGACTTGGACAATTGGAAAAACAATAACTGCTCATGGATAGGACGAGCTAATATAATAAAAATGACCATCCTACCCAAACTTATTTATCTATTTAGTGCCATACCCATTGAACTCACAAAATATTTCTTTACTGATTTAGAAAAAAACATAACAAAATTCATTTGGAATAACAAAAGATCAAGGATATCCAGGGAAATAATGAGAAAAAAAACATATGATGGGGGCCTTGCAGTCCCAGACCTTAAACTATATTACAAAGCAGCAGTCATCAAAATAATTTGGTACTGGCTAAGAAACAGAAAGGAAGATCAGTGGAATAGACTGGGGGAAAGCGACCTCAGCAAGACAGTATACGATAAACCCAAAGATCCCAGCTTTTGGGACAAAAATCCACTATTCGATAAAAACTGCTGGGAAAATTGGAAGACAGTATGGGAGAGATTAGGAATAGATCAACACCTCACACCCTACACCAAGATAAATTCAAAATGGATGAATGACTTAAACATAAAGAAGGAAACCATAAGTAAATTGGGTAAACACAGAATAGTATACATGTCAGACCTTTGGGAGGGGAAAGACTTTAAAACCAAGCAAGACATAGAAAGAATCATAAAATGTAAAATAAATAATTTTGACTACATCAAATTAAAAAGCTTTTGTACAGACAAAACCAATGTAACTAAAATCAGAAGGGAAACAACAAATTGGGAAAAAATCTTCATAGAAACCTCTGACAAAGGTTTAATTACTCAAATTTATAAAGAGCTAAATCAATTGTACAAAAATCAAGCCATTCTCCAATTGATAAATGGGCAAGGGACATGGATAGGCAATTCTCAGATAAAGAAATCAAAACTATTAATAAGCACATGAAGAAGTGTTCTAAATCTCTTATAATCAGAGAGATGCAAATCAAAACAACTCTGAGGTATCACCTCACACCTAGCAGATTGGCTAACATTACAGCAAAGGAAAGTAATGAATGCTGGAGGGGATGTGGAAAAGTTGGGACACTAATTCATTGCTGGTGGAGTTGTGAACTGATCCAACCATTCTGGAGGGCAATTTGGAACTATGCCCAAAGGGTGATAAAAAAATGTCTACCCTTTGATCCAGCCATAGCACTGCTGGGTCTGTACCCCAAAGAGATAATGGACAAAAAGACTTGTACAAAAATATTCATAGGTGCGCTCTTTGTGGTGGCCAAAAATTGGAAAACGAGGGGATGCCCATCAATTGGGGAATGGCTGAGCAAATTGTGGTATCTGTTGGTGATGGAATACTATTGTGCAAAAAGGAATAATAAAGTGGAGGAATTCCATGGAGACTGGAACGACCTCCAGGAAGTGATGCAGAGCAAGAGGAGCAGAACCAGGAGAACATTGTACACAGTGACTAAAACACTGTGGTATAATCGAATGTAATGGACTTCTACATTAGTGGCGGTGTAATGTTCCTGAACAATCTGCAGGGATCTAGGAGAAAAAACACTATTCATAAGCAAAGGATAAACTATGGGAATAGAAACACCGAGGAAAAGCAACTGCCTGAATACAGCGGTTGAGGGGACATGACAGAGGAGAGACTCTAAACGAAACTCTAATGCAAATATTATCAACATAGCAATGGGTTCAAATCAAGAACACATGTGACACCCAGTGGAATCACGCGTCGGCTATGGGGGTTGGGGGGAGGAAAAGAAAATGATCTTTGTCTTTAATGAATAATGCTTGGAAATGATCAAATAAAATATTATTTAAAAAAAAGAATAATGAAATGGAAGAATTCCACGTGAACTGGAAAGACATCTAGGAATTAATGTAGAGTGAAAGGAGCAGAACCAGGAGAACATTGTACCCAGAGACTGATACACTGTGGCACAATTAAATATAATGGACTTCTTTACTAGCAGCAATGCAGTGATCCAAGACAATTCTGAGGGACTTATGAGAAAGAACACTGTCCACATCCAGAGAAAGAACTGTGGGAGTAGAAACACAGAAGAAAAACAAATGATCATTCATGTGGTTCAGTGAGGATATTGACTTTAAATGATCCCTCTATTGCAAATATTAATAATGTGGAAATAGGTTTTGAACAATGACACATGTAAAATCCAGTGGATTTGCTTGTCTGTTCTGGGAGGGAGGAGTGAGGAGAGGAGGGAAATGTAACTGTGGAAAAATATTCTAAATTAAACAAATGAATAAATTTTTAAAAAAGAATGTTGTCCACCTCCAGAAAAAGAACTGTGGGAGTAGAAAAACAGTTGCTTGATCACATGGTTTGGTGGGAATATGAATGATGATGTAGACTGTAAATGATCACTCTATTGCAAATATTAATGACATGGAAAATAGGTCTTGATCAATAATACATGTAAAACCCAGTGGAATTGCCAATTTGCTATGGGAGAGAGGAGGGAAAGAACGTGAATCATGTAACATGGGGAAAAAATATTCTAAATTAATTAAATTTTAAAAAATTTAAAAAGAAAAGGAAAAAAAATCCTGTCTTAAAAACTAGAACTTGGTAAATGGAAGCTAATGATTCTATGAGACATCAAGATACAATCAAAGGGAAGTCCTACGTTCAAATTTGGCCTCAGATACTTTCTAGCCATGTGATCCTAGGCAAGTCACTTAACCTTCAGTGCTTAGCTCTTACCACTCTTTTTGATTCCAAAACAGATGGTATAGGTTTAAAAAAAAATGATACAATCAAAGTCAAAAGAACAAAACAAAAAAAAATTAGAAGAAAATGTGAACTATCTCATGGGAAAAACAACTGACATGTAAAATAAATTCAGGATAAGTAATCTAAGAAATATTGGACCACACGAAAGCCATGATCATGGGAGGGAAAGGGAGATGTGATGATAAAAAAAAATAAATGGGGGAAAATGAGGATGAAGTAATACACAGTAATGATAATGGTGCAAGAAATTTTTATAAGTCTCTTTAATAAAGGTCTCATTTCTCAAGTACACACAAATGAGTTGAATGTATTTTAATGTATTTTGTATTTTTGTATTTTAACAAATTTGTCCCCGGTTGTTAAATGGTCAAAAGATATGTACTAGCAATTCTCAAAGTAATTAAAGCTTTAAAGCTCTCTCTCTCTCTAGTCAATGCAAAAAAAAATGTCCTAAATCACTATTTACTAGAGAAGTGCAAATTAAAATAATTGAAGTACCTCCCCATAACTGTCAGATTGGGTATTATGACAGAAAAGGAAAATGATGAAACTTGGAGGAAATGTGAAAAATTGAGAATTAATGTACTGTTGGGGGAGTTATGAATTGATTCAGTCATTCTGGAGAGCAATTTGGACCTATGCCCAAAGTCCTATAAAACACTACATATCCCTTGACCCAGCAATACTTATTAATAGGTTTGTAGTCCAAAGAGATAAAAAAGGGGAAGGACCTATATGTACAAAAATATTTAAAGCAGCTCTTTTTGTGAGAGCAAAGAATTGGAAAGTGAAGGGAACACTCAACTCAGAATTGTTGAGTGAGTTACAGTATGTTATTGTAATAGAATACTGTTGTGCTGTAAAAAATAAGGAGTGGGAGGAGCTCAGGAAAATCTGGAAATACTTAAACTGAAGCAGAGTGAAGTAAGCAGAACCAGAACACTGAACATAGTGACAGGAATACTGTACAGTGAACAACCGTGAATAATTTAGCTATTCTCTGCAATACAAGGTTTCAAAACAATCCCAAAAGGTAAAAAAATGCCATCTGCTTCCGAA
Organism: Monodelphis domestica; assembly: GCF_027887165.1. NCBI lineage: Eukaryota > Metazoa > Chordata > Mammalia > Didelphimorphia > Didelphidae > Monodelphis > Monodelphis domestica. The sequence continues at coordinate 92,241,699 of NC_077230.1, read as the reverse complement.
GAAAGAACTGATCATCCAGACCAAAGCAGGCTCTTAGAATTTTTCTTTTTTGTTATAGAGTTGTTTTCCACTAAAGGATTGATATGGGAAGATTTTTTTTATTTGATTGTGAATAGATCATAAAATCTATTTTAGAATGCTTACCATCTCAGTGTGGGGCAGGGAGGGAGAGAATTCAAGACTAAAAATTTTTTAATCTTTTTAAAATATTGGAAATTATTTTAACATGTAATTGAGAGGAAAAGAAAAGTTAAAAAAATTTAATGCCATTTCTGACTTTGCACTAGCAATATATAACTAATTAAAATGCATTTCTTCTCAGCCATGAAGAATTGTACTTAAGTCGTCCATATGGAGCCCTTGATTCTGGTTTTAATAGTGTGGACAGTGGTGATAAGAGGTGGTCAGGGAATGAAGTAAGTAATTTTTTTTTAACATATTCAGAGATAGAAGAATAAGAAAAAAATGGAATGTTTTTGAAGTAATAAAACTAAAATTATTTTCACTATGCAACATGAAGTACTTATAAACAGGTATTAAAAGCACACATACATGTACAAAGAAACAAAGTACAAAATGGTCTGAGTATAGGACATACTTCCCCAAACCTCCAGTCATGCTTGCATAAAACAAAGAGTTCTATAATTGAATTATGAAAGAATAAAAGTCAAAGTGACAAAGAAAATAGTCATAATAAAAATTAATCTTGTCAAGTATTGTAATAATGTGAGAATATTTAAATGAACTGATATCAGATAGAGAAAAATCAGAACATTATACACAATAATTAGAATAATGTGAATAAAAAATACTAAAAATCTTCAACTCATTAAATATGACTAGTGGTGAAACATTTCACTAGTTTTTGTAGAGTGGAGAGAATATATCAATGCAGAATATTATATACAAAGACATGGTTGCTGTTTTGGTTGCTTTTTCTTATTTATGATTTTGTTGTAAGGGGGTGGTCAGTGGGAAGCATATTGGAAAGTGACTGTAGCATCCAAAAACAAAGTTGTAAGTAAAACTTTTAGAACCTACATATATCTCTATTTGTATGGAAAGATGTAAAAAAAAATTACTACTTTTACATGGTAATTTTACATCTTTTTTTCAAAGGAGAGCTATATTTTTTATTTTATTTCAGCATATTGGCCAGCTAATAGTCAGGAGCCTCCATTTGAACAAATAACCTAATTTGAACTAATTTAGAGTATACTTTTTTTTAATCCTTACCTTCCATCTTTGGATTGATTCTAATGATCAGTTCCAAGGCAGAACAGTAAGCACTAGGCAATTGGGGTTACAGTGACTTGTCCAGGATCACACAGCTGGAAAGTATCTGAGACCAAATTCAAATCCAGGACCTCCCATTTCTGAACCTAGCTTTCTATCCACTGAGTCACCTAGCTGCCCCTTAGTACGTACGCTTAACTACTGTCCTCAAAATATCACAATCTGATTTAAACACCTTTATGTGTGAAAGAAAAAACTTCATAAAATGACTATTACTGTTTCATTAATTTGAATACAATTAGATCCAGAAAGCATTAGGTAGATTTTCCAGAATTCTCTTGTTAAAGGGTTAAGGAAGGAATGAAACAAGCCTTTATTACTTGCCATATTCCAGGCATTGTGCTAATCACTTTAAAAATATTAACTCTTCTGATCCTCACAGCAGTCCTGGAAAAGTGGGTGGTATTATTTGCTCCATTTTTACAGTTGGACAAATTGAGACAGATGGAGGTCAAGCAATTTTATATCAGGCCAAATTTGAATTTGTGTTCCTCACTACAGAGGAACACTCTTATCAATTAGGCCACATACCTTCCTCTAATTGGTTAGCTGGTAATGTAGTTTACTTCCTTCAATAGCTAGTATGAGCCAGAATCTTTGAAATCTGTGTTATTCTTTGGGCTAATATTGCCAAAACACTGAAAGTTTCAGGGATTGGGGTCCTTTTAGGGAGAAACTTTATTGCTACCCTTTAGAGACAAGAACTGGATGTTTAAGCTTTCCAATAGGTTCAATAGTTTACTAAATGTTTGTTTTATTTATTAGGTTATACTGTGTACAGAGCACTAAAATTTAAGGGAAGTACAAAGAGAACATTGCCTTGCTCATAGAGGGCAATTTAATTTGATCTCTGTCTTCCTTCCTTTCTCATTTTACCTTCCCTGCTACATGTGTACTCTTCTTTCTTGAGTCTCCCATCTCCCTTTCAAGTACCTCTCCCAGAGCAGATCAGCAATCTCTCTGCCTTCCCAGCAAAACCTTTTATTCTAGGCCATCTACCAGTTTAGATGTGTTGTCATTTCTGGTTCCACAGAACCTTAGGGAAGGAGTTGTGTGAAACTGCTATCTCTTCCATCAACCATTGAAGAAAAGGAATTTTTAATTCTTTTCTGTGGTCAAGGAGAAAACTCTGTAGATAGTGTAGGACAGGAATGTCATACCTGGTCCATATGTGGGCCACCCTGAACCAGATTAAAATGTAATTGGGAAATGTTTAATAATTCATTTATGGTTTTCTGAAGGAATCCATTTCTATTTGAGTCTGACACTCAAATAGGAGCTGATTGGAGCACAAATATTGGCAAGGTGGTTTTAGAGCAGAGTTTCTAGGTGATAGTTAACTATTTAGGGAGAGGAAAGAAAAGTAAAACTGAATGAGTATTTGTTTCCAGCTGATGGGATTGAAAAAAGAGTCTACCTCACAACCACTTATCTTCAAGAATGAAGATTCTAAGAGTAACCTGGTACCAGCTTGGTGGATAGAATGCTAGGCCTGGAGAGAAAAGGACTTGAGTTCAAATTTGCCCTCAGGTGCTTCCAAGCTATGTGATCTTGGGCAACTCACTTAAACCCCTTTGCCTAGCCCTCACCCTTCTGTCTTAGAGTGTTTACCAGGACAGAGAGTTTAAAAAAAAAATCAACATTCTAAATACATTTTTATAATTTTTTCTTTATTTTTGTTTTATCCAGTGACTAATATTGCAATAGTATTGATTTCTGTTTTTCAAGGTAAATCTATTAGATTTCACCCTTTTTTATTTTCTTGGGCTGCCATGGGGACTCAGCCACCATGGGCCTTGGTGACTCAATGGATAGCAAGCCAGGCCTAGAGATGGGAGGTCCATCCTGGGTTCAAATGTGACCTCAGATACTTCCTAGCTGTGTGACTCTGGGCAAGTCACTCAACCCCCATTGCCTAGTATTTACTGCCCTTCTGCCTTAGAACCAATACATAGTATTGAAGGTAAGGATTTAAAAATAAAGATATAAATTAAAAAATGTTTCTGATTTTTTAACAATTCTTTTAAAAATGGACTTTTGTAACAAAAGTGTATACCCAAGTTGGACATTGGTTTTGTTTGTTCATATATTTGACTATGTCTTATAAACACAGTTTTCAATTCACATTTAGTTACTAATCAATGCTTTATATGTTTATGACTAAAGTTAGAAATAATATTTCTTTATTTTCTTTAATATTTGTAAAGCCTACAGATGAATTTTCAGATTTACCTTTGCGTGTAGCAGAGATTACTAAAGAACAGAGACTGAGAAGAGAAAGCCAGTATCAAGAAAATCGAGGCAGCATAGTGGTAACAAATGGTGGAGGTAAGTATACATTGATAACATCTAAATTATTCAATCCTGTTTCTCCACACCCAGAACTTCTTACATCTCCTTCACTTTTTACTCCTTCCTGTAGTTTCTTCTCTATCCCTCCAGTCTTTTTCTTTTCATTTTTCATTTTAGAAACTTGTTTATAGATTCCATGTATAGCAGGACCATGATATAATTTTAATTATTGTTTCTTTCGATCTTCTTTTAAATACTTTTTTTCTTTTCATATTTTTCATGCCCTTTACTGTCTGGAGGAAAATTCTAAAAATAAAACCTTTGTTGTGTACACATAAAATGTATACATTTTAATCTTCTTTTAGCTTCAATGAAACTTGCATCAAAAACCTAGCCAAGTGGCAGTAATTTTTGGACCATATTTAGAAAAAAATGTGACAGTTAACTCTGTTGTATTTTAGTTTAATCACATCCCCTCCCCCCCAAAAAATTTTCCCCTTTCAGAGCATTTGGATCTTATCTTATTTAATCCAGTAATTAAAAAGTAACAATTGCTTTGGGTCAAAGATTAGTTAAAAGGGATTCCCTGATTCCCTTCTCCCAAGTAATCTTCATGGTAACCCATTTGTTTTACCATTCTATTCATGTATCATTTATCTAGAAAATTTGTTGGATCATTAAATCCCATGACTTAAAGATGAAAAGGCCTTAGAAGCCTTATTATATTATTTTACAAATAATGAAACTGAGGTCTACTGAAATAATATTGTAAGGGGTAAAATTATGGTTGGACTGAATATTTAAGAGTATGGTCTCCAGGAATTTAATTACTTAATTCCAAATGAATTACTCAAGTCAGAATGACTTCTATGGTAGTTTATTTACAAATATGGAGAGTGAAAGTAAGGAAAATGACAGACAGACAGACAGACAGACAGACAGATAGACAGACTCTAGCCTAGTTGAAACCAGGCAGGGCTTCAGAGACCCCAGCAAAGGGGTGCACAGAGGATTAATTAAACAAGGCCTCAGGCCACGAGGCCTCCTCCAAGAAGAGGGGCCTCTGCAGAGCCTAGTGCCTCCAAAAAAGCCAAGGAAAGGGAGTTGGCCTTTTTCACTCACCCACATGTCAGCCCAAAGGGAAGCAGTCTGAGGTCTCAAGCCTGACCTCCTCCAAAACCAAGTTCAAAGGGGAAGACCTCCTCACAGGAAGTTACCACCAAATATAAAGACCATTCTTTGCATCACTTCCTATGCTTTTGGTACACTTTTATGTGTAGCAATGGTGGCTTTAACTTTGCTTCAGACTTCCCAGGGTGCAGTGATTTGTTTTTGATTTGTCACTTGCTGCTAATCACTTAAGGATTAATTAATTAATTAATTATACATTCAATTTGTATTCATTCAAATGTATACAATTAATTGTAAACATACAATTAATTAAATATCAGTTCCTGGTGGCTAAAATCTAAAGAATAAATAGGGGAGAGTTAATCTCATCTTTACAATCATTTTGTTCTCTTTTCCTTTTATCCACAAATTATTGCATTTTATAAGTTGGTTATATCTAAAATGATCTCTTTGGGGAAACTGGTGGGGGGGAAGGGGGAGAATGTATTAATTAGAGTTTTGAGCCCTTGAACTTCATCCCCCAGAAGTCCTTCAGTATTTCCCAGAATTCCACTCCTTTCTCTACCACCTTACATGGTTGCGTTTGTATATAGTTTGGTGGCTCCTCCCTTTCACTCTTCTTGATCAAGATCGTGGTCAAGCTAGGCAGGTTTTTACTCTAGTTTTTTATTTCAAGGTGTTATTAATAAATCTTATAATTATAATAACTTGAGTTATTTTGTATTAATTTTAATTCTTACAATATCAAGTGTACTTGTTCATATTTTCACTGTTGAAGACGACCCAAAATGACATTTACATGATGCTTTTCAGGAAATTGATACGAAAATGGACTCTTCTTTGTGTTTCCTAAATTTTTTTCTCCCCACTTCTTTTCAGTGCTAGTTTCTTTTTTTGTTTTCTAAACATTACCACTACCCCATATCATATGTGTAATAATAAATGGGTAATAGTCTATAGTTTTAACAGTTATTTCTTGTGATATTATTTTGGCTTATCATTGACTAGGGCTAGTCTGGCAGAGACGAGCAAAGTGATATAATTTTTATAGTTTAATTTTTCTGTGAGAGAGGTGTGACAAGGAAATCACTTTTAAAAGACTGATATATATTAATTTAAGGTCGCCAAGGAATTCAGCTATGTAATTCCTAAATGAAAACTCAAGTCAGCCGTCAACCTTTTATAGAGTTTAATTACAGACAGGAGGAAGAAAGGAATTAGAAATAGAGAGAGAGAGGGAGAGAGAAAGGGGAGAGAAGGGAATAGGGCTTAAATACCCCTTCTGTTTAGGCTGGGCCAAAAGGCCCAAGCCCTTAGATAGCTGGGGCAAAGAAAAGAGATCAGTCCCTATCACTCACGTGACCAAAATGGAGAAACAGTCTCAGAGGCCCCCACCTTCAGCTTCCTTCAGAGCAAGCTTCTCAGAGCACCTCTCCAAACACCCAGAGCCAAAACTCTCCAACCACCCCCCAGTCCTCAGACCCCTCTCCCTTTAAGGAAACCATCCAAGTTCCCTCCCCTCAGTTCTCACATCTACCAATCACTGTCCATCATTTTCCCTGTGCCAATGGTGGCTCTAGCTTAACCCAGGACCGCCCAGAGGTCTGGGCTTTGCACATGTCTGTTGGAGGTCATATTCTCAAATAATTAAATTTTGATCTATGCTGCAGCCCTTCCTAAATCCTGTTAGGACTGAGTGGGGTGGAAATTGTATTTTCCAAGACCTGATTCTGTCATTCCAAATATCTCTATTGTATCAATTCTAAAATCAATCATGACTCAAAGAAATTCCTATTCTGTGCTTAAGCATAGGTCAAAGCCCTTTCCATTGTTCAGCAAAAGGTTTCTGTCCTAAAGTAATCTTAAGAAGGGAGGAGAAGGAACCTCCCATGCCAGTGGGGTTCCCATTCCAATACACTATCAGTAAGAAATTTTCCAAGTATGAAATTTCCCAATGGTGAAATTTCCAACATTTATAAGTCTAAGAAATTTTAAGGTTTACAGAGGAATCTTTCTTTGTGTTAGTAAAATTGTGAAAATTTAGAAATTTGTTTTTTTATGTTAACTTAATTTGGTGGAGTACCAGAATTTTGGACCTGTGATAAACTTGTTTTGTGGAAATTGAAATGTGGAATTATTTTTAAAACAATCAAAAACATTTAAGTAAAAGGGTAATATATTTCCTTTATGTTCTGTTATTTAACTATTCTTCTAAAATGTGCCCCCAAAGTTTGACTTAAAAAGATAGGCTGATTACCACTTGGAAGAATTAATGCCCTATTAACTTTTTTTTTCCTGTGTAAGATGGTATTTCAGCCAGTGGCTGCTCCCAGGCAACCCAAGTACCTAGATTTAGAAAGCCTGAGCTAACAATTCACATTATATATTGAACCTCAAATCTGGCTATAGAGACTTCTCTCAAGCACTGGGACCAAGACGGCTGCTCCCAGGCCTATGTCTCTTAATAATGCTATCTGACTTTGATTTCAAACACTAAGATGTTTATTTAGTAAGATAAAAGATAGAGTAGGTGGGAGGGCTAGGAAATTCCCTAATTGCTAGATTGCTAACTGTTCCCAAAATCCACTGGTTCCTCACGGATCCACTTCAGCGTTCAACAGAATTGAACCTACACTTACTTCCTCCATAACTAAAAATTCCCAACCCTTCCTGCTTCGAGCTGCTTAACTCTATAGCCACTTCCAAACAGTGTTGGTTTAAGAATAGAGTAAGTTGCTGGATCAAGGAAGAGACCCTAATGGCTGGGTCACTGCAGATACAGGTCAAGCCTGTGGAGGCAGTCTCTCAGACTTTTCAAGGTCAGTTTCTTCTTCAGGCAGATCAAGTTGTTGTTATATAGATCAGGCACTGCTAGAAATATCTTTCAGCCACGGCAGAAGGTAAAATCACTGAACAGGCTTCTTCACAGGAACATGGATAGATTCAGAGGAGACCAAGAAAGTGTAAGAGCTCACTCTCTCAGTTTTCCCCCTCCCAGTTCTCCCTGTGTTACAAAGTCCAACCATCAACTTCTTATCCAGCCCTCTCTCCAAAATTCCATTTCTTGCCCCTCTGACATTTTTCATTCCATGCACACTTGTTAGATTTAAATTAGTTTTGAGCATTAAATAGTTGTAGATAAGAGAGTGGGAGCCATAAACTGTGATAATTAAAATGTTTGGGAGCAAGGGAAATATATAACAATTATGACCGCTGAAATATGTTTTCTACTGTGTCTTGGTTTTAGGAAATGCTTCCGGCCATCTGTTTAGTTGATCTACTATGACCAGACAAAATTTATAACGTTCAGCCTTTGGCATTGTTATGAAATATATCTGTAGATGTTCAAAAGGTGTGTAAGCCAGAGGACGTCCCCCAAAAGCTTTTCCACAATATGCATGTTGGTTATATGCCTGGCAAATAGAGCAGGCTGAACATACTTTAGAGGATATAGTAGTTATATCAGGGGCTATCCATACTCTCTTGACAGAGTCCATGATGCCCTGGGTGCCAAAATGACCATTTTTGTGAATAGATTGGCAAATTTGGTTATAGAAACTTCTAAGGAGCAGGGGTTTTCCTTCAGATGACACCCATACTCCATTAATCTGTTTTGCTTTAAATTTTTGTTTCCATTTTTCCTCTCCTTTTCATTATAGGAAAGTGGTAAATTTAAATCATTAGTAGTTGTTAATGTTAAAATTAATTCAGGTCCTTCTGTGGCTGCTAGCTTTGCAGCGGCATCTGCTCGATCATTTCCTCTAGAGACAGGGTCAGTGCCACCTGTATGGGCAGAACAATGAACTACAGCTAGGGCTTCAGGAAGCTGGAGAGCAGAAAGAACTTCATTAATAATTTCCGCATTAGCTATAGATTTTCCAGCTGAGGTTAAAAATCCTCTTTGGAGCCATAGCATTCCGACTGAGTGGCAAATGCCAAAAGCATATCTAGAATCCGTATAAATTATTGCCTTTTTATCCTTGGCAATTATACAAGCTTGTTTTAGAGCTATGAGTTCTGCTCCTTGAGCGCTAATGTTAGAAGGTAGTGAAGCTGACCATTCAGTGGCAAATTCTGAGACTACGGCAGCTCCAGTGTAACGTATGCCATCCCTCATAAAAGAGGAACCATTGGTAAATAAAATCATATCTGCATTGTCTAAGGGAGTGTCCAAGAGATTATCTCGAGGCTTTTCTGCCGTGGACTCTAATGTTTCACAGTTATGTAATGGTTCTCCTGAAGTAGGTAAATCTGGAAGCAAGGTGGCAGGGTTAAGAGTTGAACAGCGTTTCAAGGTAATATTTTCACTATTTAATAAGGTTATTTCATACCTTGTAATTCTCTGATCCGAGAATGCCTGTGTTCTATGTTTTATCAATAATGCTTCTATCTCATGTGGGCACATTATTGTTAATGGACATCCCAATACTAAATCAACGGTTTTTGTTACTAGTAAGGCTGTAGCAGCTACTCCTCTAAGGCATGGTGGTGCTCCTGCTGCTACTGGGTCTAGTTGGGCAGAATAATAAGCAATTGGGCGCTGAGAAGGTCCCAAAGTCTGAGTTAACACGCCAGAGGCTACTCCTCTTCGCTCATGCACATATAAAGTAAATGGCTTGTTGTAATCTGGGATGCCTAGAGCAGGGGCAAACATGATAGCCTTTTTTAGATCTGATAAAGCTGACAAGTGTTCAGGCTCTAATTTGAGGGGTTCAGGAACCGAATCCTTTGTTAATGCTATAAGGGGTTTAGTAATTTCCCCGTAGCAAGGAATCCATTGTCTACAAAACCCTGTTGCTCCTAAAATTGCTCTCAGCTGTTTCTTAGTGGTAGGAGCACTCAACTTTTCAATATTCTCAATTCGTTTTGGAGAAATATAACGAGCACCTGCAGTCAAGATGAATTCCAAATATTCTACTTTTTGGAGACACCACTGAACTTTATCCTTAGAAATTTTATGTCCTCTTTTGTGCAATTCCAAAAGAAGGTGTTTGCTATCTTCTTGACATGTTTTTGCATCTGTTGAAGCCAAGAGTAGATCATCTACATATTTGATTAATTTGCTATTTTTAAATGTTATATTGTCTGTGTCTTGGCTCAAAATTTGCTCAAATAAGCTCGGACTTTCGACATAACCCTGTGGCAGCCGACACCAGGTATATTGTGAGCCATTCCAGGTGAAAGCAAAAATATGCCTGAAGTTCTCATGTATAGGTATGGAAAAGAAAGCTGAACACAAGTCTACTACTGTAAAGTATGTAGCTGTGCTAGGAATAGATGAAATAATAGTATGTATGTTAGAAACTACGGAGTGTCTCTTTATAATGTGATTATTCACTGCCCTTAAGATCCTGTACGAATCTAAAGAGGCGCTTGCCATCGGGCCCTCTTTTTGGTTTTTTAATTGGCAGGATGGGCGTGTTGTATTCAGATTTGCAAGGGATTATTATTCCCCATTCTATTAATGAGTTAATAACTGGTATAATACCCTCAATTGCCTCCTTTGAGAGGGGATACTGAGGGATAGAAGGAGGTGGGCTAGATTTAGTTTTTATCTGCACAGGAACAGCAGATTTAAGTAAGCCTACATCGGAAGAAGATGTGGCCCAAAGAGACTCCGGTATATCTTTAGGTATTTCAAAAGTGGAAGGCTCTTTTGCCTCCTGGTTTTCCAAGAGAAGTACAGGGAGTAAATTTAAAGATTCCTCTGGTACTTCCAGTGATAAAGAACCATCTGGTGAACAAGTTATTGTGGCTCTGAGTTTGCATAGAAGGTCTCTCCCCAGCAAATTTAAAGGGGAGTCAGGCATCAAAAGAAAGGAATGTTGTACCTCTAGGGGTCCTACAGACACCATTCTAGGGGCAAGTTTATCAACTCTTTGGGGTATTCCTGATACTCCCATTACACTTTGTGAATCAACGGAATAACAATTTAAATCTGGTACATTCTTCAATACAGACCTGGTAGCTCCAGTGTCTAATAGGCAATCATAATAAGTGTTACCCACCTTCAAGGTAACATGGGGTTCATTAGTATGGGGAGGGCAGTGGATAGGGACAATGGGTAGTAGGACATCAGGGTCCAGGAAATCAAAGGTTGTATTCTCTGATTCCTGTGCCCCAGCCCCCCCCCCCAGACACCTTTATTGTGTTTGGGATATTCCTTGGGCACCCCCCTGAAAAGCGCCCCCCTGAAGGGCACCCCCCTGAGGGGCATTTGTGCCTCAAGTATTTTTTGGACGAGCACCATTTCTCATATATTGTTGTTGAGTATTATCATTTTCTTCATTTGGAGTATTGTCATTATTTTCCCAATTCCTATTTCTATAATTCTGGTTTCTAAAGTTCTTATTTCTATATTCATTATAGTTATTTCCATAGTCATTATTATAATTTCTAGAATCTCTAGAATTCTGGTTTCTATGACCATTATCATCATTATAGTTGTTCTGGTTTCTATGACCATTATTATCATTTCTATAGTTATTATTTCTAAAGCTATTATTAAACTGTGTATTCCTTCCAATTATCTTAAGAAAGGTTCTACATTCCATCATTTTGTGGCCCTTCTTCTCACAGAAGTGGCAAGTTACTGATTTATTTGTGAATTCCCGTAAAGGGGCTATAGTCTCTCCCTTATTTTTCAATTGTCTCTTTAACATTCCAATTTCTTTCTTTAAATCTTCCACTGATGTATCATCTTCCTCAGGTCTTTTTACACGACCTTTATAAACATAGGTTGCTACTCTCCTTAGTTCATCTAGGTCCATAGAGTCCCAATTAGGGCAGCTAGTTTTAAAGTAGTCCTTTACCACTGAACAACAATTCTTAACAAATCATCTACATGGTTCTCTAATGTCTCTTTCTCTGGACAAATCAAGGTCCATATATGTATTCCCTACATCAATAAGTCTGTCCATAAACTGGGAGGGTGTTTCATCAATATGTTGTCGGGTTTTTTCAAATTTTGACCATTTTTCAGGTCTATCAGAGCAAGCTCTCATGGCTGTCAATAATGCTTCTCTGGCCTGGTTTAGTTTTGTGTAATCTAATTCAACATTGGGGTTCCAATGTGGATCTTCAGTTGGCCAATAATGTCCTCTTCTACCTTGTTTTTTATTAGCCAGAGAGATGATATTATTTTTCTCTCTCTTTGTTAATAATTCTTCTAATATATTCTCAACATCCAACCAAGTGGGATCAAAAGTTCTGAATATGTTCTCTAATTTTTTTATAATTATTATTGGTTCATCCTCAAATGATGGCATTTCTTCCTTCAATTTTTTTAAATCCTCAGGGCTAAAAGGTGTATGATGCCTTATAGATATTAAGTTTCCATTTTTATTAAAAGTGGGTACTTCCCTTAAAGGAAATAAGCTATCTGAATTATTTGGTACTCCTGTTTCTAGGCATCTTGCTCCATTTTCAATTGGGTAATTCTGAGACATAGAAGGGTTGGGCACATTAAAAGGAGGGGTTTGTTGTAATCCCATTGTGCCAGAAAATTCAGAGGTAGGGTGTGTACTTAAAGTTGATTGTGTTGTGTTGGAAGCCTGGGTGGGGTATGAACTTAGAGTTGATTGATTCGAATTAGAGTTTTCTGAGGCCAAGGGGGCAGGGGAAGCAATTGGTTGGTTTGACTGAGAATTGAGTTCTTTAAGGAAATACAATATTAAAATTACAATAATCAAATATAGTATGTTGATTAGTTTTTGCCATAAGTTCCATGAGATGAGCCCTTTCAGAGAGACAAGGAATTCTGTATTTATAAGATTGGGACATGGGGCTGCTGAGCCAGTTGCTAAGTAAGTTGCAGACCAATGTTTGTATTAAGAAAAGAACAAAGTATTTACTGAAACTCCAGTTGTTAACTAAGTTCTGAACTATCTGTGACTCCATATTTCTAAAGTAAAAAACGTGGGAAGCAGAACAAGGCCAAAAAAGTTTTCCCAGGTTTTTCTAGTCTTAATTTAGGCAATTGCTAGCCAAGACTTTAGGGCCCTGTTGCTAAGATCTAAAACAGCTTAATTTAAGGAGAAAAAAGGTTTTTTACTTACCCGTTCTTGCAGCTGTAAATTTGAAGTCAAATTAAAAAAAGAAAACAAAACTGACTGATATGCAAGTAACAAAGCAAAAAAATAAAGGAAAGAGATTTCACAGAAATATTTTGAGGCTTTTCTCACTAAATTCGTGGTCAGCCATAAACTGTTAGATTTTAAATAGTTTTGAGCGTTAAATAGTTGTAGATAAGAGAGTGGGAGCCATAAATTGTGATAATTAAAATGTTTGGGAGCAAGGGAAATATATATCAATTATGACCGCTGAAATATGTTTTCTACTGTGTCTTGGTTTTATATAAATATAAGATGGTCACCAGGGAATATATTCCCAATTTATGAATATGCCCAAGCCAACTGGGTTTTATAGAGAAATTTAATTTATAATACACTGATTAATCAATAGAAAAAGAGAGAAAGTAAGAAAGGAATAAGAATGAAGGGCCTCAAGCCAATAAGGTCTAGACCTCAGTCCTAAGAGATAAATCAGTCAGTTGGTTTTATCACTCACCCAAGATCTCTCTAGGTAAGGCTTCTCATGCCAACCTCAGGCTCCACCTTCAAGAGAGCCTCCTTTCAAGAAATGTTTCCAGAGAATTCTCTTCCTGACTCCTCCTGAGTTCTTCTTCCACAGCCTCCTTCAAGACCTCTCCAGGAGCTCTCCCTCCAGGACCTCTCTCCTCTCAGACCTCCTTCAGAGCAAAAAACCCCTCTTAGTCCTCAGACCCCGCTATCTTTAAGGAAACCATCTAAGTTCCCTCCCCTCAGTTCTCACATCTACCAATCACTGTCGATGTCTCCCCTGTGCCAATGGTGACTCTAGCTTAACCCAGGACCGCCCAGAGGTCTGTCCCCTTTGCACATGTCTGTTGAAGGTCATATTCTCAAATAATTAAATCTTGATCTTTGCTGCAGCCCTTCCTAAATCCTGTTACTCTGAGTAGGGTGGAGATGGTAGTTTCCAAGACCTGGTTCTGTCATTCCAAGAATCTCTATTGTATCAATTCTAAAATCAATCATGACTCAAAGAACTTCCTGTTCTATGCTTAAGCATAGGTCAAAGCCCTTTCCATTGTTTAGCAAAAGGTTTCTGTCCTAAAGTAGTCTTAAGTAGGGAGGAGAAGGATCCTCCCATGCCAAGGAGTTTCATATTCCAATAGAGTTCTTACTATCAGTAGGAAATTTTTTCAAGTATGAAATTTCCCAATGGTGAAATTTCCAACATTCATAAGTCTACTCTATCCCTTTCACATGTTACCCAATTTTCCCCCTTTCACCTGCCATACATTTTGAGAAGAAAAAGGGACAAAAAAAGTTTCAGTTCCCCTCACATGTCTGTGAAACATCCAGTCCCAATCCCCCTGCTGCATAATAGGCAAGAGTAATCATTCTGCTGCCAGTAAAGTTGTCTAAGGGGAACATCACTTGTCCTTGTCAAGGTACAAAAAGACTTAATTAGAACTGCATCTGAATATTTACCACAGGTTATACATAAGATTGAAAAAAAGGAAAAACTAGTCAACACTCATTCTTCTACCCCATCCACTTTCTTCCACTCTCTTCTCTCCTTTTCACAGTTCACTAGCTCAAGGAAAATAGGAAGAAATATGTGATTGTCAGTTATCTAGTATATTTTTAATTCTATGAGGAGATATCAGCTAAAAGCTGAACCTGAGGTGCTTACTTCTTAAACCAGGTACTTAAAAACAAATCTAAATGTAAGCAATGTATATTTAGTCACTTAAAAATAATCTGTCTCTCTTACAATTATAAATAGCCTTACCCAAAGCTGTGAGGAATTACTGGAAGAATTAAAGAAGAATGAAAGAATGAAGAAATTCATGTCAGTAACTTTGCCACTAATTGTTGTATTCTATCATAAATGGGAAGGCAAATAAAATAAATTTTTTCTTAAAGTGGCTATAGGTCAGATCACAGATGCACATTTAACCTGATCTCTTTTCAGAATGGATCATATTGATAAAAGTGTGGTGGGTTAGGAATAGCCTAGAGGAGTCATTCAAGTAAACACGATACTTAATAGCTTTTGTTTCTTTCTCCCCTATTGTTTATCTAATTTGAATGCTTTTCTGGTGTGCATATGTGTTTCTTTATGTCAAGTGGAACATGAACTGGATCAGATTGACTATATTGACAGCTGTGCTACAGAAGAAGAGGAAGAAGAGCTGAGACAACCCAAGTGCCTGGATTCAGAAAGCCTCAGCTCACAATTCACATCATATATTGAACAACGGCGGATTTCTCATGAGGTGGTACAACTATTTTAAATTCAAATCTGTTCCTAATCCTTTGCAAAAGTCTTCATGATAGTGTGAAATTCTGTCATCTTAAAGTGACTATTGACAACAAAACTTTATTCTTTAGGTATTATTTATTTTGTTTTGTGAAGAATTAGTTTTCAAATTCTGCAGATCTATATTTTTAAAGCTGTTGCTAAATCTGGCTAGGTTTGAGTCCAGCTGTCATTCAAGGAAAATAATTTCATAGTTATGATGGGGAATAAATTAAATTCCCCCAAATCAGCTATGCCTATTTTGGGTTTTGTTGTGTTGTTTTTTTAAATGAAGCAATTAAAAAAGCAACTGATTCCTTTTCCCACTCTTTCACAGTCGACCTATATAAATGGCATAGTCAGTAATTAAAAATGAAACTAAAATGTTGTTCTCTAGCAGCAGTCAGTCAATAAATAATAAGCACCAAAAATATACCGGGCATTATGATAAACACTGGGGATAAAAAAAGAGGTAAAAGACAGTCCCTATCCTGAAGGAGCTAACAGTCTAAAGTAAACACAAAATAGGGTTAAATTGTTAGGGCTAATTAATTAATATTTAGTCACACAAAATGTAAATTAATTGCCAATAAAATTAACTATTTGGATATTCTTCAGTGGGGTACACCAAATGACATTAGCTAACAAATAGAGCATTCATCCCACTGCCGTTTGCAAAAATAGCTTTTTCAAATTCCAAGAGTGCAGAGGAGAAGCAAGACAGGCAAGTATTTTGATTCAAAAACAACAAAGAAATTGGGTCTATATGTAAGTAGGCTGTTGATATATAGAAATAGACCCAAGACTCAAACAGAATTTGTTTGAAACATACTTTAAACCTGTTTGCAAAATTACATACTTAGCTCCTCAGAAGCAGAGAATGATCACTTCAAGATTAGGAGTGTATTTGTTGGGGTTATGTTCGTTCTTATAAAAAAGAAGAAAGAAGGCCTTTGACTTTTCTATTTGAATGCCTCTGGGTATAATACTTTTTTGTTGAGGCTTTTAAGACATATTGAATGTAAAGCTGGATTGTGTTGTATTAACCATAGTGGTACAACTCAGAGATAACACTGGACCAGCTGAATGATGAACATATTTATGATTCAAGCAACAAGAGCAAAGGGCAGCTAATTTGCTGCATAATTTACAATGAGATGTTATGATCTTAACAACAAATTCTTTTTTTTTTTGGCCTCTATTTTGTGGTGATGTTAAGAGATTATTGTCAAATGTAATGTTACCTTTAAAAATTAAAATGCTTATTAGAGCATTATTTTAACTCTAAAGCAATAGCCCACATTGAGATGTTTTTAAAATAATTTGTATCTTTTTAACCCAAATCCATTGTTATTGTTTATCCTGTACCTCTTAAAATTTTTGAGCCTGTTTGAAAGTTTGTTTCCTTTAAAGAAAAAAGAAATGACAAAGTAATTTAACCATATGTGACTTAAAATTAAATGAGAAAAATATTCTCTGACAGCTTCTCTAATGTTGACAAAGTATTTGTAAGACAAATTTATTGTTTGCTTATAAACTAGATGATTGAATGAGTCCTGCATCTAACATCTCAAAGATGTCTAAATCAGTGGTGGTGGCAGTAATCTTTCCTTTTAAGCTGGCATATTATATATATTTTACACACTTTACTTCTTCAAGATAGCAAATTGGGACTGGGACTCTACCAAAGCATATGATAGATAACATATTCCATCTTTACTATAGATAGTTTTCCCAAATTGCTAGCCAAAAAATTTCATCATTTGTGGCCAATCCCTTGATGATGAACCTTTCCAAATTTAGCTAGTCTATGATCAATCAGTCAGAGTCAGCTTGCATTTATTATGCACCTAGACTGTGGATACAAAAAAGGGCAAAGAAAAAAATCTTCACTGTTAAGGGGCTCATAATATAATGGAGGAAACAACATGCAAACAATAAGATATATTGAATTAATTGGGATGTAAGGAAATTATTCTCCAGTGGAAGGCATTAAGGTTAAGGAGGCCTAGGAAAGGCTTCTTGGAGAGGAATTGTGACTGACACTTGAAGCTAGGAGGGTGAGATGGGTCCTGGGGGACAGCCAGAAAAAATGCTCAGAAATGAGAGGTGAATGTCCTATATAAATAGTAGAAAAGAAATTTGGATCACCTGATGCAAGAGCAGTGATGGCAAACCTTTTAGAGGTGGAGAACCAGACCCTGCCTCTACCCCACCCCCAGACCATGTGCCATGTGCCCCACCCCACTGCACTGAGTGCCAGGTGTCTCTTCCTCCCTTACCCCACACAGGAGAGGAATGAAGCACTCCCATTTGACTGCTGGGCAAAGGGGTGAGTAAAGTGAGGAATATCCTCAGCAGGTGTAAAGAGAAGAAGGGGAACAAAGCACTCTGGCCTAAGTGTTCTGCTCTCCTCCATCTCTGCTCCCTATGAGCCATCCACCTTACCCACTATGAGCTCCTACTGGGCTGCTGGGCAGAGGGGCGGATGATGTGAAAAATGTCATCAGGCACAGTAATGAGGGAAAGGGGAACAGCTTCCCCTGAGTCTTTCTACCTTTCTAGTAATGAACTATGGGGCGGAAAATGGGAGGCAGCTGCATGTCCACAAAAACTGCTCTGCATGCCATAGGTTCACCATCACTGTCCTAGTGTATATAAGGGTTGTAAGGAGTAAGAATAGGAATGGGTTATGAAGGGCTTTGAAGAGGATTTTATTTGATCCTAGAGGTAACAGAGTCACTGAAGTTTATTATAAAGGGATGAAAAAAACCTGACCTGCACTTTAGGAAGGTAATTTGGGCAGTTGTGTGGAAGATGAACTGGAATAGACTTTCACCAGGATGGTAGGAGGAATATGAGAGAAGAGAGTATATTTAAGAGAGATTATAAGGATAAAATTGACAAGCTTTGACAACAGATTGGAATCAAGGGTGACATCCTGGCTTGTGAACCTGGGTCATTGGGAGGATAGTAGTTCCCTCAGTAATAGGAAAATTTGGGAAATGGGAAATTTAGGGGAAAAGATAATGAGTTCAATTTTGGATATAATGAGTTTGAGATTAGTTCAGCAAGGAAATGAGGGCAGGATTGTTGGATTCTAGAATCATCAGTAGAGATGGTCATTAAATCCATGGGCACTAATGAGATTACCATATAAAGTAGAATAGAAGAAGAAGAGTAGAAAGCTCAGGACACAGTCCTTTGGATCACCCACAGCTAGTGAGTGTAAGCTGGATGAAGATTCAGCAAGGGAGACTGAAAAGGAGAAGTTAGATAAAAGAAGAACCAGGAGAGAGGAATGTCTTAAAAACCTGAAGAGAAGAGGCATATTTTTAACCAAGTTCCTGACTCCAAATCCAGTACTGCACACCAATCCAAATTGATTTCCCTGAAAAGTACAATTTCTCCAATGTTCTACCAAGTAAAAAGGGATTCATATAGGTAATGTGAGCCTATTATGTCAGTTGTCCAAAGACCAGTCTGAGTTTGGAAAATTCCATCACCATAAAGTTCACCACCAGGTAGTGAATTTTTTTATCTTCAGCAACTCGTGAAGAAGTCTGGTACAGTAGAATAGGTGACCTAGTAGATGGAACATTAGGCCTTGGGTCAGGAAGACCTGAGTTCATATATGGCCTCAGAAATTTACTACCTTTGTGACCTAGGTCAAGTTGCTTAACCTCTGTTCATCTCAATGTATTCAACACTAAAACTGGGTTGATAATTGCACTTATTTTACTGACTTGTGAGGGTCAGATGAGATATTTGTAAATCACTTATCGTAGTGTCTGGCACATAGTAGGTATGACAGAATTATAGTCTGAACTATAATGTAAGGAACACATGCTAATAAAATCATTGGTCCTCAGAGTATTAAAATAGGCATTAAGGCTAATCAATGGCTTGGCATAATGGATGGAGAACTGACTTCTGAGACAAGGAGACTCCAATAAGTCACAAATCCAGTCCAAATTAAAAAAGATCTTAGATTAGAATAATTCTAAAAAGTCAGTGTGATAAGATATAATCTGCAGGTTCTTCTAAGCTATTTAAAGTCTAAAAGACAAGATCAATAGAATAGTTTGGTAGTGAACAATGGAATTAAACTGTTACATCATTCATAGTTCAGAATTCTGGATATATTCACGAAGTTTTCTGTTTCTTCTTTATTTGGTTTAGAGTTCACCAGTAAAGCCAGTACCCATTAGAGATTTTCAAAGAACAGAAGACACAAGAAGATACCCTCATCAAAACAGGTATGAAAAATCACATCATGCTATTCATAATATAATGGTTAAATTGATGTTTTGACTAAATAAGACAGTTATAAAGAAGTGGTCGCTGATTATTATCCCTTAAGTTAAGAAAACTGTTAGCAGCGTTTAACATGTTTAATTGGAATATTAGTAAAAAGAGGGAAATGTGGAAGGGAAAGGTAAGGAGACTGCCTAGCCTACCCTAAATGCTAATCTGGTAAAATGAAGCTCAATCCCTGATAGAGTTCCAGTCTCCACATGGGAATCCTAGTCACTCACCAGCAAGCCAGGCAGGATCAAGGCAAAGTCCCAATACAGAAAAACTCTCGTGAGCCTCACTGAGGCAGCAGTGAACCCAGCAATAAAGTTCCCGACTCCAAGAAGCTCCATAGCCAAAAGCTGAAGCCTTGAAGCCAAAAACTCCAGTTGAAAGGCCCAAAGCTCCAAATCGAAGTCTGAAAGCCCCAAGGAGCCATCCTCCAAAGTCCAAAGGAGAAGATCCAAGAAGTAGAGACTCCAAAGGAGAAGATCCTTGGACAGAAAGTTCAGGACTTTTTTGTAGTCCTTTTTTCATGACACTTCTGTCACTTCCCCACTTTATGGGAACCAATTGCAGTCTTTCAATTTGCCTAGCACTGCCAGGGTGTGGAGTTGGAAGTGACCTCTAGAGTTGTCACCTATTCTAGCAGGTGAACTTGTGAACTCTCATACTTAGTGACTGGTAAGGTACTAAGTAGAAGTACTTAAGTTTTTGACTGATTAATGTAACAGTTGCTGATTGATATACAAAGAGAGTTTGATTCACTTTTCACAATAATCTTTTGCTTCTAAATTAAAATTTAGTGACAAGAAATTAAACTATATTGAGTTAGAAAAAATTTAAGTTTAGATTTTTTAGAAAGATATTCAACAAAGGAAAAGAAGTGGTATTTCCTAGTTGAAAAGTTTTGAATAAAGCAATTCTGCCATATATTTTGTATCCTTTATGATTTCAGTTACTCTCATCTTAATATTTATTTAACCTATGACCATAAACAACCTCCAAAACAATATAAATAGTAATAAACAAAATCAACCCTAACATCAAGCCCATCCACCGCAACAGTACAACAATGAAATACCACTAAAATCCTGACCTGTATAAAAAATAACCCCAACAAAATCAAATAACTCAATAGCTGCACTTACCCCAACCTCCCCAGATATGAAATACCACACTAATTATATTAATAGGGCAAATAACAATATACTAAGAACTATAATATTTCCAATTCAAGTTTCAGGATATTCCATATATATACATATATATATAAAATGTAATTTATAGTTCAGTTATAGTTCAATTAACCTAATAATTTTTGTTAGCCTGATGCATTTTTCTTAGGTTAGAATTATGTATGTACATCTATAGATAATCCTATAATCTTTCAGCCAACATATGACCTATGTCATTTATTCAATATATATTCAAATAAATTTTTTTATTCCAAAATAAGATGTTCACCATTTTTATTGAATAATTAATTTGAAGGGGCAGGTGGGTAGCTCAGTGGATTGAGAGCCAGGCCTAGAGATGGGAGGTCCTAGGTTCAAATTTGGCCTCAGACCCTTCCCAGCTGTATGACTCTGGGCAAGTCATTTAATCCCCATTGCCTAACCCTTACCACTCTTCTGCCTTGGAACCAATACATAGTAATGATTCTGAGACGGAAGGTAAGGATTTTTAAAAATAATAATAATAGTAATTAATTTGAAGACTGTTGTAGATTAGCCTTAAATGAAATTTGGATCTCATAAAAATTTACTGAATACTTAAAAGTATAATAATGAAAGAAGATCTGCCTTAAACATATGTAGAGCTTATTTGTAGGCTATGGAGCTTAGGAGAAGCAAATACAAAATTTTATGCTCACTTTACATTTGGGAAACTGAGATATAAAATAATCATGTGCTCTTAGTGCTTTCCACTAATAACTTTTGTATTTAATGTGCTTCCAAAAATGTTTCCTTAGAGTTAGAAATATTCCTTTCATCTCAGAATTTCAAAAATTTATTATAAATTGACTAGAGGAAAGTTCCACAGCCTTTAGTTTTTTATTTCCATAATGTTTAGACCAAGCCAGACCAAAAATAGGACAAAACCAGAATTTAATTGAAATAAGAAACTCTCTGTCAGCACCTTCTCTTTAACCTAACATCTTAGCCCCAAGTTAGGCCTAGAGTCACTCAGCCAAAAAGAAAGTGAACATAATAGCATTATAATTCTTTTAAAGATCAAGATCTCATTTCCAAGGTAAATACATATAAGTAACTTATTTGAATGTAAAGAATGTCATTCACAATTGACAAATGTTCAAAGGATATAAACAAGCAGTTTTCAAAGAAGAATTCAAAGCTATCAAGAACTGTATGAAAAAAAAAACAAAAAAAAACAAACACTCCAAATCACTGATGATTAGAGAAATGCAAATAAAACAACTCTGAGATTCCACCTCAGTGACAGCTATTTGAAGGGAGAGGCTTGGATAGGACAGATAGATTAATGTACTATTGATAGTTTGGGATTTTTCCAGCCATTCTGGAAAGCATTATAAGTATTTAATTAGTACTTTTTGCTCTGGCAAAGAATTCAAAACTAAGGAGTACCCATTAATGTGGCATATGCATGTAAGGGAATGTTTATTACACTGTAAGAAATAACCAATCAAACTATTGATAGGAATGGCTCCACCCTCAAAAAAGAAGAAAAGTTGTATTTTTCATTGTAGTATTTAGAAAAAAAAAATTCAAAAGAGAATAGGAATTTCAGAAGGAAACACAGACAACCAGGAGAGCTTTAAAACATTTTGAATTGATTTAGTAAATTTTTTTTTTCAAACCCTTACCTTCCGTCTTTGAGTCAATACTGTATATTGGCTCCAAGGCAGAAGAGTGCTAAGGGCTAGGCAATGGGGGTCAAGTGACTTGCCCAGGGTCACATAGCTGGGAAGGGTCTGAGGCCAGATTTGAACCTAGGACCTCCCATCTCTAGGCCTGGCTCTCAATCCACTGAGCTATCCAGCTGCCCCCAATTTAGTAAAATTTTAAAATAATTTTGATTTTGAGAGAATACATTTTTTTTCAACAAAATTATATATCAAATTAAGCTGTCCTGGAGGCAGCTGGGTAGCTCAGTGGATTGAGAGCCAGGCCCAGAGATGGGAGGTCCTGGGTTCAAATCTTACCTCAGACACTTCCTAGCTGTGTGACCCTGTGTCTAAATGGAGATTTTGAACCTTTGGCTTCATTCTTCAGAAGTCCTTAGTATTTCCCAAAATTCCCTATAATCTCTCCTGTGTCTCCACATTGGCGAGATAACATTATTGGTATTTGACTGGCTTTAACTCCTCCCACACTCTCTTTGGCATGACGCAGCAATCATGGTGGTGTGGTAAGGTTTTTATTTTATATCCTCTTATTCCTTGATTTCTAGTGATCATTTAATAAACCTCCTTAAAATATAACATTTTTATTATTTGAGATTTAATTTTCATCTTTACAGTTTGGCAACCAGAAGGGATGAGAAAAACTCAATTTTTTTTTTAAAAGATAGCCTAGATTAAAAAAAAATTTTTAAGCCACATTTCTCCTGCCAAGACTTTTTGCCCACCCACCCCCCCCTCCCCACTCACCCTCACAAACTCTAAGAGAACTCAAACTCTCTTTGGAGCTGCTGCTTTTTTCTTTTCCTACTTTTTGCCCAGTTTCTTGCTCTCCCTACTGGCTTGGCTATTTTTAGCCGGGGGACTCTTGGTGGAGAAGAGATAAGCTGCTTCTCCTGATTCTGCTTGCTCCTGCTGCTAAATCCTAGCAGCTTGCTTCTACTCTTGCTCCTGCTGCCCGCTCCTGCCTCCTGGGTTATTCCAGGTATCCACTCCTGACCTTCTTGACCCCAATCATTCATCGGGCCCTGGCCCCAGCCCCAGGCTCCCAGCAACTCTGCTCTTGATCTCCGGCCTCCAACCCAGGTCACTTATCCAACCCCAGCCCCAGGTCCAAGGCTGCTGATAGCTGTCACTGTGTCTTCAAAATCACAAACCAACTGGTAAAAACTGGGGTGTTCTTTCCTTAGGAAACAATTAGACTCCTCATGTCAGGGGACCTTGGGAGGGGACTCGGAGAAGGAAGTTACTCTTCCAAATAGGAAGTTGATTACAAGGGTGGTGTACTCTATGAAAGAGTAGTACCTTGCCTATTTCAAACAACTTCTACCATTCATGAGTGCACTGATCCTTTCACTTATCTTGCCTGAAATTCAGGAGAGAATCAACTCTTTGCCATTATGGTCTGCCCCGTCTCTAAGATTCTAAGATTCATTCAATTTGGGGTTTCTTCACACTGTGCTCAGCAAGGAGTTCTCCTTCTCTATGGGAGATCCAAGAGTGCTGATGATAGGGATCTGAAAGGATAGAAAAAGGAACTTTAAAGAGTCTGGAGGTGAAATTTTAAGTCTTTTCAGACTGCATTGTTTTATGAAAGTTTCTGAATCTTATTGTATTTTGCTGATTGTTTTAATATTTTATTTTGTTTTAAGTTCATGTATTAATGTATTCAATACTATTCTGTTATACTGAATCAGTTTGTATTCTGTTGCTTTTTCTCTATAACTATAATGAAGAAATATTATTGAATAAGCCCATATAAAAACAGCTTTTTCTTCTATTTTGGCTTTGTAAATAGTCACATAGAGAATAGACTTCATCAAAACTGGTTACAATTGTATAACAACCTTTGGAAAATTTAATTAGTTAAATATCTCAAATTGATTTTAAGGGGTCTTCAAACATGAATTTTAGATTTTTTTTTTCTCAACTCTGACTGATCATTTTGCCTGCCTCTTAGTTATTTGTAACAAGAGGTAAGGTCCATGTTAGTAGCTGAAGTGAAGTACAATTATAGTCCCCACCTCCTCCCACATTTGTAAAAATGTGATTCAATGGGACATTATAGTCTCATACCAAAGGAACTGGGAAGTTGATCCCAGGGCATGGTACCCTTTGATGGCTCCCAAAAGAAAGACATCTCTCATTTGTAACTCCTCAGTTCACTTTAACCTTTAACCAGAATGATCTCTAGATTCTTGGTGACATTTTTAGACTCAACATCAATAGTACAGAGGTTTGGTCTTTTCTAGACTCCTCTGCCACATTTTTGTAATGATGGCAGTAATAGATTTTTAAAAAAAATATCTCAGCCAAGGTTGAAATATTGCTACACCTGAAACATTTGTGACAAGTATCCATTAGCTTCTAAGGTTTTTTTCTTTAAATGTCATCCAGCAGACTCATGTAAAATATGATAGTGGTTTTGTTTGCTATTGTCATTAAATGGGCTATTATAACTTTGGGGATTTTGATACTTTTTCAATGTGCATTGCATGCTGATCCACTATTCTTTATAAAGAACTGTTACTTTATAAAAATCATTTGCTTGCACTCACAGTGGATCATGGCCAGGTTTGAAAAAGAAAATGGATCTCATTTTTTGGGTGAGAAACCTTTGTATTCTACCTTTCCTTAGCTGACACAGTGAGTCAATGATTATAAGCTATATATTTTTTTATTTTTTAAACCTTTTATTAATGTTTTTGCTTGCATGTGCAATATGCTATTTCAGTTTTATTTTTTTCTCTCCCTTTTGTATTTGAAGCATATGTCACCAGTATTGAGATTTTTTTAACTTTTTTGATTTTGCAGTAATATAAGTTTAAAATACATTTGCTATAATGTCAATGCATACCCAAAAAGCTTTAGATTATAAAAATGATGCCATTGATTGTTTAAAAAAATTTCATGGGACTTTGCTTAATGATTCTGTCTGATTCCAGGAGAGGAGAATACAAAAAGAGTCATTGCACAATGCCAAAGAAGCACAAAGCTAAACTGCATAGTGCCAATCGAGTACAAGGTCAAAGAGACCAACCAATCCCAATGGGATTGATGAAATTTTGAGCCAAGACAAGAGGACTTGAACTTGTTTGGGGTTTGAGGTTGCAGCTATTTTGACATATGTCAAAGGCAGATCTTCCTTGTCCCACATTCTACCAAGTATCTCAAATTCAGCTCCTACTTGGCTCCTATAATCTAGTCCCTTTCTATCTTTCATAGTGTGGTAACTTCCTATAGCCTTGGCTTCAAATGAGTAAGTGAAATTTACTGCATTTTGTCCTATCAACCTGTGGGATAGAAATTACTTTAATTGGACCCTAATACAAAGGCCTGTTAGAAATTTATTAAATTGGGCCCTGATTCAAGCATCTATTATAGGTTTATTTTCCTTTACTTAAATTTTTTACACATAAGACTTTGATAGTCTATATTTTGTCCAGAAGTTATCTTTTCTCTTTTATTTGGCTTTTTTTTTTGTTTTTTGTTTCTCTTGCCGATTGATTCATACACCTCATAACTCAGCCATGAATTCCTAAGTGATCCCTGTGTTTTTCAACACCCTCTTCAGGAGGGAATGTATAATTATTCTAAAATGCAAAGTTTAAATTCCTTTTGAGAGTAATTTTAGGTTAAGAAACATGTTACCTCTCCGAATCCAGAAAGTGAACTGTTTGGAGAAGGCATCATTAAGATGTCTGCATAGACCACACACTTCACCAGAAGATCCAGAGTGAACTTTGGGATGTGGTGATTTGAACTGTGTGGGGTTGAATGCATTTGTTTTGTATGTATATGCTTATGCTGAAGGGGAATGCTCCCTAACTGGATTTTTGTCAATGTGCCTAGCAATCATTGGTTTTGTTCTCTTTTCCTCTTATCCTCAAATTATTATAATTTCAAAGTTGATATGTTTACAAAGCCCACTGGAGTAGGGGTTCCCAAACTACTCCACGGCACTCAGGCCACATATGGCCCCCTGAGGCCATGTATCCAGCCCCCACCTCACTTCCAAAAGGGGGCACCTCTTTCATTGGTGGTCAGTAAGAGTAGCATTGTATGTGGTGGTGCTACAAAATACAGCGTCACTCACATACAGTACTACTTCCAGTGACATAATCCTTTGCATGGCCTCTTAGAACGTGGTGCGGAGCAAAGGATTATGTGGCTGCACAATGGAAGATGTCAGCATGATGGACAGTGATCTGGGGGAGGGGATTCCGCACTGTTTATACTGCTCCCCCATTAGAGTTAGGTTGAGGTTTTTATAGTCCAGCCCTCCCAACAGTCTGAGGGACAGTGAACTGCCCCTATGTAAAAAGTTTGGGGACCCCTGCATTGGAGAGACTAGTCTTCTGTGGGTCTCAGTGGGGTATGTATAAATGGACATTTTGAACCTTTGACTTCATTCTTCAAAAGTCCTTAGTATTTTCCAAAATTCCTATAATCTCTCCTGCGTCTCCACATTGGCAAGATCATGATATTGGTATTTAACTGGCTGTAAATCCTCCCATGCTCTCTTTGGCATGATGCAGCAATCATGGTGGCATGATAAGGTGGGGATTTTGAAATGGCTAATCAGCCATGGGCACATGGTTTTTATTTTGTATCCTCTTTATTCCTTGATTTCTAATGATCATTTAATCAACCTCCTTAAAAATATAATATTTTTATTATTTGAGATTTAATTTTAATTTTTACACCTGGGCAACTCACTTGATCCCCATTGCCTATCCCTTACCACTCTTCTGCCTATTGATTCTAAGGTGGAAGGTAGGGGTTTTAAAAAAAAAAAATTAAACTGTCTTTCACATTTGACCTCAGCAGAATCACTTACTATATTTTCTCATTGGATGTCTTTTCTTTCTTCTTTTTTTAACTTTTACCTTCTGTCTTAGAAGCAATACTCTGTATCCAGTTCCAAGACAGAAAAGTGGTAAGGACTAGGCAACTGGAGTTAAGTAACTTGCTCAGGATCACACAAATGTCTGAGGTCAAATTTGAATTCAGGACCTGCCATCTCTAGGCCTGGCTCTCCAGTCCCTTGAGCCACCTAGGTGCCCCATTCTTTGGATTTCTTGCTCATTAATTAGTCTGATGCAAATTTGAAGTTTTTGCTGGAATGGGTATGCAGAAACTGGATGGTCTGTCCCTGCTCAGGCACCCATCTTGTCCAGAAAAAGAAATTCCACTCTCCATGATACATAAATATTTTTTTTTATAAATCCAATGTTATTTGTTATGACAAAAGTTTCTGACAGGTATTCATACTGAGTATATAAATTTTCATGCTTCTTGAGAGCATACAATTCCTTATCCGCCCTCAGAGTCATGCCTTCTGCTCTAATGGAATTTATAGTATAGATGGAGATACATTACAAATACTGCAAAAGACAATTTTTAAAAAGATTTAATGATTTATTGCCAAATCAGTGACATATATAGGTGTCATAAATTTTATATAAGAGCCAGATCACTTTATAATAGATTATTTTTCAGGGTTTCATGGAATAGAGAAGATTGAGACTGAAATATATTTCTTCATATTGCTACCTTACATATTAACAACTTAGGAAAGTAAGCCTTATTGGAGTTCAGAGAGTGGAAATTGGTATAGCCTTGGAGTCCTCATCACAGAAGGAAAAAAACTTGAGGTTGGAATCTTGGAACATGAAGGGAAGGGTACAGACATTTTACGCATGAGGAATAGTATGTTTGGCTCAAAATCAGTAGTCACTGTGTGTTAGAGACACACTGAGCACACTGAACCAGGAGGTTCACCAGAAAGTTCTTGAGGAGTGGGAGTAGTGAGTGACAAGATTAGATTGGATGAGACTAGCTCAGGGAGAACTGTTAAACCAAGCTAAGATATTGGAATCTTATCATGTATACATGGAGGGATCCATTGGAGACTTTTGGCAAGGGAATGACTTGATAAATGTGAAATAACCATGATTTGCTAATGGCTTAGTTATGGTTATGGTAGTTACATCCTAAATAGCATGTTGAAAACTAGAAAAAGGTTGATATTCAAGAATATTCTGCTTTCAGAAAAACTACAGGTTTACAGGAGACACATGCTAAAGGATAAGAAATCACTTATATAAGACTGCAATGTGAAAATAAGAATTTTCAAAATGCTTCAAATAAATCAAAATAACTGAATTTTTATATTTTACTGTTAATTAATATTCTTCTATGTGACAGTTATACTATTGAAAACCAGAGTAAGTTCACTAAGAGTCATTATCTTCAAAATAGTCTTATGTATAAAAAAGATCTTGATTTACATGAATCTCTGTGATTAATTCTGATAAAGTAAATAACTATTTGTGATGGAATAAATATAGCTAGCTAATTTTGGAAAAATTTACTTTAGATAACTATAAATATCTGTAGTAAGCTATATTTGTCCCAGTGGTATAAATGCTTGTTAGCGGACATCTTAATCAGTGATATCAAATCACCTGAAACATGAGTTAGTAGCATCAATTATTGCCTTAGCCTCATTTAATGATGAGCTCAGGTTTATAAAATGTAGTTACTTTTACAATACTGACTCGACTATTGTAGTCTACCACTGAGTATCTACTGGAAGGATATCTTTGCAATATATTAAAATTATTTATATATATGTGTGTATATATATATATGTATATATATATATATATATACACATCACTTGAATTCTATATTTATCTTGTTACCAAAAAGTGTTTCTTTCTTTTGATCAGGATTCCAGTTGAAGCATCTTATCTTCTATCATTATCACAGAGTCACAGTCAGGTAATTTGCTGAATGGTAGAGCTTTATTCTCAGGAAAAACTGTTTCTTTTGTATTATTTAACCAATTGCCATTGGCTTCTGGATATCTATAACCTTATTATCTGTTTTGTGAGCTCAAACAAGTTATCTAATGCAATGCTATGATTCTATGTGGAAACCCTAAAGTTAGACATCTATAGTTTCTAGCCCCTTCCAAACAGAAAATTAGCCTTTTCCCCTTGGATGATTTCAGTTCAAATTAACCAAAGGAAAACTATAGAAAAGATTGGGAATATACCTATTTAAGGAATAGTAGACAGAGAAAAAGATTGCCTTTGTTAGCTGTTTCTTATTTCCTATCATGAATTAAGCTTAAGGGAAATAACAATGTTTTTATAACTTTCACAGACAGACACAGAATTTCACCGAAGACGAGACCAGTTAGAGCGTACACGGAAAGAAGCACAACTTGCTGCTCTGCAGTATGAAGAAGAGAAAATAAGGACTAAACAAATACAAAGAGATGCTGTTCTGGACTTTGTCAAGGTGAAATATTTTAACCAGTATTCAGAATTTTACCCAGAAAATGTATTCTGAAGTACAGAAATATGTTTTTCTGATATTCTTTGTGTAGATTGTCTTATATTGGTATTTTATTGAATTAATTTATTTTTATCTTTCCCCTAATTAAATGTAATTAGGCTGAAAATATTGATTAATAGTGATTTGTGGTTCTATAAAAAAGAATTTTAAAATCTAACATCACTTTGATTTTTATTTTTCTCCCCAATTATTTTTGTTTTTTGGATTTTTTTAAAGCATTTTTTAGTTCTAAATTTAGTTCCATTTTTGAATTCCAAATTCTCTTGTTCCATTTATCCCCTCCCTCATTTCTACCTCCTCTTTTCCTTTCCCTTTCTCTCTCTCTCCTTCCTTTCCTTCTTTTATTCCCTGCCTCTCCTTCCCTTCCCTCACTATATTCTCTACTAAACCTAAAATATAAACAACTTTTCTCTCAGTACAATTCTGTCCATCTTCATGGGTGTGAGAATGAATGATTTAAAATATTTTTATACTTGATAGCTAATTATGCCTTTTAGATTTTAACCAAGCTGTACACTAAACACATTTTAAGTGTTTATTCATATTCATTCAGAAACTATGATATCATAAAACTGTATAGAAATTGATAATATGTACTTAACATCACCTTTCTATGTTATGTATGTATAGCACCTAAAATCTTTATACTAGTCAGCTTGGTGTTCCAGTGCATAAAGCTTCAAATACTTAGTGGCTATGTGACCTTGGGCAGGTCACTTAGCCTCTATTTGCCTTACTTTCTCAACTATAAAATGGATGATAATCATAGCCACTAGCTCTCTATCTGCTGTGCCATGTGCCTAGCACCTTATGTATAATATTGATTTAATATGTGTCTTGGGGTGAAAGAATGAATGATTGACTGAGAAGAGAAGAAAGGACCAACAGTAAATATGAGGTGTTGTCCCTAATGCAGTTGGAAATACAAGGCAGGATTATAAAGTGTGACTGGAGTTGCATTTGTAGAGACAACGAGAGCATAATTGTTTTAAGGGAACAAATGTGGCAAAAGAAGAACATAACTATGACTATGGTTATGAATCTTTATTCGCCTATTTTTAATTTCAAATGTCTAAATATAATAGTACTGGTTCGATTTCCCCTTTTTCAATTACAAGACCCTAAGGACAAGGGCTTCAGATAGATTTATGTTGTAATGCTTGAATCCTGCTGGCATAGTGCCTTATGCATAGTAGGTGCTTAATAAAATCATGTGTATTTTTAAAAAACAGTCCCATGGTTTCATTGATATAGGAAAATCCCCATCAGAAAACTTCCCCTAACAATGCATATACTCCAAAATAAATGCTTTATAATAATGATCAGAATTTTACTTTTGTCATTTATTTAGTCCTAACAAGTTCTGTCTATATTTATAGCAAAAAGCATCACAGAGTCCACAGAAACAAAACCTTCCTGATAGTGAGGTAAGAGAGTAAGATTGTATCATGACTTTATCTTTAAAATTTAATATCTTTCAAAGTATGGGGTCTAGTGTTATTAACTTTTCTCTTATCAAAACATTGCCATTTTTCCTTTATCTTAGAATTTCACTTGTTCTGCCTTTGCTTCTGTGTGATTTTTTTTAGCATGTACTGTCTTTCTGTTACTGATTATATACCCTGTTTACAAATTAATGTTTCAATATCAAATAGACTATTTACTTTATAGGTTCATGTGTACAATTCCCTGACCTTATAAAGAAATTACACAATTGCTTTTACCTAATTTTCCTTCTAAGATGATTAAAACTTGCATTTGTTTTATAAGTAACTTATTCCCTCTATATTGCTACCTTATCATTTCCACTATATGATTCTCATCCTTTCAAAATTTTGTGTGAAAATGTGTCAGGTAACAAAAACAAGTTCCAGTTTGTACTTTACTTTGGCAAGTTATTTATTTAGGTGAAAGTGGGTTACACACTTAATGCTTGTTGAATATTTGTAACTGTTAGCTTAAATACAGAATATATTTTAAAAATTAGACTCAGATTTGCTTGGAAATTTGTTTTTCAGTCAAATAATTATCCATTTATGCCTAGTGTTGTGTGTAGAGAAGCATCTTTGGAATCTGAATTTTAAGCCTTTCTTTAACACATTCTAGATTTCTGTCAAAGGACACTGTTGGTGACCCGGGGAATTCTCTTAAATTATGGATGAATCACTGGTCTACATTGATGAAAAAAGTTCCATAGAATAATGAATTAGAGGGCCAGACCAAAAAAAAAAGTTGTTGTTTTAATTGGGTACATGAACATTATTTCATTTGGTTCTTTATATTCAGGCCTTTGGGTTGGCAGAATATCTGAAAGAGAACACAGTTATCAATCCATTAGAATTTTTGAAGTCCTTGTAATCCTTATTTTTCTTTCTTCCCTAAAAGATTTTCTTCTTTCTTGATTAACATTCATAAATCATCTTGACAAAATCAAAAGAAGAAAATGCCTGGAATTTTAATTTTCAAATGTATTTGTCCTAAGGGTTTGACCACTTCACTCCTACAATCCTGAATTTCCTTTGAGAAACTTAAAGAATAGGCACCTAAACTTACCATGAGTAGGCTGAGGTTTCTTCCTGGTTTTCCCTCTTCCTCACCAAATGGGCATGAAAATGTGATTACTCTGGTCCTGCTTCCTCTTCTGCATAAT
The DNA here is from genome assembly GCF_027887165.1 of Monodelphis domestica. Lineage (NCBI taxonomy): Eukaryota > Metazoa > Chordata > Mammalia > Didelphimorphia > Didelphidae > Monodelphis > Monodelphis domestica. The sequence continues at coordinate 92,209,429 of NC_077230.1, read as the reverse complement.
GTGAATTGCCTTATTGCTGCTTGCTCCCAAGGAATTTTAGGTGGCATATAAATTGTTTTCATATAGTAATATTCACCAAGTGAAGACAAAGTATTCGTGACACAGAGTAAGCTTTTAATAAATGCTTGTTGATTGATACGAATGGAATTCCAAGGCAGTATGAATGTGGCACTTTGCTAGCAATCTTCTCATTACTTCTTATATTAATGTCTTCTCCCGAAATGTTTATATTTGTATATTATATCTTCTGCCCTTACCGTGTATTGTTGACATTACTTCATTTTTTCCCCCTTCCCTAGTGTCCCTTTCCATCCAGAAGGTCTCAGCACACTGATGATAGTGCCTTGTTAGTGGTAAGAACTCTGCACGAATTACAATTTTTACACTGCTGAGTTTAGAGAGCATAGATTGTCATGAAAGTACACTTCCCTCAGAAATATTCCATATAACATAAAACATGATGGCCTTCAAAGTAAAAAAAAGTTTTCCAAAGAGCTATAACTTTTTACTTCTATCACCATTCAGCTTAAACTGAATGTACTACAGCCAGGGTAACAAATAATCTTTTCACTCTCTAAAAGTTAACAATTTAAATTTGAAACTGAATAATTCCATTCTTGAATGTTGTTGGTTTCTAAATATATACATACTTATCTTATTATTATTTGGACATTCATTTTTTAGCCATCTGTTTTGACTAAATTACATTTTTGACATGTAGTTAAATCATAAAATTAGATATCTGCCAACTTGTTCTTAAAAACCCGAGAAATGCTGATAATAATTCTCTTGTTTTATAATTCTTAATATGTGGACTGGAAATCCAGTTTACCTCTTAAATCATTAAGATTAATGTTTCCCTTTATTGCCAGTTTTATCATAAAAAAATAGCTTAATCTTCAATAAAGGTCATGAAATCATCACTTTTCTATACTTTATGAATAGGAACCTATTACAAAATATCTGTCATGTTTTATGTTATCTTATTTTTTGCCCTATTTTTTAAATATAGCACTTTAGAAATCTGGTAACTTGTAGCAGTTCCCTATCCCCTTTTACTTTTCAAAGCAATGCTTGATTCATCTTTCTGGCCCTGCATGAAGTGACTGCATGCTTAAGTTTGAAATTCTTGTTACATTTCTCTACCATTGTCAGAATTTCTGTGTGTTCTGCAACCATCGTCAAGTTCAGTTTGAGAAAACCGGAAGATATTGTAGACTTCTCTGAAATTTTACTAAAGTTTCCTTGGGAGTTTTCATTTGATATTTCTGACACCAAAATTAATTACCTTTTTCATTGAAACGATAGCAAATAGAGAACTAATAAATCACAAAAGTTGGGCTTTCAAGTTCATTGGACCTCATACCTATCATGTTTTATCTTATATAATGGAATTCAAAAAACTCAATACAAATTATTTTTAAGTTGTTGATAGTTTAGTTATGGATTAAAATAAATAACTTATTTAACTGGGGGTCTTTGAAAAGAAAATCCCAGGGTGGTGATTGGACAAAGTTAATGGGTAACCCAATTTCAATAATATTAATAATAATAATAATAGCTAATATTCATGTTGTGCTTTAAGGTTTGCAAAGCACTTATTATTTCATTTGATCTGTACCCTGCAAAGTAGACTCTGCTATTACTCCTTTTTTCAGATAAGGTAACTTAAACTAAAAAGTAACATACTGCTAGTAAGAGTCTGAAGCAGAACTTGAACTTGAGTCTTCCTAGCTCCACATTACTGTGTGGAGTACATACCATGTAACTGCTGCTCCCTCAGTATTGTGCAGTTTAAACCATATGACATATTTCTCTAATTCCTAAGAATGTATTTTTCTTGCATTTTAAAAGTCATCTGGAATTCCTAAACTAAGCTAATCAGAAAATCTTTTAACCTCAGAATTAGATTGGCCTCTGATAAAGACTCTGCTCAGTCCCTTATTTTTACTTTACTGACTGTAGCTAAGATACCATGGAGTATATAGAGGGTGGCGTTAGTCCACCTTTTCTTGTCTTAACACCTCCCATTCCATCCAGTAACTTCTTGATGCTCTTAGTATCCCGCCATATGAAGTAGTGATTCTGATAAACTACTTTGCACTACCAGTCATTGTGAATATCTTGTTGGATAATAAGAATATGTCTGTGAATAAATATCAGAATGACACAGAATTCCTAAGAAACTTGTCATTTCGCCCTTTAAGGCCCAAAGCATATAACCAGACATAGAGAAATGTTTATTTTAGTTAATTTTTTTGTTTTTACAATGTGTTGAACTATCCCAACAGAATGGACAGGTTGTGATACAAAGTAAATATATATGCTTTCTTCCCTCAACAAATTTATAAAATAGTGTGTACCAAAAGTCTTAATGAGTTTTAAGCTTTCAGAGTTTGATTCTTAAAACTACACTAAAACTTTGGGAAGACAAAATTTCCATATGTACCTAGGGAGACAAATCATTATGTATAAAACAACTAACTGCAAAACTTTGATATTGAGGGAAAATGAAATAGGAATTAAAAGATGGGAGAAATCAGTGTGGGCTAAATTAGTAGGAAGTTTTGTGGAGAAAAGTAGATTTTTGAGCTTAGTCCTGAAGAATAATTATGATTTAGAGAGGTGGCGGAATGGGAGTAGTTTAGGAATAGGAAAAACAGAATTGAAAATAAGCACCAGGGTATATAGATGATAGTAAGGAGACCTGCCTGATTGCAACAGAAGGTAATAATCTACATATGTGAGGAAAAGTTCCTGAAATAGGATAGTGATATAGGAATTAAAGGACAGATGGATGTGAGATATCTTTTGAAGAAAGAAGGAGATTTACAACATTAAATGCCAAGTATGAAGGAGGAAGATAAATCTAGGTGATGTTCCAGCTTATGTGACTGGCAAGAATGAAATGTAGGCAAAAAATGAAACAAATGAATGAGCTAAGCCAAATGAGATAGAAAAAAGCTAATAATAATATCAAATGAAGCTTTTTTGGTGTCTTAATATTTGCACTTGTATTATCTCATTTGAGATTATGACTAATTACAAAGAAGGTAGAACTGTACAACTCTGATTTTACTTTTTTTTCTCTTAAAATTGAATCTTATTTGAAATGGATAGGGAAAAAACAAAATACGTAAGGGTTAAGTGACAATAAGAAATCCTCTAGTTACTTTTTGAGTTCAAAATTCCAGGGCAAGGAATATGATTACTGAGCAGCTGTCAGTGATTCTTAGATGAGGAGTAGGTGAAGTAGCCCAAAATTAGAATAAAGCAAATGTCCTTATTTTCAAAAACGAAAAAGAGAATAGTGTACAAACTGTGGACCATTAAATTTGACTTGCTTAATGTGTGTGTGTGTGTGTGTGTGTGTGTGTGTGTGTGTGTACACACACATATGTTTATAAATGGCTTGATGGTGCTCTGAGTCTGCAGCCAGGAAGACCTGAGTTTAAATCTGGCCTCAAATACTTTCTAGTAGCTATGTAATCTTGGACAAATCACTTAGCCCTTGTTTCCCTGTCTGTAAAATGGGATAATAACTCCTAAAGTCGTCATGAGGATCAAATGAGAGAATACTTGCAAAGCACTTAGTATACCACCTTGCACATATTATGTGCTTAATGAATGCTAGCTATTTTCATCATCATCATTATTATTTTGTATATATAAGTTGTTATAGATTCCCCCCACCTCAACTATTTGCTAATAAAATGTTTGAAAGTAAAATTGTGGAATGTAAAATTAAAAGGATAATTAGCCAACATCTAAAATAATAAAGGAGAATTCACAAAAAAAAAAGATGACATTAAAAACAGGTTATGACAAACTAACCTCATTTTCTTTTTTGACAAGATTACTTGAATGCTATCAAAGGAATATTGTAGATTTGGTTTACCTAAATTTTAGCAAAACAGTGGTCAGAATCTTTCATGCTGTTCATTTGGGAAATGCAGTATAGATGACTGTACTGTTAGATGGATTTGGAACTAGCTCTTCCTACCTACCTTTCCTTTCTTTTTTCATATTACTCTTTTTCACATGTTTTGTAGTCCCATCATAAGTTTCCTATGCACAGCTTTCCATCTCCTTTCTCCATAAGTTTGCACAATTGGTTCCTTATATCTAGAATGTTATCCCTCCTCTCCTCTACCTCATGGAATCCCTAGCTTCCTTTAATATACAGTTCAGCCCTCAGCCTCTGTTCTTTGAGCACAGCAGAGGAAGCCTCAGCCAGAAACTCATCATGTCTATTCTCAAGATGCAAGTAAGAAATCTTCCACTTTCATGGAAACCCCATTAATGAAGTTGATCTCTATACTATAAAAGTTCTCTTTTGAGCTGTGGTGTCGTCTTCCTTTTACTGTTATCCTTGAAGCCCTAGAGCTCTAAGACAATGATAAGGCCTGCTACCTGGGGAAAAGTATCTCAGAAGCTGTTGAGTACCTCAATATAAAACTATTGTCTTGACCGTGATTAGCAAGAAACTGAATTTGTGGAGCAGAAGATTGATGGCTGAAAATAAATCTAAATCTGGTACAAATGCCGAATTAGGAGTATCTGGCTGTAAGGCCAGAGCTGCCGATAAGGATTTCCCCTTATGTTGCCACATTCCTGATTTTGCAGGCAGTGAAGTCACTCTGAGAGTTCCAGCCTTCATTGTGATCAGCCCTAGTTCCCATGCTGGTAATAAGCTGGCTTTGCTGGAGTTCATGATCCTCCTTATTAGAGCAGCAAACTTCAGAGGCTATGATGGTTGAAACACAGGTCTACCACACCTGAAGAATGTGATTAAGCAGAAATATGGACAGAATGCCACCATTCTAGGAGAAGAGTGTGGTCTTTCTCTTAATGTAATGGAAGACAAAGATACTAGAGTTCCCAAAGAATGCTCTTGGTAAGGCTAACAATACTGATAAGATCTTGTATCACATAGATGTTGCTGCCTTGGAATTATAACAGTCTGGGAAATATGATTTGGATTTCAAGTCTCCTAGTAACCCCAACAAATATGTCTCCCTTAACACTGAATATGGGGACCTTTTTGAGACCTTCATCAAGACACCACATCCAGTGGTGAAGATCCATTTGATGGCAATGATTGGGAAGATTGGAAGAATTTCACCACTACTGCAGCCATTCAGGTAGTAGCGGGTGATCTCAGTGACTAATCCCACATATGTTGGGAAGGCTGTGAATGAAAAAGCCTGAAACTGCTGATTCTCAGAAATGAGGAAGAGCTGGATAGCAAGGCTAAATTTGTTGGAATATGGGCTTCAGAAACCCTCAGACCAAGTAAGTTCAGTGTCCAGGAATGCTCCAGAGCCAACAGGTACTAGTCCCCTGAGTAGAAGTCTACTGTCCTAAGAATGGGAAGCTCCAAGTTACAGAGCAGTTTTGGAGGGGAAGGCAGAGGAGCCTCTGCTACTTACCTCCCCTCTCACCTTCACCTCTGTAATGTTTTTACTGCTTTGGTAGGACTAACTCATGAGAGACTGTACCTGATCACTTGGCCACTCTGTTGGAAGATTTCACTTTTGTGATATACAAGTCATATACTTGTGATGTGGTCCCTTAGAAGCCAGATCCTCAGTAGTTTTTATATGCAGAATAAAAGTATTCAGGAACCCAACAGAAAAAAAAAGTACAGTTCAGATGCTACCTCCTACATGAGACCTTTCCTGATGCCCTTCAGTTATCATTACTCTCTCTCCTAAAATTATCTTGCATATATATTTTATATTTACTTGTTGTGGACATCTCCACCCCTCACCAAACTATATGTCTTCTAACATGGCAACTATGTATTTGGATGAATGTGAGAGTCTCCATGAACATGGATGGGGGAAAAAAATCATGTCTTTATTTTCACTAACCTCCAACTGAAACTCAGCATATCAAACAAGATAACATTTGTAAAGTGATTTGTAAACTTTAAGGCATTATTTCAATACTAGCTATTTTTATTAGTATATTTAAAAGTAAGAAAACATGTTAAGAGATTGAAAATTCTAGATAAAGCTGAGATAACTATGTGACTAACATCTTGAGGATATAAGAAGGTTCCAAGTATATAGGTCAAGGTTGGTTCTGGAAAGGAAATATCTTCTGAGGCTTCTGGGAATGATGAGAGGAGAGCTATGAGCTACTGATGTGTTGAAGTTGAGATGAGACTACATGAAAGAACTTACATTTGGATTATCTTGGGCTTCTCCAGAGTCTGAGGTTGACTTCTCCTCCTGATAAGGATGTTGTGAAAAGAGAGTTAGATGTGGAAAGGCAAACGGACTTAACAGAAAAAGACCGGATTAAATTAAAGGGAGAGAGAGAAATAAAACTTCTTAGATACCGAGGGATAAAGAGGTAATAAATTAAGAGTGCCAACATTACTGTCACTGTGGGGAACACTGTTCTGATAGCAGATATAATAATAATAATTCTCTGAGACTAATGAAAGTAAAAGATATCATGAACTGGAAGGGCCTACATGAACTAATATGGAGTGAAATAAGCAGAAGCAGGAGAACATTATACACAGTAACTGAAACATTGTGGATGATCAGATGTGATTGACTTGGTCACTAAAAGCAATGCAGTGATCCATGACAGTTCTGTGGGACTCAGGAGAAAGAATTATGGGAGTAAAAGTCCAAAAGAAAATAGACCATTTATCACTTGTTTATATGGGTAAATGATTTAGGATTTTGGTTTTAAAAGATTATTACAAAAATGAATAATATGTAAATAACATTTAAGTGATTTTATATATATATTATATATACAGTGAAATTGATTGTCAACTCCTGGAGGGGGAGGGAGAAAACAAGAGTCCTGTAACCATGGGAAAATTTTTTTAAATCAAATTTTTAAAAAAGATATCTTTTTTCCCCCCAGAAGCAGACTTGCTGATACAGAAATTAGTTCAGGCTTCAAGACCAGGCCTTAATCAAACAATAGGTGTTTTGGGGAAGAGACATGACTGAATTATTTAGCATGTTCTAATGCCTCTTTCACACAGGAAATGCTGAATCTGGACCTGTACTTACTGTTTCTAATCAGAAATGGATACACTAAACCTTAGGAATGTCGAAAGTTTTATAGGGCTTCTAAAGTTTTTAAAGTAATGGTGTGACTTACTGCTGGTCAAGTGATTGTTAAATCATTCTGGAAAGAGCTGCTTTTTATATTCTCACCTTTTCCCATAACCTCTCTTAATTTTCTTAGGTTGATAAAAATGTAGCTGTTTTAGCTTGGAAAAGAAGAGATTTAGGATGAGGTCATTCATGGTGGTTGTCTTAAAGTATCTGAAATTCTGTTGAGTAGAAGTCAACTTCTATCACTTGGTCATAGCAAACAGAACCAGGAGCACTAGTTGGAATGGAAGTTGATTTAAGCTCCATATAAGGAAAAACTTCTTTAAAATTATAGTGAAGAGAGTGAAATGGGTTATGATAAAGAATGACTGAAGTTCTTCCAAGTGGATGCTTTTCAGGGATATAGAGAAGATTACTGCTAGAGGGAGGGATTGGACTAAATTACATCTAAAGTCCTTGCGTGATCATCTCTCATTCTTAAAGCAGAGGCTAAAGTCAGGCTATCAGTGTTGTACGAAAGGAAATTCAAACTTCTTGGCAAATTAGACTTGACCAATAAGTGGCCTTCAAACTTAAAGATTCTTTGGTTTTGTCATAGGAATAACTTGTGAAATAGCATAAACAAATCTTTATGAACTAGTATGAAGTGAAGAATATGAATGGAAGAGTTTTGATTAAGTAAAAGTGAGGGAAGAACATTTCAGTGGCATGAACAAAAGCAAAGAATCAAGAAAACACCAGGTTTTTGGCCCAAGCGTAAAGCTAAAGAATATCTCAAACATCAAACTAAAGTATTTGGGTTTTATTTTATAGGCAGAAGAATTCTATGAAGGTTTTTGAGCAGAAAGACAGCATGATATAATGGATAGGCTTCAAAGTCTTGGATTCAGATTTGACACATTCTGTTTGACAATGGGCAGATTGCTGCTCAGTGCCCTGGGCAACTCTCTAAAGCTATGTTTTAGAACTGATACTGACTCTCATTGGTAGAAGGAAATTCCCTATCATATTGTACCAATGAAAATGTAAGTCCTGTAGTTTTCTTTTTTTAACATAATGAGAAGTTTCTTTATAGTGACTAGAACATTAACTCCAGTGTTTGGTAGACTTAGATTCAAGTTCTACCTAATCCACACACTTGGCTGTATGACCTTGGCTTGGTAATTATCACTTTTCAGTGTCCCAGACTTTTCTTTAAAACCAAACAATTACAAAACAACTGTTGATCTGCCTTGTTAGAGGGCATTCCCTTACTGGATCTTTGGGCTGTACTAATAACAGGTAGCTAGAGTGCATAGTGGATAAAGTGTCAGGCCTGGAATAAAAAAAAATGAGTCCAATTCTGACCTCAAATACTTTTACATAACTGTTTGCCTCAGTTTCCTTATCAGTAAAATGAACTGCAAATGGAAATGGCAAACCACTCCCAAATGGGATCACAAAGAATCAGAAACAACTGAGCAATATACCAATGAAACCACAAATCTATACCCCCAAATTAGAAAGCTTAGTAGATTTTTGCTAAACAGTAAAATTCCATCTAGTGACTCAACAAAGAACCTCTGGCGGAAAAACGTTTCTGATTCATGCTACAAATGAAGTTTTGGTTTTGCCTAAACATCTAACACTAGTAGCTAGCATTTATGTAGTGCTATTAAATTATTTGCCCTAGAATCATTATTTCTAAAATATATTATTATTTCAGTTTTTCAGTGATATTGGAAACTACATTTATAAATTCTAGAGCAGACCTTTAATCTGTAGAACTTCATTCAGAAGCCTGGCTTCATTTCTTCCTACCTACTTTTCCATTGTTCAAGGAATAGCAAACAGTGTGGTTTGACAGAAGAGTAGCTCTAGCATATAGCTCTAGCATGCAACTCTTCTAAGATTTAGAAATTCTAAGCTCTCCACCATTTTTTTGAAACCTAGTCAGTCTGAACTACTTACAATTCTGAACACAAATTACACTCTGGGTTCTGCCTGTTATTTGACTTTTTAATATACATTTGTTGTTTGTCTTTGAAGGCATTCATTCAACAAAAAAATGTTTTGCCTTTGCATCTTTCCTCATGACATTCCTTCTGCTTAGAATGTCCCCTATTCTCATCTGTACTGTTACTGTTTTGTTGTAACTGTACTGTTACAATTTTATTCCTTAAGAATCCTCTCAAATGCTCATCTCTCCTTAATGCCTTCCTCAACAAAAAATGATTCCTCTTTCTTGATAATACTCAATTATACCATTCATATACATAATTTTTTTATTGTGGATATTTGTTTTATAGTTAAGAATGTAATTTCCTGGAGGGTGGGAACTGTATTCATTATATGATACCTGACACATAAACACTCAAATATTTATTGATTGTATCTGATTTTTTAAGTTTATTTAGAATTTAGAATATTTTTCCATGGTTACATGATTCATGATCTTTCCCCCCCCTCCTTCAATCCCCCTCCCATAGCCAATGAGCAATTCCACTGGGTTTTATGTGTATCATTGATCAAGACCTATTTCTGTATTGTTAATATTTGCACTAGAGTAACCATTTAGAGTCTACATCCCCAATCATATCCCCATCAAACCATGTGTTCAAGCAGTTGTTTTTCTTCTGTGTTTCTACTCCCATAGTTCTTTTTCTGGTTGTGGATAATGTTCTTTCTCATAAGTCCCTCAGAATTGTCCTGTTGCTAGTAGAGAAGTCTATTATATACAATTATGCCACAGTGTATCGGTCTCTGTGTATAATGTTCTCCTAGTTCTGCTCCTCTCACTCTGATTCAATTCCTGGAGGTTGTTCCAGTTCACATGGAATTCCTCCAGTTATTATTCCTTTTAGCACAATAGTATTCCATCACCAATATATACCACAATTTTTTCGGCCATTTAGAGTCTACATCCCCAGTCATATCCCCTTCAACCCATGTAATCAAGCAGTTGTTTTTCTTCTGTGTTTCTACTCCCACAATTTTTCCTCTGAATGTGGATAGTGTTCTTTTTCGTAAATCTCTCCAAGTTGTTCAGGATCACTGCATTTCCACTAATGCAGAAGTCCATTACACTCAATTGTACCACACTGTATGGGTCTCTGTACAATGTTCTCCTCTCACTCTGCATCAATTCCTAGAGGTCGTTCCCGTTCACATGGAATTCCTCCAGTTCATTATTCCTTTGATCATAATAGTATTCCATCAGCAACATATATACCACAATTTGTTCAGCCATTCCCCAATTGGAGGGCAATCCCTCATTTTCCAATTTTTTGCCACCACAAAAATAAATATAATATATACTATATTATATAAATATATACTATAAATATATATACTAAATATATACTATAAATATTTTTGTACAAGTCTTTTTTTCCTTATTTCTTTGGGGTACAAACCCAGCATTGGTGTGGATGGATCAAAGAGCAGGCAATCGTTTAAAGCCCTTTGTACTTAGTTCCAAATTGCCTTCCAGAATAGTTAGATCAATTCACAACTCCACCAGCAGTGTATTAATGTCCCAATTTTGCCACATCTCCTCCAGCATTTATTACTTTCCTTTGCTGGCTATCATATTAGCCAGTCTGCTAGGCGTGAGATAGTACTTCAGAGTTGTTTTGATTTGCATCTCTCTGATTATAAGAGATTTAGAACACTTTTTCATGTGCTTATTGATAGTTTTGATTTCTTTATCTGAAAATTGCCTATTCATGTCCTTTGCCTATTTATCAATTTGGGAATGGCTTGATTTTTTGCACAATTGATTTAGCTCTTTATAAATTTGAGTAATTAGACCTTTATCAAAGGTTTTTGTTATAAAGATTTTTTCCCAATTTGTTGCTTCCCTTCTGATTTTGGTTGCATTGGTTTTGTTTGTACAAAAAAACTTTTTAATTTAATGTAGTCAAAATTATTCATTTTACATTTATAATATTCTCTATCTCTTGCTTGGTCTTAAAATCATTCCTTTCCCATAGATCTACATGTCAATGATTTTTAAAAACAAATTTATATTTGATTTTCAAATGGCATTTTGAACTTAGAGTTAGGAATATACTCAGCATCTGATATGGGAACAGTGTCAAAGATTGTTATTTCCAGTTGAATGTATACACTACCTTTGCCTCCTGATAACAGCTTGCACCTGCAGAAGGAGGCTCTTTAGCAGTCTCATTTGTAAAAAATGACAGATTATAAATGAATGATTCCACCATCACATTTAATGTCATAATCTTTCAGCCTCCCTTTCTATTCAAGCAGTCAGGACCCCAGGAAACTGTTACTTTGCAACTTCATGCCAACATCTTAATGTAGTACATGGAACCCCGTTCACTTTCCCTTCCACCTCCTTTTTCTTCTATCCCTGACCTTAGTTTTTTGCCTTTGTGTTTAAGATTGCCAAAAACACCAATATAAATAAAAGAAGGTCTGGGATGCTAAAACAGATGAAGTACATAGTATTGTGGTGGTTTTAGCATTCCCATTTCCTTTTTCCCCTAGCCCCATCCCTTCATTTTGTTTTGCATTTATTTTCCAAATTAACAAAGACTGAGAACAATTTTGTGAAGGAAACATTATTTTATCAGTGTGGTGGAGCTGATAGAGGCCTTTTTTATTTAAAATGTAGTTATTTTATTGTTCACCTGCATGAAGCAATAGTCTCACTTTTTTTTCTCTGCAAGCATAAAAGAACACAAGTACATTTAGAAATCCCATTTAGATTACTAGTACATTTAGACTATTCTAGGCATATACCTGAGAGTGGCTATCTGAAATGAATAATGCCTAGTTTTAGGTATTTTTTTATTTTATTTAGTCAATTTAGAACATTATCCCTTGGTTACAAGAATCATAATCTTTCCCTCCCTCCCCTCGCCCCACCCTTCCCAGAGCCAATGCGCAGTTCCACTGGATTTTACACATGTCCTTGACCAGAACCTATTTCCATGTTGTTGATGTTTGCACTAGGATGATCATTTAGAGTCTACATGCCCAGTCATATCCCCTCGACCCATGTAGTCAAGCAGTTGTTTTTCTTCGGTGTTTCTACTCCCACAGTGTTTCCTCTGGATGTGGATAGTGTTCTTTCTCATAGTTCCCTCCAAGTAGTTCAGGATCACTGCATTGCCACTAATGCAGAAATATATTACATTCGATTGTACCACAGTGTATCAGTCTCTGTGTACAATGTTCTCCTGGTTCTGCTCCTTTCACTCTGTATCACTTCCTGGAGGTTGTTCCAGTCTCCATGGAATTCCTCCACTTCATTATTCCTTTGAGCACAATAGTATTCCATCACCAACATATACCACAATTTGTTCAGCCATTCCCCAATTGAAGGGCATCCCCTCATTTTCCAATTTTTGGCCACCACAAAGAGTGCAGCTATGAATATTCTTGTACAAGTCTTTTTCCTTATTATCTCTTTGGGGTACAAACCCAGCAGTGCTATGGCTGGGTCAAAGGGCACAGTTTTTTAGCGCTCTTTGGGCAAAGTTCCAAATTGCCCTCCAGAATGGTTGGATCAGTTCACAACTCCACCAGCAATGCATTAATGTCCCTACTTTGCCACATCCCCTCCAGCATTCATTACTTTCCTTTGCTGTCATGTTAGCCAATCTGCTAGGTGTGAGGTGATACCTCAGAGTTGTTTTGATTTGCGTCTCTCTGATTATAAGAGATTTAGAACAATTTTTCATGTGCTTATTAATAGTTTTGATTTCTTTAACTGAAGATTGCCTATTTTAGGTATTTTTCATTGAAATTTATCTGACTTGATCATTGTAAAGCTTTTATTATTAGATTAACATCCACTATAATCTCTTTGTAAAAATTCTGTTTCCAATTTCAATCTCATTTTTAAAATGTTTTCATATACCTTATGTATGGCTTAAATTTGATTATTTGTTCATTCAATATCTTTAACTATACCTTTCCATCAAAAATATTCAACTAATAACATACAGTGTGAATTTTAAATGTTTTTATTTTCAATGGCAAATGTGTAATTTTCAGTTTAAAGGTATTAAAATTATGTAGCACGGGTGTGCATATGTGCACTTGCTTAATAGAGCTCAGGGCACACTCTTTTTTTAAGCCTTTTAAAATTATTTTAGTTTTAACATAAGAAACTAGTCAAGCAATAGTATGTGCACTTTTATCATTCCAGTAAGTAAATATTGCCTAATTGTTTGCAGAATCATTCCTTTACAGCCTTCTCACATAAAATCATATTTATTAGATTCAATTATGCTTACTCTAAACTGGATTTTTATGTGCCACCTATACTATTCTGCAGAAACTAGTTTTTAGATTAAATCTTTTTTGTTCATGTGATTTTGGGTGTGGTATATCACTGAATAAATTTTCACAGCTATTATCATGTTCTCTCCTGTGTTTTGTTCATATGATAAAATGCTTATCATGAAATTCATTTCAGGTTTATTCAATACTGAAGTGTTGTAGAATTAGGAAGATGTACTGTGGAAATTTCTCTTTTATATTGAGTTTGGTTTGGTGTGTTGACAAATATTCTCTTTCTGACCTGTCAACATCTAAATAAGACATAAGAATATATAAATGACCTTCTTTTCTAATCTTGCTTATTTTACTAACATAAATGCTGCCTTCTTTTTCTCTTTCTTTTCCTTTTTGAAATTCAGTCGATGTCAGGGTTGACTCAAGTGGGCTGTGCTACTACCCTGCCTCATTCTTCTGCCTTCAGATCTCTCAAGGTATCTCTTGTTACTATGATTCACTAGGAAATAAGAGGGAAAGTATCTTTTGTTTTTTTTATATCTGTCCTAAGTTTGCCATTGCATTAGTCCAGTAACAATGATTGTTTAATTTCTTTATTTGTTTCTTTAAAAGTTTTTAATGTATTTTCTATTTCTTACATCATCATAGTTATCCTAAATATCCCTCCCCTCCCTCTCTCAGAGAGCTATGCCAGGTGATGGTATTTTTTTAGAGGGGGGAGGGAAATGTCAGCATAACTGATTGATACCTTGAAAAAGTCCAAAAATAGGTTCAATGTGTAACCTCTGTGAACCTGGAACATCCATGAAGGAGTAGGTTGAGAGTGTCTTGATCTTTATGATTTTGTGTTTACTTTTTCTTTTTGGTGGCAGCTGCTCTTTCCACTTACATTGTTATATTTAATTTCTTTTTCTATGTTTAATTTCTAATGAATACTTTGCTGCATTCTTCAGTGTCTCTTCATGCTCCAAATATACTTGGTGGCTTAATTCTATTGGTATAGCATCTTTCAAATTGTATCTAATTATTTTTTCAATAGAATGTCTTTTCATCAGTAATTTTGTTTCTTTGGCCAAAATTCATCAGATTAAAGCTAATGTTATATTTTACATCTTATATCACTTTACCACATTTCCCAAAACCAAAGTTTTCCACAGAAATACTAATCCTGAAAGGAACTTAAGGAATTATCTCATATCCTCTATCCTCAAGCAGAACTACTATTAATTACAGACAGATTATAATTTGTGGTATTCTGTTCTTACCTTCCATCTTAGAATCAATATTGTGTATTTTTCAAAGACAGAAGAGCAGTAAGAACTAAGCAGTGAGGGTTAAATGCCTTGCCCAGAGTCACACAGCTAGGAAGTTTCTGAAGCCAAAATTGAGCAATCAACTGAGCCACCTGGCTGCCCACTATGGTATTTTATTGTTGAAGACCTTCAGGGAAAGCAATTCAAATTTTGGTAGGAATCCATAGTAATGGTTAACAAGCTTTATTGTCAAGAAATTAGTCCTATTTCAATTAAATCCATCATGGTGCTATTTAAGCCGACTTCTTGTTATATTCTTGGTTTGTTCATAAAATCATATTTGGCATGTTGAGAAATATGACGCCCTAGAAAAATCAAGGAAATCCCCTCCTCCCCCACTATATGGCTGCAAGTCATGGAATACTCTGATAAATTAAGGTTGAGAGGTCATCTAAAAGGCAAGGGACAGATGCTTGATGGATTTGTTAATAGGCTCTAGATTATTATTAGGGAAGACTCACTCAGAAAAGGATCATCTTTATCATCACCTTCATTTCCTTACCTTCCACTCACATCTTAGACCTCTATTATCTGGCTTCAAGCCTTAACTAAAACTTTTTTCCTCAAGGTTATCATTAGTCTCTTGATTGCCAAGTATTTTCTCAGTCCTCTTTCTTTTTTTTTTTAAACATTATTTTATTTGGTCGTTTTCATACATTATTCACTGGAAACAAAGATCATTTTCTTTTCCTCCCCCCCCCCCCCCCCCGCCTTTCCCTCTCCCATAGCCGACATGATTCCACTGGTTATTCAGTCCTCTTTCTACTTAACCTCTTTACCACTTTTTATACTATACATCATTCCCTCTGCCTATACTCTTTCTTTGTTTGACTCTCCCCCTACCTTTCTGACTCCTCCATCTCCTCTGCTAGATTTTTATCTGTGTATTCTCCTCCACTAATAGTTTAGATGCCAAAGCTGGGTCCTAGGCTCTCTTTCTACATTCTTTCTATGTCATCACATCTGCCAACATCAGCTAGGTAGTAATATAGGTAGAATGCTGGACTGGAGTCAGGAAGTCTGAGTTCAAATCCTGTCTCAGTTACTTACCTCGGTCTTTGAACCTGGGAAAATTCTTCCCAACATAGTTTTTTGGGGGGATTTTTGTTGTTTTTTAAGCCTTTTTTGCCCTTTTTTTCCTTTGCAAGTCTCAGCTTATACTGAATGTCAACCATTTTAGCCCTATTGACTTTTGTATTTGTCCTTGGTTGGATTCACTTTTTATCATCTTTTTAAAATATGTTTATCAAAGTTCATCATAAAGCCACATTTATCAGTTGTCCTTTCCTTTTTCTTCCTCATTAAAATAATTTACAATCTCATTGTTAAACTTTCTTGAAAGTTTCTCATCCTTCATGAGCTGACTTCCCTTTCAGAATCACAAAATGTAAAATCTACCTATTTTTCTCTAAACTTCTAAAAATCTCTTTTAAAGATTTGAGTACCTATCAGGCTACCATAAAACATTTATATAGCACCTTTCTCCCTGGGTTGTTGTGAAGATCAAACAAGATAATATTTATAAAGCACTTTTGTTGTTCAGTCATTGTTCAGTTGTGTCCAGCTCTTCATAACCACTTTTGGAATTTTCTTGGCAGAAGTCCTGGAGTGGTTGACCATTTACTTCTCTAGCTCTTTTTATAGAGGAGGAATCTGAGACAAATAGGGTTAAAGTGACTTGCCCAGGGTCACACAGCTAATGTCTGAGGCCAGATTTGAACTCTTGACTTTATCCATCTAGATACCATTACAAAGCACTAAGCATTTAATAAATGCATTTTCTTCTTCCTTCTTTTTCCTTCCTTCCTTCCTTCTTTCACGCCCTCACTTCCAGTTGGGGTCAAGTGATTTGCCCAGGGTCAGATGGTTAGGAAGTGTCTGAAACAAGATTCGAACCAGGGACCTTCTGTCTCCAAATCTGGGTCTCTTCTACTGAACCACTTAACTATTCCTAATAAATGTTTTTTCCTTCCTTCCCACTTTAATATTTGAAAAGTACTTTACAGATATTTCATTTTATATTCCAAACAACCCTAGAAGATAGGTGCTATTATTAACCCCATTTTACAGATGAGGAAATGGGGAGAGATTTGGCTTTCCCAGGTTCACATAGCTAGTAAATGTCTGGGGCCAAATTTAAATTCAGGTCTACCTGACTCTAAATATTGCATTCCAACTACTGTGCCCTTGTTACTTTGGTATGCTCAGTGCTCTTCCTTGTCAGTTACAAGCTGCTTTCTCTTAAGAATTCATTTACTTTCATTTCATGTTTGTCAGTCAGAATCATCAGTTCCAGAATAAAGTTTTTATCATTTCCTTTTACTCTCTAAAATCTGAACCTATCAGCAAGATAGATTTTTAGTTCTTTAAGATCAAAGAATCTAAAAGATTTTGCAGTATGAAACTCTCAAAAAACTATACCTTGAGACACACAGTGTGCCATTTCATCCAGATTCCCCTTTTCATGTCTAAATTTCACAAAATATTTTTTCCTTCTCTTGACTAACCTTATAATACTTCCACACCTTGCTTCCCCATCACCCAACTCCTAGGTCCTTGATAGATATTCCAGAAAAGCACTGCTGTAAACTGAGATTTTGTAGAATGCCTTTCCCTGTGTACTTCCTATAAAGTATTTAACCATATATAAGACTGGATTTTTAGATAAATATGAAAAGACTCATAAGGCAAGGTTTTCCTATTTCCGTGAAACACATATTCTAATATGCATTTTACACAAACCAAAAGACATTGGCCCCTAGAAAAAAAAATTAGAATTCACAGTATCTTGTTCTTATTCCCTAGTGAAAGGTCATATTTTTCCTTTTCCCAAAGGAACCATGAGTTTAAGTGATTACTTTCTATTGAATAATAATTATCAACATTTGTCTATTTATCCACAGAATGATGACAGACCTACCATCTCATCAGGTTCACCTACAATCCAAACAGGTAATAAGCACAAAACTTCAGCTAATCAGCCTCAGGTTAGATTATTCTTTCATGCAACTAGAATTTTTTGGTAATTGTTTTTCAAAGGGCAAATACTTCCATGCTGTAGTTTCTTTATCTGACATGGAAATTCTAAAGGAAAAAAATGGGCATCATTATGGGCCTTTGGACAGATTATTCACCTAATTGTTGCTATCAGCTTCTTAACAAAAGTAAGCAGGCTAAAAGATTTAAATAAATGCATGCCCTGTCCATCCAAATAACATTTTCAGAGAGAATTAGATATTTATATAAGTAAAAAGTTGCATGTAGACCCTCCTACAGTTTCCATTTCCTTTGGTTATGCTTTTTTGTAAGGTGCAAAACTAAATTATCATGCTGTTGCTTTGTTTTCAATTTGATGCTTTTTTGATTTCTACTTCATTTGACTTTTTTTTTGCTTTATAACTTCTATTACATTTTAATTTATTTCATTCTCAATTTTATTTTGCCTTTCCCATGCTGGCTCAGTACACCTTTCCCCTCCATATTCTCCTGCTGCTTCTAACTTTAGAAACCAGCCCCAGCGACCAGAGAGTTTCCTTTTCCGAGCAACTGTTAGAGATGAAACAAGTAAAGGTATGTGGCAGTATCTAAGAAGACAGATTGTACTGTAGAGTGGAACTAACCTGTTTCATTATTTTAAATCCCTGCAACAACACCTCATTGTCTTGGCAAAACTGTAAAACATATCTTTCTCAGTGATCTCACTGCCATAAGACCCAACAAGAAGAAAACAGAATACTGTTTGCACTAAAGGTTGTACTTTTTTCCATCTTAACCATCTAGTAAAGCAAGAAAAAGTGATTGTAGAAATAGCTATAACATAGAAGTAGAATAATTCTTTTGAGTTGTGCAGAATTGGCTTTCTACCTTTTCTGAAGTCACTTTGGGATTGTTAGATTTGTTCTTTGTTGATACAGTCTGGTTTCATCATTTTTTTTAATGAAATAATTACACAATAAATCTCCTTGAAGCCTGCTTTCTGTTACTTAATCTGATGATTTTTACCCTGGACCCAGAAGAAGTAACTAAGGAACAAAAACAATATCTCTCTCTATGTAATTAGCAGAGTGTTGCAGATCTCAAAAAGGACATGGAGACTGACTGTTCTGATGACGAAACATTAGCATGACTTTTTAAAACTTTAGCCACAAAGTTATCCATTTCGGAATCATCCTGCTTTTGTTCCCTTCATAAGGAAGATGTGTTTGTGTTTGTGCCAACCTTAGCATTTACCTGACACAGCCAGATTAACTATTCTGTATTTATGGGGTTTTATAGGTCATTCCTCACCCCTTCTTTCTTCTGCTGCTTCAACCACTGAATCTGCAGATCCCAGATCAAGACAAAATTCCAAGCAGCGTGAGGAAGAGTTGGAGTTAATTGATCAGCTACGGAAGGTATGTTCCCTTACCTTTGAATGATACTCTTAATAATATCACTGCAATCAAGAAACAAGGCAACATTCACTAATCCAGACAATTAAGAGCTATTCACTAAGATCATTAAGCACTCCACTCCACATGTCAACTATCCTGATTGTAAAATAGAAAATAAATTCTTCTTTCACTGGCAATCTCATCTATCATGACATTTCTTAGCCTCTGAATCATCATCATCAAGCTAAACAGATTTTTGAGACTTCATGATATGATTGAGTATAGTGATGAGATTTAAAATCTGGAGACTTCAAAGTCCTTTTCTTTTTTGTTTTGTTAAACATAAACTAAGATAACAACATGAGTCTAGAGTGTGGTGAGCAGTTTATTTTAGTTTAGACTCTAAAGGATATCAGATCTTCCACAGAAGATGAGTGTAATTAGGTTTAGAATGTACTTTAAAACCATCTCTTTTTAGTTTGGCTACCTTACACACCCTAAACAGTGATGGCAAACCTTTTAGAGACCAAGGACCCAAACTGCGTGGAGGAGGGGAGGGGAGGGGAGCCAGCCCAGCCCCACATCCCTCTGGCTTTCTAATAGTGAACTTTGTGCTGGGGTAATGGCAGGCATATCCACAGAGAGGACTTAGTGCCGCCCCCCCCCCCCTTCCCTGTACGTATACTATAGGTTTGCCAGCTCGGCCCTAGAAGATAGAGACTGTAACTTGAACTCCAGCAATTTGTTGTAGCACTTGAGGTAGTAATTTTCTTTTTTTGTTTTCTTAATTTTGGATGCATTCCATATGCAAAATATCTTTTGTGTGTAATAAGGGATTATTTGAGTGATAAATAACTAAAAATCAGATCTACCAGTCTCCTCCCTTCCTCCTTTTTTCCTCCCTCTACTTTTTTTTACTTTATTCCTCCCTTCTTCCCTACCCTTTCAATTGATTCCTCTGTTGGTCTCTCTAAATCAACTCAGGGTGAGTTTTATGATGTCTCAAATAAAATACTATTTCTCTTCTTTAAGATTAAGTAAGGGGTTTATTGGGGAGGAAGGAAAAGATAAGCAAATGGAAGGAAAGAGGGTTTTGAGGTTTCCCTAAACACTAGAATAATTCCTATGTTGGAGGATGGTGAAATATAGTTCAGATGGAGAAAAATGGGTTAACAGGCCTGGAAATACAGTCACTATAACACAGCAGAGAAATCAGAGAGAGCTGGACTTTTGTCCTTCTTTCTTTCTGTCCCCAAGCCAAGAGATCCTTCTTCCTTTCTGTCTCCAAGGCAAAGAGACAAGATTTCAGTTTGTTCTGATCCTTCTCAACAGTCTTTTCTGGTCACCATTCTAATTAGAATGTTCTCCTTGAGTGACAGCTCTGGAGTCTTTGCTTTTCCAGCCTTTTCTGCAGACTTCTTTTTCTTCCCCACCACATTTGTTCCTCAAGTCCTTTACCTGCCTTGTAAAGTTTCATATTGTAATATATCATATAATATATGTAGACTTTTCTTTTACCTAGAATATTGAGTTCCGGTTGAAAGTTTCTCTGCCTTGTGATCTTGGAGCAGCTCTTACTGATGGTGTTGTTCTTTGTCATTTGGCCAACCATGTACGCCCTCGATCTGTTCCCAGTATTCATGTTCCCTCACCTGCTGTGGTAAGTATATAAGGGTCAGAGATTTGGTTAACTAATAGGTTAACTTAGCTCTCTTTAATAGCCTAAATAATACTTCATATGCTAACATTTTCAGTGATACATACATTTTCATATCTTCTCCCATTGTTATAATAGTAACAAATTTTTATTGCACCCTGTTTTACAAAGCACCTTCATCCACAGTAAGTAAATCCATGAGATAGGTAATATAAATATTGTTTACATTTTATATATGATAGAATTTAGGTTCAAAGAGATTAAATTATACACTCATGTTGACATTAATAGGAATTCCTAGAACTGAGTTTTAAACCCAAGTCTCCTGAAACCAAGTATTTTTTCAACTATGCTACACATTTAAGTAGATAGTTCTTCTGTTTTCATTATACCTCTCCTGTGCATATGGACCTATGGATTCTATTTTTGCCATGTTCCTATCCCAGCTTCTCCAGGTTCAATTCCTTTCCTCTACCATAAGACTTTTGGATTCTTCAGATCAGAAGGAAATGTTTCAGACCCTTGGTTGACTCCTTTAGCAGCCATGGGATCAGATATCCTATACATAGTATAGAGTATTGAAGACTAAGGCTAAGTCCTTAAGAGATTTGAATAGGCGCTTCCCTTTTTCCCTTTTCAACAAGATCCAAAATAAGGTCAGCCAGGACTAAGATGGACTAAGTCCATCTATTTGATTCCTTAGGAAGAAGGTAGCCCTTCTTTTCTTGTTGATCTTGGAAAAGATATCCAGTTATGCTGAAAGAAATCATAGCATAGCCACAAATCCAATAGGCCCAAAATCTTACTCTTTGTTCTGGAGTACCTAAGGAAAGGAATTGACATGTTGGAGGAAGCTACTATAGAAGGAAGATTATTCTCTATTTTGTAGCCTCAATTTCTCTTAGTTAAGAAACTAGTATTTCCTTAAATAAATCCTACAACTGCCTGACCCCTCCCCCAACAAAAAAAACCCTTGCAAACTAATTAGGTGCTAAATATTTAGAATTAAATTTAAACTTGAACATAAGAAAAATTAAAAATTAAACAATTTGATAACTACTCAGCTAATTGGATAGTCTAGTAAATGAAGATATTTAACTTGTCATTTTGTTCTTGAACAAGGAGATAGTATGAGTAGTAACCATTTAACATTTAATTGGCAGAACAGGAGAATGTATACAATAAACTTATTACTATGAAAATAACATTAATTCAGGGAATGCTAGAATTTAGCATACTGAGATGTATCTTTTTTTCAATGATGTGCTTGTGTCTTCCCAAGAACAATTGTGCTTAACATCAAATAAATTGTTTAAGGAGAAATCTCAGAATAATCATTATTCCCAACTCCAGGTATGGTGCTTTATCCATCTGTGTTACTTCTTAAATCCTGGAACTCAAAATACATAAGATTCTCCTCATTGGTAGAGAGTGTTAACCTTTTAATTTTGGAAATTCAATGTAAATATAGATTTATTTTTTTCCCACATTTTAAGAAATGCTCAATTGAGTTAGTTTTTAAATTCCTTGTTAATTTGTTGATATGACATTAAGCTCATTCAGAATTGTTACTGTATTTTCAAAAATTTTTAATTTGCTATTTCATAGGGAGGTAGTTTTGTTCTCTTTTTATTACCAGCCTATTCCTCATTCCCACCCCCCTCAACTTTATCACCCCAAAATTTCAACCAGATACCACAAAGTCCTTTCTTGGTGCCTATGGATACCTGTTTCATAGGCAACAAACTTCCCTTTAGACTATATCTGTTCCTCTCTCACTTCTTGCTCTTGAGTCGGAGGACTTGGGTTCAAATCATATCTGTGTGATTTGAGGAAAATCACTCACGTTTGTGAGGCCTCAGTTTCCTCATCTGTAAAATTAGAGGATTAGATTAGATGATCTCTTTTAGCTCTAGATTGATGATCCTCCAACTCTTTTGTATAGACATTGTGCCCCACCTACTGGTGGTCCAGCTCCACAGTCACCTAAGGTACTAAATGTAAGAGGCAACTAAATCCCATATTTGTGGGGGTTTTTATCTTTATTTTATTTTAATAATAAATTTATACAATTTTCCAAAGTTATATGATTCATGTTGACTCCCTCCCTTCTTCCTCCTTCCTCCCAGAGTTGATAGGCAATTCATTCTGGGTTGTACATATATTATCACTCAAAGCATATTTCTATATTATTCATTTTTGGAAGTGAATGATCTTATAAAACCAAAACCCCAAATAATATACTGAAAAAAAACAAGTGATAAATCATATGTTTTCATCTGCATTTCTACTCCCACAGTTCTTTCTCTGGAGGTGGAGAGCATTCTTTGTCTTAAGTCCCTCAAAATTGTCCTGGATCATTGCATTGCTGTTAGTAGCAAAGTCCATCACATTTGATTGTCCTACAGTATTTCAGTTACTATGTATAATGTTCTCCTGGTTCTGCTTATTTCACTCCACATCGGTTCATGTAGGTCTTTCCAGCTCTTTCTGAAATCATCTTGTTTCATCATTCCTCATAGCACAATAGTATTCCATCACCATCATATACCACAATTTGTTCAGCCATTCTCTAGTTGAGGGACATCCCTTTAGTTTCCAGTTCTTTGCCACCACATAAAGTGTAGTTATAAACATTTTTATGCAAACATGTCCTTTCCTATTTCTTTTTATCTCTTTGGGATACGGACTTAGTAGTGGTATTGCTGGATTAAAAGGTATAACATTCTTTTATAGACCTTTGGGCATAATTTCAAATTACTCTCCAGAATGGTCAAATCAAATCACAACTCCACCAGCAATACATTAGTGTCCCAATTTTGCCACATTCCCTCCAACATGTATTATTTTCCTTTATTGTCATGTTGGCAATCTAATAGATATAAGATGGTACCTGAGAGTTGTTTTAATTTACATTTCCCTAAGCAGGAGGGATTTAGAACATTTTTCCATATGATTATTGATAGTTTTGATTTCTTTATCTGAAAATTGCCATTCATATCCTTTGACCATTTATCAATTTAGGAATGACTTGGATTCTTTTAAATTTCAATTACTTCTTTATATATTTGAGAAATTAGACCTTTCCCAGAAAATTGTATTATAAAATTTTTCTCAGTTTATTGCTTCCCTTCTAATCTTGGTTGCAATTGGTTTTATTTATACAAAACCTTTTTAATTTAATATAATCAAAATTATTCATTTTACATCTTGAAATGTTCTCTATCTCTTGTTTGGTCATAAATTTTCCCTTCTCCATAGATTTGACAGGTAAACTATTTTGCATTCCTCTGATTTACATATAATATCACTCTTTATGTTTAAATCATATGTTTATGTTTAAATCATATATCCATTTTAAGCTTATCTTAGTATAGAGTATGAGATATTGATCTAAACCCAATTTTTCCTGTACTATTTTCCAATTTTCCCAGCAGTTTTTGTCATAATGAGTTCTTATTCCCAAAGGTAGGACCTTTGGGGTTATCAAAAATGGCTGAGGTCATTTGCCACTAGTCTATTCCATTGATCTACCCTTCTGTTTCTTAGCCAGTACCAGATTATTTTGATGATCACTGCTTTATAATACAGTTTAAGATTTGGTAGTGCTAGGTCACCATCCTTCACATTTTTGATAACCCCAAAGATCCTACCTTTTGGAATAGATTCTGCTCCAGCCTCTTAAGACCAGTTTTTTGTTTTTGGCATGTGGTTGCTTGGATCTCACCATCTCCTTTTGCTTTTGTGTTTTGCTCTTTGATTCCATAGAAATTTTCCAAAGGTTGAATATTTCTTTTGCTGTATGCTCATTTTCCTAGACTTTTTGCCTATGGCCTGGGAATTCTGAAAGCTGCTTGCTAAATCTGCCTCCTCCGCTGCTGGCTTACTGGATTTGGTGGTGTGAGCTATTTGCCCTGGCACTAGGTCTATACTTCAGTAGGGCAGGCTTGAAAGGGCCCTGTGCTATGAACTTCCACACCTCACTATGGGCTGATGCCAGGGCTTGGGACTTCAAGGGGAGGGTCTGAGGTGCTCTTTTGCTGGTGTAGCCTCCGTCCTGGGATCCCAAAGTTAGCCTATGACCAATTGCAAAACTTAGCACAGTGGTGGGGTGGAGGGTGAGAGTCAGCTAGCACTCCTTTTTATGTAATTTTGCTTCTGGTTCCCCCTTATGCAATGAAAATCAACTCTGTCTACCTTTCAAATTGTGTTCAGCAGAAGAGTCCCTTCACACCTTGCTGTTTGTGTATGATTCCTGTCATTTTGGGGTGGTTTTTAAAGATTGGTTTGGAAGGAGTGTCAGAGACGTTTAGGCTTTCACTGCTACTAAGTTGCCATCTTGGCTCCTCCTCAAAGTCCCATATTTGAAGAAACCCTTATTACATATTACCTATAAGCTTCGTTCTCCAAAGATGTATCCCTTTGACAATCTTACTGACTCTTGTCCACTAAATCCTAAACCTAGGTACATTCATGCAGGATTAGGAACTAGAGGATTAGTACATGTGAGTTACGAGTTACTCTGACAAATCTAGGAGAGGAATATTTCTCATGGAAACTCATTAGACCAAAAATTTTTCCAGAACTTAGAACAGTGTGATTACAAGTACTAGTACAAACTGTCAGGCATGATACCTATGCAAAGAAACAATTTTATCAATTAGTAACTTTTTTTCTAAAGATAAGATTTTTTTTGGAAGTTAGTTCCTTCTGATGAAAGCTTTTAAAATTTAAATGCTATTGCCACATAGAAGAAACATCCAGAATCTTTAACATACTTTAAAGCAAATTTTTATTTAGTTAATAATCTCCTTTTCCAATATTACCACATACAATCAAAGCCCCTAACTAAAACTATTTTATTGTGTTATTATTATATGCGTTTGTGGTGTGTGTGTATCCCATCTTTTCAGTTAGCCTTTCCTAACCCTTCTTAATTCCTGTGCCTTTCCTCTGTTAATGACTTCCTATTTATCCTGTATATAGCTTATTTTATACATATTTGTTTGTATGTTGTCTCCCCCATTCAACTATAAACTCCTTGGGGAGAGGGACTATTTTTTGCCTCTTTTTTTAGTCTCCAGCACAATACAATAACCTGGCACATAATAGGCACTTCATTAGAGAGAGATGGCAAGCAGGGAAAGAGAGACAGAGAGAGATTGATTCCATTAAAAAAAATTTAACTCTCATTTTTCATCTTAGAATATTGTATATTGGTTCCAAAGCAGAAGAGTGGTTAGAGTTAGGTAGTAGGAGTTAAGTGACTTGCCCAGGAAGGCACATCTAGGAAGTATTTATGGCCAAATTTGAACTCAGGACCCTCAATCTCTAGGTCTGCCTCTCACTCCACTGAGCCCCTTAGCTGCCTCTATGGTCACTCTTGATTAGAGAAAGTCAAATTAAAATAACTTGCAGGTACTGCTTCATACTGAACAAATTGACCAATGTGAGGAAAATGATAAATGTAAAAGGGGATGCAGGAAAATTGGGCCACTAATGCACTGTTGATGGAGTTGTGATCTAATCCAGCCATTCTGAAGAGCAATTGGAAACTTTACTCAAAGGGTTCTAAAACTGTGTATACCCTTAGATCCAGCAATACCACTACTAGGTCTATATCCCAAAAAAATTTTTAAGTGGCTGAGGGAGGACCTATTTATACAAAAATATTTATTATAGCTCTTTTTGTGGTGTCAAAGAATTGGAAATTGAGAGAGTGCCATCAGTTGGGAAATGGTTGAACAAGTTGTGATATTTAATTGTGAAAGATTACTATTGTAAAATAAAAAAGGATGAAATTAAGGATTTTGGAAAAATCTGGAAAGACTTACCTGAACTGATGCAAAGGGAAGTGAGAAGAACCAGAATAACATTGTACACAGAGCCAGCAATATTTTTTGATGAACGATCTAGTTATTCTCAATAATGTGGCAATCCAAAATAGTCCCAGAGACTCTTGATGAAAAATGCCATCTGCCCTCCAAGAAAAAACTGATAGAGTCTGAATGCAAAGTGAAACATACTATATGTGTTTCACTTTTTTTCTTTTTTTCTTTGAGATCTCTTCCACAAAATGACTAAAAGGGGGAAATGTTTTACATGATTGCTCATATGTAAAATCCATATCATATTGCTTATTGTCTCAGTAAGACAAGGGAGAGAGATGGGAGCAAGAGAGAAAGAGTAGGAAAGAGGGAGGGATTTGGAACTCAATATTTTTAATATATATTTTAAGTTGTTTTTTACATGTATTTGGGGGGAAATAGAATGATATTTTTAAATGATAATTACTACATAACAATAAAACAGTTCTCACCAGGAGCTTTGTATAAGGCAGATACTAAAAAAGGGAATTCGTGTGTATGCATGTGTGTGTGTGCGTGCATGCGTATGCTCGAATGCATATGTATATTCCCTTTCTCTCTTTTTCATTGTAGCCTAAATTGACAATGGCTAAGTGCAGGAGAAATGTGGAAAATTTCTTAGAGGCGTGCAGAAAAATTGGTGTACCTCAGGTAAATCATTTGCCATTCTTTTGTTTCTGTAGATGTATATGTTGTTTAGTAAAAAAGCTCTTTGGAATATGAGTTTTGGTGATGTTTTCATCTACCTCTTAGCCAAGTTCTTGACTTTGTCTTCTTATAGTTAATCTTTTGCTGTTTATGTAGCTTATAAAGATTACACACATGGACTTCTAATCCAAATAATGTGTGTTGAAAAAATTATCTATGTTTGACTTATCTGCTTCATATTTGTGACCTTAAAACACTCAAGCTAATTAACAAAAAAAGGATTTGTTACAAAGATTTATCTTTTTATTTTGATTTTTTAAATCCTTATCTTCCATCTTGGAATCAGTACTGTGTAGGAATACTGTAAGGGCTAAGCAATGGGGGTTAAGTGACTTACCCAGGGTCACACAACTGGGAAGTCTCTGAGGCCAGATTTGAATCTCCTATCTCTAGGCCTTGCTCTCAATCCACTGAGCTACCCAGTTTAAAAGGATTGTGTGTACCTTTGCAGATTGTATCCTTCATGCCTGAAAGTCTGAGGCAAGCCATTCTTACTCTGCTCACTAGTAAAATCAGGCCTGGACAAATAGAGGGATTTTTTAAAATGTCTACTTTTCAATCTTTTCATTTACTTGCAATTATGAAAGAAAGCTGATATGATATGTATGTTTTGGGGCATAACTGAAATGGTCTCATGATTTAATGCTGCACTAAAATCTGTATTTCTGATCCACTGACTTTGTTTTTCTGTCTGTTTTCCTTTCCTGCTCACACTTTGGACAGGACAATCTTTGTTCCCCTTCAGACATCCTTCAGCTAAACCTCAGCGTTAAAAGGACTGTTGAAACACTTCTTTCTCTTGGGGCACATTCAGAAGAATCCTCTCTTACCTCCTTGTCTGCTCAGCTTCTGGGCTTTGTGGCATTCTACTGTACTTTAATGCTCTCTCTGTGTATGTTCTACAACTGGATTTTTCCCTCTTGCTGAAAAATACTCCTCCATTAATTCCATGTTCATATTTGCTGAATAGGAATTAGAGGATAACATTTTATAGTAAATATCTCTATATTCCTGACCCCACATCCTTTGTTCATTATTAGAAGCGCTAGAGACACTTTTCATGAGAGAAGTCCATAGCCAAGCATTTTTCGACTAAACAACTAACATAGATCTTTATTTCCAAAAAATAGGAAACAACCGTTTTTACAGGCCACTGATGTAAACTATGGCAGTAAAACATTTCTTCTTTATGAAACACCCAGCATTACACTGTGATGGCAAGCTAAGTGCCAGTAAAGTACTGACACCTTTTCCTATGTCTGGTTAGTTTCTAGCTGCCACCTGGCCCAAGTTATCAAAACTGCTAGATTTCCACAATTAATATTCCTCTATTTGTATCCCGAGGGCACATATAGGATTTATTATCTCTCTTTGTAGTGCACAGTGATATTTAGTCTTGGCAAAGATTCAAGTAAAGATTTGAACTTTTTCTACATTTTTACTTCTTCGTATGCAACTTTCAGCCCATAGTATAAATTCAAAATGTGAGGCAATAGGCAAAATAATTTAATTGAACCTTTTTGCTTCTGCATTGGGCTTAAGAAAGTAAAAATGTCTGGACTTTTTGCTGATCCAGACTTACTCTGTCCATTATCCTGGGCCAAGAACTATGTCTTACCTTCTTGGGATACAAACAGGAGCCTATGATATTTGTGAAAAACCTTAGAGTTCTTTGTAAGTATCACGTGAGGCAGATGTTATCCCATTGGGCACCTCATTATAGAGGAGAATGGCACATAAAGTCTGTTCGTTTTAGATAGCAGCTTTTGCTCTGGGTGGCAGAAATGTTGAGAATTTGCTCTTTAGGCCCTACTGATGAAAATATTAAAGCACTACCTCATCACAAAGCTTAGATTATAATTGTCATAGAATGCGCTCCTGAACATTTTACTTATTTTATTTCAGCCACTCTCATGAGCTCTTTCATGAAAACTTAGACCACATAAGCTTGAGGGAGAGAAACTATTTCAGTGAAAAGAAGATCACTTTTTTGGATACTTGCTATTCTTGTTAGAGATCTGACATTCAACCCGAGTACCTGCTTCAACGTTCCTCCTTATTGCATAGGACAATTGTTGAATGAAGGAATTTGCCTATAGAGCTCTATTTGCATTGTTGACAACCAACCACAGAAATGTACTTGGCTACTTAGGACACTCCTGTAAATATTGAACACTGGTGCCTTCCTTCCCATTTTAAAAAAAATTTTATTGCTTATGACGATGGATGACTGAAGCAGTGATCATTGTAGCAGTTTCTCTCCTTTAAAAAAAAAAACACCTCCCAAGTGTAGTTATTAAATAGCATTTGTTTTTATTGCATTTTGCATGGCATTTTGGCCCTACTTTGGGCACTGGAAGTAAAGGTTATAAGTATTTGTGAAAACTAACCACACTGCTGCTCTCCAGAATTCTAGGAGAGACCCCCAGGGCAGTTGGCCATTGAGGAGAGTGCCTTCTTCCTGCTTGGGAAAAATATCTGGCCTGAGAACAAAATGCTGTGGAGAAACTCATCCTAGATTTTAATTCATCCACTCACGGATTTATACAAATCTTCTAACTTTACAGTACTACCAAATATTAGGTATCTTGTTTTGCCAAAAAAAAAAAAAGCCTACTAAGTCAGAAACAATTAAATAGCACAAGTATTAATAACTGCCTTAAAAGGAAATGTTACATTTTTATGTAACATGTTTAACTAAATACAGTTTTTGCCAAACTTCTTATTAACCCTGAGAAGTGAGTGCCTATGAAAATTAAGCAAATGAATGCACAGGAAAACCACCTTTTTTTATTTACCAATGCACTTATATTGTCAGTGGAGCCAGATATCTTCCTTGCATTCTTTCCAGTGTTTAATGCACCCATTTTCTCACTCAAGCAATTTGTTGCCTAGGGTTCCCCTAATTTGGGATAGAAGAACGGACCAGAAATACCAAGTGAAGTTTACCTTTGAGTTCTCTTTCTATAAGGAAAGAGCTTGCTAATCTTGTGTATTTTGGAAACTTAAACGCTCTACAAGTACACATTTGCAGACAAACCATTGTTCTGTTAACCTCAGATTATTTTCAGAAATTTGCTATCTGTGTCCCTTATAAGATAAAGTTTTGTTAATTTAGTTGTAATTACCATGTGTACACTTAAACATTCCAAAAATACGTTTAAAAAACAACCAAAAGCTTCCACAATTCAACTTTTCCCTAATTTAGCTTGATCTCTTCCCCTCCCCATTGCCCCAATAGTCTCAATTAAGGAGAATTGGCCATAAATGAATGAGTCAAAAGCACAAGAGCTCAAACTCTACTTCCTTCTTTCCTTATACCATCTCTCAGAGTAGTAAAGCTCAAGTTTCCAAATTTGCAGATGACACTCTACCTCATGCCTGTTTTTCCTTGGTTTGTCAGAATTGTTGTGCAAGTATCTCTGATAGACCTGGCCTGTAATTTCCAAAGCATTTCCTTGTAGTGCATTAAGAAAGTGGGTGCAGCATTAGGAACTCTAGCTCTGAAGCCAGAGGATCTGGGTTCATTGTCTGCCTCTGATGATGATCACTTGTGTGGCCTTGGGTAAGTCTCTTAGTCTACCTGGGCCTCAGTTTCCTCTTCTGTAAAATGAGGACATTATACTACAGGACCCCTAACATCCTTTCCTAGTCTAGATCTATGATTCAATGATCTCTTCCAGGTCTTAGCATATTGTCAGAGCTTAAAGTTGTTTTTTTTTCTATTTTAGGTATTTTATTATTATATTTGGATCTCTTCCTCTCTATCCCTCTCTCCCCACACACAAACGTTGTTTCTTCTATTCCTGCTGTCCTTGGCTCTTCCTGTGTAATATTTCTCTTAGAAAAAAAGAAGTAGATGTTATTTGTCTGTTTCCCGGCCCCTCCAGATCTTCTCTATATGCTTTCAGTTTTGCTGATTAATAAAATGACTGTCATCAGAACATACTAGTTTGTAAAAGTGACTATATGTTCAGCCTATGTAATTATCCCTCTTCATTTATTCAAATAAATTCATCATTACAAATAGTTGTGAGATACAAGCCATGCATTTGGTCTTGTGTATTTTAGTTGACTTTTTTATGTCTTATTTCATCTTTCAGTTGGTAAGTGATCAGGATTGCTTTATTTTTCGGGTTTTTTTAACTGTGGTGTTTATTTCATTTTCTTTTCTTTCATTTGTTTCTGTGTTATGTTATCCCCTTTCAGGAACGATTATGTTTGCCTCTTCATATTTTAGAAGAAAAAGGTTTGACCCAGGTAGCAGTGACCGTCCAGGCCCTCCTTGAACTTGCCCCACCCAAGCAACAGCAGCACCAGTTGTCTGCTGTATAAAGACTACCAGGACCTTGAGGGTTTGTCTTGGCCAAGCAGAAGAGAGAGATGATGTGACTACCACTGCCAGGCATCTGTTTTGTTTTGTTTTTTACGTGTGTATTGAAATGTTTTCTTAGAAGGGAATATTTCCAGAATTCCTGTCAGGAATATTTTGCTTCATTTCTCCATTTTAGGGGAGATTATGCCATTTGCTTTTGAGGAATATTTTAGCCACCCTTAAAAGTACACATTATTTGGTCCTGCAGGAGGATTATTGTTAAACTAAAGTAACCAGCCCAGACTGACTATTCAGTTTCAATATGGCGAGTTTTATTGTGTAGTGGGTTACCTAGTAGAATTTCCTCACAGGAAAACAGTTTGATCCCATTAAGACATAATCATGATAACTTCTCATCCTCTTCCATAAGCCCTACAAAAAGAATTAAGAATTGACTTTCTGAAGTAATAACCCAATGTTTGGCTTTTCTAGTCACACATAAGAATCAGTTAAACTAAAACCATGTTCTAGCATGTCAAAGCCAAAACAAAAATAGTCCAATGTGATTTCATCGTAACTGTCTACAAATGGATCCATTCCAAAGACTCCACAATGTACTACAGAGGGTAGGTTTCATCTGCTTCCAAGCCCGACGTCCCGGGTTCCCCCACTTCTGTCTTCTCTCACTTCCACTTGTGTCTAGACTTTGTAGGAAAAGGTTCTGACTATCGTTTGACTGGAGACTTTGATCTTTTTTTTTTCTCAGCACCAAGATGATGCTGGATCTCTGCAAACAGGTTTTTAATTGCTTAGGCGTAAGAAAGAAAAGTCACTATGCATTCATTCATTCCCATTTTCTCACAAGCCAGTCACCTTTTCATTACAGTTATCATAGCATTAGATGAGAAAAGACAAGGCAGACACTCTCCAAGTCTTCCAGCTAAAAGAGTGCCTTGAAAAACAAGCTCAAAAGGAAAGGCAATCCTCGATCCCTTTTAGGTGTAAACTTGCACTCATCTATTTCCAAGGTTGAATTTAGTTACAGGCATCTTAGAAAGATGAGCCAGGAAATCTCCCGAAAAACATCATAATGCATAAAAAGATCACCGGATGCGCAGGCCTGCGTTTGAGGCCCAGTTCTTCCACTGGCACCGTGACCTTGACCGAAACACTCACACTTCTGAGTCTCAGTTTCCTCATCTGTAAAAGGAAGGTGTTGGATGAAATAATATCTTTCTTTTAGCACTAACATTCTAGGAGCCTGCTTACCTGTCCTGAAGATACCACCTTGTTTTGAAGTCTGTCATTAAAGAAGAAATCATTCAGAGGACTCCCAGCCAGTAGCTTATGCCTGTGCCATTCATTCTTCCACCTTTACTGTTCATTTCATTGGTCTCTTGGCATTAGCTGCCTCTGTAAACCAAATGAATGGGATCCGGAAGGGATAAGGCACCAAATCATCTAGACTCTCGGATGCTCGTGTATGTAATTAGCCACACTTGGTACAGTCCTCTTTGGAGCTTGTGGATGCAGCCACCCTCATGTACTGCTTACAACGCTTGCCGGCTTTCTCATCTTACATGGATTTTGTCTTCGTCTCTCTGTGGCACCGTGGCATCTATCTCATGGATCCCACTGCAATCTGGAATCTTCTGCTATCACTCATGTCCTGGATAATATCTTTTTTTTTAATAGGCAAATGGCGTTAAGTGATTTATCCAGGATCACACAGCTAGAGCTAGTGAGCTAGGAAGTGTCTGAGGCCAGATTTTAACTCAGAATGATGAGTCTTCCTGACTCTATCTACTGGGCCACCAACTGCCTCTTGGAAGATTTGGAATTAAGTGACTTGCTCAGAATCACACAGGTAGGAAGTGTCCAAGGCCAGATTTGAACCTAGGTGTTCCTGACTCCAGGCTTAGTGCTCTATCCACTGTACTACCTAGCTGCTCCTAAAAAAGTATCTCTTTTTTAAAATGTTATTTTATTTTTTCCCCCAGTTACATGTAAAAACAGTTTTCAACATATTTTAAAGAATTTTGAGTCTCAAAGTCTCTCCCTCCCTCCACCCCATAACCCTACTGAGATGGTAAGCAATCTGATAGATTTTACATGAACAATCATGTAAAATATTTTTCCATATTTAATCCTTTTATGGAAGGAAATTCAAAGTAAAAATTTTAAGAAAGTAAAAAAAGTTTGCTTTGGTCTTGATTCAAACTTCTCTGGAAGCAGATGGCATTTTTTATCATGAGTCATTTGGATTGTTTTGGATCACTGTTCATCATACAGTGTTGCTGTTACTGTGTACAATGTTCTGGTTCTGCTTAATTCACTCTGCTTCAATTCATGTAAGTCTTTCCAGGTTTTTCTGAGCTCCTCCTACTTGTCATTTCTTAAAGAACAATATTCCATTGTAGTCATATGCTATCACTTACACAGCTGTTCCCCGATTGACGGGTGTCTCCTCACTTTCCATTCTTTCCCACCACAGAAAGAGCCACTTACAAAAGTGTCCTAGATAATATGTCATCATGATTACCCCAACCACGTTGGGGATCAGAAAACCTCCCGCCACTTCTCTGACTTCAGACAAGCCAGCTTCTCTCTCTGAGCCTCAGCAGCTTCATCTATAAAGTCTTAGGGCAGACACCTCCCAGCCATTGCTCTTCTTAGAACTAATACCAAGATAGAAGAGAAGAGTTATTTTTCAAAATCAAATTTTTAAAAAAATAAAGGCTAAGGTTTGGACTAGGTAACTTCCAGGATTCCTTCCCGCTCCAAATCCTATGAACTTTGGACAAAATAAAAAGTCTCTTTTTCTAACCCAGAAACTTGAAGCTCAGCAATGGGTTCCAGGATTCAGTGGAGTCTGATTCTAAGCTCAAAGCTACACCTAGTGGAGGTGGGGGTGAGGTGGGGGCAGCAGTGCAAGTAGCCAGGCTTTCCCTGGGATGTTCTCCAGGATGAGCAGATAAAATATCTGCAGATATCCACACTGGCACCTAAAAATCTATATGGTCAACTCCTGTCACTATACCCAAAATCACATTAAGGAGTAGCCTGGTATAGTGGAAATTGCATTGTGTGGGATCTAAATATCTAGGTTCGGGGCAGTTGGGTGGTTCAATGGATTGAGAGCCAGGCCTAGAGATGGGAGGTTCTGGGTTCAAATCTGGCCTCAGACACTTCCTAGCTGTGTGACCCTGGGTAAGTCACTTGACCCCCATTGCCTAGTCCTGACTGCTCTTCTGCCTTGGAGCCAATACACAGGATTGATTCTAAGATGGAAGATAAGGGTTATATAATTTAAAAAAAAAATTTTTTTTAAACCATCTAGGTTCAAATTCTGGCTCTCCTACTTGTGCAACTATGAGGAATTTACTTCATTGTTCATCTGTAAGATGAATGTCTTCATTTACAAAATGAAGGGGTGGTTCTTGACAGCTCTAAATGCTGTGTTTTCTATCTCTAGTCTAAAAAGAGGTACCTGATACAATATCTCAGCTACATAGAAGATACATGAACCTGCTACCACTTTAAACTGCATTTAGAGTGAGGGGCTAGGATTCTTTTTTGGCCCCCCACAATTTTTTTTCGTTGTAGGCACGAAAAGATTCAGTCAGAAGCAAGATCTAATCATGTTTCCTTTACAATTATAGTATTTTGGTGTATAGTCCTTAATCTGACTGGGAAAGAGCCTTTGGATTCAGAGAAAGTAGAAAAATATTTTCCTTACAGCTTATTTTTTTAAAAAACTAATTAAATAACCCATCGTCTGTTACTTGTAAAAGCTCCAAAGTGTCTGGTAATGTGTGCTTATCCAGATAAATTTTAATGGTTCTATAAAAAATGGACTTTTAAAAAACAGCTATAGGAATGAAGGAAAATGTGGGCATTTGAAAACTTTTTTTTATAAATATTACAGTAAAATAGTTGAATAAAGCATTTTCATTTGTTCATTTCTGAAAATGTTGTAAACGTGTAATTAGTAAAGGAATTTTAAAAACACTCATATTTGTATGTCTGTAAATACATTCCATCATTTTTAAGAAGTATAAATATGTCAATATCATGTATGTTATTTTAAATTGCCTATATGTTGCTATTAGTGTAAACTAGCACATTGATATTAAAATAAAACCTGAAACACTTAAGTAACATGAAATAAAAACTGATTTGAAAATGAACGCACCCTAAACCATGACTTCCTTCACAGAGATGAATGACAAGAAAAGCATCAGATTTCCTTAGTAAGATATTAAAGGAGCCCCACAAAGCCTTCATGTTCACATTCAAAATGAAAATACTGATATTGGACTGTACATGAAACAGGACTTAAGTATTTGTATCAATAAAGCAAAGCTGGAGTACACCAGGATGTTACTTGGCCACTGTTCTCTAATGATAGGAAGACATCATGATCAAATTAAGATTGTTGACAGCCCTGAAATCTCCTTCCTTTGGCTAGCCACAAAAAGGTTCCATTTGTCAAAATATCTCAACTGTTGACTCACCAAAGCATCGTTTCTCATCCACACGACCTTTACTTTTACCATTAAAGTCATTTTTTAATACAATAAAGGAGTCTTTAAAAAATCACTATCAAAAATGCCTGAGCTACCTTACAAGGGAATAGAATCTGCATAGGTCTCCTGGATTTCTTTCATTTGGTTTAGCAGTTCATACCCAGGATACAGCAGCAGGGCCTCTTCCAGAAAAATATACTCATATAAGCAATGTCTCTTCTAGGAGATGTGTTTTGTGTTACAATTGGCAATAGGAAAATATTCCATTGCTCAGAATGTTATAGATTGAAAGCACATGCCATAAAGGCACTGTGAAGATGGGATTGACTCTCCCCATGCCTACTTTTAAATTTAATCAACCAAAAGAGTAGACATCCCTACTTAACACTACTTAACTAAGTAGGGAAGGTTCACAAGCCACTTGCTGAAGTAGGTGACAACTCAGAAATGACTGACCACCCCCTAGACAGTGCTAAGCAAATTTAAAGACTGCAATTGGTCCCCGTAAAGTGTAGTGAGAGACAGGAAGTGATGTTAAAAAAGGACTATAAAAGGTGGTGAACTTCCTGTGCAAGAGGTCTTCATCCTGAATTTTTGGGTTGGAAGCTCTTGGACTGGGACTGCGGCTTGGACCTGGGACTCTGGATCTTGGACTGCTTCTGGTAAGACTGCACATGGATCTTCTCCTTTGGAGCTTTGACCAGGGTGAGTGAGAAGCTGACCCTCTTTTCCTGGTTTCTGGAGAGGTCAGTAAGATTAGTTTAGGAAAGGCCTTCTCTTGTTGGGGTTTACAAACCTTACCAGAGTTAAACGAGCACCAGAGCAAATATTTAGTGTGGTAGGATAGACATCTTCTCTACCCACTTTTTCATTTCTCTACTTTCATTCTTTCCACCTTTTTTGTAAATAAAAGCTGCTAAAAGTCATTTTAACTTGAGCTGTATTCCATCAACATATACCACAATTTGTTCAGCCATTCCCCAATTGAAGGGCATCCCCTCATTTTTCAGTTTTTTGCCACCACAAAAAGTTCAGCTACGAATATTCTTGTACATGTCTTTTTCCTTATTTTCTCTTTGGGGTACAAACCCAGCAGTGCTATGGCTGGATCAAAGGGCAGACAGTCTTTTATCGCCCTTTGGGCATAGTTCCAAATTGCCCTCCAGAATGGTTGGATCAATTCACAACTCCACCAGCAATGCATTAATGTCCCAACTTTGCCACACCCCCTCCAGCATTCATTACTTTCCTTTGCTGTCATGTTGGCCAATTTGAGAGGTGTGAGGTGATACCTCAGAGTTGTTTTGATTTGCATCTCTCTATAAGAGATTTAGAACACTTCTTCATGTGCTTATTAATAGTTTTTATTTCTTTATCTGAAAATTGCCTATTCGTGTCCCTTGCCCATTTATCAGTTGGGGAATGACTGAACAAATTGTGGTATCTGTTGGTGATGGAATACTATTGTGCTCAAAGGAATAATGAAGTGGAGGAATTCCATGAAGACTGGAACAACCTCCAGGAAGTGATGCAGAGCAAAAGGAGCAGAATCAGGAGAACAATGTACACAGAGACTGATACACTGTGGTACAATCGAAGGTAATGGACTTCTCCATTAGTGGCAATGCAATAATCTAAGGCATTTCAGATGGACTTATGAGAAAGAATGCTATCCACATCCAGAGAAAGAACTTTGGGAGTAGAAAAGGAGGAAAAATAAGTGCTTGATCACATGGGTCAAGGGGATATAATTGGGGATGTAGTAATATGGAAATAGGTCTTGATTAATGACACATGTAAAACCCAGTGGAATTGTTTATTGGCTATGGGAAGTGTAAACCTCAAAATTCCTTAGACTTATAAATGTTGGAAATTCCACCATTGGGATATTTCATACTTGGAAAATTTCTTACTGATAGTCTATTGGAATGGGAACCCCATTGGCATGGGAGGTTCCTTCTCTTCCCTTCTTAAGATTACTTTAGGACAGAAACCCTTTGCTGAACAATGGAAAGGACTTTGACCTATGCTTAAGCATAGAACAGGAATTTCTTTGAGTCTTGATTGATTTTAGAATTGATACAATGGAGATACTCCACCCTATTCAGTCCTAATAGGATTGAGTAAGGGCTGCAGCCTAGATCAAAATTTAATTATTCCAATCTCTACCATACTCAAGTTAACAGGATTTAGAAAGGGCTATAGCAAAGGAGTAAAGATTTAATCATTTGAAAATATGACCTTCAACAGACATGTGCAAAAGCCAGAAACCTCTGGGCGGTCCAGGGTTAAGCTAGAGCCTCCATTGACAGGGAAATTGATGAACAGTGATTGGTAGATGTGAGGACTGAGGGGAGGCAACTTGGAGGGTTTCCTTAAAGATAGGGGGTCTGAAGACTCAAGGGGGTGGTTGAGGTTTTGGTCGGTGTGGTTCCTGGGCTCTGAGAAGGCTTGCTCTGAAGGAAGCTGAAGGTGGGGGCCTCTGAGACTGTTTCTCCATTTTGGACACGTGAGTAATAGGGACTGATCTCTTTTCTTTGCCCCAGCTATCTAAGGGCTTGGGCCTTTTGGCCCAGCCTAAACAGAAGGGGTATTTAAGCCCTATTCCCTTCTCTCCCCTTTCTCTCTCTCTCTATATCTCTAATTCCTTTCTTACTCCTATTGTAATTAAACTCCAAAAAAGGCTGACGGCTGACTTGAGTTTTTCATTTAGGAATTACATAGCTGATTCCTTGGCGACCTTAAATTAATATATATCAATCTTTTAAAGTGATTCCCTTGTTACATTGTGGCTGACCACGGGAGTCTAAAGAATCCTCTCAATAAAACTTTTGAAATTCCTTGCCTTTTTACTATACCGTCTCACCACTTAGTCCTTTTTTTTTTTTAACAAAAAACTTGGCTTAAAGACAAAGCTGCTAGAACACGTGAGTATAAAAAACTTTTTCTCTTTTCTCCTTAAGTTAAATTGGAATCAGCAGTTTTTTCTTTTTCTTCCCTTTAATCTTAAGGGACAGCTGGGTAGCTCAGCGGATTGAGAGCCAGCCCTAGAGGCAGAAGGTCCTGGGTTCAAATCGGACCTCAGATACTTCCCAGCTGTGTGACTCTGATAGACAGAAAACAGCTGTTTTAAATCTCAGCAACAGGACTCTAAAGTCCTGGCTGGAAGAGCTGTTTCTAAATATCCTTTCCCTTAAGGAACAACTTCCTGCATTAAAAAAAAAATGAGGATAAAATAAAACAAAATGAGGATAAAATAAAACAAAATGAGGATAAAATAGAAAATATTGAGGATAAAATAGAAAATGTTGAGGATAAAATAGAAAAAAATGAGGATAAAATAGAAAATATTGAGGATAAAATAGAAAATATTGAGGATAAAATAGAAAAAATTGAGGATACAATAGAAAAAATTGAGGATAAAATAGGAAATATTGAGGATAAAATAGAAAAACTTGAGGATAAAATAGGAAATATTGAGAATAAAATAGGAAATATTGAGGATAAAATGGGAAATATGGAAGATAAAATAGGAAAAATTGAGGATAAAATGCAAGCCCAATTAAAAGATCTAAAAAGTTTCTTACAGGATCAATTGGCAAACAACCACTCTACCAGAAACAGACCTGTTTCTGAACCTTTGAATGAGGAAATTTCCTTCCCTGAAATAGAGATGGAAAACACCTTCCCTATAGCCCAGTTAACAGACTGCTTCTCTCGTGTAGTGCAAATCTTGTCTAAATTTAATCCCCAAAACCCTTCCCCTGCAATCCCAGCTTCTCATGTTCCTTCTCCTACAGAAAACCAAATTCCAATGCAAGGGAGATCTTGTCCTCCTAGAGAAACCTGTCCTTGTCAAACTGACCCACAGGTGCAAAATTCAACTAGAGGCCTGTTTCCTCTAGAGAAGTACCTGAAATAGGACGAAATGGGGATGTGGTGACTTTAAGACATAGGATACCGTTTACTCCCCAAGAAATAAATGAATTTACACAAAATATCCCCACATATGAACAAGATCCTTTTCTAGTAACAAAAAAGATGGGAGACATATTTGTTCAGTATAATCCGTCTTACAAGGACGTTGAGAGCTTACTACAGGCTTTTTTAAGTGAACGTGAAAAAAAATAATTGCTCATGTCAACAAAACCCGGGGGCGTAATGCAGCACATTGGCCATCTCAGGATCCCGAATGGGACTATAATAATCCTGAGGACTATCTACAACTATACCGTTGTAGAGAGACCATCCTCACAGCCATGAAGGAATGTGCAGACAGTACAGATAAGTGGATGGAACTGGAAAAAAATTAAGCAAAAGGAAAACGAAACACCCTCCAGATTTATGGACAGAATTATCGAGTTTGGGGACAGATACTTAGATTGGGACTTAACTAAAGAGAATAGTTTAAGACAAGTTAGAAGAATCTTTGTAAACAATTCTTGCAAAGTAATTAAAAATTATTTTAAAACACAATGCCCAAGATGGTCAGATATGGACCTTGAAGAATTGCGAAAAACAGCTATATATGTTTTAAAGGGAAACAAGGAAAAGGAGGAAGAAAATAAAGATGACATGGAGGAAATGAAGAAAAAAATAAGATATTTAATAGATAGGATAACTAAATTAGAAAGTGGGCATGATAATGAACCAACGACAATTGCCCCTCTCCAGAAATCCAATTATCAATCCATTACTTGCCACTTCTGTGAGAAGAAGGGCCACAAAATGATGGAATGTAGAACCTTTCTTAAGATGTTTGGAAGGAATACACAGTTTAATAATAGTTTTAGAAATAATAACTATAGAAATGATGATAATGGTTATAGAAACCAGAATTCTAGAAATTATAATAATGACTATGGAAATAACTATAATGAATATAGAAATAAGAACTTTAGAAACCAGAATTATAGAAATAGGAATTGGGAAAATGGCAATTCTCCAAATGAAGAAAATGATAATACTCAACAACAATATATGAGAAATGGCGCTCGTCCAAAAAATACTCAAGGTGCTAATGATCCTCAGAGAGGTGCCCTTCAGGAGGGTACCCAGGGAACTTCCCAGTATAATAAAGATGATTCTTCTTAGATTGTATTGATTTTGTTGATATTAATTAACCTTTTTCAGTTTTTTTTTCTCCTCTCCAAATAGTAGGAAGGATGAATAAAGAACTTAAGACTATGATTGGCAAATTATGCACTGAGACCCATTTAAAATGGCCTGAAATTCTCCCTCTGGCCCTATTTTATCTTAGAAGCAGGCCTAGAGGAGACTTACATATTTCACCATTTGAGATGCTTTTTGGACATCCGCCTATACAGGCTAAGCCTTTCTCCCCGGCTTATACATCGCTATTAGGGGGAGATATTACTATTGCTTCCTATATACAGGAGTTACAGCACAAACTACGTGAACTTCATGAATCCGGAGCTGCAGTACAAGCTGGACCATTAGACTTTTCTCTGCATGACCTGAACCCAGGAGATAAAGTTTAT
The DNA here is from genome assembly GCF_027887165.1 of Monodelphis domestica. Classification (NCBI taxonomy): domain Eukaryota; kingdom Metazoa; phylum Chordata; class Mammalia; order Didelphimorphia; family Didelphidae; genus Monodelphis; species Monodelphis domestica. The sequence goes on along the minus strand of NC_077230.1, from coordinate 92,167,817 downwards.
ATCAAGAATTTCAAGCGAACTGGAGCAACTCAACCTTCATGGGAAGGACCATTCCAAATATTATTAACTACTCCAACATCTATAAAGATTGGAGAAAGAGACTCTTGGATTCACTGCTCACATGTGAAGAAAGCATCTTCTGCTGAGACTGATTGACTCTATCCTATCATATGAATTGTGACTCTATCTTATCATAAGAATTGGAGATAATAATCCATAGACAAATGGATATTTTTTTTCAAGAATATATTGAATTACTGATTTTTTTCTTATTTTTTCTTATTTCTTTTCTTTTATTTTTTTATCAGAATATTTGATTTTTTTCTCATTTTTGTACTGAAGGTACACATAATTAATATTAATATTATTTTTCCCTGCAGTAATACAAGTTAATATATATACTCTTGCTATAATATCAATATATGCCTAAAAGCTTTAAACTATGGGAACCTGCCATTTATTGATAAAATATTATAGGACTGTGATTAATGTTTGTGTCTGATTCCAGGAAAAGAGATAAAAACAAGGAGCACAGACTAAACCTGAATAGTGCCAATAGAGCACACAAGAAATATTAAAGTGAGACTTGAGGTTGCGACGCTTAACTTATGTTTAAGTCGTAGGACTTCCTTGTATCTACACTCTTTTCGAAATACTCAAACAAGTACAAAGCTTGACTATCATGCTGGCTCCCTATATCCCTGAGGAAAAAATCAGACAAGGGAATGACATTTCCCCATCAAAATAGAATTTTAATTCTTTTCTTCTTATATTATGGCAACTTCCTGTAGTCTTGGCTACAAATGGCTAAGTGAAATATTACTGCATTCTGTCCTACATACTTGTGGGATAGAAATTACTTTAAACTGGACCTATACAAGGTCTATTTTGAATTTTTCTTATGTTTTTGATTATTTTTCTATTCTTTTGATAATTGACACATACACCCCCATAACTGAACATTGCATTCTGAGCTAAACTTGATATTTTTTTTTAAATACTTACTTCAGGGGGGATTTTATTTTAATTAAAAATCTAAGAATTTTTGAATTTTTTTTGTTTGAGATTGTATTTTTATAAAAATCCAAGACTTTTGTTTAAGATTTTACTGTTATAAAAAATTTCAAAGATTTTTATTTTGTTCGAGAAAAGATCTTCAAGAAAGAAGCTTGAAACTTTTATATCCAGAGAATGAACTGTTGCAAAAAGATGCCGAAAACCTACACTTCATCAAGAAGATCAAGAATGACCTTGGATATGATTGATTGGACTGAACTTTTGATTGAAAATTTATTATAACTGTACACATTTATGCCAAAAGGGACTGCCCCTAATTTTGCTTTCTGTCAATGCACCTAGCAAACATTGGTTTTGCTTTCTTTTCTTTTCTATTTCCTCTCTCACTATTCTAATTTCTCTTAGAAAATTGAATATTGTGTATATCTTTAGTTAGAAGTGAATTTAGAACTACAAAATGATTATGTTAAATGATCAATGGGGAGACTAGTCTCCCAATGATCATCAGGGGGGATTGTAAACCTCAAAATTCCTTAGACTTATAAATGTTGGAAATTCCACCATTGGGATATTTCATACTTGGAAAATTTCTTACTGATAGTCTATTGGAATGGGAACCCCATTGGCATGGGAGGTTCCTTCTCTTCCCTTCTTAAGATTACTTTAGGACAGAAACCCTTTGCTGAACAATGGAAAGGACTTTGACCTATGCTTAAGCATAGAACAGGAATTTCTTTGAGTCTTGATTGATTTTAGAATTGATACAATGGAGATACTCCACCCTATTCAGTCCTAATAGGATTGAGTAAGGGCTGCAGCCTAGATCAAAATTTAATTATTCCAATCTCTACCATACTCAAGTTAACAGGATTTAGAAAGGGCTGTAGCAAAGGAGTAAAGATTTAATCATTTGAAAATATGACCTTCAACAGACATGTGCAAAAGCCAGAAACCTCTGGGCGGTCCAGGGTTAAGCTAGAGCCTCCATTGACAGGGAAATTGATGAACAGTGATTGGTAGATGTGAGGACTGAGGGGAGGCAACTTGGAGGGTTTCCTTAAAGATAGGGGGTCTGAAGACTCAAGGGGGTGGTTGAGGTTTTGGTCGGTGTGGTTCCTGGGCTCTGAGAAGGCTTGCTCTGAAGGAAGCTGAAGGTGGGGGCCTCTGAGACTGTTTCTCCATTTTGGACACGTGAGTAATAGGGACTGATCTCTTTTCTTTGCCCCAGCTATCTAAGGGCTTGGGCCTTTTGGCCCAGCCTAAACAGAAGGGGTATTTAAGCCCTATTCCCTTCTCTCCCCTTTCTCTCTCTCTCTATATCTCTAATTCCTTTCTTACTCCTATTGTAATTAAACTCCAAAAAGGCTGACGGCTGACTTGAGTTTTTCATTTAGGAATTACATAGCTGATTCCTTGGCGACCTTAAATTAATATATATCAGTCTTTTAAAGTGATTCCCTTGTTACAGAAGGGAGTGGAAGGAGGAGAGTTTCTAAGGTACCTTTTTTTTTTAATTAAATAATCCTAAATTAAATAAACTTTTTTAAAAAGTGGTCATGAACTACCAGTCAGGAACATATTGCCATAGAGCAATACCTCTAAACTTCACAGAAAAGGGGAAGAGCAAGATCTACAAGGAAGCTGTTTAAAAGAAGGAACTCAAAATAGGTAAGTTATCTTGATCAATGACACATGTAAAACCCAGTGGAATTGCTTGTTGGCTACAGGAGAGGGGAGAAAAGAGGGGAGGGAGGGAAAGAACATGAATCATGTAACCATGGAAAAATATTCTAAATAAATTTTTTTAATAGGTACCTTAGAAACTTCAATTCCATGGAGAATACAGAAATTTTAAAAGGAATAAATAAATGCAAGTCTGAAATTGAAAGAGAAATAATGAAGAAAATGAATGAAAATTATTTTTAGGGAAGACTGCATACAATACTATTAAAAGCTAGGACATCGAGTGGAAGAGAGCTAGATTTACTTGGAGTATGTAATAGAAAAATGGGGGAAGTAATTAGACAAAGGAATAATAAGGGAAACTAGGTTAAGGATTGACTGCCCAGCCCAAGCCCTTCAACTTCCAATCAGTCACACTATTCTCTCTCTCTCTCTCTCTCTCTCTCTCTCTCTCTCTCTCTCTCTCTCTCTCTCTCTCTCTCTCTCTCTCTCTCTCTCTCTCCCCCCCTCACCTTTTCTCTCTCATTCTGTCTTCCCATCTCCCTTTCTCTCTCCCTCTCACTTTCACATTTTCACTTCCAAATTCTTTCTTCCCCTCTCCTCCCCATTCATTGAAAAGGCAAGAAGAACAAAACTCATTACAAATATATAGTCCCTCAACACAAATTCTTGTATTAGCCACAACCAAAAAGAAGGCAGGCAGGCAGAAAAACTTCCATCTGCTCTTCAAGTTCATTAGTGCCCTCATCTTAATCTAGGGGTGGGTAGCATTTTACATCATGAGTACTTTGGAATTTGGCCGAGTCATTGTGTTGTCAGATTTTTTAGCCGCACAGCAAAGACTATAAAAATGAAGCATCATTCAATAAAGTCCTAACTGTAAAAGAAAAAAGTTTTCCAAAGGTGATTTTCACCATTGTTCTAGTTCTACTCACTTAGTTTTGCATCAGGTTGATATAAGGCTTCCCAAGTTTTCTGAAACCATCTCTCTGGTTTTTGGAGAAGCCACATTTCCTATTTGGATAGCCTGATGATCCCCAGTTATTGACTACCCACAAATCCACCTCTTTGGAGTGGAGCCTACAATGGGCTACAGTCCTGAAAGACCCAAATCGGGCTATTTAACAGTCTCTTTCTCTGAACCCTTTTCTCCATGAAGTCCAAGGTACCGTATATCTTTCCTCCCTTTCATGGCTAAACTCAAGAAAGCCACTGACAGTTGGCGCCTCCACTTCCTTTCCTCTCAATCTCTTCTTAACTTTGCAGTCTGGCTTCTGACTTTACCATTCTTCTGAAAATGTTCTCTCCAAAGTTGCCAAATTTAAGGGTCTTTTCTCAGTTTTCATCCATGATCTGCAGCCGTTATCTGTTCTCCTTGAGTCTCTGTTCCCTTTGAATTTTCCTGATCTGCTACAGTGTCTGGATTGTCTTCTCAAACCATTACCTTTTAGGCTTCTTTGCTGGATCTTCATCCAGATCAAAGCACGGGTGTCTCCTAAAGGATGTCTTGGACCTTTTTCTTTTCTCCCCTATACTATTTTGCTTGGTATACACATCAGCTTCCATGGATTCAATTATCTCTATGCAGATGATTCCTAGAACTAGTTATCCAGCATTAACCTCTCTCCTGACCTCCGATCTCTCATCTCCCACTGTGGATGGGACCTCTCAAACTGCAGGTTCCGTAGACATCTTAACCTCAATATATCCAGACCTGAATTTTTTTCTTTCCCACCAAACGCTTCCCTCTTCCTAACTTTCCTATTACTGTCGAAGGCACCAGAATCATCCCAGGCACCCTGACTCATAACCTAGGTCACATCTTTGACTCTGAACTCTGTCTCGCCCTCCATGTCCAATCTGTTGCCTGTTGGTTCTACTGTCTCAGTATCTCCTGCGTTAAGACCCTCTGACTTCTCTATGGCTCTGCCACCATTACCTCATGCCTGGACTCCCTACCTCAAGTCCCTCTCCACTCAAGTCTATACTGCACTCAGCAATCAAATGATATTTCTAAAACTTGGGCCTAATGTTCCTCTTCTATTCAGTAAACTCCAGTGGCTCTCTATTGCCTCCAGAAGCATCATGCCTACTTGGAGGTCCTGTGGTCAAATCTGGCCTCAGACACTTCCCAGCGGTGTGACCCTGGGCAAGTCACCTAGCCCCCATTGCCTAGCCCTTACTGCTCTTCCACCGTGGACCCAATAAACGGCATTGATTCCAAGGTGGAAGGTAAGGGTTTAGAATAAAATAAAACCTTCCATGGGGCTTTTAAAGTTCTCTATAACCTTGCCATTCCTCTTACAACTTATTCCCTTCCCATTGGATTTGGCTTCCCTGCTGTGTCTTGAACACAACACTCCAGTCCCTGACTGCATTTTCATTGGCTGTGCCTCCTATTTGGAATTCTCTCGTGTCCATGTCCTGGCTCCCTTTGAATCCCATCTTCTGCAAGAACCTTTTCTTGCTCTTCTTTGCCTTACTGCCTTCTGTTGGTTAGCTCCCACTTACCCTGTATCTGTCTTGTTTGTATGTTGTCCTCTCCGTCAGGTGGTGAGCCTCTTGAGGGCTCTTTGCATCCCCATCCCTTGGCACGGTGTCTTTCACAGAGCAGGTGCTTAATAAATGCTGGACCTAACGTCATACAAAACTAATTCCTGGGGAGTGGCAATGGGCCTAGTCAAATGGCCAGGCGCCATGGGAGAGCAGCAGGGAGATCAAAGGCCCGCCCCTCCTTTGGGGCCAAAGCCAGGGGGGAGGGATGTTGCTGATACTGTGCGAGGGCTTTCTAGAGAGATCATCTGCCCTCCGCTGAACTGGACAGACTGAGGCCCTTCAAACAACGGCCAAATGGGGCTGGCCCACTGCCAGTTTGGACCTGGAGGTCCTGACGCCAGACTGCATCTCGAGCACAAGGGGCTCCTCTCTCTAGCCAATGGGCGCCTTCTGCCAACTCGCCTAGCGCCCCAGGCCCTCCACCCCCAAATGGCACACGGCACCCATCAAGTGCTGGGCTCTGATTGGGTATCTTTAAGGGAAGCTGACCGACTTTTGTTAAGATCGGAATGACCGACACATGCTTCGCTGCTTTCCAACCTAAACCACAGAGAAATGGCTCGAGTCAAGCGGGATAGATGAGGAGAAGCAGGCCGCTTTGGTTAGGGAAGGGCAATTGTCCCTCCGGTGGGTATTATGAGGAGGCGCCAAAGGGATGGGGACGTGCCAACGGGTGAGGACCCGTCTAGGCAGAGGGACGAGCTTGGTGCTTCTCTTGCCTGCCTCGGGGTGCTGTTGAGGCACCCAGAAGCCTGCCTTGCGACCCGCAGGTGCAAGGGTTAGGGAGGCTGCGTCCTGAAGCCACCTCGGCCCCCAGGTGTCCAGAGGACTTGGCTAGGAGGTGGGTGGTGATGTGTATTGCTTTCGATCGAGGAGAACCCGTGCTCCCCTGGTGGGAGACCAGGTACAGAATAGTACACCCATCGTGAGACACAGGCCCTGAGCCAGTTGGCTTAATTTTTTTTCTTTGTTACAAGGGAATTACTGCCATTTGAAACCAAAAGTCATAAATAAAATGTGTTAGGCGTGACTAATGCCTTTTGTTTTGCCCTCCTGCCAACACTGAACTTTACTAGCCTCCCTTCTATGGAAAGACCTGAAGCAAGCCACCTGAGGCACAAGCCTCATGAATATGATTAAATTTTATTTTACTATTATATTTTATAGCCACACATTTTGAATGCCAGAAAATTCTGTTCTCCATTTTGATAAAGGCCTCAAAGCTTCTACAGGAGAGGGCCCGTTTTCAAACTTCCCTCTGGGTTTCTACTAATGATTTTCTAGAAAGGCAGCTACGGGCTAGAGGATGGGGCTGGTGGTGGAATGGATGGGAAGGAATAAGGCATAATAGATATCTTAATGAATAAATGGCAAAGAAAAAGGAAGCCTTTGGTAGGGCATGGATGAGAGTTTAGGGTTAAAAAAATGGCTAGGCTGGCCTCAAGACTCTTCCCAGCGGTGTGACCCTGGGCAGGTCACTTGACCCCATTGCCCAGCCCTTACCACTCTTCTGCCTTGGAGCCAATACACAGTAGTGATTCCAAGATGGAAAGTCAGAGTTTTTTTAAATGGCAAAGTTTTAACTTAACATATGTGTAAAATAATGACAACTCACTACACTATGCCAGGTCCCAACTTCCCACTGTTTTCCAGAATTGCAGACCCCCTCAGGACACACTGTCACAACTGCACTTTATAAACCCCTAAACCCGTCTCCTTTATTCGCCTGGGGGTGAGGCCAAGGTGGCCCACTAAGAGGACAGAGCCTTCCATGAGCCATCAGTCCGTGAAGGGGACTCAGTGCAACATCATGTCTCTGAAGGCAGCCCTGGTAGCTCCTTTGGGGTGCACGCGCACCCCCTCCCCACAGACATGTCTGCTGCCAGTGCTCCACCCATCTCGAGGAAGGACAAGAGTGGAGGCTGCTGAGATGGCTCCCACGAGCACAGAGGGAGACAGTTTAATAACTGGGAGAACAAGTTCAGGGAGCAGCGAGGGACCAGCGGACAGGCTTCCGTGGAAGAAGCCTCTGGGCAGAGAGAACCAGGGCTGGGGAGATTTCACAAAAAGGGACTGAAACCCACAAGTAGTCAGGATGACAAAATATTCCTATTTGGGGACTGTATCCCCTGAATTCATTCTCGTTGTGGGACTGCTCAGTTAAATTCCTAGAAGAATTTTTCTTCAACAAAGATGAAGTTGGAGTCAAGTTAGACACAGACACAATGTTCATTAGCGCCAGTACTTTTAGTGCATCATCATGAAACAGCGTCACTGTAGGAGTACAGAGATCGATCTAGATGTACTAGTGTCGAGAGAGAGGAGGCTTCCTGGAACTCCTAGGAAAGATCCTTCTCAATATAAAGTCAGATTATATAAGGCACTAAATTGATAAAGAAATCCCAACTTTGTCCTAACCTCTCAGGTTGAAAATAATTTTGTTTCAGGACTTAATTTCAAAAGAACAATGTAAAATCATCAACGATCACCGTCAAGTCTTTCCCCTCCCTGGGAGGTTGTTTAGGCAAGAAATAACATCCAGCTGGCATGGTTTTTGCCCCTTTTAATTCCTTCTTTCTATCTCCCAACCCTCCAAAAGAAGAAAAGAAAACCAAGAACCAAGAAGAGCGCCATCATTTTTTCTTCTTTGGAGGAGGCTTCTTCCCCTTGCCTTTTGTATCCTTGCCATCATCTTTTTCCGGCTTGGGCATCTTGAAATTGCCAAGTTCTCTTCGTATCATAGTGCCTCTCCACCAGGCCTGAAGCTAGAAAGTGGAGGAGAGAACAGGAGATAGTGAGGGGATGTCTGGGATGTGCCCAGCCAGCAACATCACTTATTACAAAGAGGAACGAAAAGCGATTCTCGTATAAAAACATATGCCCCCGGAGTGCTACCTTGTGCTTTGAGAACGCATCCCCTATTGTGCCTTTGGACTTTCTGATCAGATTTTCTGAACTTCGATGGCGCCACCTTTTTGTTTTTCCTTTTGCCCTTTGAAGCATGAGCTCCTCATAGTAGGTTTTGTAACTGGCTCTCCCCTTAATCCGGAATGACCGGCTAGCTAAGGTTGCCAAGATCAGACCCATTTGTTCCCCAGGTCAGCTGTCACTTTTCACTGTCCTGCCCAAGAACGTGGCCAGTCTTGGAAAGTCCAATGGGTCACCCACGGTCTCTGGGGCCCCGGGAGCTTGACCCTCAATCCCACTGATCTAAATAGAGTTCTTCCCACTGATCCTCTAGAATGAAATAAAACACAAAATGGGAAAAGGTAGGGACTAGAGTCACCAATATAAGAAGATAGAATTGTTCTTCCCCTAGCTTTCTTATCTTGGCCAAAGCCATGGCAGCATGGGGGGGGGGGGGGGGGGGGGCGGGGTATGTAAAACATGCCCCACAAATCCTTTGTGCTTCCCGAAGCTGGGCTGAGAGGGGCTGCTGCAGCCCGGGTGAGGGACATCTGCCTTTAAAGGTTCTCTGTTCCAGACTTAGGCACTACACCCTGGGCAACAACCCAAATTCTGATGTAGCCCTCCTCTAGCCACCTGAAACTCACAGGGAAGGCAGCTAGATGGTGCCATAATGCAGAGAATGCTGAGCCTAGAATCACGAAGATTCATCTGGAGTTCAAATCTGGCCTTGGTCACTTATTAGCTGTGTGACCCTGGACAAGTCACCTAACCCTTTTTGCCTCAGTTTCTTCATCTGTAAAATGAGCTGAAGAAGGAAATGGCAAACCACTTCAGGTTCTTTGCCAAGAAAATCCCAAATGGACTCACAAAGGGTCAGACACAACTGAAACCAATGAAAAAACCACAAACTCACAATGCTGGTTTTCCAGAAGTCTGCTACCCCAAATTCAAAGTATTCTGTGGGTCCCCACACCCACAACTATAGTTGAGGAGCCCTCTCCAATGCATTTGCTTTTCCATCGTCAGCCAAAAGACACAAGTTCAGATCCCAGGCATTTCTTCAAATAGCAAAGGAAGAAGAATTACAACAAAACATCCTTCCCTAATAAACTCGGGGTATGAACAGATACTACCAACGAGGAGAGTGAGCAAAGAATGATGGGAAGGTGGGAAACTCCTACCTCCTAAACTTCAGCCCCGCTCCCACCACATCCTCTTGTGAAGTCAGGGAAGACGGAGTCAGTGCCCAGGCCAGCCTCTGTGCTGGACGCCCTGGGCCTGCTCTCTGTAGAACACATTTCTAATACTGCTGGCCGGGCTCTCCTCTGACCTACAAGCTCTGGATTTTAGCTATGGTGTTCCTGGGAGTTTTCGTTTTGAGTTTCTTTCAGATGATGGGTGAATTCTATTTCCACTTTGTCCTCTTATTCCGAGAGACTTGAACAGTTTTCTTTTAAGATTTCTCATGTCTGATCTCTGTTTTTAGTCATAGCTTTCAGATGATTCAATTATTCTTAATGTGTTTTTTCTCATTGTTTCCAGTCCATTTCTGAGATATTTTACATTTTCTTCTTTTTTTCCATGTTTTTTCATTTATTTTAATATTTTTTCTTGCTTCACAGAATCATTGGTTTCTATTTAGTCTGTTCTAATTTTTAGGGAATTTGTTGTTTGGACAAGGTTTTATCCACTTCTTTTCTAATTCTTTCTTCCATAGCTCTTGTGTCTTTTCCAGTTTTTCTCTCTAGTGTTCTCATTTCATTCATATGTATAAAATATATGCACATATATAACATACAATCCATTTTTAAAACCCACACTTTATCTCTTTCAAGAATTCTAGCTAAATTGGTACCCAAGTGGTGTTTTTCTTTGAGTCTTTGCTTGTAGATGATTTGAAGTTATTCTCTTCTGGGATTATGGCTTTAGTATCCATCCCTGTTGGCATAATAGTATCTAGAAAGTGTCTGCAGGCAGATTTTTAACCCAGGACCTCATCTCTCAGCCTGGTTCTTCTCTATCCACTGAGCCATCTGGCTGCTCTCTCAATGCGATTTAATTGTAGCTAATAATTGATGTTGGAGAGAAGATGTTGGAATAGGGACCTGAGCCAACAGCATTAGAAGTCACCTAAACTCCTCAGGAGTATTCTCAGATGTAACCAGCCTCCTCTGAGGACTAGGAGTTCAGATAAGGCCTTCAAAAGGGTATAAACACAATATACTGAGGAGCAAAATTGTTCAAAAGTACAGAAATTCCCAAATGCTGATGAAATTCTACAGCATGGTACTCATCACAAAATGTTAAATAATTTATACAAGAGATAAGAAAGCCATGCTTCAGTGGCTTGAGAACTCACTTGATTGAAACCTCATTGAAAATCTGTGGGCTCCCAGCCATTCTGGAGAGCAATATGCCCAAATGGCTCTGAAACTGTGCATACCCTTTGATCCAGAAATACCACCACTAGGTCTGTATTCCAAAGAGATTTTTAAAAGGGGGGAGGAGTACTATTTGTACAAAAATATTTATTGAAGTTCTTTTCACGGTGGCAGAGAACTGGAAATTGAAGCGATGTCCATCAACTGGGGAATAGCCAAAGAAGTTGTGGTATGTGATTGTAATGGAATACTGCTGTGCTATAAGAAATGACAAGCAGGATGATTGCTGAAAAATCTGGAAGGGCATACATGAACTGATGCAGAGTGGAGTGAGCAGGACCAGAAGGACATTATATAATGACAGCAATATTTATTGATGAACCTGCTTGTTCTCAGCGATGCCATGATCCAAGACAATCCCAGAGGCTCATGATGAAAAGTGCAGCCTGAAGCATACTACATTTCACTTTCTTTTTTCTTCTTTTTTTTGTTTGAGATCTCTTCTACAAATGGAATAATGTGGGCCTTATATGGTAAAATGTTTTACATGATCACACATGTAAAATCTATATCAGATTGCTTACTGTCTCAGGGAGGTAGAAGGGGGAGAAGGAGTAGAGAAGGAGGGTAGGAAGGAAAGAGAATTTGAAACTAAAATTTTTTTAAGTGAATGTAAAAAAATTGTTTTGATATGTAATAAAAGAAATAAAAGATCTTTTTTTTTTTAATCTATGAATTCAGGGCAACTGGGTGGTTCAGTGGGTTGAGTGCCAGACTTGGAGTAAGGAGGACCTGGGTTCCAATCTGGACTCAGACACTTCCCAGCTGTGTGACCATGAGCAAGTCACTTAATCCCAAATGCCTAGCTCTTACTGCTCTTCTGCCTTGGAGCTGATACTTAGTATTAATTCTAAGACAAAAGATAAGGGTTTTACAAAAAAAGATAAGAAAATCTAAAGGCTCTGATCAAGACTGGACTTGGAAAAATGGACTACTTGTCAAAGATACACTTAATGTCCAATGTGATAAAAGTTTAATCTCATGATGCAGAATTATGCCAAAATCTTTTGAAGTCGATGCCTCATCCAGGAAAACCACTGAATTCAGCACTAGTTTTAACATTACACATTAAATGTTTTTGAAGTGCTAAGAAATTGTAAGGTAGAAATCAGCAAAGATTATCCAAGGCAGCCAGCGCCACAAACCTCTTCTATAGTTATCTTTCACTATAGCCTGTAATCACTGCCTTTTTCCCTCCGCAGTGGCTTCCTTTCTTCAGTTTGCCCTTCTCTTCCAAAATGATTATGGTGAGACGGGTTGGAATGTGGAAGAAAACAGTACCGAGTTTGAGTATCATTCCCCACATGTCCTTATTCTGTGTTTCCTCCTCTGGGACAAATCACCGTCTTCTTATGGACAATGTTGGCTCTCAGTGGCGGGGCAGCCTCTTTGCTGAGGGACGTGTGCTTTGTGTGGCCAGGCTGACACAACACCCCCAGACCGAAAGAAGATAACTGCCGATTGGCCAAGGAGATGCCATCTATTCTATGGTTCCTAAGTAGGTCAGGAAGAAAGTTTCTGCTTCGTGGGGGCTCTTCCCTTTGGGACTGCTCTCCTACTTTTCTGGCTTCTACCCCACTCCCACCCGCATCCCAATCCTGGTTACACGTTCATGGCAGAGGGAACTTGGATGCTTTCTAGGTGAATCGAGATCTCTGGTGCCTTCTTCTGTTTGCTGCTTTCTTCCTGCCATACAGTCAGGAAGCAGTAATCTTGCAAAATAGGTATTTCCGGCCTTGAAACGAGCCTCCATGAGTCACGAATTCCAGAGCTCCAAAATCAGACACCACCCATCTGAGGGGCGAGGGCTTTTTGGAAGATGACGGCCCCTGGGTCTGAGGAAAACCAAAGCCATGTCCCTGCTGGCCAGAGACCCTTCTGTTGGGAGCTGCTTGGATGGTGCAGGTACAACAGGCTAGGGTCCAGCTTCACCCACCCCCCACAAGTAAAGGTTAGTTTCCTTTCCCTGATTAGCCAAGGCTTAAGAGGTGTCTCCCTGGACAGTTCTGTGGTAGCCTCTGGCTTCCTGGTCACCCTAAGGATACCCAAAGGCCACCCCATGGGGTCCGAGCCCTTCCAAAAGGTGGAGAATGTGCTGAGAGCCAGCAAATCCTCTCCCCAGGACCCTAACCCCGAGACTAGACACTGTTTCCATACAGAGACTGGCAGGTATCAGGAGGAACCCTAAATCTACCCAGGCTAAGGGGCCTGGCACCCTCACTCGGGGTGCCGATGGTGCCATGGAAGCATCACGGAAGAGAGAAGAGCCCGGTGTGCCCCACGGGTCACACACAACCACCAACCCTCACCAAATAGCCTTCAAATACTGCGATGGAGTAAAACGCTTTTTGTAAACTGCTGAATGGCCTACAAGAGCATCAAACCCGAGCTAAAAGGGTGCCCGTTTGCGTCAGCCCCCCTCCCATCCCCTTCCTGCCAACAGCAGATGGAGAGAAGGTGAAGTCTCCCAGATATTTGTCCAGCACCATTAGGCCTCTTCACCTTTCCTGAGGAGTAGGATGAGTGTAAGTGGGCTAAAGGAGTGTTTTGTGGGCTGTTGTTGTTTTTTAACTTATTGGGTGCATCGCTGAATCTTTTACATCCTAAGCAAAGGATTCTTTCTATGGTGGAAGAAATAAACTGCTGTCTTATGCCCAATATGTTGTATGTGAATTATATATATTTCCTAGTGGAACTTTTAAATTCGCCTTTGGGGGAGATCTTAGCCTTGAATTCGATGTGGAGACCTGCCCTTCCACCAGCCCTCGTGTGGCATTGGAGCGCTCGGGAGCCTCCAGTGACTGGGCTAGGCTAACTGGGACATGTTTTTTATTAAAAGGCCATTATTATGCATGTTAAAAAGGTTCACTTTCTACCTTTATAATGCTCTTCAGTTCCAGGGCGTCCTGCTCTATCTTCTTCCGGGTCTTCTCCTTCTCCAGGCGATCTTCGATAATGACCTGTTCAAACTCTCTTAACTGCAAAGACACACATGAATCAGATGTCGCAGCATTTTTAGACCACACCACAGTCCTGTACTTTGAATATTTTTAATTTAAAATTAAAAAATTAAAATTTTTTTAATTTAAAAAATTAAAATAAAAAATTTTTAATTAAAAAAATTAAATATTTTAATTTAAAAAATTTTTAATTTAAAAAAATTTTTTAATTAAAAAATTTTAACCCAGTGGAGGTGCCCAATCATTCCTCGACCCTTACAGCCCCTCTGTCCTCTGCAGCCAGTAGTAGTAGGCAACAGTAGTTAGTAATAGTAGGTGGTAGTAGTAGTAGTAAGTAGTAGCAGCAGTAGTAATGGCTACTTACTACTACCTGCTTACCTACTTACTTCTCCTACCTACTGCTACTATGATTAACTACTATTATCTACTACTGCCCACTCTCACTAGCACCACTCGTGCTACTACCACTGCAGTGCTCTCTGGGAGGGCATGGCCATCACTGCTCTGGCTGGCCCTGCCTCCCTGGGTTTGCTGGCTCCCCAGGGCCTCCTGCTGCATTCCAGTGACATATTCCCGCCCCAGGGACCCCCTGTACTTCTCTGATCCCCCTCATTACTGCTCTATGTGACCGTTTCCAGGTTCCTCCCAGATCTGGGCCTCTGCTCCCTCTGGATGCCCCGCCGGCACCTTCTGCTCAGCCTGTCCATACCTGCCTGCCTCCTCTTCCCCCTCTATACCCGTCCCTCTCTCTTGCTACTTTGCTCATCCCCCAGGTGGGGCTTCAAAGTCATCCCACTCTTCCTGGTCCTCAGGCTCCAGGGAAGCCTCTGGCTGGCCTGACCTTTCCATTTTCTCACTCTCCATAGCACGGTCTATTTGAATAAATGCTTGTTCTCCCGGCCTCCCTGGAGCATCCATTCCCACAGAATTGGCTAAGTGTCCTGTCTGTCTTTGTGTCTCATTTCTCTTTGCTGGGAGAAGATGCTTGCAAAATGCTTGTTGAGTTCAACCCAAGGGATCAACCCCTATTGGAACTACCCAAGAAACTAAATGGCAAATAAAATAAACATTTTCTTCAATAAATTAATTTTTTAATTAATTAAATTAATTTAGAAAACCTTTCCATATGGGTTTTTCATGACTGGCACATAACCCTTAATAAATGAATGCTGATTTAAAATTGTGTGATCAGTTGTGAATGATAGAAATAGCAACAAATACAGTTATTTATAAAGTCATGAAAATGACTTAACAAAGATACTATAACTTAGCCAACTGAGTGTCATGCTTCATAGTAGTCACGTTGGCAGTCTATGCACTTATAATAACTATGCCAACAGTATTTTAAACATTTCTGAACTCCTTTCAGCAAATGTTTTCAGAGCCAAGTTATGAGTCACATGAGAAAAAAATCTCATTATATTCTCATTATGTTGTTGTTGTTCAGTCATTTCAGTTGTACCTAGCTCTTCGTGACTCCATTAAAGGTTTTCTTGGCAGAGACTTTAGAGTGGTTTGCCATTTCTTTCTCCAGCTTATTTTACAGATAAGGGAACTGAGGCAAACTGGGTAAAGTGAATTACCCAGAATCACACAGCTACTCAGATCTTCCTGTCTCCAGGCCTTGTATTCTCTCCACAGTGCCACCCAGCTCCCCAATTCTAGTTATACTTCATCTTTAAAAACTAAAAATGTCATTCTGCAGTTTGCTCATCTAGATTTTTTGTCAAATCTAGTTCTGAATTTTGATTCCTTCCAAAAATCAACTCTACCTTCAAATCATGATTTGGCACAAGAAAACCTAAGTTCAAATCCTGGAACTGCCCCTTCTTGTCTGTGTGGCATTAGGTCACGGGACCCTTTGCTTGTTTGGATCTCAGCTTGTAAAACTCTATAAAAAGCAGGGGTTGGACTAGAAGACTTTGTAGCTCTCTTGTAGCTCACAGTTGGTGACCTTATGGTCCTGTACGCAGCATACTGTGAAGCCATTTCCAAAAGAAGAATGATCCAAATGTTTAGAACAAGGACAATTTTTTAAATATAAGTTTTTTTATGAACATTTCTCCATGGTTACGTGATTCATGTTCTCTCCCTCCCTTCTTCCCTCCCCACTCTGGGAGCTGACAAGTAATTCCATTGCTTTATACATGTCTTATTACTCTAAACCCATTTTCATTTGATTCATTTTTGTAATAGTCTTTTAAAACCAAAACCCCAAATCATATACCCATATAAAAAGTGATAAATCATAGGTTTTCTTTTGCATTTTTTCTCCAACTTTTCTCTATATGTGGATAGCATTCTTTCTCATAAGCCCCTGACAATGTTGTTTTTTGAAAAGTGAATAGTTCCCAAAAGCAGTTAAGTGGCAGAGTGGTTAGAGAGCCAGGCCCAGAGCAGGAGGTCCTGAGGTCAATTTTGGCCTCAGATGCTTCATAGCTGTGTAATTCTGGGAAGGTCATTTAACCCCCTTGCCAAGTCCTTATTGCTCTTCTGCCTTAGAACCAATAATAGAACTATTGGTTGGTTCTAATATAGAAAGAAAAGGTTTAAAAAATTAACAATTCCCAAGGTGTTGACTTTGAGGAAAACCACAATTAGAAATTTTAGGATGTTTGTTTTTTTAATCACTTCTCATTTCCCACCATGGAGCCATGGGGTCTTGTCATTTTGATCTTCGATTACCACAAGACATGCAGAGCACCTCTGACAAAGGTCTCATTTCTCAAATTTATAAGGAACTAAGTTGATTGTACAAGAAATCAAGCCATTCTCCAATTGACAAATGGGCAAGGAACATGAACAGGCAGTTTTCAGTTAAAGAAATCAAAACTATTAACAAGCACATGAAGAAGTGCTCTACATCTCTTATATTCAGAGATGTGCAAATCAAAACAACTCTGAGGTATCACCTCACACCTGGCAGATTGGCTAACATGACAGCAGAGAAAAGTAATGAATGCTGGAGGGGATGTGGCGAAGTAGGGACATTAATGCATTGCTGGTGGAGTTGTGAACTGATCCAACCATTCTGGAGGGCAATTTGGAACTATGCCCAAAGGGTGACAAAAGACTGTCTGCCCTTTGATCCAGCCATAGCACTGCTGGGTTTGTACCCCAAAGAGATAATAAATAAAAAGACTTGTACAAGAATATTCATAGATGCACTCTTTGTGGTGGCCAAAAATTGGAAAATGAGGGGATGCCCTTCAATTGGGGAAATGTGTGGTAGATGTTGGTGATGGAATACTATTGTGCTCAAAGGAATAATAAAGTGGAGGAATTCCATGGAGACTGGAACAACCTCCAGGAAGTGATGCAGAGTGAAAGGAGCAGAACCAGGAGAACGTCGTACACAGAGACTGATACACTGTGGTACAATCGAATGTAATGGACTTCTCCATTAGTGGCAATGTAGTGATCCTGAACAACCTGGAGGGATCTAAAAAATACTATCCACATCCAGAGGAAGAACCGTGAGAGTAGAAATGCAAAAGCAAAACATGACATCACTTTTCACATGTATATATGGGTATGTGATTTGGGGTTTTGACTTTTTAAAAATCGCTCTATAACAAAAATGAATAATATGGAAATAGGTATCAAGTGACAGCATTTGTACAATCCAGTGGAATTGCTTGTTGGCTCTGGAAGAGAGGAGGTAAGAGGGGAGAGAAAGAAAATAAATCATGGAAACATGGAAAAATGTTTTTAAAATAAAGAAATAAAAATTTTTTAAAGTTATGCAGAGCAGATTCTCTCTAGCATGAGGAAGTAATGTCTTCAACCCATAAATGTTTGATTCCTTTTTAAATGTACGTAAATTCTTTTTTTTTAAACCCTTACCTTCTTAGCATGAATTCTAAGACAGAAGAATGGCAAAGGCTAGGCAATCAAGTTAAGAGATTTGGCCAGGGTCACACAGCCAGGAAGTATAGGAGGCCACATTTGAATCCTGGATGATGTCTTCCTGACTACCGGCCCAGTACTATCCACTGTACCATCTACTTGCTCATTTGTATATTATTGTCACAGATACAGCACTGGCCTCAAGGTCAAAAGGCCGGAGTTTGAGTTTTGGTTTTGCTACTTCTTAGCTGGGTGATCTTGGTTAATTTACTGCATGCTTCTAGACCATGCCTCACTTTCCTCATCTGTAAAATGGAGATAATAATAGCACCAACCTTGCAGAATTGTTTTGAGGATCAAATGAGATGATAATTGTACAGCACTGAGCTTTTATACTTATTAATGTTAGGTTACTATTAACCGCCCTTGAGGTTTCCAGTTTTTTCAGCTATAAAATGAAGGAGTTGGACCAGATGGTATATAATGACTAGAACCCTGGACCTAGAGTCAGGGAAACCTGTGTTTCAGTCCAGATTTGGACACGTAATGGTCGTGTGACTCTGGACAAGTCACTTAACCCCATATGACTTAGTCTCCTCATCTTTAAAATGGAGATAATCACAGCACTCACCTTCCAGGGCTGTTATAAGGATAAAACAAGATAATATTTGTAAAGGGCTTTTGCAAACCTTAAAGTTTGCAATTTTTAGCTATTATTTATTTGAAAGCCCCTTCCAACTTTGCTAATATTAATATCTAACATTTATATAGTGCCTACTATGTGCCAGGCACATTGCTTGCTCTTCACAAATTCTGCAAGGTGGATACTGTTATCATTCCCAGTTTACAAATGGGGAAATGGAGGCAAACAGAGGGGAAGTGACTTGGCCAGGGTCACAAAGCTGGAAATAATCCATGGCTGGATTTTAACTCTGGTCTTCTTCACTCCAGGCTCTGCACTCTAACCACTGTGCCACCTTGCTGCCCAAGAGAGGCATGGAAATTCAGTGGAGGGAAAAGATTTCTGCCTAAGAAATTAAGTGCTTGCCTTTATTTGGAATTATTTCTATTTAAATGACCAAAATATGAAATTTATATGTTTATTTTTGTTTGTTGTAGTTGTTCAATAAAGTTTTATAACGAGAACTACTTAATCACATTTGAAAATGTTTATACATCCATCATTTCATTTAATCCTTCCTACCCCAAAGCCTTGGTAGTAGTATTTCCATATAAAGATAAGGAAAGGAAGCCTCAGGAAAGTGGAATGACCAAAGGAAGGGCCTTGCCTTCCCATCAAACCCCATCCCCGCTCCAGCACTCTTAGGATTTCCAAACCTTTCCATCAGTCTGTCAGCAGACAAATTTTCCCCCAATTAGACTATGATATCCTGGGGAGAAGAGGCAATCTCATTTTCCCATTTGTATCCTTGAACTTAGTACAGTGCCTGGCACATAGGAAATTCTTAGTGATTTTTTTAAACTCTCATTTGGAGTGGTTGGGTGGCACGATGGATAGAGCACCAGGCCTGAAGTCAGGAAAACTCATCTTTCTGAATTCAAATCTGCCTCAGACATTTACTAGCTGTGTGACCCCAGGCAAGTCACTTAACTCTGCCTTTTTTTTTAAAGGCTAGGCATTATTTGGGGCAGCTGGATGGTACAGTGGATAGAGCCTCAAGCATGGATATGGAGGTTCTGGGTCCAAATCTGGCCTCAGACACTTCCCAGCTGTATGACCCTGGGCAAGTCACTTGACCCCCATTGCCTAGCTCTTACCACTCTTCTGCCTTGGAACCAATACACAGTATTGATGCTAAGACGGAAGGTATGGGTTTAAAAAAAAAGCAAGAGGAACTGATTCATAACTTGGGGTGACTTCAGAAGGCCCCCAGGCCCCACTCTCCATCCCTTTCCCAGTTTTCCACCACCAGAAACCACTCCAGGACTAAGCGGTTTTCTCAGACCCTGGATGCTCTATTCAAGTGAAGTGTTCCAAGGTCTTTCATCAGTCTGCAAAAAAAGGATAACAGCATGAATATGCTATAGCAGACAAGAAAGCTTATTCATCTTTCACTGCCTAGAGCAGACCAGAAATGGAATGCCCTAGTATTGAGCAAGGATGAATCTTTGTAAGTATAAATTCTCCCAGGAAATGGCTGCCTTCAGGCCCTGCATAGAAGACAGAGCTGATGCTCTCCTTGATTTAGGCTTCCTACAGTGCATTGCAGTGATGTCTCATGAGCCTTTCTGGACAGCTCCTGCTGCATCCTCACCTGTTTTGCAAGGTCCTGCAAGGTGGCCAAGTCACTGGCCTTTGCGGCCTTCAGACTATTCAGTTCATTCTGTTTTGCTTCTGTGTCCTTATCATACTTTTCCATCCAGTACTCCAATTTCTCCTCCAGTTTCTGTTTGAAATAAATAACTAAATAAACTGGGAAGATACAGTGGAGAAAACAAAGACTAGAAAAAGAGATTCTGAGAAAGGAAAGTAACAGAAAACTAGAAATGAGGTGAAAAGACAACCAAAGTACAAAACATTCCTGGAGCTACTCTGGTTTAGATCTTTGGTTTCGGGCAGCACAGGTCTAGAGTTTCCAGGAAGTTCAAAATGGCTTCAGAAAAGATCTTTGGTCCAAAATCCTCTAAAGAATGTGATCAAACTAGGAAAGTCTTGGCTTCTCTGATCAAGACAATGATCTAAGACAAATCCAAAGGAGCCATGATGAAAATGCTCTCCACCTCCAGCGAGAGAACTGATGAACTGTGAATGCAGATTGAATGCGAATTTTTTATTTTACTTTTCTTGGGGGTTTTTTGTCCAAGCTTTCTTTTTCAGTTTTGAATGACTTCACACATATAACTGATATTAAATTGCTTGCTTTCTCAAGGAGAAGGATGGGGATGGAAAGGAGGGAGAGAATTTAGAACTCAAATTTTTAAAAAAGGATTGTTAAAAATTTTTTAATGTTAAATTTAATGTTAAAAGTTATAAATTTAAAATAAAAAGTTAAAATTTTACATTAAATTAATGAAATGAAAATATTTTTTAAATGAAATTTGATTAGTCTGGGAGCTCCTCTCATTCTCCACTCTAACATCAAAGTTTTAGGTCATTGCTCAGAGCCTCAACCATTTGGTTCAGTCCTATTCCCTATTTACTATGTAACAAGCCAAACACCTAGGATGTCAGAACCAGCTTGGTATTTGAAGGGGAGAAGGGAGAGGTTCCCACAAGTAGGACACTGGGCTAGATCTGCTGGGAGGAAGACTGTTTAATTCACTCAATTTTCCACTGAGATAAAGAAGAAAAGAAGTTAAAGAAATCATGATGGCAAAAAGACACTATGTGATCAGAGGATTTGGAGAGTGTCATTAAGGAAAAGGGAGCCTTATTTTCATAAAAAAAAATAAAGAAAATAACTGGTGAAACTGACTTTGAGTTCTACAGCCCTGTGGGTAAAAGATTCCAAAAACTAATTCCTTCAGGATGATTGCAAAATTGTGTCATGAGTCTACATATACTTAAAGCACAGCATAAGCTGCTAAGGAAAGCTAAGAACAGCTAAACGGATTTGGACTTAAAAAAAAAAAGCTATCTTGAAGAAAAGAAAAGGGTCAAGGAAGAGATAAGGCCATTACTTATAGCAGATGGGATAACAAATAACAGAGAAGAGATGCGGGCTGATTCTTGTTTTAGTTCTGCTTTTTCTAGTAAAGATAATGAATGAGCTTTGGGCTGAGAAGGAAAGAAGAAAAATGACTAATCCCAAATTGAAACCTAAGATTTAAGTGAGAGGATAATAACAGAGCCTTAAGCTTCCTCTGATTCATTGCAGTATTCAGAACTACATCAAAGGGGACTGAAAGAACTGGAAGATACCATTATTGTCCTGTCATTAAGCTCTGAAAGATCATAGAGAGCTGGAAAGGTACCACAGGACAATGCCCTGGTTTTCAAGGGGGGCGGAGGCAAGAGATAAGAGGCTGGAAATCCATTGGACTTGACTTAATTCCTTGTAAAATACTAGACTGAATTATTAAAGGAATGGTTAGTGAGAATCTAGAAAAGGTAATGGTGGTTACCAAGAACAAACCTGGCTTAATCAAGGACAGGTCATGAGAGGTTGACTTGATTTCCTTTCTTTGACAAGGCTACTTAGATTGGTAGACCAGAAAAACTCTCTTAACCTAGATTACCCCTAAATTACAGGAAAAGATTTGACAAAGTCTCTTGTGCTGTTCTTGCAGAAAAAACAAAGTAGGCCAGACATGAGCCCAGTTATGTGGGGATTTGGTTTGCTTGACAGTGCATATTTGTTATAAGGGTTTTTGTTTTTTGTTTTTTCTTTTCCAGTGAAGTGTAGGAGGTGGGAAAGAGTAAAAACAAGTGCTTGTTAACTGAAATAAACATAGAGATTATTTCACTATGAAATCCACAGCACAATAGATTCTACAAATAAAAATGATTTTGAAATTTTGGAACATGGGAAAAAGTAGATTTAGATGTATCAAAACAGTTTGCGTGGACAGAACCAAAGAAAAGTCATCCATTTGTTCAATGTCAGCTTGAAAGGAGGCATTTCACTGGTGAGGGGTGTGCTCCAGGGCTCTGGCCTTGGGTTTGGCTCTCTGCCATTGATCGTTTTCGTTAGTGAGATGAATAAGAATTTAGTTGATATGTTTATCAAATTTTTAGAAAAAAATGATAGAAAGTTAGAAGGGATCAATAACACATTAGATGCCAACCATGATATAAAAACGATCATGACAGGACATAGAATGTTTAGATAAACTTAATATGGGATACTAGATAGAGCACTGGGCCAGATAGAAGTTCTTTGGGGTGGGAGTGGGAGGGGGGAAGTGTAGGGTTTTAAAAGATTAGGAATTCTAGAGCATGGGTTTAAACTTTGGCCCTGTTCCTACATGTGTGACCTTGTTGGGCAAGTCACCTCATTTATCTAGGGTTCAGTTTTTTCATCTGTAAAATGAGAAAGCCCTCTCTATCTATGATTGCTAGCTCAGTGGCAGTTAACTGTATGATACATTCTCCAGTCTTAGGTTGCATTAAGAGATACAGAGGGTCAAGGTCTAAATGATGTATCCAGTTCTAGATGCCACTTTCAGAAGGGCATTACTTAGCCAGAGAAAATCCAAAGGCAAGGGACTTGTCATACGAGAATTAGTTGCTAAAAATAGTTATACTTTGAATAGAGAAGACTTATTTAGGGAGGGAGGAAGTGGAAATGATATATATGTATGTACAGTTATCACTTATTAGAAGAGCAGGAACACTTACTCATCTTGGCCTCAAAAGTCAGAACTCAAAGCAATCAGAAGGATTTTGGAGAGGCAGATTAGGATTGCTATAAGAATTATAGGATCACAGATCTAGAGATGGAAGGGACCTTCTTTTAAAAAAAAATCTTCCTAAGTATATGCAAAAACAATTTTTATATTGATTTTCCAAAAATTTGAGTTCTTTTTTTTTAAACCCTTATCTTCCATCTTGGAATCAATACTGGGTATTGGTTCCAAGGCAGAAGAGCAGTAAGGACTAGGCAATGGAGGTTAAGTGACTTGCCCAGGGTCACACAGCTGGGAAGTGTCTGAGGCCAGATTTGAACCTAAGACCTCCTGTCTCTAGGCCTGGCTCTCATCTCAGTCCACTGAGCTACCCAGCTGCCCCTAAAAAATTTGAGTTCTAAAATTTTCCCCTTCCTTCTTTCCCCCTTCCCTCCTCTCCCCAAGACAGGAAGCAAATTGATTTAGATTATATCTGTGCAATCATGCAAAACATATTTCTCAACACCAAAATCTTCTTCCATAGCATATAGTACATATATATATATGTACATATATGTGTGTGTGTGTGTGTTTATAATAACCAACAAAGAAAATTAAATGAAAAATAGTATGCTTTGATCTATGTTCAGACTCCATCAGTTCTTTCTTTGGAGATGGATAGTATTTTCATCATATAAATGCTTTGGAACTGTGTTGGATCTTTGTATTGTTGAGATGAGCAAAGTCATTCATAGTTGATCATCATACAATATTGGTGTTATAGTGCATAATGTTCCCCTGGTTCTGCCCACTTCACTTTGCATCAGTTCATGGAGGTCTTTTTAGTTTTTCTAAAATTGTTCTGCTAGTCATCACAATCATATACCACAACTTGTTCAGCCATTCCCTAATTGATGGACATCCCCTCAATTTCCAATTCTTTGCTATCACAAAAAGAGCAGCAATGTTTTTGTATAAGTAGGTAAGAGACTTTCTCCAAGGAAATCTAGTCTAACCCCATAATCTAGGTTAAAGAAACTAAGACATTGCTTAAAGAAAAACACCCTAACAATTAGAGATATGAAATGGGCTGCCTTGGGAAGAAGAAGAAGGCTCTTCCTCACCAGAGGTCCTCAAGCACACTCTGGATGACTACCTGTCAGGTACATTTTACAGATATTCTTGTACAGGTACAGACAGATTGGACTTGGTAGCTTCTGAGGTCCCTGGTAACTCTGAGATTCTGTAATTCTATTCCTGTGATACATTGTCCAAAACTCCTCAATTTCCTCAGTCACCTTTCAATGTAGGTAGATGGGACTGAGCTATATAACAATAAACTCTTTATTTGCATTATAATCATGGTGATTTTATCACATAAGTTTCTAGTCTCTGAAACATGAAAAGACTTTGCCTGCTTTGTAATTAGTATTCTTAAGTGCCGATTTATATCATTTAAGATACCCACCTGCTGTTCTTTCTTGAGGAAGTTTTCAATTTCCTGGTGGACACGATTCTCTTCATCAATTTTAAGTCTTAGTTTCTGTGAGTAGAATAGACAAGAAAATGTCTGGAGTTTTTACTGGCAAATTACAAGCTTTAGTTGGGGAAAAAAAAGGAGATAGGTATGAAGTGGTGATATGTGTAAAGCTTCTCATCTTTCAGTCACAGTATCCCAAGAGGCTGGACTAGGTCTTAGAGTTAAAAAAAAAAAAGGATAGTGGCTTTGCTGACATGGAAAAATCAAGGATGAAGGAGTAGGGAAGCTATGTCAACCTGTGGGGATGCCATGCCGGCCTGGATCAAAGCAGAGAAGGGCTGGAGTTTTGAGTACAGTCTGCAGGCTCCAGAAATAAAGAGAAAAGGATGCGCCCATCATCTTAAACCACCTCTGGCAAATCAAACATCAAGCAGGCAGTAGCATCTAAGTTAGGAAATCCATGAAGAGATTTCCCACCATTTTCATCCTTCAGGTTTTCAAATGAAATGAATCTAATCCCGCCCTCCCTTCCCTGGCCTTTCCCTTTGGTCCTTTCTGGCCAAGGCTTACATCTTAAGTTCCTGTCCATGCACATGCGGATTAAAGGGAAGCAGAGCCCTGTGAACTGAGCAGCAGGGGCCAGAGAAGTCAGAAGAACTCCTGCCTGGGTGTTCTAGGAAGCAACATAAGCATGTGGTCGCTGAACACCCTGCTCGGCCTTGTTCCTTTATAAGGAATGAAAGGCACAGTTTTATGAAATAAGGACAAAGTGACTAAACCAGCCAGTTTCCCCAGAGGAAGAAGCAGGCCATTGTGGCTCTCGTCCATTGGCATTTCTGCTCTCATTCTGCCCTCAGGTGCGTGAGGTGCTGGAGGGATGAAGCAAAGTGTTCATAATAACGTTAGCCTTCCACTTGCTTGTTGGCTGAGTCAACAAACGAATGGCTCTATAACTTGCACTGTCCAATGCCGATACGTTTAACTTACATCAATCTCCTCCAGCAGGATCTCTTCATCTTTACCGCATTTTTTCTGGGTCTGGGCAACCTGCAGGTCGGTATTTTTCTTCACATATCGACTCTCCATATTCGTCTTTGCCTTCAACTCTTGCAGCTGGTCCTTGAGATGAGCAATATATTCCCCCCGACTCTGGAAGAGAAACAGGATTTTAGTTGGGGAATATTTCCTCCAAAGTCTCCTCTTGCTTGGGAGGTGACATCACGGGCCAAATACCTTTTCTGGCAGATCAATATACATTCTCCTTCTTTATACCAGGAAGCTGCTGTTTTCTCTCTTTTTTGGCATAGAAGCCCCAGCCAGAGACAGCGGTCTGGCAAAACAGCTCAATGTTTACACCCATGTCATCCTCTTTAAATATGGTGCCCTGGTCCATTAGCTCCCTTCAACTACATTACACCCCGACGTGGTTACACTGTATAAAAGAAATGTTTCAAATAAAGGCAAATTCACTTGAACTATGCTCAGAGGGAAAGATTAAAGCTTCCATGAGGGAGTCTAAAGGGAATGAATGTGCAGGATTGCCCATTTAAGAGCTAGCTATTCTTAGAGATTAGAGGGAGAGGGAGAGAAGAATTTCTAGCCACCAACATTTGTCCTGACTGTCCTGTTGCCTGGTAAGCCCAAAAAGCTTTGTTCCTGGGTATGATCCCTTTCTTTGTGGTGGCTACCTCTGCCTTTCGCCAGATCCATGTGGGATTACTGTCAATTATTATGGTCAATTGGATTCATTTTAAGCAATTTTAATATGATTGTAAATAGCATACACTTCTTCTTTTGAGAAGAATTTTGTTAATATCTTTTGGAAAATGACTTTTGGTATTAAGTATTTGAATTAGTTATCAAAATAGCTTGGATCAGATATGGTTACTATTTTAATATATGATAAACTGACTGCTTTTTGAGGGGAAAAATAAACTTGTGCTATGGAGAGAGAATATTGAAAAGAACTGTTTAGAAACATTTTAGCAGCTGTAAAATGAAGGGAGTGAGTCTTTTGAGGTCCTTTCCAATCCTACCTATATATTTTTATGAAATAGTTTTTGTTACCAAAAATCCTCTGTATATCACCTGTAAAAACTCTCATATCTGCCCAGTTTTAAAGGTTGGAAATATAATTTTCTAACTTGTGTAGAAATATTCTGAATTAATAATTTCCATGAATTTTAAGCCAATTTGTTAAAAATATTAAAAATTCAAGAAAAATGGTTGACATTTGAAAATAGAAAGCATAGCGAACAATGTAATTTTTCCTCTTAGAACTATCTTTGTAAGATGCCTTTTTCAACTTAGACATCCATTAAAACCAATTAATGAAGTAAGCAAAATTTAGAATTACATCTATGACTATAATTTATAAACAAATACATATAAAGAGAGGTGGTTTTGTTATTTAGTCATTTCTAGTTGAGTCTGACTCTTCTTGACCCCATCTGGAGGTTTATTAGATACTGGAGTGGTTTGCCATTTCCTTCTCCAGCTCAATTGATGGATGAGTAAACTTCCTGACTCCAGGCTTGGCACACTGTCTGTTGTGCTATATATCTGCCCCCTTAGAAAGAGAGTGTATGGCCAAAAACATTTTAATGATAATGGGTGAGTGACCATTGAAATGTCATTCAGTCTTTTTTTAGTCATGTCCAACTCTTCATGATCCCATTTGGGGTTTTCTGGGCAAAGTTCTGGAGTGGTTTGCCAATTCCTTCTCCAGTTCATTTGACAGATGAGAAAACTAAGGCAAATAGGGTTAAGTGACTTACCCAACGTCACACAGCTAGTTAACTTTCTGAGGCCAGTTTTGAACTCATGAAGATGAGTCTTCCTGACTCCAACCTGGGTACTCTATCCACTTCACCATCTAGCTGCCCCTGACCATTGGTATACAAATTTTTCTCATCTTACTTCTTTGGGACTTCTCTCTCTCTGCTCTAATTTGTTTGTCAAGTTTCTATAAAATGTTGGGGTAGGTTATGAATTATTTTGTTATTTACACTATTTGACTTCTTATATTACCCATTATCTTTCAGTTTTCATTTTATATTGTTAATTAAGGCTATCAAGAAGGTAGAAAGGGGCAGTTAGGTGGCTCACTAGATAGAGGGTCAGTACTGGAGTGAGGAGCCTAGGTTCAAATCAAGCCTCAGACACTTCCTATGTGATCCTGGGCAAGTCTCTTTACCCCAACTGCCTACTCCTTATTGCTCTTTTGTTTAGAACCAATATTTAGTATCAATTCTAAGACAGAAGGTAAGAGGTTTTTTGTGTGTGTTTTTTTTAAAGAAAGTATAAAGCTGATCTCTTCTAATCTCCTCACTAGACTGCTAACTCAGCCTTAGATATTCAATCCTTTCCCACCTCCTTCAGCCTCCTCTCTCCTTCTGACTGGAGACCAGAAGGTAAAATACAAACTCCTTCCAAAGCTTTCCAGATTGCATTCCATACATTTCTTCTTTGTTGTCTTTAATGGAATAATACGGTGTTTTCTACCAATGTACTAGCTAGATTGACATCATTTTCCAATGCCTCTCAAGCTGCTACTGCCATGTTGATATCTGACATCTATCCTTAAGAATATTCTTAAAAAAAAAAAAAGAAGAAGACTATTCCTAGATAGTTCTACCTTTCCTCCTATGGTTCTTACTATGGCAATAGCCAGAGCACAGGATTATAAATTCAGAATTTGAAGGAATCTCAGAGGTCATCAAATTCAACCCCCTCACTATATAGATGAAGAACTGAGGTCCAGAGAGATTGCCCAAGGGCCCATAGGAAGTAAATGAAGGAGTCAGGATTCAAACTCAAGTCCCATGATACCAAATCCAGCATTCATACCTTCTATCATACTATGCTCTTTCCAGCTTGAAATATTTTTACACTATCAAACATCATGAGAGAACTTACTCATTAACAATGGTTACAGGTACAGCTAAATGGCTCAGTGGATAGAGAACCAGTCTTAGAGATGGGAGGACCTGGGTTCAAATCTGGCCTCAGACACTTCCTAGCCTGGGCAAATCCCTTAACCCCAATTACCTAGCCCTTACCTTTCTCCTGTCTTAGAATTGATAGTAAGACAGAGAGTAAGGGTATCCCAAAGAGATTTAAAAAACAAAAACAAAAGACCTCCTTGTACAAAAATATTTATAGCTGCTCTTTTTGTGGTGGCAAAGAACTGGGAACTAAAGGGATGTCCATCAATTGGGGAATGGCTGAACAACTTGTTGTATAGGACTGTAAGATACTCCATCTGTATGTCATGGACCAATGGCCTCCTGAAATAGGCTTTGTTCTCCCTCCATTCATTTCCTAATGCCCCAAAACTTTGCGTGACAGCAAGATCTGATACCCTCTTATTCCAAACCCTACATGGCCAAAATCACCAACTTCTTTTCTTTAGTTCAGCTATCTCGTTTGTTCCTAAAAGTTTTTGACAGGGGTTACATATAGAAGAGTTACTCAAGTTGGTCTCTGAAGCAGATGGAGGATATGAATAAACAGAGAGGAACTGGAGGGGGGGGATATCCCATCAGGAATGTATATTGATATCTTTTGTTTTTATTATGTATGTAGTCCTGCTTTGCTGTGCAAACAAAAAACCCTAGTAGGTTTACAATGAATATTTTGTGCTATGTGGAGGAATCTGGGATTATCCCATGGAGTTGTTTGTTTGCTTTAAACTGTTACCTTCTGTCTTAGAATCAATACCGAGTTTTAGTCCCCAGGCAGAAGAGTAGTTAGGGCTAGGTAATTGGGGTTAAGTGACTTGCCTAAGGTCACACAGCTAGAATATGGGAATCCATATTTGAACCTACCATCTCCAGGCTTAGTGCTCTATCCTGTATGCTGTCTAGCTGGCTGTCTTGGGCCTCTGTCCTTTCTTTGGGGGGTATTCACCACATATAGGTCCCTTGGGAGAGCCAGCCTCTGTAAACTAATAATTTTCTCTGCTCCTCTCCCTCAAGCCTAATCTCTAGAATGAGACAAATGGAGAATGAGGGAGAGGAGGAAAGTGGAAAAGAAAATTCTTCTCCAGCTGGCCTAGAAGGGTAAGAAAAGATGGTCTGTGAAGTTTTTGTTTTGTTTTGTTTTGTTTTTTACAGGTCCCTTTCTGGTAGGGAGGGGCAGGAGAGTAGAGGACATCAACAGCTAGGTGCTATAGTGACACTGTACATTGACTTAGATACTCTTACATTTACATAGCAATCTATGGCCATTTTAAGTGCTTTATATTTTTTATGTTATTAATAACAATCCTGCAAGGAAAGTCCTGGAAATGGCACTATTGACAATTTACATGTGAGGAAACTGAGGCTTAGAAAGACTGAGCCTGGCTAAGAGCAGACAGCCTAGGAAGTATCAGGGCTGGAAATTAAACTCCTAGGCTCTGATTTCAAGTCCAGTGCTCTTTGCTCTATGCCATCAAATCTCTCTGGTTAAGTTCAGCCTTCTCTGAACTCCCACAGCATCCTCACAGGCTTATGGGCATGGTGGGGGCTTCATCCACATATCTTGGCTCTATGGATACTGTTGATCACTCTGTCATAAGGTGGTGTCAATAACCCTAAAATAAACATTGCCAATTTTCTTTTTCAAGTTGAAGTTAGTTTTTCAGAATGACACAAAACCCAAAAGCTTGAGAGTTGAAACTCTTTCAAAGTGTTTCTGTAATGTGGAAAACATAAAGCAATACACTCTGTGGTGCATTTAATGGGTCATTTTAAGGAGCATTTAAAAGGCTGGGTCAGGTACTAGACAGAGCCAAGCAAAGGCATCTGTTTTGAGGATTGTTGCCATGTGCCTTTAATTATGCCTGAGTTCCTTCCTGTTTGGTTGCTGTCCCAGGCAGCCTTATTTTATGATTCTCAGCAGTGAGATTACTGACACTGGGGAGAGGATCTGAAATATGGAGAGGCTGGTAAAGAAAAAATCCAAATACCACCAAGGCACACAAAGAAGGGCCTGAGGAATAATAATATCATCTGCCATTTTTCAATCTGCCCATGGGCTACAGAAAAGAACCAGCCTTGAAGTACTGAGTTATACAGATCGATGATATTGAGTTATGTGGCTAAGTTTCCTTTCAAAAGGAATTCTCAGAAGTCAGGGGGACAGGCTGACTCAAGAAAGCTCTGTTCTGCCCACTAACTCTGGTTTTCCAGAGTATCTAGAGAGCTGGCCCAGGTCCTTGGAATGATGCAGTTTTTCTGCGGGCTTTCCCATCAAGCCAAGTTTTATTTCCAAATCCTAAGATTGCCTTATAGCTCATGTTGTTGTTTGACTTCAGAATAGAAGTTTATAGTCGTGAAAAGAGAAAGCTGACTGAATCCAATTAAAAAGGCTTTGATGGCAAGGGTATTAATAAAGAACCACAGACTTTCTAATGATCGTGCAGGAGGGAGTTGCTGGTTGTTGGACAATAAAGAAACTCTAGGTTGTTAAAAGGATAAATTTGTTACTGCCCTATTTTGTTTTAGATTACATTTTTGGTTGGTTGAAAAGAAAGAAAATAGTTATGCTATGAATTAGATGAAACCTTTCCAGAGAAAACCACAGGAAACAATAAAATATTGTTTTGATAAGGCAATATATTATATTAGAATATCTGCCTATCTTGTGTGCCTGTTGTTAGTGACTGATCCCGTTTTATGAATGGTCTCAAGATTCATCAAAGTCTATTATTTACATGGTCTTATAGACAGATGGCCAATGAGGGTATGAGCACCCTCATGTGCTGCTTCCATTTTCACCCACAGCTTTTGCCTTTTGGCACCAAAATGGGGGTTGCCCTCCCTACCCACTTCCTTATCACCATGAAAAGTCACTACTAATCTGCCATATTGCCAATGCTGTTGCCATCTATATGCCTCTCTCCTTATTTCCTAGGGTCAATTCATTCCTCAATAGACCTCTGCAAGACAGGAGGAATTACACTTACTTCTTCCCTCTACCCCATACTAGTTGGCACAGATATTCCTGGGCTAGAAGAAAAGTTTGTACAAGAAAAGTCAGGTCAGGGAAAGAGGAAGAAGGAACAGAATAAAAAGGAAGATAATTAGGAAAAAGGAAGAAGAAAGTGTGGGACAACAGTGGAATATGAGAAGATGAAGAAGAAAAAGTTAATTAACAAGCATTTATTAAGTATTTACTATATGCCAGGTATTGTGCAAAGGCACCAGAGGTACAAAAACAAACAAAAATACAGTCCCTGACCTCAAGGGCTCCAATTCTAATGGAAGTAACAACATGTAAAAAACAATTTACTGTATATACAAGATGTAAACAGTGTAAGCAAAAAGTAATCTCAAAGGGGAAACACTAGCATTAAGGAGAACTGGAAAAGACTTCTTGAACATGACTTTCAGGTAGTCCAATAATACTTAAATTTTATCTCCTGAATCTATTTTCCAGGTTAGTTGCTTTTACAATGAGATATTTCATATTTTCTTCGATTTTTTTCATTCTTTTGATTTTGTTTTATTGTTTCTTGATGTTTCATGAAGTCATTAGGTTCTATTTGCCCAATTCTAATTTTTAAAGACTGAACTTCTTCCATGACCTTTTGATCTTCCTTTGGTCCATTCTAGTTTTCATGACACTCTTTTCTTCATCTGATTTTTTGCTTCTTTTCTCAGTGGACAAATTTTGTTTTTTAAGCTGTTTTTTTCTTTTTTCATTACTTTCACTTATTTTTCTTCAACTTGTCTTATTTGATCTTTAAATTCTTTGTTGAGTTCTTCCAGAACTTGAGATGAATTTCCATTTTTCTTTGAAGTTTTGCATGTGGTTGCTTGGATCTCAGAGTCCACTATTAGCTTTGTGGTTTACTCTTTGCCCCCACAGAAATTTTTGAGGGTTAAATGTTTCTTTAGCTGTTTGCTCATTTTTTTTTTGGTCTATAGACTGAAAAGTCTGAAAGCTGCTTGCTGATTCTGTCTCCTCTACTGGCTTTTAGGGATTGGCAATGTGAACTGTTTTGCCCTGAAGCTAGGTCTGTGCATCAACAGAAGAGACTTGAAAGGACCCAGTGCTATGGACTTCCCAGCCTCACTGCAGTCTGGTGCCAGGGTCTGAGATTTCAAGGAATGGGTCTGAGATACTCTTTTGTTGGTATAGCCCCCACCCTGGGATCCCAAAGTTAGCCTGTTTCTAGTAGTAGAAACTGTCACAGTCATGGTAGGGAGCAGGGTGGGGGACAGCCAGCATTCTTCTGTATACAATTTTTGTTCCTGGTTTCCTCTTGTCCTGTGAAACTCAATTTTCTCTGCCTATCTTTCAAGTTGTATTCAGTGGGGGAGCTCCCTCACTTCTTGCGGTTCATTTTTGATTCCTGTCATTTTGAGGCACTTTTTAAAGATTGTTTGGAGGATTGTCAGAGTGGTTTAGGCTTTTACTGCTACTAAGCCACCATATTGGCTCTGCCCCTCAAAGGCTTCTTAGAAAAGGCAGAATTTGAGCTGAGTCTTCAAGGAAACCAGGAAAGCCAGGAGGCAGTGGGGAAGAGGAAGAGCATCCTAAGCATGGGCACAGCCAATGCAAATGCATGAAAATGGGAGATGGTTAATCATGTTTGAGGAACTACAAGTAAGTCAGTGCAGACAAAATATGGAATATGGTAGAAGGGAATAAAGTATAAGGTTGAAAGGCAAAAAGAAGCTAGGTTGTAAAGGTATTTAATGCTGGAAGATTTTAGATTTGATCCTAGTAATGAAAGAGAATAAGTAGGGTTTTTTAAGTAGGAGGAGAGAAGACAATAGAAAAATCACTTTGACAGCTGAGTGGAGGCTGGATTAGAGTTCATAACTATGAGACAGGGAGTCCAGCCAGAAGATTATTACAATTGTTCAGGTGTGAGGTAATGAGGGCATACATCAGAGATAGAAGTGTTAGAGGGGAGAAGGGGACATATACAAGAGATGTTGTCAAGGTAAAAATCACAAGACTTATCAGTGGATTGGACAGGTAGGATGAGAGTGAATGAGGAGTCAAAGATGGCATCAAAGCTGTGAGCCTGGATGACCTAGAAAATAGTGATGGCCTCAACAGTAATAGAAAAGTTGGGAATAGTGGAGGGTTTTTAGGGAAAAGCTATTAAGAAAAAAAAATTAAAGCTAGTAAGGAGACCCCAGAGACCTTGCATTTGGCAATACCCTTCAGAGAAGAAATAGCTATAGATAATGGATTGCTAAGGCTACTTGATTTCTTTGACTTTGAATCTATACTCTCCAAGAAACTTTCTGATTTTCATTTAGTTCTCAAAGTAGATTTTCCATCAGGATTGAAAAATCATTGGCTAATCAACATAAGTATTGTTTAGACACAAACTGTGTCTAAACAAATCCCCTGATGAATTCACATTTTTAATGTAAATTTAAAAACTGTTTTTCTAAAAAAGAAAAAAATTAAAAAGAAAAAAGAAAAATATTAAGTTCCACTTTGGACATGTTGAGTTTGAGGCCCTCTGGAACATCCAGTCTGAGATATCCAAAAGGCAGGTGGTGACATGGGCCTACCATTCAGGACCAAGAATAGGGCTAAATATATAGATCTGGAAATTCCCTGCACAGTGACTACAAGGATATAAACAGAAAGAACCATAAAGCAAACTGAAAATTAAGTAATCACAGTGACCAAGCTAGGCCCCAGAGATGAGAAAACCACCTCATTTTTTTTACTTTAGAAGTGGTAGGGATGTGGAATACAGCATATGCTGTTGGATGCAGTCTAGCTGTTGGTTAGTTTTGCAGAACTGTTTTTTGTTTGTTTAATTGGATAAGCTGGGAGAACCCAACTACAACCTTCTAGGAAGATGGAGGTCCACCAGTCCTTACCATCTGCCCTACAAATGAGGAAAGGAATAAAGGAGTAAGTATTCTCTGCTATGTGCCATGTTCCATGCTATGCTCTTTTCTACAGATATTATATCATGTGATTCTCCCAATGATCCGAGGCAATGATTAAGTAACTTATCCAGGTCACATAGCCTCAAAACACAGTGTTTGAGTCCCACCTGACTCCAGGCCCCATGCCTCTCCACTGCACCTTGAGCTATCTCTATTGACCTCTAAAGTCCTCTGGGCCCTTTTGTGTACACTGCTGTTATCCCCTGAGGACCATGGGGCCTTGTTTCTGTTCTGCCATTTCAATCCTAGGACTTCTGGCCTTTTTTATGTGCTCTAAAGCTGATCCCTCATATATGGGGTTGTCTCCTCCAATTAGAGTGAGCTCATTAAGCAAAAGAATTCTTACTTTTTCTGTTTGTATCCTCAGCACTTAACATGGGGTTTTGCACATAGTGATTAATAAATGCTTTTTTATTCATTTATCTTTGGTTCAAGATGAAGGTAGGTGCTCAATGTATGGAGTAGGGAAGAGCATATTAAGAAATAAATATGATATAAAAGAAAAGTGTCAATAAAACTTAAAGAAAAAAAAGAAATAGGGAAGGGGGACAACTAGGTAGCCCAGTAGATACAGCACCAGGCTTGGAGTCAGGAGAGCCTGAGTTCAAATAGCCCATGTCACCAAATGCCTTTTAGACATCTCAGATTGGATGTTCCATAGGTGCTATGTGACCTTGGCCAAGTCACATAATCCTGATTGCCTAGTTCTTTCCACTCCTCTATCTTGGAATTGATACAAATACAGAAGGTATGGGTTAAAAAAAAATAGGAACAGAAAATAAGGTAGAGGTGAGGGTGGGGTAGGGAGAAAGAAAAAAAGGCATAGCTTTGGATCCTTCGTGAAAGGTACTTGGATTGCTATGTAATTATTAAGTATATATTAGTTTGCCATTGTGGAAAGAGTCCTCAAATGGGCTTCAATTAGTTCAATGGATCTTGAGGACATGGGCAACCAGCCTTTATCAGGAAGGAATTAAGGAATTGGCCTCAGATTACTGGGGTGACAACTAATGATAAAAACCAGTTTGGGCCTATGTTAACTTGGCTCTTCTGAAGACTAAGGCTCTGAAATTTCCAAGTCTTTATTCTCAAGGGATAATGCTAGGGAAGAGAACAATGACATCCTCATTTATTAATCCCTAAAAGGTGACATTGGGCTCCTAGTGAAACTGAAGTTAGAAACTAACATAGACTTCTAAGAGAAGAGCTGAGGCTCATTGAGTGGAAGAACCAGTCTTATCTGCTTGCCACTAAACAGGATTCAAACAAATGGATAGAGAGCACAGTGGATAGAGAGCCAGGCTTAGAATCATCTTCTTGAGCTCAAATCTGACCTCTGATACTTCCTAGCTCTTTGATCTTAGGCAAGTCACTTAAACCTGAAGACCTGAATTAAAATTCTGCCTCAGATACTTATATGAACCTGGGTGAGTTGTTTAATCTCTTCTTGCCTCAGTTTCCTTAACTATAAAATGAGGATAATAATAGCATTTGCCTCCCAGGGTTGTTGTGAGGATAAAATAAGAATATTTGTAAAGCATATTGCAAACTTCCAAGTGTTTCATAAATGCTAGCTATTATTATTCCATGGTCTGGCCAATTCCCACACCTGACACCTACTTTTTGTTTCCTGTTTTGTCTTGGTTCTCTTAGTGTTGATTTCCCATGTTGTCTCAGTGACCCACTGCCATTGTAACTTCAGAATGGCATTAAGCTATGTTTGGTTAGATTGTTTAGCTCCTTGCAATGCATAAAAAGCAATAGTTAACAATGTGAGTGAAGAGTATCTATCTCTAGAGTAGGCGAATGTTGTTGCTCAGGAAGTTATAACCAAGATGCTTTTAAGGGGCTTGAGAGCTAAGGGAAAAGGAACATAGCTGGGATGGGGCCAAATTTTGAATAATCTCTTTTGATACAGTGTCTTAACCTTGCCTTTAACTATTCCTTTAATGAATTGGTTGTGTTTTTATTTTTGTGAATCCAGAAGGGAGGTGAACATGAATGTCTCCTGTTATTTATTAGGTAGTAAAAGAGAGTCAAAAAAAGGTTAAATAGTAATGGAAAAAATAGGGGTTGGGGAAAAGCTTTATAATACAGGACAAAGACTGAAACAAAACCCAAGAAGAGGGCTTTTCAGCAAGGAGAAAATATGAGTACAAGTCAGCTTCTGTAAAGCTGCTGAAAACTCCCAAAGATTTTAAATGGTATTTGAAGAACAACAGCAAAGAGCTGAGAGAGGAAATAATGTCCTAAAACAAATGCCAAAAGCTGCTTTGTAATTAGTCAAGAGAAAAGTAAGATTGGAGGTAGGAAGAGGAGGGAGATTGAGGACATTTTCTGGGAAAAAGACTGGGGCGGGGGGGGGGGGGAGATTCTGTGTTACCTGAGCTATCCCTCCACTACCCAAAACAGCTAGATAATACTTCCAAAAAAGATGAGCAGCAACAACTAAAAAAAGGGAAGGAAAAGACATCCTTTATCACAAGGAAAACCTAGAAGAAACAAACTAGCAGTAATACTTTAAAATGAACAAGCAGAAAACAGCTCTTAATACAATGAAGAAATTATGTATTACAAAAGAATACCAAGATGAAATGCCAAAAAGAAAGAATAAATCTGTAATGATTACAACCATAACTCTCCAGAAGACAGAACAGAATGGTCACAGGAACACTAAGAATAGTTGGAAGGTCTAACAAAAGAGCAAGACAGAGATAAGATGTGAAATTAGAGCTCTTTTATGAAAAAACTTGAAAGGAAAATCTATGGCTTAGGCTAGCAGTCAGTAAACTTGAGCAAAATAAGGGTCATTGGGGGGGGGAGTAAAAAGGTGAGAATTCAAAAAAGTCAGTAGTAATACAACAGGAGATATTAGAACAAAGTCAAAAGACAGCAAAACTGGAACAACATTTGAGGTATTTTTAATTTAAAAAAAACTGATCTAGAAAACAGGATTTGAAAAGATAATCTAAAACCACTGGTTTCTTAGAAAAGTATGATAAAATAAACAAACAAACCAATTTGAATATTATACTTAAGGAAATCATAAAAGACAATTGCCCAAAAGTATTGGAACCAGCTGAAGACAAGCATCTTCAATAAAATCCATAGGTTCTGTCACAAATAAAATTCTGAGAAACAAAGTTCTAGGTATAAAAAAATCAATTTATCAATTTTGCCAGCCAACAATCAATAAATTGATGGTCAGTAATCTTTCTTTGTGTTCAAAGATTCTGAGAGATAAATCCACATCTGTCTTCCTGACAGTAAATCACTGGGAACTTCTTTTGACAAGACAAAAGCAATCCTTGATTGGTGGATATTAAATGAGGAGATGGACTGAGGACTCAACTCCTGGGGATTGCTTTAGCAGTAGGAGCTGTCATCTGAGGAACAAGGCCTGGTCATAAGGCTCCAGCCACCTCTAGCAATCTAAGCAAGAAAAATCACTTCACTAGATATAGATCTGATTAATTTTCTCCCCTGTAATCCAGGTTACCTCAAATCTTGATGAAGGGGACAAGGACACAGGATCATCCAGGCCAACTTGGGGTTAGCTTCTGTTTATAGCATAAACTGAAAAGGCCCAGTCCAGGTCTGGGGAGGGGCAGGAATTGGATGAATGACTCTGACATCTTCTCTTCAATGACTCTGACATCACCTGCTTCAGTCACCTTCCTGGCCGGATGGAACAAATTGTTCTCTTCTGCCTATTCCACTGGAAGTCTTCATATGGTTGGGATAGACACCCACCTAACACACTGACAAGTTTGGGGCATTTAATTACTCTCAACCTGGTTTAGCCTTTCTGCCCAGATGGTCTTACCAGAGTGCCATCTGGGCAGAGTTATAGGACTCATTCCTCCTTTCATTGATCAATTATAAGGAGGGTTGTATGGGTGCTGAATGAGAAGTATCTGTTATTTCAAAAGAAAACGTTTCAAAGTTGTTGTTTTTTTTTAATTTATGAAAGAAAATATGACCAGCTTAAACACTTTCCCCAAGAGGCTGAGAGAAATACTAACTTGGAGTAAATTTTAGGTGATCTGAGACAGTTTTAAATAACTAACTAGATTCTTGTAACTTCTGCATGGAAGATTATCAGGCTCCTCCCTCTCTCAAAGCATTGTCTTCACTTGTGTTCTAAAATGGTGTTAAGCCACAGTCCATCCCTACTTACTTTGTTTTCAAGCCTAAGGCCTTTGTTGTCTGTTGGTTTCCAGTATATCTCCATTATGTTCAACAAACCAGGTTCACTCTCAGTGCTCTTAATATACATCTTAGGCACATTAGTACTTTACAATACATCTTCCAGAGTAAATTTTTCATTAGAGAATCTATAAAAACCCATCCTAGATAAAAGCTTTATATAGGGGATAAATAGTCCTACTTTATAATTCTGTCATATCAGTAATCACTGATATATCTGTGTTGCTGTTTATAAAAGGATGCTTACCTGTGTTTCTACTTGCCTATCTTTTTTGACATCCTGAAGGTCTTTCTGGAGATATCTTATTTGTTTTCTCCCTTTCTCCTCTCTAAAATAAATGGGAGAGGGAGAAGGAACAGTTAGTACTTTGAGTACTAAAATAGAAATTATGGTTCAGGGGACAGCTGGGTAGCTCAATGGATTGTGAGAGTCAGGCCCAGAGATGGGAGGCCCTGGGTTCAAATTTGACTTCAGACACTTCCCAGCTGTATGACCCTGGGCAAGTCACTTAACCCCCATTGCCTATCCCTCACCACTCTTCTGCCTTAGAACCAATACCCAGTATTGATTATAAGATAGAAGGTAAGGGCTAAAAAAAAAAATACTTGTTCAAACCCTCATCAACTTTCACCTGATCTCCCACTCACCAGTCTCCCCCTATTCTAATCTAGTTACATACCATAGATACAGTAATTTTCCTTATACAGGACTTTATGTCCATAAAACTCAAGCTTGATATAAGAAGCCTTTAATACGGTCACAGAATGCTTTGTTAAGGCTAAATATTCCTTTCTTAGATAATGTGATGAAGTATACAGAGAATCCTTGAAAAAGAGTATAAAAAAACACTCAAAAACAACAAAAAACATTCTAAGGAAAAGCTGAATTTTATAGAATCTTTAAAGAATCCCAGAATTTGATATGTTGTAGAATAATTTTTTCTTTCTGATTTCTGAAGAAAATTGACTAGTACCCATTTTTGTTGTTGTTATTGATCAGTTATGTCCTACTCTTTGTGATCCTGTTTAGGCTTTCCTTGGCAAAGATACTGGAGTGGGTTGCCATTTCCTCCTCCAACTCATTTGACAGATGAGGAAACCTAGGCAAATGGGATTAAGTAACTTTCCCAGGGTCATACAGCTAGTGTCTGAGGTCAGATTTGAACTCACAGAGATGAGTCTTCCTGACTTTAGACCTGGCACTCTATCCATTGTACCACATAGCCTCACATTTAGAGTTCTATGCCCTTTAGCATATAAACCATGAATTATGCCATTTAGAATATAAGCATACTCTGCTTCATAGCGTGAATCTCATTCCAGTGTTATTTTAAAAATATATTGTATTGCCTCTCCTCTTTTTTTCTTCTTTCTTAAAATAAATTGTTGTTTTAAAAACAAAGGAATGAGTATAGTCACCCAAGCAAACATAAGCATCCATAACGTAACAGAGAAAATCTAACGTGATAGCTAAATTAGAAAGACAAAGTTAACAGATGTGAGACGTCAAGGTCAGCCTGAAAAACCTGATAAAAAATGATGAGCACATCACCTAAATACACAGACCAGACCATACTGAATTTATTGCAGCAACAAGACAAAAAAAACTTGAGATTCTTGAAAGGGTTTTATGAGATCCAAGTGTCCCTCAGCATGGTTTTTATTATTTTTATGTATATTCTTAAATTGCTCAAGAACTCTACATGAATATAATCTTCTATTATCCAAGGAATTGCAGAGGATACAATTGTAACTTTCTTCATTTGTATGCCCAAAAATATTCAATTTTTTAAAGGCTACCTAGTAGAATCAAAAAGGGACCTTCCCCCTTCCAACCTCCTCATCCTCTTCTCTAGAAAGCAGAAAAATTTTTTAAGGTTAAGAATCCCAGGTTTAAGGCAGGGAAGGAATACTGCCCTCCAAAAGAAGCTGTGTTGGCAAAAGGAAGCATTTGATTAAATTGCTCATTATATTTCAAGGCATAAGAGAGTATACTGAATGAATGAAATGGCCTTAGTTTCCTTACCTGTAAAATAGGGATGCTAAGTACTTCTTTTACAGTTATTGTGAGGATCAAATGAAATAAGATGTAAAGCACTTTGCAAACCTTAATTTAGCTCTACAAAGCTGACTGTCATTAGCTACTGAAAGAAAGAACAGAGAGTGGATGAACATAAACCAACTGAATGAAGATAAGGTTCCAGAAGGGTTCTAGGATCAGGCAGAGGCAGCTAGCTGGATCCGGGGATGTAATGGACTATGGTTTCAATTCTACAGAGTAATGTTAGCATTTGAGGGATAATATGAAGCCCTGGCAGGTATCTAATTGATTCAGTTCTGAATTTCCAATGGTCTCCATCAGAGAAGAGGACTTTAAGACACAAGCAAAGCTAGAGAAAGTTCCATAGCCTGAGTGAATACATGTCAATTTGTTTTGGAAATCAGATACTCTAATATGAATATTTTAAAAACTCTTAAAATGTACCAAAGCAGATATACTTTTTATACTGACCTGGCAATGATTTCACAGAAATTTGTTTTTTTTTCCTTTTCTCTGTCCAAAGCTTTCAAAAGACTGTTGAATGTCCCGAACTCCTGCATCTCCTTTACAGTGGCTGATAATATGCTGCTGGCATACTCTCTGCCAATGAAAACAAGCCAAAATATAATGGGTTAATGATGCTTATTTCCCTGCCCCCACAGAAGACTAGATATGTCTTAAATCACAGAATGCAAGGTCTACAAGATACCTTGGAATTCCCCTTCATTCCCTATTTTACACTTGAGAACACTGAGGTCCAGAGAGGGGATGTAATTGTAATAGCCTTATGTCTCTTAATTGCTACTCCAGATTCCACTGTACCATGCAATCTCTTCATATTACACAAAAAACCCAACTATAAAATATTCAGAAAAAGCAATTTGAAAATAATAGTAGCTCATCTTTATATGACACTTCTTAGTCAACAAAATGCTTTCTTCAGAACTATACTATAAGGTAGACAATGCAAATATGATTATCCCGACTAAAAAGAAAATTGAGACAGAAAAAAGCTTAAGGATTTTTCCAGGGTTATGCCACTAATAAGTAACAGAGCTAGGACTCAAATTCTTCTCCCTCCAACTCCAAGCCTCTTTCTTTTTTTTTTTTTAATAATTTTTATTTCTATTTCTTATATTTCTATAGTACCTCATATATATATATATATATATACCCTTCCCCTTCCCCTTCCCCTTCCCCTTTCCTGAGAGCCATTCAATATGGCAGAGAGTTTTTGTTTGTTTTTGAGAGGAAAAAAATCAGCACAATTAATGAATACATTGAGGAAGTCCAAAAACATGTGTAATGTATAGCTCTGTGGACTTTGGACCTCCACCAAAGGGTAGGTTGGGGAGGTCTACTCTTCTTTCTTCATTTAAGTCTTCATCGTTATAATCTTCTTTATATATCTTTATAATCTTTTAACATTTACTTTTGATTTTTGGTGTCATTGTTCTTTCCATTTACATTGTTATGGTTACTATGTATATTGTTAGTAAAGGTATCTGCTTACTTCACTTTGCATCAGTTTATATAGCTCTTTCCATGCTTCTCTGTATTCTTCATATTCATCATTTCTTGCAGTACAGTAGAATTCCATTACATTCATGTACTACAGATTTCTTTATCCATTCCCCTAATAGATAGGCATCTACTTTGCTTTCAAACTTAGCATAAAACAACAAATTCTACAAACATTTTTAAATATATGGGGCTTGTTTTTTCTCTTACTGAGGGCATCCTTGGGGTATAAGCCTCTGGTTCAAAGAGTAAGGACATTTTAGTCACCTTATTTGCACACTTCCAAATTGCTTTCCAAAAGGGATGTGTCATTTCACAGCTTCGCCAACAATATATTAGTGCACTTATCTTTCCATAGCCCCTCCAACATTGACTATTGCCACCTTTTTGTCATTTTTGCCGATTTGTGGGGTAGAAGGTAAAATCTCAGAGTTATTTTATTTTGCTCCTGAGATCTTTCAACTATATGAAGTTTCTTCTCACAGTGAATGACATGAGCTGGACTTGCTAGCAGCAGTTCCCATTTAATATTCTATTGTTTGTCTCAAATACCATAAAAACTGATACGAAGGGGAAAAGGATAATCATAAAATGTTTTAGAAGATACTTTAAATCTATCAGCACCATAATACGATTTTAAAAGCAACCAAAAATCATCCTCATGTATTATTTTAGGGAAAAATGCTTTGCCAAGACACCTCTGATGAATTTTATAGTCTATATTCATGGCATTAAGAGGGGCTAAATACATAGTCTATTTATGTAGTGGTTATAAGGAGGATGAGAAAAAGTGTACAAATCACTGACTTTACACTAAATTCTTAACTATATCAATGCATATTGTTTGCTTGTCACAGATTTTTTTAATATTCCATTTAGCTTAGAGATGTCAAAAATGCACATTTTCCCAAGATTTTA
This sequence comes from Monodelphis domestica, assembly GCF_027887165.1. Taxonomy (NCBI): domain Eukaryota; kingdom Metazoa; phylum Chordata; class Mammalia; order Didelphimorphia; family Didelphidae; genus Monodelphis; species Monodelphis domestica. Next base: position 92,125,026 of record NC_077230.1, on the reverse strand, counting down.
TAAAAATACCTTGAGGACTATACTGAGTTAGATATTGGATAAAAGTTGCTAAATATTAAATCTCTTTTTAAATAGTATTTAAATGTGCATCAGAGATTTAATGTTTCCTTTGAACTAATTAGACATTATTAAACTTGGCCCATTTACTCTACTACTGGAAAAGTGATGAGTCATTAAACTGAAAATGAAAAGGGCCATTCATTACCAGCCTGGATTCACAATCAGAATATCTGGACCCAATCCAGAGTGATCACAGTAAGAGGCATTACCTTTGTGATAGAGATGGTTACTGTTCTAAAATGATTTACCAAAAAGTCCATACTATAAAATTATACCTGCCCTTAAGCAATGGATAGAAAATGAAATTATACCCAAAAGGCTTTGAAAGAATGCATGTCCTTTGATCAAGCAATACCACTACTGGGTTTGTATCCCAAAGAGATTTTTTTTTTAAATGGGAAAGGATCTGTTAGTACAGCTGCTCTTTTTGTGGTGTCAAAAAATTGGAAAATGAGGAGATGTCCCTTAATTGGGGAATGGCTGATCAATTGTGGTATATGATGGTGATGGAATACTATTGGAATGATGAAACTGCTTAATTTCTATAAGAATTGGAAAGACTTCCATGAACTGATATGGAGTGAAATTAGCAGAACCAGGAAGGAGAACATTGTACATAGTAATTGAAACATTGTGGGAGGATTAAGAGTAATGGATAGCTACTAAAAGCAATACAAAGATCCAGGACAACTCTGAGGGACTTATAGAAAGAATGCTATCCACATCTAGAGAAAGAACTGTGGGAGTAGAAATCCAAAAGAAAACATGATTTATCACTTGTTTGTATGGGTATATGATTTGGGGTTTTGGTTTTAAAAGATTACTCTATTACAAAAATAAATAACATGAAAATAGGATTTGAGTGATAATATATAACCCAGTGAAATTGCTTATCAACTCCTGGAGGAGGGGAGAGGAGAGGGGAGGGAGACAACAAGAATCATGTAACCATGGAAAAAAAATTTTTAAATAAAAAAATTAATAAAAAAAATTTAAGAAACTAAAAAAAATAGCTGTAGCCTTGGAGGACTCTGCTTTCCTTTGACTACTTCTCTGAACTTCTTTCTATGGCCCTGCAACAATTCAGAGTAAGACAGCAAAAGCAAATTCTGAGACACTGGCGTGGGTAAAGGGTTACTTCCCTTCCACCTGGGGTCAAGATGATGCTTTATGTAACAGAAATGGAGCCTCATGGACTCTTCATGCTTTCTTTCTCTTGGGCACTTTTCCCTTCTTCCATTTGAAAATTCTGGATCAGAAATAGCACAGTGGAGGATCAGGACATAGGCAGCAGGGCCATAGCAAGTGCAGTCAACCAAGGAACAAGGAACAAATATCCATCCAGGCAGCATGGACAAACTCCATGAAACAAAAAGTGTCACCACCCAGGACCAGGAGAGGAAACATGGCTACTTATTCAAACTGATAGACCAGGTGAAAAGTGATGAGCCAATGTGCATGCATGGCAAGTTGAGTAGATATATCACCACACTATGAATTCATTCAAACCCCTTGGTTGATTCCCAATCCCTCCCACCTACTCCCATTGACTTGCCCAAAAGAGCCAACACTCCAAGTGAATGTTACTCCCTCACAGGTATTTTACCCCACATTTACACTCCATACTTATCCCATATGCTTATGACAGAGTAGTAAGAAAGACACCCAAATAACAGAAACCAATGTAGCACTGTCTTTCACATATTTCGCATTAAGCTACAATCCATGTTGTTACAAGGGAATCACTTTAAAAGACTGATATATATTAATTTAAGGTCGCCAAGGAATCAGCTATGTAATTCCTAAATGAAAAACTCAAGTCAGCCGTCAGCCTTTTTTTTTGGAGTTTAATTACAATAGGAGCAAGAAAGGAATTAGAGATATATATAGAGAGAGAAAGGGGAGAGAAGGGAATAGGGCTTAAATACCCCTTCTGTTTAGGCTGGGCCAAAAGGCCCAAGCCCTTAGATAGCTGGGGCAAAGAAAAGAGATCAGTCCCTTTCACTCACGTGTCCAAAATGGAGAAACAGTCTCAGAGGCCCCCACCTTCAGCTTCCTTCAGAGCAAACTTCCTCAGAGACCAGGAACCACACCGACCAAAAACTCAATCCTCTCTCCCAGACCCTCCTATCTTTAAGGACACCCTCCAAGTTGCCTCCCCTCAGTCCTCACATCTACCAATCACTCTTCATCAATTTCCCTGTCAATGGAGGCTCTCGCTTAACCCAGGACCGCCCAGAGGTTTCTGGCTTTTGCACATGTCTGTTGAAGGTCATATTTTTCAAATGATTAAATCTTTACTCCTTTGTTCCAGCCCTTTCTAAATCCTGTTAACTTGAGTATGGTAGAGATTGGAATAATTAAATTTTGATCTAGGCTGCAGCCCTTACTCAATCTTATTAGGACTGAATAGGGTGGAGTATCTCCATTGTATCAATTCTAAAATCAATCAAGACTCAAAGAAATTCCTGTTCTATGCTCAAGCATAGGTCAAAGTCCTTTCCATTGTTCAGCAAAGGGTTTCTGTCCTAAAGTAATCTTAAGAAGGGAAGAGAAGGAACCTCCCATGCCAATGGAGTTCCCATTCCAATAGACTATCAGTAAGAAATTTTCCAAGTATGAAATATCCCAATGGTGAAATTTTCAACAATTATAAGTCTAAGGAAATTTGAGGTTTACAATCCCCCCTGATGATCATTGGGAGACTAGTCTCCCCATTGATCATTTAACATAATCATTTTGTAGTTCTAAATTCACTTCTAACTAAAGATATACACAATATTCAATTTCTAAGAGAAATTAGAATAGTGAGAGAGGAAATAGAAAAGAAAAGAAAGCAAAACCAATGTTTGCTAGGCGCATTGACAGAAAACCAAATTAGGGGCAGTCCCTTTTGGCATAAATGTTACAATAAATGTTCAATCAAAAGTTCAGTCCAATCAATCACATCCAAAGTTCATTCTTGATCTTCTTGATGAAGTGTAGGTTTTTAGCATCTTTCTGCAACAGTTCATTCTCTGGATATAAAAGTTTCAAGCTTCTTTCTTGAAGATCTTTTCTTGAACAAAATCAAAATCTTTGAATTTTTTATAAAAGTAAAATCTTAAACAAAAGTCTTGGATTTTTATAAAAATACAATCTCAAGCAAAAAAATTCAAAAATTCTTAGATTTTAAATTAAAATACAATCCCCCCTGAAGTAAGTATTAAAAAAAAATATCAAGTTAAGCTCAGAATGCAATGTTCAGTTATGGGGGTGTATGTGTCAATTATCAAAAGAATAGAAAAATAATCAAAAACATAAGAAAAATTCAAAATAGACCTTGTATAGGTCCAGTTTAAAGTAATTTCTATCCCACAAGTATGTAGGACAGAATGCAGTAATATTTCACTTAGCCATTTGTAGCCAAGACTACAGGAAGTTGCCATAATATAAGAAGAAAAGAATTAGAATTCTATTTTGATGGGGAAATGTCATTCCCTTGTCTGATTTTTTTCCTTCAGAGATATAGGGAGCCAGCATGATAGTCAAGCTTTGTACTTGTTTGAGTACTTCAAAAGGAGTGTAGATACAAGGAAGTCCTACGACTTAAACATAAGTTAAGCGTCGCAACCTTGAGTCTCACTTTAATATTTCATGTGTGCTCTATTGGCACTATTCAGGTTTAGTCTGTGCTCCTTGTTTTTATCCCTTTTCCTGGAATCAGACACAAACATTAATCACAGTCCTATAATATTTTATCAATAAATGGCAGGTTCCCATAGTTTAAAGCTTTTAGGCATATATTGATATTATAGCAAGAGTAGATATATTAACTTGTATTACTGCAGGGAAAAAAATATTAATATTAATTATGTGTACCTTCAGTACAAAAAATGAGAAAAAAAATCAAATATTCTGATAAAAAAATAAAAGAAAAGAAATAAGAAAAAATAAGAAAAAAATCAGTAATTCAATATATTCTTGAAAAAAAAACAGCATCCATTTGTCTATGGATTATTATCTCCAATTCTTATGATAAGATAGAGTCACAATTTATAAGATAGGATAGAGTCAATCAGTCTCAGCAGAAGATGCTTTCTTCACATGTGAGCAGTGAATCCAAGAGTCTCTTTCTCCAATCTTTATAGATGTTGGAGTAGTTAATAATATTTGGAATGGTCCTTCCCATGAAGGTTGAGTTGCTCCAGTTCACTTGAAATTCTTGATATAAACTTTATCTCCTGGGTTCAGGTCATGCAGAGAAAAGTCTAATGGTCCAGCTTGTACTGCAGCTCCGGATTCATGAAGTTCACGTAGTTTGTGCTGTAACTCCTGTATATAGGAAGCAATAGTAATATCTCCCCCTAATAGCGATGTATAAGCCAGGGAGAAAGGCTTAGCCTGTATAGGCGGATGTCCAAAAAGCATCTCAAATGGTGAAATATGTAAGTCTCCTCTAGGCCTGCTTCTAAGATAAAATAGGGCCAGAGGGAGAATTTCAGGCCATTTTAAATGGGTCTCAGTGCATAATTTGCCAATCATAGTCTTAAGTTCTTTATTCATCTTTCCTACTATTTGGAGAGGAGAAAAAAAACTGAAAAAGGTTAATTAATATCAACAAAATCAATACAATCTAAGAAGAATCATCTTTATTATACTGGGAAGTTCCCTGGGCACCCTCCTGAAGGGCACCTCTCTGAGGATCATTAGCACCTCGAGTAATTTTTGGACGAGCGCCATTTCTCATATATTGTTGAGTATTATCATTAAAATTTTCTTCAATTTGAGCATTGTCATTAAATTCCCAATTCCTATTTCTATAATTCTGGTTTCTAAAGTTCTTATTTCTATATTCATTATAGTTATTTCCATAGTCATTATTATAATTTCTAGAATTTTGGTTTCTATAACCATTATCATAATTTCTATAGTTATTATTTCTAAAACCATTATTAAACTGTGTATTCCTTCCAAACATCTTAAGAAAGGTTCTACATTCCATCATTTTGTGGCCCTTCTTCTCACAGAAGTGGCAAGTAATGGATTGATAATTGGATTTCTGGAGAGGGGCAATTGTCGTTGGTTCATTATCATGCCCACTTTCTAATTTAGTTATCCTATCTATTACACATCTCATTTTTTTCTTCATTTCCTCCATGTCATCATTATTTTCTTTCTCCTTTTCTTCGTTTCCCTTAAAAACATATATAGCTGTTTTTCGCAATTCTTCAAGGTCCATATCTGACCATCTTGGGCATTGTGTTTTAAAATAATTTTTAATTACTTTGCAAGAATTATTTACAAAGATTCTTCTAACTTGTCTTAAACTATTCTCTTTATTTAAGTCCCAATCTAAGTATCTGTCCCCAAACTCGATAATTCTGTCCATAAATCTGGAGGGTGTTTCGTTTTCCTTTTGCTTAATTTTTTCCAGTTCCATCCACTTATCTGTACTGTCCGCACATTCCTTCATGGCCGTGAGGATGGCCTCTCTACAACGGTATAGTTGTAGATAGTCCTCAGGATTATTATAGTCCCATTCGGGATCCTGAGATGGCCAATGTGCTGCATTACGCCCCCGGGTTTTGTTGACATGAGCAATTATTTTATTTTTTTCACATTCACTTAAAAAAGCCTGTAGTAAGCTCTCAACGTCCTTGTAAGACGGATTATATTGAAAAAATATGTCTCCCATCTTTTTTGTTACTAGAAAAGGATCTTGTTCATATGTGGGGATATTTTGTGTAAATTCATTTATTTCTTGGGAAGTAAACGGTATCCTATGTCTTAAAGTCACCACATCCCCATTTCGTCCTATTTCAGGTACTTCTCTTAGAGGAAACAGGCCTCTAGTTGAATTTTGCACCTGTGGGTCAGTTTGACAAGGACAGGTTTCTCTAGGAGGACAAGATCTCCCTTGCATTGGAATTTGGTTTTCTGTAGGAGAAGGAACATGAGAAGCTGGGATTGCAGGGGAAGGGTTTTGGGGATTAAATTCAGACAAGATTTGCACTGCACGAGAGAAGCAGTCTGTTAACTGGGCTATAGGGAAGGTGTTTTCCATCTCTATTTCAGGGAAGGAAATTTCCTCATTCAAAGGTTCAGAAACAGGTCTGTTTCTGGTAGAGTGGGTGTTTGCCCATTGATCCTGTAAGAAACATTTTAGATCTTCTAATTGGGCTTGCATTTTATCCTCAATTTTTCCTATTTTATCTTCCATATCTCCCATTTTATCCTCAATATTTCCTATTTTATTCTCAATATTTCCTATTTTATCCTCAATTTTTTCTATTGTATCCTCAATTTTTTCTATTATATCCTCAATTTTTTCTATTTTATCCTCAATATTTTCTATTTTATCCTCAATATTTTCTATTTTATCCTCATTTTTTTCTATTTTATCCTCAACATTTTCTATTTTATCCTCAATATTTTCTATTTTATCCTCATTTTGTTTTATTTTATCCTCATTTTGTTTTATTTTATCCTCATTTTGTTTTATTTTATCCTCATTTTGTTTTATTTTATCCTCAATATTTTTTATTTTTTCATCTCTAAATATAGTATTGAGGAGTACAAAAATGACAGTACCTATTAATATAAAAATTTGGAGGTATCCTTCATTCCTCAATGCCCCTACTTCTTCAGCTGCCATATAATTGTCAAAGAATGTAGTACTCATTTTTATATGTATATTTTGTAATTTCACAAAACACGTGGGGAGCAGGGCAAAGCAACAAACTTTCCACAGGGTTTTTTTTTTTTTTTAATCCAGGAAGTTGTTCCTTAAGGGAAAGGATATTTAGAAACAGTTCTTCCAGCCAGGACTTTAGAGTCCTATTGCTGAGATTTAAAAACAGCTGTTTTCTGTCTATCAGAGTCACACAGCTGGGAAGTATCTGAGGTCCGATTTGAACCCAGGACCTTCTGCCTCTAGGGCTGGCTCTCAATCCGCTGAGCTACCCAGCTGTCCCTTAAGATTAAAGGGAAGAAAAAGAAAAAACTGCTGATTCCAATTTAACTTAAGGAGAAAAGAGAAAAAGTTTTTTATACTCACGTGTTCTAGCAGCTGTGTCTTTAAGCCAAGTTTTTTTTTTTTTTTAAAAAAAAGGACTAAGTGGTGAAACAGTATAGTAAAAAGGCAAGGAAAAAGTTTTATTGAGAGGATTCTTTAGACTCCCGTGTGGTCAGCCACAATGTTACAAGGGAATCACTTTAAAAGACTGATATATATTAATTTAAGGTCGCCAAGGAATCAGCTATGTAATTCCTAAATGAAAAACTCAAGTCAGCCGTCAGCCTTTTTTTTTGGAGTTTAATTACAATAGGAGCAAGAAAGGAATTAGAGATATATAGAGAGAGAGAAAGGGGAGAGAAGGGAATAGGGCTTAAATACCCCTTCTGTTTAGGCTGGGCCAAAAGGCCCAAGCCCTTAGATAGCTGGGGCAAAGAAAAGAGATCAGTCCCTTTCACTCACGTGTCCAAAATGGAGAAACAGTCTCAGAGGCCCCCACCTTCAGCTTCCTTCAGAGCAAACTTCCTCAGAGACCAGGAACCACACCGACCAAAAACTCAATCCTCTCTCCCAGTCTCCAGACCCTCCTATCTTTAAGGACACCCTCCAAGTTGCCTCCCCTCAGTCCTCACATCTACCAATCACTCTTCATCAATTTCCCTGTCAATGGAGGCTCTCGCTTAACCCAGGACCGCCCAGAGGTTTCTGGCTTTTGCACATGTCTGTTGAAGGTCATATTTTTCAAATGATTAAATCTTTACTCCTTTGTTCCAGCCCTTTCTAAATCCTGTTAACTTGAGTATGGTAGAGATTGGAATAATTAAATTTTGATCTAGGCTGCAGCCCTTACTCAATCTTATTAGGACTGAATAGGGTGGAGTATCTCCATTGTATCAATTCTAAAATCAATCAAGACTCAAAGAAATTCCTGTTCTATGCTCAAGCATAGGTCAAAGTCCTTTCCATTGTTCAGCAAAGGGTTTCTGTCCTAAAGTAATCTTAAGAAGGGAAGAGAAGGAACCTCCCATGCCAATGGAGTTCCCATTCCAATAGACTATCAGTAAGAAATTTTCCAAGTATGAAATATCCCAATGGTGAAATTTTCAACAATTATAAGTCTAAGGAAATTTGAGGTTTACAATGTTGAGTAAAAACATTCTAATACTATGAAGCTTCAGGAGTCATTTGGGATTGGCTGCCTGCTTAATGTCAGTGTGGCTCCTTGTCTACTTACCTTCCCATAAACACATTCTAGTTAATTTACTATTTACAATCTCATTTTCCACAGAAACTCTTTTTTAAACTTTCTTGTTTCTCCTCAAGCTACTCTCCCCCTTTCCTATCTGCTCATCAGATGATCTTCCCTCCTACTTCTCCATTAGCTCCCTCTTATTCTCTCTTCATCTCATATCATTTAGACATCTTTCCCACTATTTCCTCCTCCACCCTGGTCTTGGACCACAGCTACTAGCTGTCTCCTTGAGGAAACAGTCAACATTAGGTGCTTCTACTTTTTCCTTCCCTTTCTTTTAAACTCTCAGCAATCCTGCTCTTGATATTATCATTCAACTGAAACTGCTCTCTCTAAAGTTAGCAATGACTTTTTAATTGCTGGATCCAGTGATCTTTTCTTTTCTAAGAAAGAAAACCCTTACCTTGCATCTTAGAATCAATACTACTTATTAGTTCTAAGGCAGAAGAGTTGTTAAGAGCTAGGCAACGGGTATTAAGTGATATGCCCAGGATAACACAGCTAGGAAGTACCTGAGTCTAGATTTGAACCCAGGATCTCCCCTTTCCAGGCTTGGCTCTCTGTCCTCTGAGCCACCAGTTTCCTCATCTGTCAAATAAGCTGGAGAAGGAAATGGCAAACCACATAGGTATCTTTGCCAAGAAAACTCTAAATGGGGTCACATTGGGCATGACTGAAAGATGAGACTGCACTAGACATGACATGTCCCTCACTGTGTCTTTTCATTCCCACATTCATTCATGTCCCACATCCTTGGAATGCTCTGCCCTGTTCACCTTTTAGTTTCCCTGGTTTCCTTTGAGACTCAGCAGAAATTCCACTTTCCCACTGATCTTTTCTTTTTGTCCCAGATGCTACTGCCTCCCTCTGCAAGATTGGCTTCTACCTACTCTGTTTTTAGTTTTTATGTTGTCTCCATTCGAATATCAGCTCCTTATCCTAGCCTACCTTCATATTCCTAGTGCTTAGCCCAGTGCCTGGCACAAAGTGAGTGCTTAATAAATGTTTGTGTTGTTATTCATCCATCTATCCTTCTGTCCAACTATTAAGTTTTTCCCTCTCTTACCTATCCATTTGAACTTTTCTGAGAGTGTCTAAAGTCAGGATGGTTTGCCTCGCAGGTCTTTTAGTCATGTAATCTGCCATCTTGTCTTCAGACTTTTTAAGACTGGGTTGATTTTTCCGGGCAATATACTTGGTTGCTTCTAGTTCAGCTGCTGTGCCAGATTTTCTATGATGCATGATAGATGTTTGCAGTCGGTCCAAGCTTTGAATGACAACACTCATTTCTTTGCTTGGTCTCTGAAACAATAGATAATATTTTTTGCATAAGAAAGTGAAGAGAGAACAATGTATGTCATACAAAGAAGCAAGAAATTCTAGCAAATGTTTAATGCATAACAGTAATATGTTTTAGAGAGCAAGATGGAAAAAATCCAAAGTAATTTTCAGACCAAAAATTTAAAAATATGGGAGTGATTATTAAGAGGGCTGACATCTTTTTTATTACTATTTCTTAGTATACTTTTTCTAAACAATTTAACTAAATTATTTTGTCTTTTGTATTAGGATTCTTTATTTATGTAGAATCATAGAATTTAAGAGGGGAAGGAGACTTTAAGACCATTTTCTCCAGGCCTCTTACTTTATAAGAGACATCTAAGAAACAGCAAAGTTAAGTGATTTGTTTTAGGTCATGCAGCAAGCTTAAGGACAGAGTTAAGATGTGTAAAAGGCAAAGTGAAAACAGAAAGAACCTACCAATCATCTCCAGAAACAACAACAATAACAACTCCCAGAAGTATTTTAGCCATATTCAAGAGCTCTCAGGTCAAAGAAAAAATACTTTGAGCAGCCAGAAAGAAAAATTAAAGTACTAAGAAACCACAATCAGGATTACACAAGATTTAGCAGTTATCACTATTAAGAAGCAGAAAGCATAGAATACAGTATTTCAAAAGGCAAAAGATAAAGGTTAATTTACACAGTAAAACCAAGTATAATAATGGGGACAGAGTAAGAAGGGAATAAAAGCCATATAGAAAAGTAACAATATTAAACATATCATGACTAAACAAAATACATACAAATTATATAAAAGATTATTGAAAAAGGAATTAAATCAACTGGAGACTAGGCAACTTAATCTTAAACAATTGGTAGGTCAAAGGATAAATCCTAAAAATCACACATAACTTTATGAAAAATTATGACAATAATAAGGCAAGATACTAAACTTTTGGGGGTGTAACCAAAGCATTCTTTAGGAGAAATTTTATATTCTAAATATTTTCATCAACAAAAGAGAGGAAGAGCAGACAAATGAGTTACACATGCAAATCAAAAACTCAAAAACAAAGATTGACCCCCCCCAATGAAATACCAATATAAAAATCCTGAAAATAAAAATTTTCCATTTTTCCAATAATTAGTTCATGTGGTAAAAAAAAAAAACTGAAATCTTGTGGTTCTCATCTTATTGACAATAGAATTATAAGGAAAACATTAAATTAGGAACTTATAGTTTACTTGAAACTTCAGAGAATTTTAGTTTGTAAATAACCTTGCTTTTCTTTTTCTAAATCCTGTATCTGATATAAACACTAATAACAAGAAGCTAAAGAATCTAAAAAAAGAAAAAACAAATCTATGAATCCTAAAAAAAATCTATAAGAATTAAACTTAAAAATGAGTTCTTCTAGGGAGCAGCTGGGTAGCTCAGTGGATTGAGAGCCAGGCCTCAAGACCGGAGGTCCTAGGTTCAAATCTGGCCTCAGACACATCCCAGCTGTGTGACCCTGGGCAAGTCACTTGACCCCCATTGCCTAGCCCTTACCACTCTTCTGCCTTGGAGTCAATATTGACTCCAAGATGGAAGGTAAGGGTTTTTATTTTTTAAAAAAATGAGTTCTTCTGGTTAAATATTTAATTTACATGTAAGGTAAGGTTGAGTACCTTTCTCAATTAATGTTGATTACATTTTTGTTTAACTTCCTACAATGTAAGTTAGCAAATTATTACATTGATATATTTAAGAAAATCAAATATACAAAAAGAAATTAAAAAACAAATATTTTTTAAATCACAGAATATAGAATTCTTTAAAACTTCTAAATTACACATATAACTATCTGGTCTTGTTTTCTCAAAAATTTATTCATTTTTTTGGCAATTATTTGAACTCCAAATTTTTCCCTTTTAGAACTCTAATTAAATCTCTCCTTAGGAGGTGTAGAGACTGATAAGGATCTAATCCACACATTAAAAATATGAATAACAGAACATACTTTGCAAAACTCTATTACACAACTGTATTCAGGGGCAGCTAGGTAGAGGGTTGAAACAGGAGGTTCAAATATGGCCTTAGACCCTTCCTGGATGTCTAACCTTAGGCAAGTCATTGATTGGCTAGCCCCTGCCAATCTCCCATCTCAGAATTGATGCTAAGACACAAGGGAAGGGTTAAAAAAAAAAAGAATTAACCATGTGTGAAAATTTCTTATATGAAAAACTGAGTCAAAAGGTTCCACAACAACTAGCCTTCCCAAGGTCAACCTCCTATCCCCAGGGATAGACACTGATTGCCCATAGATCACAGACCTAAGTTCCATTGAGCTGATGGAATTTTTCTTGAAGCAGTGAAATACAGGCATAAGGGCACAACAAAACCTGAAAATGAAGCTCAAAAAGAAAACTCAGGGTCCCAAAAGGATTCACCTCAAACAGCACAGTCTCACTAATCCAGTAGGGCTAGACATTTTTTAAGCTAGAGTCACATAGCTGGGAAGTGTCTGAGGTCAGATTTGAACCTGGGACCTCCTGTCTCTAGGCCTGGCTTTCAGTCTACTGAGCTACCCAGCTGCCCCTTGACCCTTATTTAAAATGCTTTGACAGTGCTCACTTCAGCAGCTTATATATTATAATTCATTGAGAGATCAGCACTATGTATGGTTCTTAGATTTTTTCATTTCTTTTTTAAAAGATGAATAATTTGATTTAGTTTTAAAACTCTCTTTTCATTGAGATAGCTTTATTTATTTTTTCTTTTTTTAAACCCTCACCTTCCATCTTAGAATCAATCCTGTGTATTGGTTCCAAGGCAGAAGAGGGGTAAGGGCTAGGCAATGGGGGTTAAGTGATTTGCCCAGGGTCACACAGCTAGGAAGTGTCTGAGGTCAAATTTGAACCCAGGACCTCCCATCTTCAGGACTGGCTCTCAATCCACTGAGCCACCCAGCTGCTCTGAGATAGCTTTAAAATTACACTAGAATGGAAATCTTTTTATATACATGTGTGTATATACATATGTATATATAATTTAACAATTTAGGTTGCAAGGATGATAAAAAAATCTAGAAGCAATATTTAAAGGAAAATGGAATTTTCTTTTTAGTGTTCATTCTATTAATCATGGAATTAATACCATTTTTGTTCATGATTTGAAATATGAATATTCTGTGCCGTATAATATAGTGATACCAATCTTAGGAAGGAAATACTTGCCATTCCAGATTATTTGGATTATTAATAACAACCTCAGTTACTAAAATGTTAAAGTACTCAAACACCTTGTAAAGACCCTGTATACTACTAAAATGTGCTGTCAGAAAACATGATGGTGATTTGCAGCAAGGACCATGGCAATAATATAAATTTGTTGAATTTCACGTTATACATAGAAAGTGCTGAACCAAAGGAGGGAATCTTTCCTAACAGTAATCAATATGCCAATTGTAAGTACCCTCTTGTGGTCTTATTCCAGAAGTACAAGGAATACAAATATTTACAACATAATGGAATAAGAAACAGTCATATACATACCACCAGCAGCAAAAAAAAAATGCATTATCCATTTTCTCGTGATCTTTTTCAATTAATTTATATTCCTAAATTAAAAGAGAAATCTTATTGGTGAGCAGGCCCTAGAATATGGCCATTTCCCTCTCCTTTGGTTCTCGGGATGATGGGGTTGTAGTGTTCATTCTTTGAACTAAAATTTAATAATGGCATCTGTGAAAGTCAGAGAGGAAGAAAGGGGAGCAAAACCCAGAATTAATAGAAGGTTAACAGTCATCAGAGCAATACCTACATGCAGGCTCTGTCTCTTCCTTTCATATGAGCCTGGCATAATATAGCTTAAGATGGCAAGCTGCTCCAGGGTGTCCTCCAGAACTGCAGAAATCCTCAGCACATCCAGGAGAGGGAGTGTATCTATCACTTCCTGGATGACTGGTAATTCTTCAGTTTCAGATATTTTTTCTGGTTCAACAGGAACAACAGTAGGAGGAGCTCCTGTCACTGACAACACTTGAGGATGCAAAATCTTTGAAGCTTCTGTTGTCTCCTCCTTCTCTTCCTTCTCTTCCTTTTCATCCTCATCCTCAACCTCATCCTCATCCTCATCCTCACTAATAAGAATAAGAAAAGTACCAGAGTTAGTCTGTGATGCTTGAAATAATAAATGTGTGGGAAATCTCTTAGTTTGATCAAACTAACAAAAATATTTTAAACTTCCCCCCAATTTAGACTTGACCCAAACTCTCAAGTCAGAAAAGTAAAACCTCAGAATTGATGGAAATGGGAGCCATGTTGATCAAATATTTGGATGGATAAGAGAACTAATTTAGTGTGAGATAGAAGATGATGTAAGACCCTGCTTTCATATCCTTCAGCAATATTTAGGACAATTCTATTAACATCCCTACTTAAAAATTCAAATACTTTACCTTTTTTTTCCCAAACCCTTACCTTTCATCTTGGAAACAATACTGACCAGTCAACAAGACTAAATAAAATTGCCATGGAATTTGGAACTATGCCCAGAATGCTAAAAGACTGCCTACATTTTGATCCAGCCATACCACTTCTGGGTTTGTACTCCAAAGAGATAATAAGGAGAAAGGCATGTATAAGAATATTCATAGCTGCACTCTTTGTATGGCAAAAAAATTGGAAAATGAGGGGATGCCCTTCAATTGGGGAGTGGCTGAACAAATTTTGGTATATGTTGGTGATGGAATACTATTGTGCTCAAAGGAATAATAAAGTGGAGAAATTCCATGGGGACTGGAATGACCTCCAGGAATTGATGCAGAGTGAGAGGAGCAGAACCAGGAAAACATTGTACACAGAGACTGATACACTGTGGTACAATCAAATGTAATGGACTTCTCTACTAGCAGCAATTCATTATGACAATTCTTAAGGGACTTTTGAGAAAGAACACTATCCACATCCAGAGAAAGAATTGTGGGAGTAGAAACACAGAAGAAAAACATATGATCATTCATGTGGTTCGATGAGGATGTGATTGAGGATGTAGACTCTAAATGATCACTCTATTGCAAATATTAATAATGTGGAAATAGGTTTTGAACAATGACACATGTAAAACCCAGTGGATTTGCTCGTTGGCGGGGGTGGGGGGGTAAATGTAACCATGGGAAAATATTCTAAATTAAACAAATAAATACATTTTTAAAAAAAGAATGCTATCCACCTCCAGAAAAAGAACTGTGGGAGTAGAAACATGGAAGAAAAACAACTGCCTGATCACATGGTTTGATGGGGAGATATGACTGGGGATGTAGACTCTAAATGATCACCCTAGTACAATTAACAATTATATGGAAATAGGTCTTGATCAATGACACATGTAAAACCCAGTGGAAGGGAAAGAACATGAATCTTGTAACCATGGGAAAATATTCTAAATTAATTAATTAAATAAAATTTTTCAAATTAAATTAAATAAACATGCCATGGGGCACACAGCTGGAATTGTCTCAGGCCAGATTTAAGGTCAAGACCTCCTGTCTGTCGGCCTGTCTCTCAAATCACTGAGCCACCTAGCTTCCCCCAAATACCTTACCTCATTTTTTAAAAAAATGAATTTTATTGATATCTTTTGTAACCTTCCTTTGCTATCATCTTAGAAGGCTATTCTTTATGACAAAAGATATGAAAAAATCAGTAAAATCAATAAATAAATTGAAATTTTTTTGACAATATTTTTGTCTTTCATTCTTTCTTTCCTTCTTCCTTCCTTCCTTCCTTCCTTCCTTTCTTCCTTTCTTCCTTTCTTTCTTTCTTTCTTTCTTTCTTTCTTTCTTTCTTTCTTTCTTTCTTTCTTTCTTTCTTTCTTTCTTTCTTTCTTTCTTTCTTTCTTTCTTTCTTTCTTTCTTTCTTTCTTTCTTTCTTTCTTTCTTCCTTCCTCCCTTTCTTTCTTTCTTTCTTAAACTCTTACCTTCTACCTTAGAATCAACACTATCTATTGGTTCCAAAGCAAAAGAGCAGTAAGGGCTAGACAATGGGAATTAAGTGACTTGCCCAGGGTCACACAGCTGGGAAGTGTCTGAGACTAGATTTGAACCTAGGACCTCCCATCTCTAGGCTTGGCTCTCAATTCACTGAGCCATCCAGCTGCCCCTGACAATATTTTTCATGTCCCACATCCATGCACACTTCCTCCTACTTTTGCAAAAGGGTGGGTAAGAAAAAAAAATCTTACTTTTTAAAGCAGGCATTAAGTCTGTAGCATTTACATGTCTGAGCCAAACTTCAAAAATTTCATGCTTTCCTACCAAATAGCAATCTGATAAGTATGTGTATATGTAGTATAAAAATGCTTATTGATATATTGCATAAGAACATCTATAGCATCTACAAAATGGTAAAGCTTGGAACGTAAACTTACTTCGCCAATGAGAGATATGCAGTTTTTTCCATTGGGATGTCAACACTTCATATAAATGCAATCAACCTGAAATAGGAAAGTAAATTGGATTTTGTTTCCTATAAAGTTTTAAATTGTTTCTGCCATCCAGGAAGATATTAAAGCATCAAAAATCTTCAACTTTACCCCTGAATTAATATGCTGTTTTCCTATTTTCTCTCTTTTCACATTATATAGTGAAATTGCAGAACTGAAAGAATTGGGGCAGTTAGGTAGCACAATGAATAGAGTACCAGACCTGGAGTCAGGAAAACCTGGATTCAAATTTGACCTTAGACACTTTCTGGCTCCATAACCCAGGGCAAGTCACTTAACCCTAATTGCCCAGCCCTTGCTGCAATTCTGTCTTAGAATTGATACTAAGACAAAAGGTACAGGTTTAAAAAATAAAATAAAAAAGAAGTGAAAGAATGAGAACCTTTTGGTTTACTAACAATTTAACTTAATACATTTGTCTAAGAAGGCTAAAAGTGAGTTAAAATATTCTAGTTTCTTTTGAAATATTGATTTTGTTGTTCAGGTGACACAATAAGCCTCTGAGAGAAACAATTTGAACTTCAGACAAGCAAAGAGAATTGCCCGTGGACCCACAGCTTCAGTATCATATCTAAAATGCCAAGTCCAAAGCTTTTGCTATCATTCCATGTTGCCTCAAAGAACATTATAAATGGAAGGGATGTCAGAATGTTTCTGTTCTCTGAATAAAAGCAGGGTAAAGCAAAGTAAAATAACAATGATGTATAAAATATTTAGGAGTTCCTTTACTAATTCACAAGAACTATATAAAGACAACTACAAAACACACTTTACAAAATAAGGACAGAGCTAAAGAAGTGAGGAGATATTAGTTGCTCATATCTGGGCCATAGTAGTAAAATAAAAATGATAATACTATTCTACCTAAATTAATTTACTTATTCAGTGCCACACCAATCAAACTACCAAAGGATTACTTTAAAGCTAGGGAAAAATAGCAAATTTTGTCTGGTGGAATAAGGAGTCAAGATACTCAAAGGAGAAAATAAGAAATAGTGGGAAGGAAGTCATAGACCAGATCTCAAACTGTATTACAAAGTAATCATTAAAACTATTTTATATTAAAAATAGAAAAGTCAGTGGAACAGATGCTATACAACATACAGAAGCAAAGGAATATAGGAACAGAGTGATCAATGTACCTAAATATCTTAACTTCTAGGATAAAGACTCCCTATATTCAATAAAAACTCCTAGGAAAACTAAAAAGCATTCTGAAAGAAATTGGGTTTAGACTGGCATTTCACATCATTGCCAAAGTAAGCTTAAATAGCTACAAGACTTAAATATAAAAAGGAGGAAGGGAGAGAAAGAAGGGAGGGGATAAACATTTATTAAGCAGGTCCTGTGGGCCATGTTCCATGCCTAGCCCTCCATTTCACCAACATTATCTCACTTGATCACATCTTAGAGGAACAAGGAAGAAAATTCTTTCTTCAGTGAAGTATAGGGAAACCATGACAAAAAATAGAATCAAAGAGAATCACAGAAGATAAAATAGATCATTTTAATTATATAAAACTGAAAAATCTTTTCACAAAGTCAATGCTGTTAAAATTAAAAGAGATATAAGTTAACTAGGAAAAACCATTATAACAAATTTCTCTGATAAAGGTCTGATATCCAAGACCTATGAAAAAATGATTAAAAATATAGTAATGGGGGGAAGCTAGGTATCTTAGTAGACTGAGAGCCAGACCTAGAGATGGGAGATCCTAGTTTGAAATCTGTCCTCAGACACTTCCTAGCTACATAACCCTGGGCAAGTCACTGAACCCCTATGGCCTAACCCCTTACCACTCTTCTGCCTTGGAACCATATACACAGTATTGAATCTAAGGCAGAAGGTAAAGATTTAACAACAATAACAAAATAGAGATAGAGATATATATAATGATAGCCATTCCCCAATAGGTAAATGCCCTCAAATAAATAAAGTCAATTCTCAAAGGGAAAAAGAATTTATAAATATGGAAAAAAATGTTCCATATCACTATTTTTGAGAAATGCAAACTGAAACAATTCTGGGTTTTACCTTATACCTATCATATTGGCAAAGGTAACATAAAAGGGAAATGACAGAAACTTAAAGAAGACAGGCACACTGTATATTCTTTCTGTTGATCCAGTTATTCTAGAAAGCAATTTAGAACTCTGACCAAAAAGTCACTGAACTGTACATATCCTATGACTCAGTGATAGCACTAGTAGGCTTATAACATCAAAAGATAAAAGAAATAGGAAAAGCATCCACATGCACAAAAATACTTAAAGCAGATTCTTTGGATATAGCAAAGAACTGATGATAAAATGGGAAGTCATCAATAAGGAAATCCCTGAATAAATTATACTATTTATTTTATTATTAAATTATATATTATGAATATAATGCAACATAATTGCAGAAGAAATGAAATTACAAAAGGGATAGTTTTAAAGAAATTGAATATCATCTTATATCTATCAGGCTAACATCACAGAAAAAGAAAATAACAAATGCTAGAAAGGATATGGGGAAATAGGTATACTGATATACTGTGGATAGAATCCTAAACTGGTTCAACCATTCCGGAGAACAATTTGGAGTTATTGCCAGCTTTGGAGCTATGCCCAAACTGTACATATCCTTTGATCCAGCAATACCATTACTAGTTCTGTGTCCCAAACAGATAACAGAAAAAGAGAAAGGATTAATACATACAAAACTATTAATAGCAGCTCTTTTCCTGGTTGCAAAGAATTGGAAGTTGAGGGTATGCCCATTACTTGGAGAATGGCTGAACAACTTATAGTATATGATTATGATGAAATACTGTTGTGCAATAAGAAATGACCAGGGAGATGGCTTCAGAAAAACCTGGGAAGACTTACATGAACTGATGAAAAGTGAAGTGCGTAAACCAGAACACTAGAACACTATATAAGGTAATGGCAATATGGTAATGTGATCAACTGTGGAAGACTTAGCTACTCAGAGCAATACAATTATCCAAGGGATTTTCGAAGGACTCGTGATTTCAAAATGCTATCTACCTCCAGAGAATTGATTGAAGGAATTTTTTTCCACTTTATTTTTCTTGTTTTTTTTCCCCCAAATATAGCTAATTACATGACTTTATATATAAAATGAAGATCATATTGCTTCCCTTCTCAATGGGTGGGTGAGTAACTAAAAGGAGAGAATTTGGAACACAAAATTTAAAAATAAACAAGAAAAATAAAATTTTAAATGATGAAAAATGAACTTAGGAAGACTTATGAACAAGTGAAGAATAAATTGAACTGAATCCATATTTCATACGGTAACAACATTGTAAAAAAAAAAAAACTCTGAAAGATTTAATTCTGATCAAATATAATGATAATCAGGATTCCAGAGGACTAGTGATGAAACATACTACTCAGGAGAAAGCTAGGTGGCACAATGGATACAGTAACAGCCTTGGAGACTAGAGGGCCTGGTTTCAAATCTAGCTTTCAGACACTCCCTTGCTATGTGACCCTGGGAAAATCATTTAACCCCAATTAGCTAGCCCTTGCTCTTCCGTCTTGGAACTGTTACTAGGACAAAAAGTAAGGGTTATTAAAAAGAAAAGAAAATGTATAATTTATTTTGCCTGACCACACTTATTTGTTTCAATGATTTTTTTCTCCCATTGGGGAGGAAAGAGAAGCTAGCATAGTATTATTTTTAAAAGAAGAGTTTCAGGTAAGTGTACTTAAAAACTGGCAAAGTCAAGATGGTAGAGTGTTAGGAAGTAGGGTGGTCAGCACCCCTCACAAAACCCCTCCAAACAGCTCTAGAAAATGCACCAGATTAAATCTTGATTGGAAAATTTAGAAAAAATCAGTGAGTCATTTGTCCAGCTGAGTTCAGTAGAGGGAGACAAAGAGGGGGGACTTGTGCCAGGACCATGCTCCATCATCAGAACAAGAAGAGGTCCCAGACTCATACTAGGCACTACCAAATCCATACTGGGGCAATGAGATAGGGGCAAGTACAATACCACACAACTTTGTCACCCATTACTCAGTTCTAGGCCATAAATCCAAAGTGGACTGAGAAAGAAAACTGTGCCTAGGGATGCCCTGGAGTAAAGAGAAAATTCAAAAGGTGGCAGCAGCAGTGGTGTTGTTTAGACCCCAACCTGAGTCTCATTTCTATCTAGCCCAGAACAGGAATTGCTAGACCAAAGGGAAGCCTACAAATCTGTCACTCTAAAACAACAGAACTAAACACACAACTTAAAAAACCTCATAGAACAGAAAAAACAAACAGGTGACACCTTTGAAAGTAACATGTTGAATTTATTAATTTTTTAAAATAAGGCTGTTTTCAATAGATTCCCAGTTTTGCATGAGACTTTTTTCTCCTCTTTTTTTTTTTTGGTGTTAAATTCATAATTTAAAAAAAATCTTAAAATCCATCTTCCTGAAATAACCAAGTCACTGAGAAGAACAATTTTCCAGAGGCACTATGGCAGGCATTCTGTGAGTTTTTGAAGAGCTGGTAAATGAAACAAAAAGAAAGATCACTGATTCTTCCTGGAACTGGGAAAGTGAAAGAGCCAAGTTACTCAAATCTCTGATAGATTCAATTCAAAAGAAGAAGTAATAATAATCATAGTTATCATAGCAATTTAGGATTTATATGTTATCTCTCTCTCTCCCTCTCTCTAAGTCAAATCTATCTAGCATTATCTCCTGGAAAGAAAACCAAATTTGGACCCCGAGGAAGAAGGACCGAGTCCTTGTTCTGTTACCATACCTGTCCAAATCATTAAACATTTTGGGACCTTAGTGTTTTGGTTTTTTTCTGTAAAATGAAAAAATTGAGTTCAGCCATTCTTGAAAGCAATTTGAAGCTGTTTATGAGTGAATCTTTTTTCAAGTCCTCCCGTGATTAAAGAGGCAAAACTCATCTGGAGAAATTTTAAAAAGTTTAGTAAGAAACATCAAAACTGAAAAGTTTGGTAAGATGGCCACGACCACTTTTAAAGACAGCTTTTCATAAGAGCAAGTCAATTCTGATAGGGACACGTCTGCAGAAGGGGTTGGGCCATTGCATCTCAGCTCTACCCACTTGGCTGTCTCTTTGGGAAATGAGATTAGAGATGGGGAGAGAGTCCTGGGCTACTCTGTGCTGGCGCGCAGGTAACAGAAAAGACAAGAGGATGGGCTAGTGTCATCTCAGAGACATTCAAACTCCAGGCTGATGCTGCTTTCTAAAGAGGGGATGAAAGTGCATGCGACCCTATACGACGGCTGGCATGTACACCTAGGAAAGCAGGGTGGGAGATCAGGGGTTCTTACAGTAGTAACTAAATTCTACACAGAACCATCCCGGAAGTCACTGGTCTGCACATGCTCTCTGTATGACAGTGAAATTTGTCCAATCCGCAATAAAACAATTGAGGCAGGGCTGCGAGTCAATAACTATTTCTTAGAGGCACCTGGCCCCCTACAACGAAGATCCCAGACCTTCCTTAG
Organism: Monodelphis domestica; assembly: GCF_027887165.1. Taxonomy (NCBI): domain Eukaryota; kingdom Metazoa; phylum Chordata; class Mammalia; order Didelphimorphia; family Didelphidae; genus Monodelphis; species Monodelphis domestica. Next base: position 92,103,456 of record NC_077230.1, on the reverse strand, counting down.
GGCCTGAGATTCCTACCTTCTTCAGAGTACAGTTTTTATTCCCTTCAGTGCCCAGCCACTTCTTTTCATGCCTTGTCAATCCAGGCATCAGTGAGTGACCTCATTGGTAGACTCCAAACTTTTGGTAAGACCAGGGGGTCACGTTGCTACCAAAGAGGCGGTGGATATGTAGCAATCGCTCATGTACCCCACTTATGCCACCCACTTTATCATCAGGTCTGCTTTATCAACATACCCACTTTAGGTGGCCTACCTTGCTCAATGAGGGTCTTAAGGGAAGGAATAGTGGAGGGGAAGGATTTTTCCCCCTTTTTTAATGTATTATGAGACTTTCCACTTGAACTTGTGACATCTGGGTGGAGGCCCCCTTCAAGCTATGCTGTCAATTCAAGAGTTTAACATAGAGTTTTATGAAAGGAAAGACTCTTATTTTTAGAAATTATTCAATTATGAACTATAACTACTTGCTTCTGGTTTGTTAATCAGTAATCACTATTCCTATGAAACCACATTAAACTACATAATACTGATTAGAACTCATCATAAGGATAAAATTGTTAATTTAAGATGGGCAAGGTTCTACTTAAAATAAGGTATGGGTCAAATTATTTCACACACAACGCTGCCTCACTTAAATACAATTTACACACAATTCAAGACATCACCCTGAGTTATCTATCATTGATCTTCCTCAGAAAAGATGGATGAACAAGAGTGCCATCACAGTCTTTACTGGAGAAGTAACTCCTATGAAGAAATCAGCCATCCCCACTGACTGCTAATGAACTACCACTCACAGGGAAGGCAAGCAGCAAGCACCTTGAAGAGGCAGAGAAGGCAATACATGTATGCCAGGCAAGTCAAACTACCACCAATCACCTTGACCACTATCTATCTATCCTCAAACCTTGATGAAAACAGCTCAGAAACTTGCAACCAAGTGTTTTGGCAATAAGAGTGCACCACCCCCAACCTCAAATCACCAGATTTGCTTACAGATCAGCTAGAATCATTGTAGAGAAAGGTCCACCTTCCTCATCATCACCAGCAGTAACTGCTAACTGCCACCAAAAGGCAGATAGGTACAAGAGCTTTAAGCATGGCAGCACCCCAAAGACTGCTCTAGGCTAATTCTCATAGTCATCATCAAACTACAGATGTTGCATCCAATCTAACCCTCACAACCATCATTAGGAAGATGACACCTGTGGAGGAGCCAGCCATCTCCCCCAAATGCCACTCAGAGCAGGCAAACCAATCTATCTAAAAAGGAAACCCTGGGGGGGGGGGGGAACAGGAGGCAACATGTACCAGGCAAATCAGACCAAGACCACTACCATTTTGAGTTATCTCTCCTCAGACTTTGATAGAGAAGGCAAGGACATAGAATCCAAGAACTCCTAATCCAATGCCTTCCAATATCATACTCCACAGGGAAAACCCCTATGAAGATATTCCAGCAAGTGCTACTGATGATCTAGAATTTTTTTTTCCATCAGTCTTTGACCCTGTCAAATGGTTCACCATCAGAAATTAATATGACTTTATCAGTGGAAATAACATTAAAATATTTTATCATTTGCTTTACAATGGCGCCTTGAATACCATAAGACCTTTCAATCTGATTGCAGCTGAAACTTTCCATGTGCACTGTAAGCAATTTGAGAACAAACTGTCTTGCTATTTGTATTACCAGCAGAGTGTTTTGCACATGGTAAATTTCTGCTTTATCCATTCATATTAATTCCCTATTAGGCCTACACCCCCAAAAAATAAAAGAACTAGGAAAAAGGACCCACATATACAAAAAAATTTTGGAGCTTCTTTTAATGGAGCAAAGAACTGAAAATTCATGGGACAGCTATGAATTAGGGCAGGGGTCCCCAAACTTTTTACACAGGGGGTCAGTCCACTGTCCCTCAGACAGTTGGAGGGCTGGACTATAAAAACCTAACTCTAACCCTAACCCTAACCCGGCAGCAGTATACACAGTGCAGAATCCCCTCCCCCAGATCGCAGCTCCCCCTGCTGACATCTTCCATTGTGCAGCCACATAATCCTTTGCATTCTCAGAACAAGGCCCCACGCAAAGGATTATGTCACTGGAAGTAGTATGGTAGTGAGTGATGCCATTCTTTGCGGCACCGCCACATACAGTGCTCCTCTCACTGGCCACCACTGAAAGAGGTGCCCCTTCCAGAAGTGCAGTGGGGGCCAGATACATGGGCTCAGGGGGCCACATGTGGCCCCCAGACTGTAGTTTGGGGACCCCTGAATTAGGGGATGGAATGGAATGGAATCTATTGCGCACTTTTTTGTTCTTTAGTTGTCTCCAATTCTTTATAACCCTATTTGAGGTTTTCTTGGCAAAGATACTGGAATGGTTTGACATTTTCTTCTCCTGCTCATTTCACAGATGAAGAAACTTGGGCAAACAGGGTGAAGTGATTTCCATGGAAACCTACAGCGGGTAAGTGTCTGAGGCCACATTTGAACTTGGGTCTTTCCTGACTCCAGTCCCAGTATTCTATCCATTTCACCACCTAGCTGCCCCTAGAATATTAATATGCTACTTGCACTTAATAAATGCTTGTTCCCTTCCTCTCCCTTTTGTAATACTATTTTTGAATTTAAAAATGTTATTCTAGGAAAGGCAATCCATAGGCTTAACTAGACTTCCAAAGGGATCCATGACATACACAAAAAGGTTAAGAACCGATGCTCTAGCAGGTCTCTAAGATCTCCTCCAGCTCTAAATCCCATCTTGCTGTGTGGGCTAAAATCATGCATTATGCTCCATCATATATTAGCTAGTGTTAGTAATCTTAGATTGGCAACTTCCCTTGGAAAATTAGTGGAAGTTGGGTGCCCTTCAGAAGAGAGATACCAATCTCTCCTTATGAAGAGTAGAGAAATTCCCCCTCCCCAAGTAGCTTTATAAATATACACTTTTAACTCACTATTTTCTAATATAGTCAAAACCCCCATTTCCCCTTCTTCTTATTATGAATTCCAAATAGCTCTGACAGTCAGCATTCAAAAGCTTAAAGAAGTTAGAAACTGAGTAATGGCTATGGAAAATTCCCATGAGACCTAAAGTTATAATCTTGACTACCTATATCAAATGTTTTAGTCCGAAAGGCCTTGGCCATGTCTAAACTCTTACTCAACTTGGAAATTGCAAACTTGAGGGATGCTCATGGGTTCAAGAACACTAAGAAACTTAAAGAGGGTAAGTCAAGATAAAGAAAACATTCACAGACATTGTATCTTACCCAGGTATTGGTAGACAACTACAGAAAAACACTGTGTTAATTTCCTATAAATTCTGAGTTAATTTGTATACCTTTGGACATTGCTGTTGAGTCGACCACTCAGAACAGTGGTCCCATCCTCTCCCCTTCCCTAATAAAGGCCAAATTTCTCTGCAAACATCTTATCCAGTCTCCTCACTGATCATTAAGGTAACTTTGTGGTGCAGACCCCGAGATTCCACCGAACACATTGCTATTCAGCAAATCTCTTTTCCCTTGGTCAAGAGGGCAACGAAAGGCTCGGGACGGGACAGAGCGAGATGGGGAGGAGGGGTGTGGGGGTGAGGCACCCACCCTCTTGCGCCAGGAGGCGGCACCAATTCCTGAGCAAGCATGGAGCAAGCTTCCCAGCTCCCCATGGGTTCTTGAACTAAAACTTGACTCCTGGAAAAAGGACAGAAAATCTCTGTCCTGTACCCTCCCCTGCACCCCAAAACCACCATCCTCACCTCTGTCAAGAGAGCGTCGAAGTTAGCAGGTAACAGGCCAGACGGTTCCCATGGCAACTGCACGCTTCCGAAGGGACCTCTTTTGCTTGTCTTTTAGTGACCTAAAGACATGCCTCCTTTACGCGCCAAGTAATGGACATTCTATAAGGAAAAATGGTAGGATTTAAATGAAACCTTTGTGGTGTGTTTCTTGAAATGACTTGTTTCTTTTCGGAAGTCAGAGAATAAGGTTTTGGAATTTTTGACACTGGTTCTTTTTGGCAATTACCGGGGCACCTAAAATGGAGGCGGGGCGGAAAAGTGTATATCCCACAAAGCAGCACGGCAGGATCCCCACTTCCTTTTTCCGCCATCTTGTAGCTTGGAGGTGAGTTGTGTCTGTGCTCCTGTCTCAGCTTTTAGCTTAAATAAAGGGGCAGGGATCAGACTGGTGACCCAGCTGCTCATGAGTGCTGGCACGCCGTCATCCCGGCTTTTTGTCACGGTGGGTTTCGGGAAGGGAGGCGACAGGATGGCTGGGATACTGTGTGGATGGTGAATGGCCCGCCGGCGGCCCCGGGAAAGAGCTTTCCCCGGCGGCTCGCGAGCGAGTTCCGGGGGTGTCTGGATAACGGGGATTCTTGCAGCGTCTCCAGCCTTGGGTTTGTCTTTTGGGGCACTTTCGGCCGAATTTTCATTTTCAGCGCCAGCTGCTGTGTTTGCTTGCAGTTATGCTTTTACTGATCCCTATTCAAACTTTTCTCTCCAAGGTTTCCCCATTCCCCCATAGCTTCTTTATTAAGCGCTTATTTTATGCCTAGAACTAGGCCCTGGGTGTGTTTAAGAAAAATAAGACTGTTGATCTGTGAGATCTTAACTTTGTCTTCGGGGAAATTACATATACACATTAGTTAATTCATGCAAAATATGCAAAACCAAGTTGTTGGGGAGGAAATGCAAACGGTTGAATTTAGGAAGAACTGTCTCATAGGAGTAGACACCTGAACTGATCCTTTAATCGTGGCCAGGGATTTCAGGAAATAAGAGAGTCCAGGCAGAAGGAAAAGATAATGATCCAAGGGAATGAATGTACTATATGATCAAGAAGCCAATCAAATCAGTGTGCATTTGGAGAAAGAATTAATGCCAGTTTCTTAATGCATTATTTTCTCCTTTAGTTAGAGTGAAGGTTGTTGAAGTGTATGTGTTGGTATATTTTTCTGTCATAAGTGTAGGTGGAATGAATGCAGTGAATATGTCTGGAAATGTTGAAGTTGCTAATATCTATTACTCTATTGAAACAAAGCAAAAAGCTCTAAATTGTTTTTTAATAGTTTATAGTTATTGCAAGCATCTAAATTTGGTTTCTCTTTGTTTAAGGCCTGCTGGAAACAGGACTTCTAGAATAGCAAAATGTCTGGAAGGTAAAAAATATTTCAACATCTTATTCCTTTGATTTTACATGTGTGTTTCCTTCAAGGTTATGTTCTGCCTTCAACAATATCATTATAAGCTAAGATGTCTTTAGTAGACTTCACAAATGACAATGGTTATCTTTGTGATTTCTATATCTTAGGCTGTGGTCTAAGGCGATTTTTGCTGGCTACAAGCGAGGCCTCCGAAACCAGAGGGAACACACAGCTCTTCTCAAAATTGAAGGAGTCTATGCTCGAGATGAAACTGAATTCTATTTAGGCAAGAGATGTGCCTATGTGTACAAAGCAAAAAAGTAAGTTCTTTTTTCAAAACTGGCCTCCAAATAATGGAAGATGTAAATTCAAACATTTAATTTTAAGGAAAGATAAATATGACATTGTGTCAATGTGTTTTATATATACCTAAGTTCTTAGTCTTGTGAATGTAAAAGAATTATGATGGGTTAGTCCATCAATAAGCATTTAAATGCCTACCATATGTCAGACATGAATCCAAGAACAAAGAATTTTTTTAAAAAGTCAAAAGAACAGTCCCTGCTCTCAAGAAGCTCACAGTCTAATGGTGAGGGATAGTCAGGCTTTGAAAGGGTATGAATGCAGAATAGAATTGTTTATTTTTGTGGTTGAGAGCCATTAGAGTTTAGTATGGGATGGGTGGGGATTGCCATGGTCAGACCTGCACTATCTGGAAGATCCCTGACAGTTGAGTCCAGAGGATAGATTGGAATGGGAAGGAGCTTAAGGCAAGGATACAAATCTGGAGGCTCTTTGCTTGAAGGAAGTGATAAGGAAAGAGAAGGGGGTATATGGAAGAGATGTTAGGGTAGAATCACCCAGAAATGGCAATAGATGGGATGGGGGTAGGGAGTGGAGAGTGGAGTGTGTGGTGAGAGTGAGGAATTGAAAATTTTGCCTAAGTATATTTGAGAATCAGTAGCAGCAGCAGAGATTTGAATCCAGTGTGCTGATAAAATAGTAGAGGAAGGACTCCTGACAGAATTCTGTGGGACCTCACTAGTTAAGTGTTGTGACCTAATGAAATTGCAGCTGTAGAATGATCACAGAGTGGTTTGGTAGGAGGCACTTGATAAATATTTTTCTATAGAGACAGATTTATATTAAGGGAAGGCTATTAGGTTTCATGATTGAGATCACTGGGAACTTTGGAGAGAGCAGTTTTTGTTGAATGATGAGATCTGAAGCCAGTTTTATTTTGAAAATTGCCAAATGCCATTCCATAAGTCAGTGAGATTCATAACTAGTTGAATATGAAAACTAAATTGAAATTTGTAGATGTTTCCATTGTTAGCTTTGGACTTTGGAAATAAGATAATTTTCCCAATTTGCGATTGGAGCTTTGAGCTTCATTGATCATCTGATGCTAGGTACTTTTTCTTTTATCAGCAACACAGTAACTCCTGGTGGGAAACCCAACAGAACAAGAGTGATTTGGGGAAAAGTTACTAGGGCTCATGGAAACAGTGGGATGGTTCGAGCCAAGTTCAGAAGCAATCTTCCTGCCAAGGCCATTGGACACAGGATCCGAGTGGTAAGTAATTCAAGTGAACAATATATCTTTGTCAGACATTCCTTGTTAGGAAACTAGGAGATGTAATCAGGAAGCTCTTAGTTCAAATCCTAATTTAATTAAGTTTGGTGATAGTGAAGTTCTGAAGTATTAAAGTAGTAAGTCTGAATCTTTTGAATGAAAAAGAGTAAGTTTCAAGGTTAAATAGCAATATTAGAGTAAACTATTGGCTGGGTCATAGAAATAGCCTCTGTATTCTTATACTCATATGATTTTCTAAGAAATTCTAACCTTATTAAGAGGATTATCCCTGCTGTGTATAGAAATATAACTCAGCATTAGAAGTGCTTATGAACAAGTATATGCAGTGCATATACTTAATTGCCTTTACCTTTGTTTTAAATGTATCTTCTATAACTCTTTGCCTCCTTCTCCCCCTTGGGGGAGGGTGTACAGCATTTTACAGATTTTGTTTGAGCTGATCAGCTTAGGGTGAGAGAATAATAGTAGAAGATCCATAATTTAGCTCAAGTCAGAACACATGGTAGAATTTCATGATGTGTCTCAGCTCATTCAGGGGCTCAACAATTTGCAACATGCTTCTAAGTCACCAATGGTGGGGGCAGCTGAGTTGGCTCAGTGAATTGAGAGTCCTGCCCAGAGATAGGAGGTCCTGGGTTCAAATTCCGACTCAGACACTTCCCAGCTGTGACCCTGGGCAAGTCATTTAACCCCCATTGTCTAGCCCTTGCCACTCTTCTGCCTTAGAACCAGTACCCAGTATTGATTCTAAGACGGAAGGTAAGGGCTATCAGTAACTAAATCACCAATAGCATGCTGTCCTTAAGTGAATTTTGGATCATCTCTGTTATAGATAAACCATCTACACTGTCCACCATAAGATTTCTTTATTTTATATATATTCTAAAAGAAGTCAAATCTTAATGTTTTTAAATTAACTTAGAGTAGGAAGTTATAACCTGTATATCTGCATTTGTCCTGTCAAATGCTATTCTATTTTGAATAGGCAATGTATTCAATTGGTAGCAATCTTGGCTCTCCTATACTAGAGACTTTATGACTAAACAAGTTATTTAATCTGAGCCTCAGATCTTATATCTGTAAAACGGAGATGAAAATTTTCTTTCTAACCTCATGGGATTGTTAATAAATAACAAGAAGGTAAACTGTTTTAGAGAGTGTAGTGTGTCCCAAAAATGCTTTGTGTTGGAAATTTTGAAAACCAACAGTTTGCCTTATTTTATGTTATATTTATTGAAATGGGTTTGGGAGATCATTGAAAATGATTTAGCTTTAGTTGGATCTGTTTACATGTAGTGCAATTGATTGTTACCAGAGGAGGTGTGCTTCTCTTGCAGGAAACAAAATGATTGCTTGAAACTCCTCCTCACCATAATTTAGGAAAATCATAAAATAGGTGCTTGAACATATGACATTGTTGTGTTGTTCTTGCTCTAAGACCTTTGTTTCTTCGGATTACTTTTATTTTTTTCAGTTCTTGCTCACCAAGATTGCTCATAAATTTTTGTCATTTGATATTCATGAGATCTTACCTGCCAAAAAGTAATGATTTGTTAGCCCATGTGTTGCTTTGGGGGATAAAGTAACCTCATGTGATATTTAGTATTTATCTCTGACTTTTTTTTTTCTTCCAGATGCTCTATCCCTCAAGGATCTAGAATATGAAAATCTACTAAATAAAATTACACATTTTTTGGAAATGTATATTTTGTTTTGAATGCCTTTTTCTTATTCAAAATCTATTTGTTGGCAATTTTAAAAAATAAATTTTTCCTGATGTCTTTTGCTTTTACATCACTTATATTTTCTACTGTGTTACTACCCTACTTCCTCAGAGAGCCATCTCTTAAGAGTGAAAAAACTATGAAACTAAAAATCAACATAATTTAATAGCATTCAGTTTTGTTACTGTTCTTTCCATTTATTGTAGACATGTATATTTTCCTGGTTCCACTTAACTTCACTTTGCATATATTCATAGAGGTCTTGATGCCCTTGATTATTTCATAATAATAAGACTTTAGAATTTTGTATGTGGTGATGTACATCTCTGTTCATAGGGATGCTGAGACTGGCAGAACTCAGGAGTTCTGACCTGCATTGATTGACCTATACCCATGTTGGTGAACCTATGGCACATGTACTGGGGGGGGGGGGGTGGAGCTGCTCCCTATCCCCTCTCCGGGCCTGAGGACATTTCTCATGACCTGTCCCTCTACCTAGTAGCTTAATGAGAGTGCTTCTTCCCCTCGGAGGGGGGAGGGGGACTCACTTGCAGAGAGAGTCATAGTTTGGGCATTTAGTTTCTAAAAGGTTTAGCATCTCTAACTTATTCCATGGCAGAACCAAATTCAACATTAAGTTTGGTGAGGAGGTTGGGAGTCCCAATCAAAAACAAGACAGGTAATGAACCTGTGCCCATCAGTTGGTTTGGGCCCTGTGCTTATCTTTAAAAGATGGTAGTAATTAGTGATTTTTCTATCAGGAAAATATAACAAGTACAGAGATATACAAAGGTACTTTCAGAAGGCCATTTGTTTAAGGTTTTAAAACCTTCATATTCCAGCCAAACTGGCTTGCTTGTTCCCCACATATCAGATCTCAAAGAATTGGAAACTACTTTAGCAACCATCTAGTCCAATAACTTGACAGGAATTATAACACCCAGCAAGTAAGTAGCCATTCCGTCTTCCACTTCAGTGAGTTATTAGTCAAACTTCCAAAATGTTGGAGATAAGATATCCTTGCCCTGGAGTTCAAAATCTAAAACGAGATGATATGCAAACACCTATGTTAAAAAATTGTGTATATACATGAAAATGTATACATATGGCATAAATTGAGAATAACCATGAGGAATGACGTTAGAAAGGCTTCCTGTAGAGGGTAAGATTTTAGATCAGAGACCTGAAGGCAGGAAGAGGTTTTCCAGAATGGGGTATGGCCAGTAAAAATGCAGAGTTGGGAGCTAGTGTGAGGAACAGCAAGGGGACCAATGTCACTGATGTCCATAGGTATGGAGGACAAGTTGTAAGAAGACTGGAAAGGGTAGGGCCAAGTTGTGAAAGATTTTGAACATTAAACATGGTTTTGTATTTGATCCTGGAAGTGATTAGGAGCCACTGTAGTTTGTTGATTACGGGATTGACATACCTGAGCTTAGATTATTTTCATAGCTGAATTGAGGTTGCAATAGTCTAAGAAGAAACTTGTAGAAGGAAGATGGAATAGCAGACTATTGGAATAATTCCAGCCTAAGAGGAATTCTATCTCAGAACTTTCTGTGCTTAAAGGGCTCTAAATGGGCAGTTTTCCCCATTTATTGAAATCTGAGCAAAACAATACCTTTCATTTTATAGTCATTTCAAAACAATTCCACAGAAAGAAAAGATATTTTGATTTATATAACAAGTCAATGTTGGTATACCTTTAGAGTATTAAAACCAGATGGTCACAGATTAACAAAAATGCTGTTCTTAAAGAGTTCTCATTTGTTTGGTCACTACCCTAAGTTTCAAGGACTTTATAATTTCTTCCTGAATTTGAGTCTCTTACCAAAAAAAAAAAATCTAACTTCAGAGAAGGACAATACTTCCATGACAATAAACTTGAAAAGGTTTTTCTTTTTTTTCCCCTTTTTTAAACCCTTAATCTTTCATCTTGGAATCAATACTGTGTATTGGTTCCAAGGGAGAAAAGTGCTAAGGGCTAGCCAGTTGGGGTTAAGTGACTTGCAGAGGGTCACACAGCTAGGAATACCTGAGACCAGATTTGAATCCAGGACCTCCCATCTCCTGGCCTGGCTCTCAATCCACTGAGCCACCCAGCTGCCCCCTTTTCAGGTTTTTCATTGAAGTGAAACCATGTGCCTCAGACCAAGGCCCTGTCATAATGTAATTCTAGAAAGAAAGAAAGAAAAATATACTTTATAGGATATGCTTACTTTGGTGGGAGCCCATTATGCTTTTGGACAATACATGGTGCTTGGCACATAGTAAGCACTATAAAAATGTTACTATTGTAATGGTGGGATTGAGAGCGGGATTCTCTCCAATATTGGGACAGGAAACCAGCTATTGAAGAGGCTAATGGAGTCTGAACCTGACCCAGAGTGAGTCAAACCCCTCCCAACTCTGTTTCTAGATGATTTTGAATCTTCCTTCCTATTATGAAATTTGGAGACAAGTCTTGATATACTAACTGGCTAATTTATTTCTATAGTAAAGAGATAAAAGGGGGAAGAGGTAGGACAAGAGGAATTGGGTAGACCCTATCCCTATATTTACTATATATTTGATGGGATGAAATGATGGTATAAGATGATCTTCAAAACAAAGCAGTAACACTTCAGCACAAGTCAGGTAGGAAAAGGTATGTGGAAACCCAATTCTGCTCTCTAGCTCTGGACAGTCTCTGGTGAGAGTATCAGAAGAGAAGATGAGAAGAGAAATCAAAGAATGCCCAGACCTCCTGGCCAACAGTTTTCTCCTTTGGAATCTTTAGAATTCCATGGAATTCTTCCCTTGCTGGCTCATGACAGTTCCATCTGCTTCTCTTGGGTCCATTTTCATTACCTTTCAGGTTTTACTTTGCTTTTTGTCATTCTTCCTTGATTACACTATTTATTATAAGACTTTTCCTGTCATAAAAGCTAAATTTGCCTCTTCAATTTCTGCCCTTTGCTTTTAGCTCTAACTCCTTAAAACTAAACAGAAAAATCCCTCTTACTCAGGACAACTTTTCAAATACTTTAAGATAACTACTATGTTCCCTTTGAGTTTTTTCCTTCAGATTCAGTATCCCCACGATTGATGATCTTGAGATCCTTCACTATTCATTAACTAATACTGATAATGTCCTTCCTAAACTGTTGTATCCAGAATTAGAAATTAGTTAAGATGTGTTTTAATTGGGATAGAATAAAGAGGATCATATTCCTTATTTTGGGAAGTTAATTTTCTTGATGCAGCTCAAGATTAGATTAGTTTTTTTGTCTGTTACCTAACAGCTGCCTTGAGTTTGTGGTCCATTAAAACCCCCATGACAAATATGGTACTGATTCCAAAGCCAGGCAGGTCAAAAACAGAGAGAGAAAACTATAGACCAATCTCCTTAATGAACATAGATGCAAAAATCTTAAATAGAATACTAGCAAAAAGACTCCAGCAAGTCATCACGAGGATTATTCACTATGATCAGATGGGATTTATACCAGGAATGCAAGGATGGTTCACTATTAGGAAAACCATCCACATAATTGATCATATCAACAAGCAAACCAACAAAAATCACATGATTATCTCAATAGATGTAGAAAAAGCCTTTGATAAAATAAAACACCCATTTCTATTGAAAACACTAGAAAGCATAGGAATAGAAGGGCCTTTCTAAAAATAATAAACAGTATATATCTAAAACCATCAGAAAACATCATCTGCAATGGGGATAAACTAAATCCATTCCCAATAAGATCAGGAATGAAACAAGGATGCCCATTATCACCGCTATTATTTGACATTGTACTAGAAACACTATCAGTAGCAATTAGAGAAGAAAAAGAAATTGAAGGTATTAAAATAGGCAAGGAGGAGACCACTCTGGATGATATGATGGTCTACTTAAAGAATCCTAGACACCAAGGAAAAGCAACTGCTTGACTACAGGGGTTGAGGGGACATGCCTGAGGAGACTCTAAATGAACACTCTAATGCAAATACCAACAACATGGAAATGGGTTTGAATCAAGAACACATGTGATACCCAGTGGAATCGCGCGTCGGCTAGGGGAGGGGGCGGGGGGAAGAAAAGAAAATGATCTTTGTTTCCAATGAATAATGTTTGGAAATGACCAAATAAAAAAATGTTAAAAAAAAAGAATCCTAAAGAATCAACTAAGAAGCTAGTCAAAATAATCAACAACTTTAGCAAAGTTGCAGGATACAAAATAAACCCACATACATCATCAGCATTTCTATATATCTCCAACACATCTCAGCAGCAAGAATTAGAAAGAGAAATTCCATTTAAAGACACCCAAGACAATATAAAGTACTTAGGAATCTGTCAAGACAAACACAGGAACTATATGAACACAACTACAAAAAACTTACCACACACTTAAAACTAGATCTAAACAAATGGAAAAACATTAACTGCTCATGGGTGGGATGAGTTAACATAATAAAAATGACCATCCTACCCAAATTAATTTACTTATTTAGTTCCATACCCATCGAATTACCAAAAAACTTTTTTATTGAATTAGGAAAAAAACATAACAAAGTTCATTTGGAAAAACAAAAGATCAAGGATATCCAGGGAAATAATGAAAAAAATATGCGAAGGAAGGTGGCTTTGCAGTACCGGATCTCAAACTATACTATAAAGCAGTGGTCATCAAAACAATTTGGTACTAGCTAAGAGACAGAAAGGAGGATCAGTGGAATAGACTTGGGGTAAGTGACCACAGCAAGACAATCTATGACAAGCCCAAAGATCCCAGCTTTTGGGATCAAAATCCACTATTTGATAAAAACTGCTGGGAAAATTGGAAGACAGTGTGGGAGAGATTAGGTTTGGATCAACACCTCACACCCTACACCAAGATAAACTCAGAATGGGTGAATGACTTGAATATAAAGAAGGAAACTGTAAGCAAATCAGGTGAACACAGAATAGTATACATGTCAGACCTTTGGGAAGGGAAAGATTTTAAAACCAAGCAAGAGCTAGAAAAAAAAATCACAAAATGTAAAATAAATAATTTTGAGTACATCAAATTAAAAAGGTTTTGAACAACTAAAACCAATGCAACCAAAATGAGAAGGGAAGCAACAAATTGGGAAATAATCTCCATAGCAAAAACCTCTGACAAAGGTCTAATAACTCAAATTTATAAAGAGCTAAATCAATTGTACAAAAAAATCAAGCCATTCTCCAATTGATAAATGGGCAAGGGGCATGAATAGGCAATTTTCAGTTAAAAAATCAAAATTATTAATAAGCACATGAAAAAGTGTTCTAAATCTCTTATAATTAGAGAAATGCAAATCAAAACAACTCTGAGGTATCACCTCACACCTAGCAGATAGGCTAACATGACAGCTATTGAAAGTAATGAATGCTGGAGGGGATGTGGCAAAGTAGGGACATTAATTCATTGCTGATGGAGTTGTGAATTAATCCAACCACTCTGGAGGGCAATTTGGAACTATGCCCAAAGGGTGACAAAAGACTGTCTGCCCTTTGATAGCACTGCTGGGTTTGTACCCCAAAGAGATAATAAGGAAAAAGACTTGTGCAAGAATATTCATAGCAGCACTCTTTGTGGTGGCCAAAAATTGGAAAATGAGGGGATGCCCTTCAATTGGAGAATGGCTGAACAAATTGTGGTATATGTTGGTGATGGAATAATATTGGGCTAAAAGGAATAATAAAGTGGAGGAATTCCATGGAGACGGAACAACTTCCAGGAAGTGATACAGAGTGAGAGGAGCAGAACCAGGAAAACACTGTACACAGAGACTGATACACTGTGGTACAATCGAATGTAATGGACTTCTCCATTAGTGGCAATGCAGTGATCCAGAACAACTTGGAGGGATCTATGAGAAAGAACACTATTCACAAATAGAGGAAAAACTGTGTGAGTAGAAACACAGAAAAAAAACAACTGCTTGAATACATGGGTCGAGGGGATACGATTGGGGATGTAGACTCTAAATGAACATCCTAGTGCAAACATCAACAACATGGAAATAGGTTCTGATCAAGGACACAAATAATACCCAATGAAATTGCCCATCAGCTGCAGGAAGGGGAAGGAAGTGAAGGGAGGGAAATAATATGATTCTTGTAACCAAGGAATAATGTTCTAAATTGACTAAATAAAATAAAAACAAACAAAAAAACCCCTATGAACTTTCTTAAATAAATTGCTGACAAAACATGCCTTCACAACCACTATATGCAAAGCTGACTTTTTTTGAAAATCCAAATGTGTACCAGGTCTGTATCCCAAAGAGATTAAAAAACAAAAACAAAGAGGAAGAACCTGTTTGTACAAGAATATTCATAGCTGCTCCCTTTATGGTAGCAAAGAATTGGAAGTTAAAGGCATGTCCCTCAGTTGGGGAATGGCTGAACAAATTGTGGTATGTGACGGTGATGGAATATTATTGTGCTATAAGGAATAATGAACAGGATGATTACAGAAAGAACGGGAAAGACCTGAACTGATGCAGAGTGAAATAAGCAGAACCAGGAAAACATTGTACACAGTAATAGCAATATTATGTCTGAGGGACAGGTCCTGGAAAGATGGAGTAAAAAGAAAAGAAAATAGAATTAAGTTTCATATTCTTAGCTTAAACTCCCTTTCACCACATCCATGTCAGCAGGACATGATGAGAAACACATTTCAGGTTAGTCCTTTAGGAGACTAACAGGTAGAGTTACTATACTTCAATGTGAATGATAGGGTTTGTAAATTGAGTTCTGATCAGCTGGTTCTCTTGACTAAATTATAACTCTAATAACTGGCCAGTAGTGAAGGAGAGGAGGGACTGATTCATGTTAATAAAAGGGAGCCTGAATACTCCCATTCCTTGTACTTGCTTGCTGGCTGTAACACTGGCCCCTGAGTACCCACTCTGGTGGGGATGAAATAAAATAGCCTTTGCCACATTAAAAAAAAATCCAGGTAGACTCTTCATCCTCATGGAAGTTGTTTTATTAGATCCATCTTAATATGCTAACCTATTAATATTGAAATGATCAGATTGATATCTTTTAACTGATTCTATTTACAGCTAATTGATTTTTGTCCTACAAATGCCTAAGTCATGGTTCTTTGTTTGTGAACTGGGTTCAGAAACTCATAATGAGTTTAGTTTAGAAATACAGTTCTGCTAATCAATGTTCTATTCTTGCCTCAAGGAAACCTATTTTCCTTGAGGAATGCAAGTCTGGGAGGCCAGAGAGTCTGGTTTAGTATTTTTTAGATCACCAAGCTATTCTTCAAGGATGTCTGGTTTGTTCTTTTTTAAACCCTTATCTTCTGTCTTAGAATCAAGATATTGGTTCTAAGGCAGAAGAGTGGTAAGGGTTAGGCAATGGGGGTCAAGTGACTTGCTCAGGGTCACACAGCTAGGATGTGTCTGAGTTCAGATTTGAACCCAGGACCTCCCATCTCTGGGCCTGACTCTCAATCCACTGAGCCACCCAGCTGCCCCCTCTCTCATTTGTTTTCCAAAGAAGTCTGGTCCACTAATTCTAACCTTGCAAGTGGACTCAAACAAAGAATATTTCTTAGTCGTAGGAGGAATGGAGGGGTTTGTTGGTAGCCCTTCATCCAGTTATATTGATTTCACCATTTGTTATGTTGAGCTCTTTTAACCAATTGTAATTTGTTCCCTGCCTTCAAAGTTTGTTTTTATTTGTGCTCCCCAAACCTATAAAAGAGAGCTGTTCCCTTCATTTGGAGTCGTACCTCTGCTACAGAAGCTGAGATCCTAATTTTTGATTAAGTCGTGCTTTACTAATAAATTGATCATGCTTGTAACTTTGTGCTTCAGTTTATCACATTTTTAACTGTAACAATATCTTTTCTGGATTTAGTCATTTAGTATTTTAGAGACCTTTCTCAGCTTTCTCTCAGCTCTCGTGAACCTTAATATAAGTGGTCTCTGGGACATTCCATTGGAGACTACTTGCCAAGTTAACTATGAATTATTGAGACTGCTTGAATCTACCCATTTGACTAGTTCCAAATTTCATTTAACCCTTATCTTAGTTAACATTGTTGGCTTACTCCAGTGGAGTGTAAGTTCGTTGGGAGTAGGAGCTTTTATTTTCTCTTTAAATCCCCAGCAAGCACAGTCCCTGACCCAAAACTAATAAATGAATGAATATCCTCAAGTCCTCTCCCTTTCACCACCCCTCCTGGAGCCCTGCTAATCTTTGATCTCTTCCTCTCACACTTCGTCTTGGATTTAAGGAGACCTACTGAGTAGTTTCTGATTCTTCATAGTCTACCATTCAAAGTTCAGCTCAAAGCCCAACTGCTGTCTATATTGACATTATTTTTCTGAATCCCTACAACAAACATAGCATTTTGCCATTTAAATGACAGCCATTTAAGTGGTAGCATTTCCTTGTGTGCCCTTTCTCCAAGTAGGTTTTAAGCTAAAAGACAAGGACCGTATTTTATATAGTCACGGAATCTGAGAGATATATTTTATAAGTCAGAATCTTGGAATTTAGAAGAGATCTCAGAAGTCATCTCATCCAACCCATTCCTGGAGCATAAATTCTTTCTACAGCATGCTTCACAATTGATGATATAATTGATGATATGGCAAATTCTGAACGGCATACTAAAAAGCAGACATCACCTTGGCAGCAAAGGTCTACATAGTCAAAGCTATGGTTTTTTAGTTGGAATATATAGCTATGAGAGTTGAATTATAAGGAAAGTTGATCCTCACAGAATTGATTGATGCTTTCAGATTATGGTGCTGGAGAAGACTTTGAGAGTCCTTTGGACAGCATGGAGATTAAATTAGAAAATACTTAAAGAATTTTGTTGTGACTATTCATTGGAAGGGCAAATACTGGAGCTGAAGCTTAAATACTCTGGCCACCTAATGAGAAGTCAGGACTCATTAGGAAAGACCCTGATATTGGGAATAATTGAAGGCAAAAGAAGAAGGGGACAGTAAGAGATTGTGTAAAATTGGAGATTTGAACCCCAGACTTCAATCCCCAGAAGTCTTTGGTATTTCCCAGAATTCCCTATAATCTCACCTGAGTCTCCACCTGGGTGAGATTACAATTAGTATTTATCGGGCTCTCTGCCTCCCAAGAGTTTTCTTCCTCTACTTGGACATTGTAACATGTAGTAAGTAGGCTATGAATGGGCTAGGCATGTGGTTTATTATTTTGTATCCTTGGTTTCTAATAATCTTTAATAAACCTCATAAAAATAATATTCCTATTACTAGAAACTAAAATTAATTTTTACAATAGATAGTGTCATTGAAAATAACAAACATGAGTTTGGGCAGACTTTAAAAGATATATTAGGGGCAGCTGGGTAGCTCAGTGGATTGAGAGCCAGGCCTAGAGACGGGAGGTCCTGGGTTCAAATATGACCTCAGACACTTTCCAGCTGTGTGACCCTGGGCAAGTCACTTGACCCCCATTGCCTAGCCTTTACTGCTCTTAGACAGAAGGTAAGGGTTTAAAAAAAAAAAGGTATATAGTGGGAGCTGGCAGATTATGGCCCATGGGGTCACATAGGGTTGGACATGACTGAATAACAACATATGTGTAGATATTCTATTTTTAATCAGCACATTTCTAATCTTGGATCTTTTCCTCTTGTACATACACATAAATATATATGTGTGTGTGTGTGTGTGTGTGTGTGTGTGTATTCATGCATGTGTTCGCGCAATTGAATGTGTGTATATATACACACACACACATATTTTAAAGGGTTCTTCCTTTGATCTCCTTCATGTCTGACCCCAAGCAGCTGCCTGCCTTGTTTACCTTTTGCTTTGGCATAAGGGTTTTGTTTGTGGTTGAAATAGCCTTAGATCATGCTTTTTCTTCTCTGCTCCCAAGAACCACCACTGATGCTTCTAAAGGTAGTAAATGAATAAGGAAAGAACAGAGACAAAATTTACAGAAATGCCAAAGATATCATAAATCACTACGGCTGGAAACGACCTTAAAGATCAGGTCCAATTGGAGACAAGGAGAAAGAGCACTGGTCTTGGAGTCAGAAGGTCTGAATTCAGTTACTGGCTGTGCTTCTTACTAGCTGTGTAACCACTTGCAAGTACATTTCATCAGGGCAAGTGTTTCCTCAGTCATTCTATCTTTTGCTCATTATACTTCCTTCTTGTTTTCAATTAATATCTCATTTCCATTAGTAACAAACTATGGATATACTTTTAAATTTATCTGGCTCCTTAAAATTTTTTTTGTGGCATTCCAGGTATATTCTAATACTGAAAATATTATTGATATATTAATATTGTAACCTATGTGCTCATGTACCAGATTCATGGTCATATTATTTCTTGATCATTGTATTTAATTGGTACTCTATTAATTCTGACCACTCTCCAAACCTATAGTCCAAAGGTCAGGAGCATTCCTGGGCAGGATATTAGCTGCCACCGGATCTTAGCTCCTAATTTGACAGACCAGATTCCCTACCAGGTCACATGTTTGATTAACCTCCTCCTCTTTGATCTTGTGGTTGTCAGCTGAGCCAGTGTCAAATCATATGCCATGTCACTTGTTCATTAGCTACCTCTCATTCCCCATTCCTTGATTCTGGAGCCCATGTTTCTGAACTCTTTTTCTCTGAGTCTTTTTTCCTTTATTGTGTTCCCTTTCTCTCTCTATCAGCTTCACCCATTTCTAACTTCCCTTCTAAGGTGTCCACCCATGAAGATATTAATTTGTGGTTGCAGGTAGCTACATTTTTTAAATTTGAAAATCTTTATTTAATTAATTAATTTTGAATATTTCCCCATGGTTAATTCATGTTCTTTCCCTCCCTCCCTTCCTTCCTCCCCCCCGCCCCCCACTGATGTACAATTCCACTGGGTTTTACATGTGTCATTGATCAAGACCTATTTCCATATTATTAATATTTACATTAGGGTGATTGCTTAGAGTCTACATCCCTAATCATATCCCCATCAACCCATGTGATCAAGCAGTTGTTTTTCTTCTGTGTTTCTACTCCCACAGTTCTTTCTCTGGATGTGAATAGTCCCTCAGAATTGTCCTGTATTATTGCATTGTTGCTAGTAGAGAAGTCCATTACATTCAATTGTACCACAGTGTATCAGTCTCTGTGTATAATGTTCTACTGGTTCTGCTCCTCTCGCTCTGCATCACTTCCTGGAGGTTGTTCCAGTCCTCATGGAATTCCTCCAGTTTATTATTCCTTTGAGCACAATAGTATTCCATCACCCAACATATTCCCCAATCGAAGGGCATCCCCTCATTTTCCATTTTTTGTCACCACAAAGAGCGTGGCTATAAATATTTTTGTACACATATTTTCCCCTCTTATTTCTTTGGGGTATAAACCCAGTAGTGGTATGGCTGGATCAAGAGGCAGACAGTCTTTTAAAGTCCTTTGGGCATATTTCCAAATTGCCTTCCAGAATGGTTGGATCAGTTCACACTCCACCAGCAATGCATTAATGTCCCAATTTTGCTACCCCCCCCCCCAACATTTATTACTTTCCTTTGCTGTCATTTTACTGGCTCCTTCTTGAATCCATTTATATTTTAATTTTTTTGCCAGAGTAAAGAATCCCACAAGTTTATTCCCTGGTGTATGTTAGTAGTTCCTTTCATTTTTAACCTTGTATTACTATCTAATTTTACAGATATTCTGTAGCTTGAGTATGATGAGATTTGGCCAACAAATCTATGTTCACTCTAGCTATATATGTTAAGATTTTAGACTTTAATAGTAAAACTCAACTCTCCTTTACAAAGACTTTGGAGTATTTTATGCTTGTTCCCATCTAGAAGCTTTTCCATCCCTTTATTAATTATAACTGTCCTCCTCTATATATTTTTACCCAATTTTGAGTAATTTCATCAGAATTAGAGCTGGAAAAAATTTATAGATTATCTAGTAATTATACAAATAAGAAAACTGAGGCTCAAAGATGGGAAATAATTTGCCCACAGTCACATAGGAGCAAAGTCAGGTCTTCTGACATGTAACCAAGTGTTCTTTCCACCACAGCATTCTACATCTTCTCTGGGCTTCAGTTTATCTATTAAAAGAGAGTTGCCTCACATTCTTCGCCTCTATATCCATTCTTTTCTCATGAAAACCTGCAATGTGACTTCTGACCTCATTGCTCAAATGAAATCTCACCCTACCATGTTACCAATGATATCTTAATTTTCAAATTAAACATTTTGATCCTTATCTTTTTTCCCCTCTCTGCAGCATTTGAAACTATTTAAAACCCTTACTTGAGCTTGAATACAATATTCTCATTCTTCGTGGTACTGTGTTCTCTTCAGTCTTCTCCTAAGTATATAACTGCCACTCCATTTCCTTTGTTGGATTATCATATCATGTCCACTAACTATGAATATACCTCAAAGCTGTATCCCAGAGTCTTTCTCTTTTCTCTCTATGTTCATCTGCTGCCATCAGTTCAGTTTCTCTTTGGGTATTTGAATTTATCTAGCTGTAGAGTCTCCTAAGCTCTTGTCTAGTATTATCAACTGCCTACTGGACATTTTGAACTGCATGTTCTGTAGGCATCTCAAAAGCATTATGTCTAAAATAGAACTCACATCTTTTCCTCAGAACTCTCTCCTCTTCTAAACTTTCTTATTTTTGTCAAGGGTACCATTACTCTTTTAGTAATGCAGATTTGGAACTTCAGTGTCATTCTTTATCCCTTACTCTCACTCACACCACATAGCCTTTCAATTGTTAAATATTGTTACTCTTTGTTTACCTTCTTTCTATCCTCAGAGCCACCACCTTTACTCAGTCTTTCATCAACTATTGCCTGGACTATTGCAATAACTTCCTAATTGTATCACTGCCTTGGCTCTTCCTATTCCAATCTATCCTCCACATAGTAGTCAGTAATTTTCCTAAAGCACAGGTCTGACCATATCACCTACCTAGTCAACAACAATAATAATAACTAACATTTATATAGCATCTACTATATGCCAGGCACTATGCTAGGTGCTTTACAATATGAATTCATTTGATAAACCTTAGTGACTTCCTATTACCTTTAGAATAAAATATAAATTCCTGTTTAACTTTTAAAGCTCTTCAAGATTTGGTCCCATCCTTCCTAACATTAATAGCCTTTATGTACTTCTTAGAACTCTTATTCCATGTTTCGTCATCTGTAGAATGAGCTGAAGAAATGGTATACCATTCTAGTATCTTTGTCAAGAAAACCCCAAATGGGTTCACAAAGAACGGCACACAACTGGACAACACCTAAAAGTCTCCTTAGAACAGCTATATTGTTTACTTGCTGTTAATCACACAAAATACTATCTCCTGAAAACATCCTTTTACAATGATTGTCCCTCAAACCTTGAATATACTTTCTCACTTCTGTATCTTCAAAGCCTTGGAGTCTCCTTCATGTCTCAGCTCAAATTGCTTGGTTGTACTATGTTAACTCCCCCTGTCCCTTTTCTAGCCCCATCTTTTGGGATGGTTTTGTCCAATTCGAATGCATGCTCCATGAAGGCAGAGATTATCTTGCCTACTTGTATTTGACTCCCTAGTGCTTTATGCACTTTATGCTTTTTCCTGCAGCAACATATTGACTTAGAAAATCATAAATTAACATTATCTGTATTGTGCAGTATTTTTGTTTATCTTGTTAAGCATTTCCTGATTAGATTTTATTCTGGTTTTGCTTTAGAAATGTTTTTGTCTTTCTACATCTATCTGGTATAACCCAGTGGAATTGTTGGTCAGCTCTAGGACAGTGGAGAAGAGGGGAAGGAGAGAACACGGATCATGTAACCATGGAAAAATATTTTAAAAAATAAATTTATATCTATATCTGCATCTATCTAGCTGCTAGTGCCTTTTCCTTCAAGATTGCTTTTTATCTATGTGTTATATGTATTTCCTACATGTACATGTGATGTGTGGATGGAATAGAATTTAAGTATCTTAAATGCCTTTTCCTTCACAATTATCTTTTTATCTATGTGTCATATGTATTTTCCATATACCTATATACATATTTTGTATCCACCTATATATGTACATGTAACATATAGATACAATGAAATGTAAGTTCCTTATGTGACTTCTTCAAGATTACCTTTTATCTGTGTGTTATATATATTTTCTATACACCAGCATACATGCTTTGAATCCATCTGTAATACCTGTTATGTATTAATATAATAAAATGTAAGTTCCTTGAGTGGGGGGACTATTTTCTTTTTTTTTCTTTTTTTAAATAATACTATAGATCCCAAATAGTTTTTTGATTCAGTTTCCAAGCAGTAAGTACTAAAAACACATGAATTAGCTGCTGGGAAACAATGCACTAGTTATCTTTATCTCATCAGTACTTTTGCCTCTAAGGGGCTGCTTTCATTCATACTTTTTCAAAACCCCATTCTCAAGCATTGTGATCTTCATCAAGTATTTTCTTATGTTTATACATATATACTATAAATATATATAATATACATATAACATACAATATAAAATAGATACATATAATACACATAAATGTGTTTTTTTTTTGGCTCCTTTTAAGCAACGAAATTCGTCCACATAAAAAGGCATACTACTTTACAAAGGAATAACAGAGAAATTTTTTAAAATTCACTGAAACAAATCAACACGTCAACTAAGTCTGGCCATTTTTGCAGAATTCCACATCCACAGTCCCTCAGCTCGGTTAAAAGAGAGTCGTGCATTTTTATAGTCCTCTGGGGCCAAGATTGGTCATTATCCCAAAGCATTCAGTTTCCATTTTTGTTTAATAATCATTTATTAAATGTCTACCATACACTAGGTTTTGGAGACACACAAAAAATAATGAAAACTATTCTTTGCTCTCAAGAAGCTTACATTCAATTGGGAAGTTACTCAAACGGAATTTGGAAGTTCCCTCTAAGTATGTGACTTGCAACCTATCCATAGGGCTGTTCAACCTATGCAGGTTTATCAATATTCTCCCAAACGTCTGGCATCTGGAGGTGAGGAAAAGGTGGAGAGAGGGGCTTCCAACATGCTGCAAGCCTTCCTCACTTTCTCTCAGCATAGTAAGGGCATCAGTGGAACTCTATCCCGACTAGCCATTAGCAGGTGTCCCTCGCGCTGTATACAAACTCAGCTCATCTTCTCTTTCGGTCAGGGATTTCCTCAATGACATTGTTTGCTCTTGATCTTGAATAATGCATTGCATCGAGAGCCTCTCCTCCATCATCCTCAGCGTAATCCTCTAGCTTTTCACAGGTAATGGTGTTCCGCTTCCCACTTCCATAGAGCACGAATAAACACGTACAAATAGTTGTGTTTTTTTTAAATTATGTTTTATTCGTACAATTCGAGGAAGAATAGTACAATACAATTCGAAGGAAACTAACGCATTAACAAAGCCCGCCTCCTACCTGTGACTCCAAGCCAATCAGAGACCTCCTTCTTTAGGCAGGCAGTGACGTCAGGGCGTACAGTAGACGTACGCGGGCAGATAGCGTCACGCGCTCCATGGTAACAACGCTGGGTAGCATTTAAAGATGGCAGCCGAAGCAGGCGGCGGCGGCCCGGGCGGGCGGCGCCCGAGTGGACCTCTGTGGACCTTGCTGCTCTTTCTGACCGGTCTTCGGCCGAGCATCGCCGCCTCCTCTTCGGTTTCCCTGAGCGGTGGCTCCCATTGCCAGCACCGCGTCCCCTCTGCCGATGAGGTAAGGATGCCAGAGCCCGGCCGAGGTGCAGGGAGTGGGCTCGGCATCGAGACGCCGGGCGGGATTGGAGCGGGAACAGAATCACGGGCGACGGGGCCCGACCCGTGGGGCTGCGGATGGTAATTCTCATTCATTCGCGCTTTCAGGTTAATAAAGCGCTTTCCTTCGAACTGTCTAGGGAGAGAGGAAGAGTTCCCGCATCCTGTCGGATGGGGCATCCCCGAGAGAGGGCAGACATTGGCTCGTTTTACAAATGAATTGGAGCTTTTGACTTTCAAAAATAAGAAAAGAAGGAAAGATAGGAAGAAAAAGAATCAAAGGAAAAAAGAAAGAATGAAAGTGAAAGGAAGGAAGAAAGGATTTAAGGAGAAAAAAGAATGAATCAAAGAAAGAATGAAGGAAAAAAAAAACCTTTTCTGTTTGATATTTTGTCAGCAGCAAGTTAAAATAGGGTCAGGATTCCAATCGATCAATCAACAAGTATTGACTAGATTCACCTGGCACTTGTCTAGGTGCTAAGGAGATACAAATGTAAAACAATCCTTCCTTGCTTGCTTGAAGGTTACATCCTGACACCCGAGAGAGAAGTGCACAGGTGTCAAAATATGGGCAGTGAATATAAAATTAATACAAAGCAATTAAATAAAAGGTCATTCATGTGGGTAGGCTGCTAGGTTTTTAATGTGGATTAAGAGCCTGAAGACTTGAATACAAATCCTGCACTAGCTGAGACTGTGAGCTAGTCTCTTTACCTCTTTATCTATTACTTGATAAGTGAAATGTAGACTATACTAGCCCCTCCCCTAGGCTGTTTGAGGATAGAAAAAGATAACATTTGAATAGTTTGGGTGGAGAGTGAGTGTGGGAGGGGTGTGGGGACTGTTTCAGGAAATACTTTCTGTAAGATGAAGTAAAAGGCTGAAGGTGAGGAGGGAATGTGGTCCAGGAAGGAAGAATTGGATTGCTAATTAATTTTAAAATTATAAAAATGGGACAGGAACTCTCAAATTCTAGTGGGTAAAGGTCATGATGGTCATGAGAAGTGAGGCTGCAATTGTGCTTTAATAAAGCATAGAGGGTATAGGGGCAAAGGGCACAGAAAATACAGGAAAAATGGGGTGCAAATGTGGAGAGGATATAGAAGTAGACTGTCAAGGTCAGGGATGGAGTAGTGGCATGGGGAAGAGAATAGGGAGGGGGGGAAAGTTACTCAGGTTACCACAGATTGGAGTGGAATCGGAAGCATTTAAGGAGATGGAGATGGAAGAATGCTGGAGGTAGAGAGGAAGAAGGGGAGCAGAATTTGAGGTCTCATATTTAGAGGGTTTAGAGGGGGACAGAGTCATACCCTTAGCTCTGGGGGTACAGAAAAGCAAGGCAACCACTGGTCTGAAGATGCTCACATTCTGATAGGGGAGACAACACATAGAGAAGGTTTCAAGCTGAAAGTCAGATATAAAGACTTCATCCTCTTTAGAATACAGAGACAATGTAGGTAAGAATGTATCATTTCCACTGATAAAACTGTATCTATTTCTGAGCTGTTTGACAAAGCCAAGGACCACACCATTGGTGGTAATAACTTATTTTCTCTGTCTTCTGTACTTTTGGGTGCTGAGGAAGTTGGGATTTAAAATACCTAGAAAAGCAGTTACAATATTCATCACCCACAAGCATTGCTGCCATGGATGGTTACTGCTGCTAAACCTAGACTGGAAAAAGGTCTAAGGGAGAACAACAGGACAGGATTGCTATTTCCAAATTCTTGGGCTTACATGTCATTCAGTGGTAATTATTTGGTAGTTCTGTTGTTAGTAGTGAGGATAGCAGACCCCTTCTCCAGAGAGAATGCTTCCCTCAATGATGATTGAAGAGGCCAGAGATGGTATTTGATTTCTAGGGGGAGCAATAACAATTTAGGGAATGGTAAAAGGCCACTTGAATTGAATGAACCTTGAAGGGATTAAAGGATACTGGGAGACAGAGATGAGAATAAACAAAGGGGTCATGGAATGTGATACATAGAGAACATCAAGTAGACTATTTTAACTAAAACATAGAATAATGGGAAATCAGTGTGGAAAAATAGATTCATGGGATCAATAAGTCTAATTCTGGAAGGGATCCTAGAAGTCATATACCTTGTCTCACTCCCTAATTTTGTTCTATTTTTAATTTTTCCATTAATAAGCATTTATTTTCTTTCCTTACTGCATCCCCCCTTCCGTGAATAAAAAGAAAAACACAAAAGCACTAGAGGAAAAATTGGAGAAAGAGATTAGAGTAATAAGAGAAAATTTTGCAAAGAAAATTTAACAGCTTAGTAAGAGTCACAAAAATTACTGAAGAAAATAACTCTTTAAAAATCAGAATTAGCCAAATGGTAAAAGAACAAACCTCATTTAAGAAAAACAAAAACTCTTGTAATAAATATGCATAGCCTAGCAAAACAAATTCTCACATTGGCCACATTTAAAAATATGTTGGTCCCTTGAAATCATGCCAATCTTATTTTACAGAAAGTGGCAGGCAGAATTCAAACTCAGATCTCTTGACTCTTTTTCAGTGCTTTTTCTGTTCCACTGTGTTGCTTTGTTAGTTATCAATTTAAATGTTTTTTAAAAAAAAGTTCTTTGACCTCAGGTTAAGAACTCCACCTTTAAAGCTCTAATTTTTTTTCTTTTAAAAAATATTTTTCCATGCTTACATAATTCATTTTCTTCCCCTCCCTTTTCCCCTCCCTATTCTTGGACCCAATAAGCACTTTCACTGGGTTATACAAATGTCATATACCTATTTCCATATTCTTTTTTTTTTTTAATTTATAACCTTTACCTTCCATCTTAGAATCAATACTGTGTATTGGTTCCAAGGCAGGAAAGTGGTAAGGGCTAGGCAGTTGGGGTTAAGTGACTTGTCCAGGGTCACATAGCTGGGAAGTATCTGAGGTCAGATTTGAACCTAGGACCTCCCGTCTCTAGGCCTGGCTCTCAATCCATTGAGCCACCCAACTGCCCACTCCAAATTATTCATTTTTGCAATAGAGCAATCTTTTAACCCAAATCCCCAATTATATAACCATATAAACAAATGAGAAGTCATTTGTTTTTCCTCTATGTTTCTACTCCCACAGTTCTTTTTCTCTATGTGGATAACATTCTTTCTCATAAGTCCTTTAGGATTGCCTTGTCCTTTACATTGCATTATTCTATGATGTTTCACTTCCTGTGTATAATATTCTCTTGGTTCTGTTAATTTCATTCAGCATCAGTTCCTGGAGGTTCTTCCAGTTCTTATAGAAATCCTCCAGATCATCATTACTTACAGCACAGTAGTTAAAGCTATAAATTTCAGGGAAGGTACAAACTTTCTTTGGTAAAGGGAATTTCCTTATTTGGGAGTTCCTTACACCAGTGATATCTGGGTCTAGTTCCTACCTCTATATGGATTTGAGCAATAAAAGCTAAACTCATGAAAGCTTGTTAGATGCAATGTAACAGAAAAACTGCTGGATTTGGAAATAGAGGACATAGGTCTAAATCTCAATTTTGCTCCTTAATTACTTTTTGAACTTTTAACCTCTATAGACTTCATTTTGCTTATCAATAAAATACAGAGGTTGGACTAGATGACCTCTAAGGTCTCTCCCTTTTCTGAATCTGATTCAGAAGAGGGCTCAGCATAGACTGTTGGGTTATACTCACAGTGGGGGAATGGGGCACAAGTAAGATGATTTCATAAAGGAGTGTTCAGAAGAAAGAAAATCAGGATGTGTCAGAAAAATGCAGGGGAGAGATCAGTCAGAATGGGAAGATCAGCTGTGTTGAATTCTTCAGAGAGATCTTGATGAGGTCTGAGAAAAGATTTTTACCTCTAGCAGTTAAAAGATTATTTATCCCTGGCTGTGTGACCCTGGGCAAATCACTTAACCCTTATTGCCTAGCCCTTTCTGCTCTTCTGCCTTGGAGCCAATACACAGTATTGATTCTAACATGGAAGGCAAAGGTTAAAAAAAAAAATAAAGAATTGTTTCAATTGAATGGTGAAGTGCAAAGACATTGTAAAGGACTATACCTTATGTAGATGATGAGGAAATAGAAACTGTGAGTAAAGGTGGTGGTTTCTAGGAGTTTGGCTATGAAAAGGAAGGTATAAATAAAGAGCTTTGAGAATGGAAGGGAGAAATGAAAGATTTGTTTTTTTTTTTTTAAGTCTGGGAGCCCTCTGGGCATATTTCCAGGCTTCAGGGAAGGAGCCCAAATGAACAGATAAGGAAAGACTGAAACATTTTAAAGGACCTATGTGGTGCTGCAACAGCCTCTTGTAATGAGTGTCAGAAACTTGGCTTCAAAGACCCCTGGAGAAACTGTCAGCCAGAGGTCACTGGCCTTGTGGCACCTTGTCTTAAACCAGGAGTGATCTGGAGTTTTCTCAGTTACACAGGAAAATTCCAGCCAAGAGGCAAGATCACTACCTTCTAATACCACAGAAGCAGTATCCTTTCAATGCCATAAGAACTTTTCTTTGCTACTATAGCTCTTTGAGTATAGTTCCAAATTGCCCTCCAAAATGGTTGGATCAATTCACAATTCCACCAACAATGCATTCGTGCTCCCAATTTTACCACATCCCCCCAACATTTACCATTTTCCTTTATTATCATACTTAGTTCTCTATATATTTGAGAAATGAGACCTTTATCAGAGAAATTTGCTACAAAAAATTTTCCCCCAGTTTGTTTCCCTTCTAATCTTGGTTACTTTGGTTTTGGTTGTACAAAAACCTAAAATTCAGAGCTAAAAAAAATGCCTGCATTTTTATTTAACACTAACATTTTTGGCTTCCCTCTAGAAATCAAGTGGAAGTAGGGGAGAGATTGGCTACTATGTTGTCAATCTTGAGTGATTTTGGAGTGGTTAGTCTTATATCCGATATTTATTCACCAAAGGAGATAGCTGAGGTGTTATGTAAATAATACTAGGTTAGGATTCCAGAGATCTGGATTAGAATAAATTTAGGTTTATTAGGAAGATAAATCTATTCTCCAATCAGTCTCAAGTTTGCTTATTTGCAAGAAGGGGTGAAAGAACAGGGATGATTTTGAAGGTCTCTTCCAGTTCCACAAGATGTTATAAAAAAGAATCTGATGAGCAGGTTTCAGGATTGGTCAAAGTGATCCTGAATAAGTCTTTTCCATAATAAAACATCTATTTCATTTTGCCTGCCCAAAGTTTCCCATTTTAAAAAAAATTAGTATTGAGAATCTTTGAAAGAATTGTCAGGAAATTATATTTGACTCATTTGAAATTAGTGGCCTGATTTGTTTGCTTTAACAGTATGAAACATTTGTATAAAAGCATTAGTAGGGGGGCAGCTTGGGTGGCTTAGTGAATTGAGAGCCAGGCCCAAAGACAGGAGGTCCTGGGTTCAAATCTGGCCTCAGACACTTCCTAGCTGTGTCACCCTAGGCAAGTGACTTAACCCTGTGTGCCTAGCCCTTACCATTCTTCTGCCTTATACAGTATTGATTCTAAGACAGAAGGTAAGGGTTTAAAAAAAAAGTACATTAGTACTACAAAGACTTCCTTTGGTCTCTTTCTCAGCTCCATACAAAAATTTATCTAAAAGAATTGGAGGGAAGTGTGTACTTTTGGGGGAGGAAAATGATTTCATTTAATTAATTTGCCATTTGTTTTTTCTTTATCAAAGAGTACAAGACAGCAAAACTATAAATCTGCATGAGAAGAATACAATAGACAAATGAAAAACACAAAAATAGGAACTAGAACTATGATTTGTTTGGAAAAAGGAACTTCTTAAAGAGAAAGGTACATCTATCAGTACAAGGCAGGTACTTCCTCTACAGTTTAGTACCTCCTCTACAGTTTATGGTCTTGGAGAATTGCCTGTGGCATTAAACTATTATATGTTGGATCCTAGGGTCCTTCAAGATCATCTAGTCCCATTTTAATGGATGAGGGAACTGAGACCTATTAGCTGACTTACCAAAGGTCCACAGGTCAAGGTGGTAAGTGGCAAAGGTCAGATCTGAGCAAAAGATATATTGTTAGGAATTGCTATCTTTAGTACATATAAATTCCTATAACATTTTTTCAAATTTTTATCACTTGCCGTTTTAAAGATAAAAAGAGTATTTGCCTGGGGAATATTGGCACTTGGGAAACTTGGGGAAGTTACTTCTTGTTTTGAATGACGTGGCTTTTGTTTTATAAATTCAGTATAATAATTTAAGTTGTAAGACTCATCCAACTACCTCATATAGCTTACTATGTTAGTCATTTTTATTCCTTTTGTTTCCAGGTCATATATAAGGTTCATCTGAAAACAAATCATGTCCTGAAGAGAGATGTTGATCAGCATTTAAGAATCAAGATTGTTAATGATAAAAGTATTGAAGAGTAAGTACGGTATTATTTCATGGTGTTTTAATTAAGAATGTAATCATTATTCAAAACTGGACAAAAATATGTATAAGGAAGACAGTTATAATGAATAAAGGGATGAAACAACTTCCAAATAGGAACAAAGTATAAAATATTCCAAAGTCTTGTTAGATTTTATTATTAAAGTCTAATATCCTAAAACATGTAGCTATGATTGTGGATTTGTTGACCAAGTCCCCTCACATACAACCTACAGAATATCTTTTGAATTAGATAGTATTGCATAAGGGTTAAAAACTAAAGGGACTACTAACTTGTACATCAGGGAATAAACTTATAGGATACTTTACCCTAGTAAAAAATAAAAGTATAAATGGATTAAAGAAGAAGCTAGTTAAATTATGTTCTTAATTTGATGCTAGTAGAAATTAGGGTTGTTTTAAGACTATTGGGCTTTTGAGATTAAAAAATATGGAAAACAGGAAGGAAGTGTAACAATGAAAAGATGAAATGACTGAAGAAACAAACAGTTCAATCTTCTGAGCATATTGATTTATTAAGCAATGCATGCTGATTGCCAAACAAATTGGGGTGAGGCCTCTTCCTCAGCTTAGGGCTGGACCCCATATACAAGGGGAAACAGACTTACACATTAAAAATTAATCAAATAAGTCCAATTAATTAGCAGGAAACAACATAACATTAGGTAATCTGATTTCTAACTGGATGAAAGAATGGCAGCTTTCCAAATTGGGAGGGGGAGAGTGAACAGGTGTAGTTCTCTAAAACCAGAAAAAGATGTCCCACTTCTCTCATATTATCTATAAACAATCAAAGGAACATGGAAACAATAACTGATTGATCAGTATGGGCTAGTTTTCAGATAAGACATATAAATTGTTGGAGATGTATAATGATAAGAAAACTCTTTTCATCCGTCTTAGGATCTGTGTTTCTGGGCAACATAACCTGTGTCCTTGGTTAAGGATGTCTAAACAGCAGGTACAGGTGGTCTGGTTTCTCAGCCACACAATTCAAACAATGCAATAAGGTTTTCTCCTAGTTCCCACAATTGAATAAACTTTTCTCACAGGACAGAATTTATACGAGGCCCAAAATTGAATAGAAAAGGATCTGAGTTAGCTCCAGAATTGAGTCACACACAAAATGGAATTCGTGTGATTCATTAAATTCCCATAATTAGACTTTATCTCTTTATCCCCTTACTTCCTTCAGAAGGAAGAAAATAAGGTTTGTTAATTGCTTACTATATGCAAGTACTACGCTAAGTACTGGGAATACAAATACCAGAAAAAAGAAAATCCCTGCCTTCAACCCATTTTCTAATTGGGGACATAAAAGAAAAGTGAAAAGGGGATCAGGGGAGGGCTGGTACCTAGGTCTTATAGTAGGGCCAGGGTAAGGTAGAAGGAAGAGTTGAAGTTTAGAAGCCAGAAACCATGCCAGAAGGAGAATAAGGGCTGCCTTAGGGCCCTTCACAAAATAAAGACTCTATCCAGGAGGATCTCACCAATGAGAAAAGACAGGCAGCACAAGTTTAGTAGAGCAAATGGGTAGTTGGATATTCCTGAGTGAGGAAGGCCTAGGCACCAACAAGTTATTTCATATCCTTTTTTGCTATCGTCAGAGATAGATTGAATAAGATAGACCATTTGTGAAACAAAAGAAGGTGATTTTTTTAATGAAAAAGTTTTTGTGGTATATTTTATTTTTATATCACCTTTATTTCCTTATAGCAAAGAATAAAGAGAACAAAACAGTTTAACAAAACCAACCAGCACATCAATCAAGTCTGATATGTGCAGCATTATGTACCCATAATTCCCTACCCATGCAAAGAGGAGAAGGGGTGGGGACATTCTTACAGATCTTCTTTGGTGTCAAGTTTATACATTAGAATTTCATAACCTTCAGTTTGATTTCTTGTTCTTTCCATTGACATTTTAATTAGTTTGTATATTTCCTTGGTTCATTAAAAGGCTTTTCTCTATTTACTTCATATTAATTGTTATGATACATATTGCATTACATTAATGTGCCATCTTTTGTTTATTCATTCCCCAGTCAATGGTCATCCACTTTGCTTGTTTTTTTGAGACTACAATTATTGCTACTACAAAATGGGATTTTTATTTTAAGCTTTGATACCCTTAGGATATATGCCTAGCACTGGAATCTTTGGTAAAAAGAGTCTGAATATTCCCTTTATCTCTCTGCTTTAGTCAGCATTGCTTTCTTACTGTTTTGAACATGACACTCCATTTCTGAGCCTTTGGACTGGCCATCTCCCCCATATCTGGAATGTACTTTTCCCTCTCTTGTCCTTAGAATTTCTAGTTTCCTTCATGACCTTTCTTCAGTTCAAGTGCTGTGAAGCCTTTCTTGATTCTCCCAAATGCCAGTAGGATCCCCACAAGATTGCCTTGTGTCTATTTTATTTATTCCTATATATGAACATGCTTTCTCACTCTGTAAGCTGCTTTTTGTGCTCCGTAAGCTCAGTTTTTCCTTTGTATCCCTAACACCTGGCCCAGTGCTTAGCCCTGAATAGGCAACTAATAAATGCTTAAAAAACAATTTTTTTTTTAATCCTTACGCAAAGCAGAAGAGTAGTAAGGGGTAGGCTGTGAGACCTCCTGTCTCTAGACCTCGCTTTCAAACCACTGAGCCACCCAGCTGCCCCCATGAATGCTTTTTGATTGATTCTCAGCTCTGCCAACCTTATATCAGTCGCTATCTATCCAAAACCCCTCTAACATTGACTACTACCATATTTTTTCTCTAGTAATTTCTAACATGGGATTTTTTTATATTCTTATGTTATTTTTTTTCAGGTTGCTTCCTGAGAAAAAGCACCTTATAAAGGTAGGTAATATATATTGTCCTCTGTGAACAACTGACCAAAAGGTATTTCTAGAAATGTGGATCAGGTATCACAGGAGAAATTTTAGGGCTTCACTTGACATCTCAATGACAAGGACATTTTAAAAGGGTTATATAATCTCATTAGGGAGGATTAGGATATTATTAGACTTGACTCTCTAAAGCCTTGGCTATCTCTTTATCCTGAACCAGGATTACTGTTCTGGGCTGCTAGAGATAGGTAGAATGTTATCACTTTCCAGAGGGATTTCTGAAGGCTTTGACTTTTTTTGTGAACAATGTAGAATATGTTGTAGTATATAGAAAACAAATAGAGAACTAGAGCTTTAATAGCAGAATGTGTTGTCAGATAAATAAAAACAGATATAAAAACTGTCCCGGTGGAAAGAAAGAGTTCTCTGCAGTAATGGAAGTCACCCTTTTATGATTTTCTCAGGGAAGGCTGAGAGATGAATTCAGAAACAGATACTTCCTTCCAGCCCCCAAAGGAATCTGCTTCCTTCTCTGTAAAATGGGGATAATAATGTCTGCTTTATTCACCATGAATGGTTGTTTTGAGGCTTAATTAAGATAATATGAAAGTATTTTCTAGTCTATAAGGTACCATACACATGTGAGCTATTGTTATTGCTATTAATAACAAACTCAGTTTTGATGAATAATTATTCATTTTTTAATGAATTTTTGTACTCCATATTTGCTCTGATTGCTTACCAACATTCTCTTTGCTTTTATAATGGGATCAAGGTGTGCCCATATTGATAAGGGCAGAAAGGAATTCTGCCAGAAAGTGCTCAGAGAACACTATTAACAATAATCAAAATAGACATTTAAGTTTCTTTAAGGTTTGGAAAGTATTTTGCATACATTATCTTGGTGGACACACACCAAATCCCAGTGAGACCAATACTTTTATAGGGCATATAGTCCCTATTTTTAGGGGACACTGCTATTCAGTGAAATTCAGTGATTCCCACAAAGTTCCACAGTCATTGTAGGAAGCAAGACATAACAGTTCTGTTATCCCTCCAAGTCCAGTATTTTTCCCCATTACTTCCCACCTTTACCTCTCTTCGAAGAGCTTAGACCATTGATAATGAATTGTCTTGAGCAGTCTTGGGGAATCATTTTTTAAAAAGCCTTTACCTTTTTAGAATTGATAATAAGTATTGATTCCAAGGCAGAAGAGCAGTAAGTACTACGCAGTTGGGGTTATGATTTGCCCTTGGTTATATAGCTAGGAAGTGTCTGAGGCCATTTTGAACCCAGGACTTCCCAACTCCAGGCCTAGAATTCTATCACTGAGCTAACTACCTGCCCCTTGGGGAAGCAGTCTTTGTAGGTTTCTTAACTCTTGTTTTCATTATAATGAATAGCAATATTCTCATTTGAGTCCAACAATTTATTTTAAGACAGTTTGTGATGAGCTACAGGAAACTGTATAGCCAGTTTTATGAATAATCCTTTCTTTTTATCTTTGAATATTGAAATGTTTGTGTTAGTGACTGTAAAATTCATAATAAATTTTTTTTCAAGGGGAAAAAAAGTTGTGAGATAAAAGTAAGTTTTCTAAACAAGCAGTAAAACATTGTAATGTTGGAGTCAGTTAAGTAGTTATTAGAAAGACATTGAAGACTTGAAATAGTCACTCAGAATGGCACTTGTCAGGCAGTATTTTCTGACTGCAATTTTAAAACTATTCCCACTATACTTCATGGGAAGCTCAGTGCTTTGGAGTGTAGTAATAGCCCCTCTCTTTATTCTCTCTGATTTTTAGCTATATATCCTTCCATCATCGACCTACTCAAAGTGTCAAAGGGTTCCTTTGGCCCTGAATGTTTTGGGCACACCAGGGTCACACTCTGGAATTCCCTCTATTGTGCCTTACTCTTATTATATGAACCATTTACTTCCTTGTCTAGTTGTTCATATTTGTGATGCCGTCTTTTGTGTTGTTCCCTTCACGCATATCCTCATGGGCAGCTACCTAAAGCCCAATGGGTACTAAGAACCAGTGTGGCATAGAGGTGAAAGTGATAGATTTAGAGTTTGGGAGACCTGGGTTCAATTCCTGCCCTGGGTATTGGCAGTGCAACCCCAGACACTCATGCCCCTAGCAGCCTTATACTTCTGCAAGTTCGTATCAGCCTTGGCACTCACACCTCTTCAATAACCTATGCCCGTGGAATCACTGAATGGAGGGGCGAGTAATGGTCTATCTCACAAAACCTCCATTTAATGGAGGCACCTTTCGCAGCTATCTCTGTGATTCCCATCTGGTTATATTTCTTTGGACTCTTACACCAATCCTCCCATCCCTTCTTCTTTTTCCCAATCCTCTACAACTTCCCTTTGTGTATGGCATTTTTTTCTTTAGATTGTAGGCTCCTTGAAGCCAGGGACTGTGCTTTTAATATTTGTATCCCAGTGCTGTGTTTGGCACATAATAGATATTTAATTTATGTTGATTGACTGATAGTGACTTAACTTCTCTGATCTTTAGTTTCCTTATCTGGAAAATAAGAGGGTTGGACTAGGTGATTCCCAAAGATACCTTCTAACCCTTAATTTTTTTATCCTGTGACCTTTCCATTGCTCTTAGGGTTATTTGTATTTTTGATTCTCCCAAGTTTGGTATACCATGAATAATAGCAGCATAGCCATCACTGAGAGAGTATTTGTGTTAGAGAGATAGACTTTTGCATTAGTGAGCTGCTTGGGATCATTGAAATCAGTTATGTATATTTTCCCAGATGCCCTATAGTTGGATTTCTTAGTTGGTTTGGGGCCTAGCTTATTCCTTCTTTGCAAACTTGAATTCCCTGAATAGAAACAAATAGATCAATACAATATATGATCTTACAAGGAGATTAATTTCTCTGGGTGGGATTTTGGATTGTATCTTCTGGTTTAATTGTAAGCTGCAGTGTCTAAGACAGTGATGGTGAACCTTTTAACACTTCATGCCATGCCCTGCCCCTCAAGACTGGGTGCTGTGCCACCTGCCCCTCCTCCCTTTGAACAAGTACCCTTCCCTCACTGCCCTGCTTTATCCCAGACAGGGATGGGAGAAAGGGAGGGAGTAAGCACTTCCATTGGACTACTGGAGAGAGGAGCAGGGAGGTGCGTGCAGTGGAGAAGGGGGGAAGTTAGCAGTTCCTCCGGAGACCCTCTGGCTTTCTAGTAACTAACTTCCAGGTGATGGTATTCATGCCCACAGAGAGGTCTCTATGTGCCATCTTTGTCATGTGTGCAATAGGTTTGCCATCACAGGCCTAAGATGTACAAGCTTGAGGTGTATACTTTTTGCTTCTGTGGTTAAAATGAGGGGAGGGAGGAAAAAAATGTGGAAATATTATATTTGCACATGGTATTACCTAGTCTCAAGTTCAACTGGAAAGCAAGGGAAATTTCTAGAGGACTTAATAAGTTCTCATACTCTTCACTTCCATAGCTTCCTGAATTTCTAGGAGTAGAACATTTCTCTTTGTTTCATAGTCATTCATCGTAAACTTCACTTTAAATTTGTTGTGTTCTTCTAAAATGTTAAATTTTTTTTAAATTTAGAATAAACTTTTCCCACAAGCTATTTCATATTTGGAGAAGACATTTCAAGTCCGTAGACGTTCTGGCCCCATCTTGCTTAGCAGGTATGTTGTATGAACATCATTTAATATAGTGGCTTTTTTTTTTTTGAGTCTCTCTAGCACACCCAGGCTAAAGTGTTGCAGTCACTCATAGACCTGAGTCTGTTGTTGATTGGCAAGGAACTTTGACTTGTTTCACTTCTAGCCTGAGTTGTTTTGCCCCTTCTGTGAGCTCACTATATTGATGTGAAATTTAAATACCTAGTTGGTAGCGTAGGACTTCCAAATTTAAACAGGCCACCAATCTCAGCCTCTCTGATAGCAAGGATTATGGTTTTGTGTCCTACTATGCCTAGCTTATGGTGATATCTTTAAGATATCTTGTTCATAGTGTATGTACTACTCCCTCCTTTTCCCTCAGTATAGTCTTTATTATTTATGATTTTAACATTTGACATGGGCTACCACTTTTTTGGGGTACATAGGTGACACAGTGCCAGGCCTGAAGTCAGGAATACTCATTGTCCTGAGTTGAAATCTAGCCTCAGACATTACTGGCTATGTGACCCTGAACAAGTCATTTAACCCTATTTGCCTCTACTTCTTCATCTGTAAAATCAACTGGTGAAAGAAATGGCAAATCACTCTAGCATCTTTGCCAAGAAAACCCCAAATGGGATCATGAAGAATCAGACATAGCTGAAACAATTGTTTCAACAACCACTTTCTTGAATCCCTTTCCTCATGTCTTCCCCAATTCTATGTTATCCTGGTTCTCTTTCTTTTCTATTTGTTTAGATCATTCATTTCTCCTTAGTGTCTACTTTGATGAATATTCCTAATGTATTCATACCTTTGGTTGTACATCTCCCTATTTGAAGAGCCATAAGTAGTTCCCATTGCCAATAGCATAAAGTTTAAACTCCCTAATGTGCTTTTTTAAGACCTTCATGATTCTATACCCTGCCTACCTTTTCTATCTCTCTGTTACATTTACTCTTCATGTAAACTCCATGGCAGACATAGACCATATCCTTTCTTCATCATTGCCTAGCAGCGAAACTTAAGATTTTATTGAAATTTTATTATATTCAAGTAGCATTTAGTTGAAGCAGGTGTATGAAGTATTCAGGAAAGAATAATGTGAGGGCTTGCTGAGTCCTTTTTAGGACTGCTTTTCTTCCTTTGATATCCACCTGCCTCCCAGCTCTCACCTTTGGCTCCAGGAAGCTGTGGCATGCTTAGTGGTCACAACATGGTAAACCATCTCAGCAGGCAGACTAAACCAGGTTGAGGGTAACTGATAGGTCTCAGACTCATTGGTGAGTTAGGGGGGTGTCCACCCCAAGTAAATGATGTGAAAGTTAAAATTAAATCTCAATAATAATATTATATTTTAAGAGATTTATTAATGATCGTTAGAAATCAAGGAATAAAGAAAATACAAAATAAAGACCACGTGCCCATGGCTGGTTAGCCATTTTTTAGTCAACTCCACTCACCACCATCACTGCTGATTCTACATCAGAGAGGAGGAGCCTCCAAAGCCCACGCCCTTTATCCTCTGTCTACAGGAAGTATGCAATGATAGGAAGTCAGTGGGCTCTTGGGATATGTACTTTTTTAGGGTTAACAAATTTTCAATCATACAGTGAAGACTTCAGCGGAAGGGATGGAGAACAATTTGTTCCAGTCGTCATGAAGGCAGTGGAAGCAGGTGCTGTGGAACGCTTAAAGCTTGGTTAGACATTTAAGAAGCTGAGGTCATCAGCATTTTGACTTCTGTCTAGCTATTAGACTTTGATGACTCTGGAAGAGAGGAGTCTGATGACTTTGTGAAATTGCCCCCACCCCCCTTAAATTAAATTCCTGCACAAGTCAAGACAAGTCCTGTTATGTTGTTGGCCTTCTTTAAAAATGAAGGATAAACAACATGTGGCAGGTATTTGGTAAGAAGTTAATAAGTGAATGAGTATACTCTTGACACTCCAGACACACTACCCTCACTGTTTCTGAAGTTATCCTGTGTGTTTTCTTATTCTGTGTCTAGGCTCACACTTCATTCAGATTTCTTTTCTAAACAGAATGTCACAATGAATGTCTTCTAGGCCGAGGTCAAATATAGCCTTTTCTATGAATTCTTTCATAATTCTCTTTCTTTCCCTTTCTAGCAAACTAATATGTTTCCTAGTTTGCAAACCCTAGTTTGCAAAACATATTGAAATTCTTTTTTTTTTTAATCCTTTCCATCTTAGAATTGGTACAAAGTATTGGTTCTAAGGCAGAAGAGTGGTAAGGACTTGGCAAATAGGATTAAGTGACTTGCCCAGGGTCTAGAAAGTGTCCAAGATTTGAATCCAGAGCCTTCCATCTCTAGGCCTGGCTCTCTATCCACTGAGCTAACTAGCTGAAACCCTATTTGAATAGATATAAATCAGTTCAATTTATGATCATACAAGTCTTACTTGTATGGGAATTTAGATTGTATCTTCCTTTTAATGGTATAGAATCTCCTCCTCCTCCCTCCCCTTCCCCCAGTATCTTGTGGAAATAAGTCTTAGGTCTTAGTGATAGAAGAGGATTGGTTGGCTTAAACTGATTTTGCTGAAAACACTACTTTGAGCTGGTCTATAAAAAGAAGTCTTCATTGCAGACATGAATTTTCCTTCTTCCCTCTTCCCCACCTCTCCCATTTTTGGAAGACAGATCAGAGAATATGGAGCTAACAGTGGACCTGGATTTGGGTCCTGAGTTGGAGAAAATCCTCCACCAGACTGTGTTAATGGTTTCTTTGAAACAAAGAAGCATTTGGTGCCTGCACATGCTCTCACTTGGCATGAGAGGAGAGTTCATGGAACTCAAGTTCTTGGCCTCAGCCTTTGAGGGACAATGGTTTAAGCCAAGTTATGGCAGCTGTTGCAAGTGGGACATTATGTTCTGAATGGTGAGAATTCTTGATC
Organism: Monodelphis domestica; assembly: GCF_027887165.1. Taxonomy (NCBI): domain Eukaryota; kingdom Metazoa; phylum Chordata; class Mammalia; order Didelphimorphia; family Didelphidae; genus Monodelphis; species Monodelphis domestica. Next base: position 92,063,375 of record NC_077230.1, on the reverse strand, counting down.
CCTAGCCTCCTTGATAAAGGATAGAATACTTCTTTAGTTTTACAGTTCTTGAATCCAGCTCTTTAGCAAGAGAAGAGAACTCCCTGGGTAGCACCAGCCTCAGGGTTGTCTCTCTAGCAACACGGTTTCAAGAATTTGAGAATCCAACTTTCTGGAGAGATAGAGGAGTACTTGAGCAGTACTAACCTCTCCGAAAAGAAGATTATACACTGACACTGGTTGAGTAGCAAGGAAATGTTAGTGACAATAGTGGGGAGCAAATGACTTGAACTTTTGCCTTCCACTATTGCTGTCAGTTATTAAATAAGTCTGAGTAGAATATTACCAGTTCAGCAATGTCAAGGGTGTTTCTCTTTTGGGTAAGTCAAAAACCCAAAGTGTGGTATGGTAAGGATGAATGTCTGTATGGATCTTATGAATAAAATGGGACTCCCTAGAATATTGAGGCATGCCCTACTCTTGTAATCCTAATTAATTTCATTTCCTGGAGGAGTACAAACTATGGAGTGAGATGATGATTCTGGAGGATTGTAGGATCTTGAGGAAAGTAGGATTCATCAGAGAGATAGGAGAACGATACTAATTTTTTATTAAGTCCTTTATGGGTTTTCTGTGTTTTATATGGAAAGGAGTAAAAGCTATCCTGTACCAATTATGTGATTTTTTTTTTCTAGAGTGTTTGTATAGGACCTGGGATTTTTAACCTCCATCTGTTGGGAAGTAAACGTGAAACATAAATACCATTTGGGCTATAGTCTGAGATTTCCCAGAGACAATTCTGGGTGTGGGACCAATATAAGCTAAAGAAAAAATGATTTGGGATATTACTCCTGAGATTGAACCCAGTCTGTGTACTTGTAGAATTTCAGGTGCTGGGCTACAGCTTACTCATTTATTGAGCTTCTATGAATGAATTTAGTGGGGTAGTCTTTTTCCCTTAGCACAGAAGATATATATATTAGAGACCTTGGGAGTAGTGAAGTCTGTCAATACTGTTATAATGGTATGATTATAAAAGCCTCAAATTAGGAATTAAATTATACGGCTAAGAGAAGAGAGACCCTATGATATTGATCTTCTTCCTTTGATTCAATTACTAAAAGACCAAACTAAAATATATTAATAGAACACAAAGGGGTATGCATCTGCAGTTCTGTTTTTTGTGGTTTTGTGTTTGTGTGTTTTGTTTTTATGGCTTCCTAATATTAATTAGCCTTATGAATTAGAGCTCAGATATTTTAAATTGTTAATTTGTTTTACTTGTAACAATAATCACTCATAGCTTCTTGTTTTCCCAGTGTTTTTAACTCTTATGACTCAACTGTTTTTCTCTTCATGATAACTTCTGTACAAATGAACTGAAGACAATGCTCAACAAACCAGTATATCAGAAAAAGAAACGACCCTCACAGATACTGTAAAGATTCCTGTGCAGAGCATACCAAATGTGGCCCCATCCGAGTGCCTGAGGAGCATCTTCAGGTAGTTTCACCATACACTTATTTTTTAAACCCTTACCTTTTGTCTTAATATCAGTTTCTTTTAAACCCATACCTTCTGTCTTAGAATCAATACTGAGTATTGGTTCCAAGGCAGAAGAGAGGTAAGGGCTAGGCAGTGGGGGTCAAGTGACTTGCCCAGGGTCACACAGCTGGGAAGTATCTGAATCCAGATTTGAACCTAGGACCTCCCATCTCTAGGCCTGGCTTTCAATCTACTGAGCCACCCAACTGCCTCCTTAGTATCAATTCTAAGACAGAAGAGTGACCAGGGCGAGACAATGGGGGTTAAGTGACTTGCCCAGGACCACATAGCTAGGAGCTCTCTTGAGGCCACATTTGAACCCAGGATAGCCCATCTCCAGTCCTGGTGCTCTATCCACTGTGCTACCTAGCTGCCCTCATCCTACACTTATTAACAGGGTAATGTTTTCATATATATATATATACACGTATACTCACATGTACATATATTTTAAATAAACCCTTACCTTCCTTCCTAAAATCAATGCTGTGTATTGGTCCCAAGGTAGAAGAATTAAAGTGAGAGAGGATGCTGGTTCTTGCCCAAAGCATTATAGTTCAGACCCCTTCTTTTTAAGGCATAAAAGTGTTTATTTAAGGATGTTACAGATAGTATAGCCAGGGCTATTGGGAAAGTGGAAGGCCACAGAAAAGGCCATACCTGGAATGGAATTGTAACCCTCCCCAGAGATTCAGGTTGCTAGATTTTATTGAAGGTTTGGGAGATTCCCTCTTCTCATGCTGGGAATTCTCATTCCTCCCATTCCTCCCAGGGGCAGGGGCTGGGAAGGAATGCAAAGGATCCTTTGTGTACCTGGGCAAGGTTCCCACCAAAGTCCTGTTTGTCTAGCTTTCTGGTTTTTTGGGTGCTTTGGAGTCTTTTCTCAGCCTTTCAGACTCTTATCAAAGGAGATAAAGTCATTGTGTCCCAGGACTACTCCCTCCCTTCAGGCTTGGCTACTGAGAGGAAGGGCACAGGGAAAATACAGTTTGTCTAATATCTGCTAACTAGTAAAAGGCATAAGATCTAAAGGCACCATTTGATATAAAGAATTTTAAAACAATTTCTAAGATTTTAAGTGTCTGAAATCAGATTTGAACCTAGGACCTCCCATTTCCAGGCTCTTAATTCACTGAGCCAGCCAGCTGCCCCACCATATGCTTTTAAAAACAGTAAAACTTTATTCTTTTATTAAGCTTTAAACTTTTTTTCATCTAAACCTATGATTTCACTGAAATAGAGAACTTATGGTGTGAAATCTCTTTCTACCACTCATGGTCTCAAATTGTTGTTCAACTTCCAGTCTTAGAAAGTTTCCTGGGCCCTGGGGAAGTTATTTGACTGTGTCAGAGTTGAGACTTGAATTCCTATGGCTTGACTCAGAAGCTACCTCTCATAATTTTGTTTTCAAACCCTTACCTTCTGTCTTAGAATGGATACCAAGTATTGGTTCCAAGGCAGAATAGCCACCTAGTTGTGCCTTCATAATTTTTTGAAAAACATAATCGACATAGGAAATATATAGTGGCTTTTTATCAGTTTTGTCTCAATTTGTCCCTTTTCTGAAGATCATTTGCAATGTTTACAAATCCCAGTCATTTGTAATATTTTAATTGAGACTTAAAGAGATATAATCATAGTAACTGAAACTAGTGACTTAAGTAAGCACAAAGCCAATAGAAAATTTAGAGATGTGATGAGTAGAAGAAAGAGGCCAGGCTAAGTGACTTTCCAGTCCTTTCCAACTCAGATTCTGTGCAACAGTGAAATATGAACCTTGATATGGCATATTATAGAAAAGTTGGTACTGTATTTCTAGTTTGGGTTTCTGTATATGTTTTCAAAAGTCAACTAATAGGGGACAGCTTGCTGACCTCAGATATTTCCTAGCTATGTGACCCTGGCAAGTCACCCCCATTGACTTAACCCCAATTGCCTAGCCACTACTGCTCTTCTGGAACCAGTTAATATCGATTCTAATACAGAAGGGAAATTTTTTTAAAAAGTCAATTAATAGCATGTTTATTTTTGTTTTCCCTTGAAACTTCATTGGGTCAGCCATGTTGGGTTTGTCGTGAACCCAAAAGTATGTGTGGATCATTGGGATTGCCTGGCAGTGATGGTATTAAGGATGCAGATTTTGTGCTGTATGTCAGTGCTCTAACCACTGAAAGGTGCAGCCAAGAGAATATCATCGCTTATGCAGCCTATTGCCAGCAAGAAGCAGAGATGGACAGGTAACTCTTAATCCTAAATTTACTTTGTTTTTTTTTAATATTATTATAAACTTAATATTTTAATATATAATGAACCAAAAAAGGAATATAAAACCTTGAGCTTAACTGTGTAATTTGTTTCTTAAAATGTATATTAAATTTAATAAGGAAGTAACAAAATTGCCCTGTTTGCATTTCTTTCTGAATTGTTTTGTTCTATAATTTAAAATGTTTCATTGATTCCCTTTCTTTTTTAAAATTTTGTTTGCATTGCTGTTGCTTCCCACCATGAAAGAAAATTTTGTACTTTGGGTCATGGACACAAGCCTGTCACAAACAATTTTTGTTAATTTTATATTGTTCTAATATAAGAATTTCTGCTTAGAGTGGGCTAAAGATGGGCAGAGCCACCCAAAGACTCAGAAAACCTTTCTCTAACCCATTCAATTTTGGAGTCAGAGTTATAGCATTCCTGGACAATAGACATGTTTCACAATTTGATGAAACATAGTTATTGTGGTTCTCACGGTGAAAGTTCAGAATGAGTTTCTTAAACCCATTTAATCCCTCTTTGGTCACTTCCTTCAAAATTTCTCCTTTGCCATTGGCCAAAGGTCTACCTCAGAGGTATTTCCAATTTATTGAAGTAATCAAAGAGTCTTTTCCCTTCTCTGAGGTAGATCATTACTCTAGTCCCTTCAGAGCATGGGGAAATGCCATGCTCTTAGATCTGACTGAAGGAGAGAACCAAGATCAGACTTAGTTCTCTTTTTTTTAAATGTAAAATTTGTTGGTTTCTTTTTTCCCCCATTAGTCATATCTAGATACACTCCTCTTCGTCCTCTCTTCCCGCTTCATGGATGCTTCTTTGCAAAAAGAAAAACCACTGATACAGTGACTATGTCATCTGACTATAGGCACTGTGTTGTTCCTTTAATCCCCATTTTGCTAAGAGGGGGATAACGCATTTCATGATATGTTCTTCAGGACTAAGATTAGTGATTAAGATTATTCATATTTCTGCTTCTCTGTAATGCTCTTTTCACTTTCATTATTGTAGTCATTATATATATTATTCTGATTCTGCCCATTTCATTTTGCACTAGACAGATATTTCCATGTTTCTCTGAATGCCAGACAGATTTTCATAAGCATCTTTTTCAACTCCCCATTTTCTTTATTAATGGCATTGTTAGGGTGCCTTGAAACCAATTTGTCATGAAAGGAGAAAATGACATTTGTTTCTAATGGCAAAAAGAATGAGCATGAGCTTAAAGAGGATCAAGAGAGGCAGGTCTTCAGTTTTCCTTCTGTATATTTGCCATCCATGTCTTTCCTTTCTACCCCTTTACTCCACAGACCTTTCTAAATATAATTTAATAATAAATATAAATAATAAAAGATAATAATACATGCTTTCATAAGTATATATCAGATGAAATGATCTATGCTGCTTTTAAAATCTTTTTGGAATAATGTATGGTCTACTCTGCCCCACGTAAGAGGATTTGAGCTGGCAATATGAGAGGTAAAACAAGGGTATTTTATTCTACCTTAAGGCATTATATAACTCATAACTGTGAATTTTAATAAAATGCCTTTTATAGATAAGAAAAAGGAGACATGTAGAAGAATTCAAAGGAACATGAAAATTATCTAGTCTCACTTCCTTATTTTATAAATGATGAAACTGGAGTGTTCTAAGTTAGTGTCCCCAAGGCTTTGTTCTAAGCCCTGTTTTCGGCCTATGTGATTTCCCCCTTGATATAACTTACCTGCTTCTTTGGGTAGGTGACTTTCAAAACTAAAAACCTAGACCTAATCTTTCTCCTTGGTCCCCATTCTCATATTTCCATCTGTTTTCTGGTTATCTCTCTCCCTTTATGTCCTTGATGATCTCATTCTCAATATACTCCAAACTGATGTCATCACGTCTTTTCTCCACCGCCTCCTTTCCTATATCTATTGAGGGTACTCCCATCCTTCTGGTCATTCAGGCTTGAAACCTAAAAGTCTTCTTGACATCTCCCTCTCTCCCTCCCGCCCCCCTTACTTTCTGTGTTGGAACCGGATATTTAGAATCAATTCTAAGACAGAAGAGCAGTAAAGGCTAGACAATGGAGTTAAATGACTTGTCCAGGGTCATGCAGCTAGGAAGTGTCTAAGGCCACAATTGAACCTAGAACCTTCTGTCTCTAGGCTTGGCACTCTGTCCTCTGAGCCAGTTAGCTACTCCACTTTTCTCTCTTTCTTAGGTTCTACCCAAATCCATGTCAATTTTACTTTCTGAACAATTTCCCCATCTTTTTCCTCTTTCACCTACACATCATTTGACTTTCCTTAGGGCTCATACTTTTTGACTCTTCCTATATTGCATTTGTTACTGTTGAGTACCCTTTCCTCCTAGTTACTTTTTCTTTGGGGTTTTCATGAAATTATTCTCTCCTGGCTCTTTTCCTTGTATGACTGCTCCTCCTCTCTTTTGCTGACTCCTTGGCTTTACCACACTTCCTAATTGGGAGTATTCCCCAAGGCACTATCCTGTTCCATTTTTTTCTTCTCTTCCACTTTTTCTCTTTGTAAATTCATCAGTTCCCATGGGTTTAACTATCAGCTCTATGCAGATGACTCCCAGATCTATATAGCCAAACCTAGTGGGACCTGTTAGCTTGGCCTACAGGGATTTCAGACTGTATGTCCTAGAGGCATTTTAAACTGAGCTTGGCCAAAATGGAATTCAGATTTTCTCCAAACCAACCTGTTTTCCAAACACGGATATTTGTGCTGAAGTCACCACCATTCTTCCACTCTCCCAGTTTCATAACTTTGATACTATCATCAGCTATTCACAAATCCTGTAGTTGCTGGATATCACCATTTCTGCCTCTATGTTACTCACACCTGCCACAGCCATGCCACAGACCTTTCCCTACTCCAGTTCAGGCTCCAATTAGCTGCCAAAATGACCCTTTTCTTTTAAGTGCAGATCTGACTGTCACTGCCCTATTCAGTAACTCCAGTGGCTTCTTTTGCCTCTTGAATCAGTTAGTTCATATTTGTGAAGCACCTACTATGGTGTTTAGTTTCTTAAGGCCTTCACAACCTTCTCGACCTTCACAACCCAACTCGAATCTATTTTTCTAACCTCTTTGGACATTTGCACTTCCCTCTTGAACCCTCTGATTCAACCATATTGGCTTTTTTTCTGTTTCTTAAAAACACAAAAACAAAAACTCTTAGCGATCTATTTTAGAATCTATACAAGTATTGGGACCAAGGCAGAAGAGGTGTACGGGTTAGGCAACGGAGGTTAAGTGACTTGCCCAGGGTCACACAGCCAGGAAGTGTCTCGAGGCCAGATTTGAACCCAGGACCTCCTGTCTCCAGGCCTAGTGCCCTATCCACCGAAACACCTCCTTGTTTGGCCTTCTTTCTGTTCCTCACATAGAGCACTCTGCCTAACATCTCTGTGTACTACCTGCCTGTGATTCACTCATTATCACTGCCGTCAAAGAATCCTCATTCTTTAAAATTTAATTCAAACAAACATTTTTCATATGAAGACATTCTTGATTTGCTCAATTACTGTGGTCTTCCCATCCCATATCACCTGTCTTTGTTCTTTCTATATTTTTCTGTATTTTACTATATCTGTACTTGTCTTCCCCATTGGAATATAAACTCCTTGAGTGCAGGGATTGCTTTATTCTTCCTATTTGTGTCCTGAACACCTAATATGTGGTGAGCACTTAATAGACGCTTGTTGATTATTGATCAGTTATTAATACTGTAATTAACAAACACATAAAAGCCTCTTCCTTAAGGGAGGGGACAATAAGAGCTCTTCTGGGGCAAAAGCAAGGATTATATTGAGCAGCCTTCCTGTGCTCAAAATGGTAGCCACCAATTGAGTCATAGAGGGTTTTAACTCACAAATTCATGCTGTTCGGCAGCTTAACACATAATGCAATATCTGTTTTAACAGGCCCGTAGCAGGATATGCTAACCTGTGTCCAAATATGATTTCTACTCAACCTCAGGAATTTATCGGGATGTTGTCAACAGTGAAACATGAGATTATTCATGCCTTGGTAAACTTTTTATTTGAGAAATATTTTAGATTGTGTACTCTGTTGCTCCTTTTCTCATACTCTTATTCCCTGCTTTTTTGGTGTTGAGAAATATTAGTGAAGAAACCTCCTCTACCCATGCAGATAGGCATGTATTCTGCAACTTTTAGAGTCCTATATAATTGAGAGATTAAGTGGCTTTTCCAGCATTATTTAATCAATGTGAATCAATGGTGACTCTCAATCTCAAGACTTCATTGTATGCCTTGCTTATTCTTCCTTTATTTTTAAACTTTTATGTTCTGTCTTAGAATGGACACTAAGTATCAAATCTAAGGCAGAAGAGCAGTAACAGCTAGGCAATTGGGGTTAAATGACTTGCCCAGGGTCACACAGCTGGGAAGTATTCTGAGGCCAGATTTTATCCCAGGCCCTCCCATTTCTAGGCCTTCCACTCTACCCACTGTGCTACCTACCTGCCCTTTCCCCTTTATTTTGATAAATTATTGTTCATGTACAACCAAGAGTATTGTATAATAAAAGTTTATTAATTAAGATTCTACCAATTCAAAATCTTCATAATTTGGACAAGAATGGGATTATGTATGCTTTTGCATTATCTATAAAGAATTTGAGTTTGCTAAGAAACTAAATGTTTAAATATTTTTTAAAAAGTTTTAATGTGATCTAAGTAACTGTTTAAACTTTTTAAAACCTACTTTTCCAAATTCCCTATTTACTATAATTTTGCAAAAAACATTTTTCTTATATTTGTTCAAGCAAGCATCTTTCTGACTTTGACTAGGCCAAACTTTGGTAGTCTGTGGTTACTTGGGAGACTTAAAAGTCATAAAACTGCATTTAAAATTTTTTTATTTTTGTGACTGGGTCTTCCTTTCTTGCCAAGGCCACAAGTGCAACAGCCACTCATAGAACAACCCAGCTGCTGATTTGGAGGAAAGCTTTGAGCTACTCCTTTTCCTTCATGGACCTGTTTACCCCTCTTGAAGAAGTGTTGGTGCCCTCCTCTCCCTTCATCTCGTAATACAGGTGCCGGGCTTGGTGGACACTTAGTTCTGTAACTCGGAACTCCTGAACTCTGACAATCCATCAGCCTTAGGCTCCCTAGTCATAGGGACCATAAACTACCACACACCCAACTAAAACAACTTTTCAAAATATCCATAATTCACATTTTTTTCACTGATTTGAAAATATCTTTTTTCTAACTAGAAAATAATTAGGGAGATCTTAATTGATATTTAGGCACAATATCTTGGAACTAAATGAAGATGCTCTAGAGTTTTTGGCAATTTTCCTCTTTAAAAACCTATAGAAAGGGGTAGGGCAACTAAGTAACACCATAGATAGCCAAGCCTGGAGTTGGGAGGTCCTGGGTTCAAATGTTGTCTTAAGATACTTCCTAGCCGTATGACCCTGGGCAAGTCATTTAACCCCCATTGGTTAGCCCTTGCCCTTCTGTCAGAGTTGTTATTAAGGCAGAAAATAAGGGTTAAAAAAAGGAACATATAGACTTCACTTAATTCAACTTAAAGAACATTTATTAAATACTTGTTGTGTGCAATGGCATAGTGCTAGGCCTTGGATGGAAAGGCAAAAAATAGAAATGATCCCAGCTCTGACACTTTTATTGTAAATTCATGTTTGGAAAATAGATGTTAGTGAATTGTAAACTAGTGTTTTACCCTGTTACTCCTTTTCACCAATAAATTCTATATCCTGTATATATATTCTGCTACTCCATCTACATAATTCTCAAAATGTTTTATCATTAAAAATATAGTTGGACAAAATGAAATTTCATCTTGATTTAGCAAATTAAGGCAGTACTGAACTTACTTTAAGTCATTCTGAGTCAAATTATGTTTTCATTTATGAGCCAGTGGAACTGAATCTCCCAGTCATAGAAAAGGAAAGTATTCTAAGATATTGTTATAGATGCTTAACATCCTGAGAAGCAGAGAAGGGCAAAGAGGAATATTCAGTTATAGTTTTATCATAATATTAATAATTCTATAAATAAGCTTAAGCCTAGGAGTTTAAAGCTTAAGAAAAAATTGGTTTATGCTTTAAAAACCAATTCTGTAGATAAATCATTTAAAAATTATTACTATCATTGTTAATTATAAGAATATACCTTTAGATATAGCACTTTAGAGATGGCCAAGGAGAGAGTGTTGGGCTCTGACTTAGGAAGACTGAGGCTCAAATCTCCCCAAATCTTCTAAGTCATAGATGGGTTGCATTTCTCCTATTCTAGTATATAGCACTAAAATTTTTATGAATTACTTTCCTGACAAGTGGAAAATAGGTGAGAAAATCAGGTCGAATAATTTAAATGATGTCTAAGTGACATCACTTTTAATTTTGGTACCCTGCTTTAAAATTAGATCTCTTGACTCTAAGACCAGTGTTTTTTAATATTATCCTATTGTATATTAAAAAAAAATAGATATCCCCTTTCTCCACTATGTGAAGCAGGGTTCCATCAAGGATCTATATTATTTCAACTAACCCATGTACAGTTTGCATATATATATATAAAGTTGTAGATACTTACAGCTATTACATAGTATAGGATTGGCTAGTTGAAATTTTGGATATTCACGAAAATTTTTAGGCTAATAAGATGAAAGTGTATGTATTCAATGGCTGCTAAAAGAGGTGTAGTAAAAACATAGTTCATTTTCTTAACTCTACCATCATTTTATATAGATATAGATATTTAAACCCTTACCTTCTTTTTTAGAATAGATACTAAGTATCCGTTCCAAGGCAGAAGAGAGGTAAGGGTTATGTAGTTGGAACTAGGTGACTTGCTTAGGGTCACACAACTAGGAAGTAATCTCCCTAGCTGCTTCCATAATCATATTTTTCATTTACTTTTTAAGTTTTTTAATTCCCCTATTCTAGTAATTTGCATTAAGTTGTCCTAGTATATTAAAAAGATATAAAAATCCAGGAACAACATAGGACAAAAGAATAAACACAGCTTTGATAGACTTAGCTTAAAAGTCCCCAATTACACAAGAGCCAACAATTAAATAAATAGGTTGAGAACAAAAAATGTCAGCACAGATGAACTGCCTAGTTAATTTATAGAATTAAATTAATTATATGAATAATATTCCCCAATTATGCATATTAACTATTGTACATTCTAGTTGTGTAAATTGGGTCATGATAATTAAAGTCCTAGCTAGAGAGTGGTATGTTATGCACTTGAGTTAGGAAAGAACCTTATCAAATAATTTGTGGTACTTAAAAACATCCTAGGATTTCTGTATTTCAAGGGCTAGGTGTGAGCATTTAAGAAGACCCTTGTGTTATGTGGGTTTGCTGATTATCAATGAAAACTTTAAGGGCACCAAAGCATAGCTGGGCCCAAAGGGTCTGAATCTTGTGACTCAAATAGACTAGACTTTTCCCCAAGGCAGGATGCACTAGTTTCCACTGTTAGCCCCTGCTCAAGGCAGAGGCAGGAGTGGAGCCTGCTAAGAACAATTAAAGAATTGTAACACTAATTATTAAATTCTTTACTTTCATCAGAAAAAGGTTACCATATTCACACCCCTTTTTACCAAACCTTTTTACCAAAGCTTGATAAGAAAGGAGTGTAATGGCAAATAGCCCTATTCTTCACTAGCTCTTTTGGGAATCAATTACATTTCATATGTAATAAATTGATATTTTCTAAGAGATGATATAATTCTCTCTTTTTCCCCTCTTAAACTCTTGCCTTCCATATAAGAATCAATAAGAATCAATACCGTGTATTGGTTCCAAGGCAGAAGAGTGGTAAGGGCTAGGCAATGAGGGTTAAGTGACTTGCACAGGATCACACAGCTGGGAAGTGTCTGAGGCCAAATTTGAACCCAGGCTCTCCCAGCTCTAGATCTGGCTCTTAATCTACTGAAACACCTATCTAATATTTCATGGCAGTTGTTGTTTCTTCAATAGGGTTTCTCTGCTGGACTTTTTGCATTCTACCATGATAATGATGGAAAACCTCTGACTTCAAGATATGCAAGTGGTTTACCACCTTTTAATAGCAGGTATTTTCTCATTTTCATTTCTCTCACTGGGTCAAAATTGTTAAGCTTCAGTATTTATTTGGGTAATGTTTTAATGAACAAAGATTAACAATGATGCTCAGGTTCAGGGCCTACAATAAGTTGTACTGAAAGTAAACAAATTCTAATAACAATTGTAAATAGTTCTCTAATTTCTTCAGTACTCATCATGGATTTATAATCATAAATTTCCGTACCTTTTATGTTAAAATATGTTTAGATAGCTAAATTTAAACTAATACTTATCAAATAAATATCAATATAGAGAATACTTTAAGAGTAAATTTGAAGAGCAACCAACTTTAAAAATATAATCAGGTGCCTTTCTTCTCTTTCATTTAACATTGAGAATTACTAGTTCATTCCTTCTTTTTCCTGGTACTTATGTTGAGAAAAAGAGAATATGCCTTTTTCGCTCATGTGTTTTAACTTTTTTTTAAACCCTTATTTTCTGTCCTAGAACCAACTAAGACAGAAGAGCAGTAAGGCTAGGCAATAGGGGTTAAATCACTTGTCCAGAGTCACACAGCTATAAAATGTCTGAGGTCGGATTTGTACCCAGGACCTCCCATTTCCAGACCTGGCTCCCTATCCTCGTAGAAACATAGCAGCTCCTTCACCTATTTAACTTTGTGTCAAATACCTATTTCTGAGGTATACAAGTGACATTTGCAATAAATATGCCTAGATTTTAGCAAAGCATTTATAAAGTTTCACATTATTCTTGTAGACAGGAAGAGATGTGGGCTAGATGAGTAGATTTTATATGGATTTGGAACAGCATTAATGATTTAATGTTGACTTGGAAGTCGCACTTAGCTCTGGTGACTTACCTTTTTTTGTCAGTGACTTTGATAGGCATGAGGGATAGCTAATATGTTGCTTGGCAGGATCCAAAACCTTCTTTAAGAAGAAATTTAATAGGGATAACTGTTCAGTCCAATAGAGGATCAGAGAGTCAACTTCACAAGTTTTAAGATGGAGATGCATGGATAGACAGCAGTTCATTTGGGGATCTGATGTTTTACTGAATTTAAACTTAAATGAGTCAGTAGTATACAAGGCACTTCCAGCTTGTCTGAAATAGGAAGTCTCATTAAAAACAAAACAGAAAGTGGGATAATGGTCAGGACCAATATAGGGATAGTCCTTTTGCACTCTTCCTTGGTTAGACCATAGCTAGAGTATTGTATTAAGTTCTGGCAGCCACATTTTAAGGAAAACATTGCTAAATTGGAGGGTGTTTAGATAAGGCAACTAGGATGATGAAGGGTCTCGGGATTATGTCTTGTGAGATATTTAGTATAAAGAATAAAAAACTTGAGTCTGTTTTCTTCAAATATTGCTTATTTCTAATTACCACACTATCCCATTCATCAGAGATTGTTATATCTCTATGCTGATGATTCTCAGATCTATTTATCCTCACTTCTAACCTCTAGATGGCATTTTCAATCGTCTGATGAACATCTCAAACTCAACATATCAAATCTGAACTCATTTTCCTTACTTCCCAATTTGTCCCCATCTCAACTTTCCTATTACTGCCCAGGGTACCACAGTCTTCCCAGTCATCAAGGTTCACAGCCTACTTGTCACTCTCCACTTCTTTTTTTTTTTTAAACATTATTTTATTTGATCATTTTCACACATTATTCATTGGAAACAAAGATAATTTTCTTTTCCTCCCCCTCTCCCACCACCCCTCCCATAGCTGACACACGATTCCACTGGATATCACATGTCCTTGATTCGAAGCCATTTCCATGTTGTTGATATTTACATTAAGGTGTTCATTTAGAGTCTCTCCTCAGTCATGTCCCCTCAACCCCTGTAGTCAAGCAGTTGTTTTTCTTCAGTGTTTCTGCTCCCACAGTTCTTCCTCTGAATGTGGATAGTGTTCTTTCTCGTAGATCGCTCCAAGTTGTTCGGATCACTGAGTTGCCACTAGTAGAGAAGTCCATTACATTCGTACCACAGTGTATCAGTCTCTGTGTACAATGTTCTCCTGGTTCTGCTCCTTTTGCTCTGCATCACTTCCTGGAGGTTCTTCCAGTCTCCATGGAATTCCTCCACTTTATTATTCCTTTTAGCACAATAGTATTCCATCACCAACGTAGACCACAATTTGTTCAGCCATTCCCCAATTGATGGGCATCCCCTCGTTTTCCTACTCTCCACTTCTTTATCAACCCCCGCCCCCACCCCCACCCCCATGTTCAATCTGTTGCTAAGTACTATTGACTTTATTTTTGTAACTTCTTTTCTATATGCCTTCTGAATCCCTCTAATCTCTGAGATTAAATATAAAGTCTTCTGGTATTTAAAGCCCTTATAACTCAACTCCTTTCTTCCTTTTCAGTCTTCTTGTATCATTTTTATTCCTGTATACAATACTCTTTGATCTAGTGATATTGGTTTTCTTGCTGCTCTGCAGATAATATGCTACATTTTCCCACATGGAGAATTTCCTGTGGCTGTCCCTCACACCCAGAATGCTCTCCCTCCTCATCTCCTCTTGGCTTCCCTAAATTCCTTCAAGTCCTAGCTAAAATATGACCACCTACAGAAAACCTCTTGATTCTAGTCCCTTCCCTCTGTTGATTATTTCCAGTTTGTCCTGTATTGATTTTGTGAGACATAGAATACAACTTCCTCAGAAGAATCTAAAAATGAGTTTTACACAGAGGGCAGAGAGGCATGAGAGGTACATAGAAACAAGATGTAATATAAGCAGGGAGGACCTCTAAAAAAGTACAGGAGTATATGACATCAGGAAGTTGTATGATAAAATGTATGGGCTTGTCATGTGGTAAGGAAAAGGTGATGATAGGTAGAGAGTTTGAGTGTTCCATTGAACTACTAGCAAAGCTAGGAGAAAGTGAGGAAGGCCTGACCTCCAGCACATTAGATGGATACCCTAAGGTGGAGCCAAAAGAGGACAAAGACAAGAGCTGCCTAGGATAGACAAGCATAAGCATAGAGGGTTACAATCTGCAACATTGGAACAAACTTGAATTGAGTAGATGACAGTATCCTTCCCCATCTTTGATACCCATAGATCTAATAAGCATAATCGTCTCTGTTTTCACCCAAAAATGTTGGACAGGATTGATAAAAATAAAAATAATTCACATTTATATAGTGCTTTACATTTACAAAGAGCACTTATAAACATAACCCTATTTGAGTCTCATAATTAAATTTTTTCATAAATTTAGTAATCTTTAAATGAAATCTTTAAAGTGCAACAATTATTCTCATTCTAAAAATGAGAAAATTGTGCTAGCTATATAGTATTTACTCTAAATACTTACTTGTAAATCAGTTAGTTACCAAGAGAAAGTGTTTAAATGGGGGTATGTCCCTAAGCCTCTGACTTTCAAAGTTGACATTAAAGAAAATAGTCATGACCATTGCACATTGGTTTTCTTGGTGCTTCTGTTAGAGATAGAATATTGGGTTAACTAGACCATGAACCTAACCAAGTATCATGTCAAAAAGTAACTACATAAATAGAGATGCCATCTATTTGGTGCAAGTGACTATTAGCAATAATTTAAGAAAACTAGATTCTCACCTACATACTTTTGTACCTCAAATATCTGTAAATTTGAAAAATTGAATCTTATTTTAATTGTAGTCTTGGATTGTATCAATGGAGTGATAAGGTGGTTCGAAAAATGGAGAGGCTTTGGGATGTTCAAGGTAGTAAGATGATACCTCACAGTGTGTTTCTTCTCGTAACACCTCGTGTTGTTGTAAGTATTATTAAAATACATACTTTTTTTCCTTCTAACTCTCTACCACCCTCATCAGTTGTAGACATTAAATTTGCTATTATTGTTTCAAACTCTTTGAACTTCAGAGTCTTATTTCATAGTTTTCAGTGGAATAAGCAATATAAAGTTAGTTGTCCAAGGTAAAAGTTTAATAGGCAGGGACACAAAAAAATACTAAAATGATGTTGACAACATAGCATTTTAATTTATTTTTTTCCATTTGAATTGTTTTATTTAGTCATTTTAGAACATTATTCCTTGTTTACAATAATCACATTATTTCCCTCCCCTCCACCCACCCTTCCCGCAGCCAACGCGCAATTTCATTGGGTATTACTTGTGTCCTTGATCAGAACCTATTTCTATGTTGTTGATGTTTGCACTAGGATGTTCATTTAGAGTCTACATCCCCAACCATACATAGGAGCATTTTAAAAAACTTTTCCTTCAGTACTGTTTTCCATTGAAAGAAATAATTCAAGATCTTCCTGTTTGCAAATGATAAAGAACATATTATATATTGCAATACTTTTATAGGGTTTATATTTGTTTTACTTCTCAGGATGAAGCTCGGAAACATTTTAACTGTCCGATTCTAGAAGGGATGGAACTTGAAAATCAAGGTGGCCTAGGCACTGAACTGAACCACTGGGAAAAACGGTTATTAGAGGTCAGCTTTAATGAAAGAAAAAAATTTTTAAGCTAATACTGAAGTTAATAGTATTATAGAGTAGGCTTAACATTTACCAAGATCAAGTTTCTAATTAGAATTCTGTATAATCCCTAAATAGGATAAAATAGGAGACGTGAAAATCATTGAAACATTTAATTTAGTGTTATTACATGCTTTTTAGTTCCCTATTCTTTCTTTTTTCCTAAATTCCACAGAAGTCATACTTTGATTCTTCATAATGTTTTGGAGAACAGTAGGTTCTTGAAAGGTTCTACCAGCAGAACACTAGTTCTATGAGGCCTTAACTATGCTGGAAAGGTTTTGAATTAGGAACCTAGCAAAATGCTGTTTCTCTGTCATCTGAGAACCAACCTAGCTAAATTCAGATAGTTTTAGAGCCAGAAATCTGGTCACAAAGCAATGATTTAGTTAGACTGTAGCAGTTCACAAAAACCATCTTCTAAGGCTATGGTGACGAACCTATGGCACAGGTGCCAAAGTGGGCATGGGCACCATCTCTTGCTAGAGTTAGTTACTAGAAAGGCAGAGGGACTTGGGTGGAGCTGCTCCCTGCCCTTCTTCCCAGCAGCCCAATGGAAGTGCTTACTCCTTCCCCTGAGTGGAGTGCTCTGGCCACTACCCTCCTTCTCTCCTTTTCTCCCTCTCTCCCTCTCCTGTTTGGGGTAAGGTGGGAAAGGGGGACGTGGGAAGCGCAGGGCATGGCACACAGTCTGGGGGTGGGTCATAGCACACAGTCTCTAAAAGGTTCGCCATCACTATTCTAAGGCATAGAAAAATCGCAATCTATGGCAAAAGGCCCATTCCATAGAAATCCTGGATCCCTGAGGTATTAATTAAAGTATAAGTATTTTCCCTAAACAGGTTTGGTTTTCTTTTCAGGACAGTCTTTTTAGTATGATAGTGCATTTGGCAGATAATAAGTTTGTACATTGGAATATAGAACTTGCATATGTGGTGTTTCTATCTACTTCCTTTCTCCTAAAAGTGACCATTAGTGATAAAATGTATAGCATCAAAGTGCTCCTGTTTTTAGTTGTCCTAGATGTCTCTCCACTTACCTCAAAATTCAGAATTACTAAGAAATCAAATCATTCAAATCAAAGTAAATTCTCTATTCCCCCTCCTTTCCTTACCTTATTTCTTGTACATTTTTCTCCTCTCCCCACCCCCAGTACCCAAATTACCTCAACCTCTTGTATCATTTTGCAAAGGGACCATCTATTGTAAATTTTTTGGAAATACATTTGTGGTTGCTTTGCTCCATTACAAATGTTACTAGTCCGTCATTCCAGAGAATATGTCCATGGTAAAAAATTCTAAAAGTTTGAGGAAGAAGATAGGCTTTCTTTCTTTTCAATGTTTCTATTTTGTTTTGTTTTGAAAGAACACTTATGGGTTTTTTCCCTCAGCTTTTTTAAAGTGAGTAAATTACCATATATCTCATAATTTTAAAATGATGATTTTTATAATCTCAGGAAATTTTAGACATAGAAAAAGGCATAGGAGCCATCTCATTTAACCACCTCATTTTGCAGATGGCAGCTTTAGGTCCCGAGAGATTAATTGATAAGGCAATTAAAGTTAAATGTTTTTTAAAAGAACTTTACCCTTTGTGGTGCCATTTCTTTTCTGTGGCTCACTAAACTTACTGTGATTTTCAGAATGAAGCAATGACCGGCTCTCACACACAGAACCGAGTCCTCTCTCGAATAACCTTAGCATTAATGGAGGATACAGGGTAAGAAAAAGATAGCTGGGACATTGTTTCATGGTATGTTGTTTCTTGAGTTAATTACATACCAGAATTTGTGGCATGACATGATATGGTGAACGTTTGAATATTTTAAACAACAAAATGTTACATTTGAAGAAGAATTAATTATTTAAATTGCATATGTGTCTATGTCTGTTGGAGTCTGTCTGTGGTCAACATAAAACCTAAAATTGGTCTGTTATTTGAATTTTGAAGGAAACCAGTGACTACTACCCCAAACCATACTAGGTAAAGAGGAAAATGAGGCAGGATACTCACAAAATAAGTGGTTCACTTATAGTAAGCATTATTTTGCATTTGACTAAATAGTTAATAGTATTCTCATATGTACTTCCATGCCCAGAACAACACTCCCTTTTCAAGAATTGGGGGCAGCTGGGTAGCTCAGAGGATGGAGGGAAGGTAAAAGTTTTATAAAAAAAAAAGAAAAAAAAGAAGAATCCCTTCTTTCCTTTAAAACTGTAAGTGACATTTTCAACATTCTACATGGATTTTTTCCTTATCCTTCCAACTCCTGGTATCATCCCCCTAAAAAATTAACCTTGTGTTTATTTTTTATATATTTTGTTCATTTTAATTTATGTACATGCTGTCTCCCCAGAGCCTAGAATGATAGTTCTTAGAATATGCTTGTTCACTGATTTGTTGATCCCTGACCCTTCCCACTCTTTTTTTTTTATAATCTGATTGAATATTAATTACCTTTTGAAATGCCCAAACTTGTTTGGTTAGGTTTACTAACCTAACTTCTTTCTTCCCATACTGTGAATATTCCTTTCTTTTGTCACACTAAAGGGCCATATAGCATGATAACTTTTTCTCGTGCTTTATCTACCTTATGTTATCACTCTTCTTGGGTTTGCTCCATTCTTTTTTTTTTTTAATTTTTTCCTTCTGACTTAGAATCAATACTATATATTGATTTCAAGGCAAGGGAGCAATAAGGGTGAGACAGTGGTGGTTAAGTGACTTGCCCAGAGCCCGACAGCTAGGAAGTGTCTGCATTCAGATTTGAACCCCAGCCCTCCCTATCTGAGCCTGGCTCTCAATCCATTGAGCCACCTATCTGCCCCTTTTGCTGCATTTTTGTAATTTTTTGACACTCTTCCCTTGAAAACTCATCCTTTTGGCTTAATTTCAGCACTTTTTGTCATTCTTTGTGTTTATATAAAATAGAATTTCTTAGAATCTTTTTTTTTCTTTTTTAAATTAAACCCTTACCTTCTGTCTTGGAGTCAATATTGTGTACTGGCTCCAAGGCAGAAGAGTGGTAAGGGCTAGGCAATGGGGTTCAAGTGACTTGCCCAGGGTCACACAGCTGGGAAGTGCCTGAGGTCAGATTTGAACCTAGGACCTCCTGTCTCTAGGCCTATCTTAGAATCTTTTTCTAATGGAATTTGTTACTATATGAATCTGAATAATTCTACTGATTAAATAACATCAGACTATAACTACATGTACTAAAAAGCTGATAATATCTTTGTTAACCATTGGCAAGGGTGTCAAGAAACTAAATTTAAAATGTTAAAAAACATATGCCTCTGTTTGAAAGTACTATCCTTAAGAAGTTGGTTCCAGAAGCACCAAGTTTGGGAAATTCTTAGGCCACATTGGGTCCTTTGTGAAGAAGGTTAAGGCAATGGGTCAAAATGTTAGTGTCTGTAAATGTCAGAAGGCCATATGTTGAAGAGCAATAGGTTTATGGGATTGGGAGGATAATAATGATGGTTCTTTTTGACTATGACCAGCATTTTTTATCATTACTCAAGATGCAAACTATAAGCAATCAAGAGTAGTCCTCACAGCCAGGCTTAACTCCTACTTTCTCCTTTCTGCTCTTTCTCCTTTCATAAACAGTTGTTTCCTTTTAATGGGAATAATCAAGAGGAAGCACATGTGGTAGCCTTTGTGGTAGCATACTTTCCTAATTCATTTGTCGCAATAGTAGAACTTTTAAATAGCCTTTCTCATATTATATTAGAAGAGTATTTCTATGTGTCTAAGATAAATAACTGAAAATAATATTTTTCTTATAGAAAGGAAAACTATAGAAAGGTTCTTTGTGTGTGTGTTCTTGCCTAATTCTAATTTTTTAAGGAATGATTTTCTACTGGGACCTTTTGAACCTCCTTTTCCATTTGGCCAATTCTGCTGTTATTTTCTTCTTGTATTACTTTAATTTCTTTTCTCCATTTTTCCTCTGCCTCTTTTAATTTGAGTTCTTCCAGAGCCTGAGACCATTCATATTCTTAGCCAAGCTGTAAGTTCTGTACTGTAGATGAGAGAGGAATATCAGGAAAGAAGACTGAGTTTGTGAACCACTTGAATTGTATTACTGGTGATTCACAAAGTTAAAAAAATTAACACTTTAAGGTTTGTCTACAAGAAGTCCTAGCATCTTGGCTATGCCCCATTAATAAAATAGTTGAGCAAAAGGGAGGAAATGGGGAAAAGATGAATTCCAACTCTTTGCCAATGGACTAATGAGTATTTAGAGAAAAGGTATAACTGTACAATCTTCTAGTAATTTCTGCAACGAATGACAGTTCCAACTATAGCTTGATCTGCCTTCAGTCTCTTGCGTTAAATGCAACATTGCAGTTTCTGAATTTTTGCAGATATTTTTAGCTTGAGATG
The DNA here is from genome assembly GCF_027887165.1 of Monodelphis domestica. Taxonomy (NCBI): domain Eukaryota; kingdom Metazoa; phylum Chordata; class Mammalia; order Didelphimorphia; family Didelphidae; genus Monodelphis; species Monodelphis domestica. The sequence continues at coordinate 92,042,584 of NC_077230.1, read as the reverse complement.
CTTTTCCTTGTGGAACTTTAAATAACTGATGTAACAAGGATCATTGGAACAGAAGGGATGGAACAGTGAGTTATCTTGGAGAGGAGAAAAGATGACCAATGCTTTTCTGTTTTCTTCTTTCCCCCTAGTCTACCATCTTCTCTAATACTTCTAGTTAGCATTCTCCATTCTCCTTACCCCTCAAGAAATTCATCCTTGAACACATAGTAGGAAAAGTATCTTGTTTTAACTATGAGAACTCAGATCACAAGACTGTAGTCACATAGTACTTACAGCTCTATTCCCATAGTGCTCAGTAAATGAATTTTTATGAGAGTTGTTAACCAATGTGTATTGATTTAATTAAGAATATAGTTCTTAATTACTTAATTGTAGTTATTGTGATAGATAGAGTAGACATTTTCTAAAACAACTATAATGAAAGTTATCTAATTTAAAATATTTTCACAGATGGTATAAAGCTAATTATAGCATGGCGGAGACCTTAGACTGGGGCCGTGGTAAGGGGTGCGACTTTGTCATGAAGAGTTGTAAATTCTGGATTGATCAACAAAGACAAAAGTAAGAAAATATTTCCTTAAACTGAATCTGGTTATTTATGCAATTTCTGGTTTTCTCAAGCCTAAAATGACAAATCTTTCCACATGTGTAGTTATTAGGTTTTGAAAAATGATTAGTAAAATTTAGAATGATAAATAATGTTCTACAGATTCTCTAATTTTGCCTTTGAAAATATTTTCACTAAATTTAGGGGGGAAATGGACTAGAATTCATATTGGTGTTCCTTTGTTTGGCTAGTAATGTTCTAGACAAAAATATATATATTTGTACTTATCACAGTAAATTGAAACTTGGGAGACAACCTCATCAAGTGTAATTCATATACAGAAGGATTCTTAATATGAGGTCATACAGCCCCTCTCTGGAGCCCCCCAGGGAGGAAGAATCCACCCCCTTTTGAGGCAGCCCATTCTTCTTTTTTCAAGAGCTCTACTCGTTAAAGAGTTTTTCTTGGCATTAGGCTTAAATATTCCTTTTTTGCAACTTTTTATACTTTGTTCTTCTTTCTGGGACCAAACAGAACAAATTTAGTCTCTCATTACATGACAGACCTTTAAATTCTTGAAAGACAACTGTCATGTCTCCCCTGAGTCTTCTTGTCTCCAGGTTGAACATGCCTAGTTCCTTGAAAAAAATCCTTCTATGTCATGGATTCAAGGTCTTTTGCTACCCTGGTTACTTCCTGTGGATACACTGTAGTTTATTGATATCCTTCCTAAACTGTGGTGCCCAAGATTGAACATGGTAGTCAGGATGAGGTCTGCCAAGGGCAGAGTGCAGTGGGACCATCACTTCCCTATCCCTGGAAGTTCTATCCCTTTTAACGCATCCCACGATCACATTAGCATGGCTTAATCAGCCCTTCGTGAAACTCTGCTGACCCTGTGTTCCCTTCCTGGATACTCAGCAACCATCTCTCTAATGATCCCTTCCACAATTTTCCCAGGAATCAAAGTCAAGCTCACTGGCCTGTAGTTTGTATTTTTCTTTCCTTTTTTTTGTAAATTGGGATGTTTGCCTTTCTCTGCAGTCTTGTCCCTCTCCCATTTCCCATGATCTTTTGTGATCACTGGCCATGGCCTAGCAGTCCCACCTGTTGGCTCTTTCATCCTGGGCATCGAGGTACTTCCTCACCAACTTGTGACTCGGTTTCCCATTGGTCTATTGTGTTCTGTCATTCTCGATGTGAAAATCATTATTGTTTGCAGAAAAAAGAAACTAGCAAGAATTCAGCAGCATTCTGCTGTCTTCTTATTGTTAATTATCATCCCATCCCTTTTACCCAAAGTTATTTTCTCTTCTTTGCCCTTCCTTTTTTCCTAATATAATAGAAAGGTCCCCTTTTTAGCCCTAAGCATCCCTCAACACTCTGAGCTTTAATATTCTAGATATCATTTTTCTAGGACTATGTTATACTCTTATATTTATTCAAATATTTTCCTTCTCTGGTTGTCAGATTCCCTCCCTTAAATATGTCTTAATTTTTTTTTTAAACCTTTACTTTCCATCTTAGAATCAAAACTAAGTATTGGTTTCAAGGCAGAAGAGCAGTAAGGGCCAGGCAATGGGGGTCAAATGACTTGCCTAAGGTCACACAGCTTGGAAGTGTCTCATTCAGATTAGAACCTAGGATCTCTTGTCTCTAGATTGTCATTTTAATATTTTATATTACTCCTTTTACCTAGTTTGTTTCTTTTGGATAAAGTACCCCTCTCAAGGGCTACATCCTGTCCAATCTCAGTGGCACCTTTGAGAGCTAGTTAATCATTCAAGTAATCTTTTGCTGGTTCCTTTTGATTGTTGCCTGAACAGTCAGTATTGGTAGGTAGACATTTGAGGCTACTAGTTTTTATTAATTTTGCATCTTTTATCTTAGGATTCTGTTTATAATCTATAATCACAAGAGCTGACATTATAGCTTTACAGTTAAATTGCACTTTCATTCCTTCTCATCTTTGCCAGCAGTTAGTGACGGAGCCAGTGATAGGAATTCATTGCTAATGAAGCATGAGGGTGCTTTAGTACAAAGGCAAAATATGAGTTTCTTAGAGGCTTTTCAGCTTTGAATATCCTACTTTGAAATTAGCAACACAAGGGAATTTCTTCTTCAGAAACCTGAAGCTGTGGGTCCCCTTCAGAGAAGTTCAGCCCTTGGCATTAAGCCTTTTAATCTTCTATGTGTAGATAAGTTAAGTCTAGGAACACTAAACCAGAAGCCAGTTCCTAGCTTGTCCCAAGGTTTCTAAAAGGTCCAACGTATCAAGAGCGTAGAGAATTGGCTTCTGTGATCCTGACCTGTAGTGACTGCTCTTGTTCACAGGGCTTTCTGCTTGGAATACTTATGGCGAGAAGAGATCAATTGAGCTTAGGAAGCATGGAAGGTAATAGGCAGGACCAAGTCCATTCTTGGCACTCTGAACCTACACACATTAAATCTATACTGTGTGTATTTTTGATTTGCCTTTTAATACCACTAAAATTTTTATCATCTTAATCATCTGTTTGGCTTGTTTGAAAACCAAGATGCATATAAACTACAGTTACTAAACATCTTTGACTTCAGTGTTTTGGAATTAATTTTTTTTACAACTTAACCTTAATCCCTGCCTTTTTATTGTGTATATTTAACTAAAAATTACTCTTCATCAACAAATGAAAGCAACTGTATTCTTTGCACCGAGTACAGAGAAACAAGGGAATGAATTCTTTCACTGTGTTATAAGAAGTTTGAGTCATGGGCAAGAACTATTGATCCTAACTGAAAGACTATAATATGTGACTATGGGAAATTAGGCAATGTTCTCTGAGAATTTTGCGAAATGGTGTTTACTCTGACCTTCTTAGAAAGGTTCAGCCTGATTTCCCTGAGCTTCTGGAGCCTGTGATAAATTGCAAGAGGCATTTTTCCTGTTAAATAATGTGTCACTCTCAATTGGAAAGCCCCTTCTTTCTTTGAAAAAGAAGTTTTGATCCAATTCTACAATTTAATTTCTTTCAAATTATGTAAATGTATCACAGTTGTGATGGAAGAGCCATTTTCTAAGTCTTGGTGCTTCTTTTTGTGGTCAGGAGACAGGTGCTAACCCCGTATTGTGACACACTAAGAAGTAACCCACTGCAGCTAACCTGCAGGCAAGACCGGAGGGCAGTGGCTGTGTGTAACCTGCAGAAGTTCTCCAAGCCCTTGCCTCAGGAATATCAGGTAACGATTTCTCCTTTGGGCAGATCTCTGACAATGAACTTGTTACCCCCTGACCTCCTCAAGGTTCAGGAGGAGGTCTAGGCAGGAAGGGCAGCATGAGGGCTACCATGCTAAATCTATTTTTTAAAACCCATACCTTTTTTCTTAGCATGGGCACTAAGTATGTGTTCCAAGGAGAAGAGCAGTAAGGGCAGATCAATAGGGGTTAAGTTCTTGTACAGTTAGGAAGTATCTGAGACCAGTTTTGAGCTCAGGTCCTCCTAATTCAAGGTCTGACTCTCTAACCCACTGAGCCACCTGGCTGCCCCTACCGTGCTATATTTGGGGTGATATACTTTAAAAATCAAGCAAACGAACTGGACCTGGTACATTGGTAGTGTTTTGTGCAAATCTCTTCTTTGTACAAGGAAACTCTTCTGTTTAGTGATTGTCAGGTCACAGTGCCACAAATTTGCTTTGCATCTTGAGTGCTCTATATAGAAGTCTCTCCAAGCCCCTCTCCTCTGTCTTCTCTATCCTTTCTGGCAGTACTTTGATGACCTCCATGGAATACCTGTTGAAGAGTTGCCTTATTATGGTGGCTCTGTGGAAATTGCTGACTACTGTCCTTTCAATCAAGAATTCAATTGGCATATAAGTGGTGAATTTCAACGCAGTTCAGATTGTAGAATATTGGAAAATCAACCAGGCAAGTGAGCTCATTTTATTAACATTTAAAACACACTAGCATTTTACATTTTAATACCTTTTTACCTTTAACACCTTCAGCATTCAAAGGCACCTTCAATAGTTTTTCTCTATCCTAAAAAACAACTCTTGGAGGCAAGTAGAGAAGGTGGTATGTATGATGAAGAAACTGGAGTGGAGAGAGGTAATTTATGATTAATGATAAGATTTGAGCAGAGAAAAAAGGAAAGCACCATCAAGAATTTGGATTTTCACATAAGAACTTCCCTCAGACATTGGTGAAAGACAGTTTTGCAGAAATATGCTAATTGCTGTTCTGATGCGGCAAGAAAAACAACCGTCACATTATGAGAAAAGGTGGGAGAAAAGCCACAGAAAAAAACTGGAAAATACACTGTGGATAAATGCTCACAAAAAAGCCCCTTGGGGGAGTAAAAGAGCCAGTTTGCCAGCAGCACTTAGTGCCATGAGATATCCCCAAGAGGTATAAGCAGAATTGACAGAGCAATTCTAGCAAATGTGTGGTGCAAGTGGGATATTCTGGTGATCAGAAGAGGGTGCTATTTTTGTGTTCCCATTAGTCCCAAAGAAAAGGCAGAGCACAGGGACAAAAAGTGTGGATCATTACCTGTTCTAAAGAAGACAGAATAGTGTTTTGTTTCCTTCCTCCCTCCCTCCTCTCCCTTCCTTCCTTCCTTCCTCCCCTCCTTCCTTCCTCCCCCTTCCTTCCTTCTCCTTCCTTCTTCCCTTCCTTCTTTCTCCTCCCTTCCTTCCTTCCTTCCTTCCTCCCTCCTTCCCTCCCTCTCTTCCCTTCTTCCCTTCCTCCTTCCCTCCCTCCTTCCCTCCCTCCCTCCTTTTCCTTCCTGTCTAAGAGAGAGGAATAAAAAGGGCTTGGCAATTGGGGTTAAATGACTTGACCATGATCACAGAGCTAGGAAGTATCTGAGGCCAAATTTGAACTCAGGACTTCCTGGCTCCAGGCCTGTGCTCTATCCATTAGTTCACCTAGATGCTCCTAGAATGGGTGTTTCTTGAAAGAATAAAAGTATTTCAAAGAGAAAAAATTAAAAAGAACCTGAGGTGATAGAGGGAACCGGTAATCTGGGATGGAGGCTAGAATAATGGGAACCCAGAAAGGTAAGATGTACCAGTGAACCTTTAAGGCAGGGATTCTTAACATTCCTTGTATCACAATCTCCTTTGACAGGCCAGGGAAACCTATGGATTCCTTCTCAGAATAATGTTTTTAAATTTATAAAATAAAAAACAGAAGGAAGGGGCAGCTGGGTATCTCAGTGGGTTGAGAGTTAGGCCCAGAGATGGGAGGTTTTGGGTTCAAATGTGGCCTCAGACACTTCCTAGCTGGGTGACCCTGGGCAAGTCCCTTAACCCCCCCACTGCCTAGCCCTTACTGCTCTTCTGCCTTGCAATCAATGCATGGTATTGATTCTAAGGTGGAAAGTGAAGTTTTAAATATATATTTATCAAGATACTGTGAAGCTCCAGCCTTAGAGAGTTGAACCCTTGGGGGGTAAAGAAGTTCTTTATTCTCCTAGTTGCCACTAGCAGAGAAGTTCTATTATGCTTGTCAAAAGAGGAAGGTTGTTGAGAAGGGTTTGGCAGCCCCTGGCTGAGAGCAAGCTGATTTGGTATGGTGATGAAGGAGTGGGATGTGTTTTTGTGTGTGTGTGTGTGTATATGTGTCTGTCTGTGTGTGTGGGTGTCTCTGAGTGTGTCTGTGTGGGTGTGTGACAGACAACAGATATCCTAGGGACTGGTAGGTAAAGCATAGGAAAGGATCTAAGGTGAGTAACTAACAGAGGATAGTTCCTATAAGAAAAGGGCAACACCCCCAGCGCATATTCTCAGAGAGGGCTTCCTACATGCAGAGGCCTCTTCTGACTCCAAACTCCCAAAGATGGGGAGCTAAGAAGAGTTGCTATACTTGCATAGTCTTTTCTGGATGGGCCTTACCCATGTGCATCCCCTTTTGGTCTGAGGTTACAAGCTGCTAACGAATATGTTTTAGCACCAGGGCCTCTGTTAGGCTGACCCATTTGCCTTTCCTGAACCTCTCTGGTGTTTGGAATAACAAGTCATGAAAGGTTGTGTGGCTTATGAAAGCCATCTTAGTCATCACAAGACTAGGGGACTTCAGTCAATTGATTCTTCTTCTGTTTCCTGTGGCTGTCAAACTTTTTTTAAATCCTGTCTTAGTCACTAAGACAGAAGGGCAAGGGCTAGGCAAACAGAATTAAATGATTTGCCTAGGGACACACAGCTATGAAAAATCTTAGGCTAGATTTGAATCCATGCCCTTCTAATTTCAGGCCCAGCTCTCTATCCACTGAGTCACCTTGCTTGCCTAGCTGTCAGACTTTTTTGAGAATGAGGTAGTCTCTGGGACGATACCTTTTGTGATGCAGGGAGGATAGGGAGGAGTTAGGACTCTTTTGGATAGGATTTATTATGTAGTGTAAGGGTTAGAAATTAAGGTTGGACTAAATATAAGAGGATGTGGTTGCCAAAATTAATATAGCTCAAGTAAAATGATTTTTTTAGCAGCTTTATTTACAAATTAGAGGGAAAGAGTAAAGTAGAGAAATGAGAAAGAGGGTAGAGAAGATATCTATCCTATCACATTATATAATTACTTTGACCCAGTTCAGACCAGGCAGGGCTCAATAACCCTCCACTGGAGGACCCTCTGCCAGAGGGCCGTTTAGCCAGAGGGACCCAGTGGTAAATGTGGCTTCCTCTGGCAATTAATCTCTCCAGAAGCCAGGAAAGGAGTCAGTCTTTTCACTCACCCAAAAGGTAGTCCAAAGGGGAAAATCCAAGAGCTGTCTAACCAAATACAGTTCAAGTTCCAGAGTCCCAGCTCCTCCATGATTCAGGATGAGGCAAGACTGATCACAGGAAGTTTTTGCCACTTTTAAAGACCTTTCTTTTCATCACTTCTTGTGCCTTCCCCCACTTTATCGGTACCCATAGCAGTTTATAACTTTGCTTAGGACTGCCCAGGGGGAAATCAGTCGCCTCTGAGTTGTCACCCACTTTAGCACATGGGTTGCAGACCTCCCCCACTTATGAGTTAAGTAGGGTGTATACACTTCTGGTGATTAAATTTAAAAGTAGGAGTTAATTAGTAAACTAAACATTTAAGAGATTTGTGATTTAATTTATAAACAGCCTTCTTTTTCTTTATACATAGAAATGCTTATTTGGTTTTGTAAATCTGAGATTAAAAAAAAACAGGAACAATAAGAGAATGGGTGAGGTACCTCAGGACTTGAACCAGATAAATATGATTTTTTTTTTCTTTTTAAAGAAAGAGAAAGACCTTCAAATTGTAGGTAGATGAGCTTGACTCCATTCCTGGCAAAATTTGACTATTATTAAAAGGAATGGTTTTGGGAAGAATTGATTACTGAGAGCCAGGATGATTTCATTAGGAAGTGGTGATGCCAGTCTGTACTCATTTGCTTTTTAAATTCTTAGACCAGAGGAATGACTGACAAAGCATAATTAGATTTCAGCAGGACGTTTGACAAAGCCCCATGGGCTACCTCTATAGACAAGATGGAGAGCTAAATAATGTGAGCATTTCAAAACTGGTTGATCAGACCCAAAGAATAGCAATTAATGTATTGATGTCATCTTGAAGGGATGTATGTAGTGAAATGTCACAAGTAACTTTCATCCGGTGCCTTTCAAAATTTGGTTTTGGTGAAGAATCCTTCTCAAATATGACACAGAGTTGAGAGCACAGTTAACATGGAGAATGCAGAATTCTACAGTGACTATCATGATCACATGGTTGATATTTGCTTCATACTCCCAAAGTTAACAAATTTAGTTCTCTTAGTTAGCTGATTTACAATCATTTATTAAGTGTTTATTATGTGCCAGACACTGTGTTAAATGCTGGGAACATAGAACCAAAGTGAAAATAGAAATACAGGTAGAATATGAATAATAATTTACTTTTTCCCAGAAAATGTACTTTGTAAAGAAAGGTTTGTTAGAAAGTTTCTGTCATATCAAAAATGTATCAAAAATCTTAAAAAAAAAAAAAAGAATCTTGGCAGGCTAGAGTTATGAGCTAATCAAATGAGATTCAGTTGAATAGGAATATATACAGTGCTACCTGCTTGTATTAAAAAAGGTAAACTGTGCAAGAACAGAATGGAGCAAATGTGACTGGATCATAAGTAATGGAAACACTGCAGGGGTGTTAGTGGCCTGCAATCTTATAGGACACTAGTACAAAAGCTGAGTCTTTCCCCCCTTTTTTTCACCTTAATCTTCTATCTTAGAATAGAAATATATTTTAGTTAAGTCTTTTATTTTTACATCACCTATATTTGCTAATGTATTCCTCTCTCTCTACCTTCCAAAGAACCATCCTTTAAAACAAAGAATAAACAAGAGAGGGAAAAGCAAGTCAACAAAATTAACCAACATACTGAAGAAATCTGACATTATCTGTAGTGTTCCACACCTGTAGCCCCCTATCTTTTTTGTAAAAACATTTGAGAGTTGAGAGAAATTTTATGCCTGCTCTTACTTTTCTCTATAGACTGATGCTTGAATGAATTGAAATAACTGAGTATCTCGGGAAGTAAGATTGAATTGAAATTTCAAGTCCCTAAGCATAGTTTTTTATAGAACGTCTCTAGTCACCAGAAATATTCCTACCAGGTAACTCAGAAGCCCCCATCCTGCCATAGGCTTCCAAATGGTGTGAGCTCCTTAGCTGTTGTCATAACTGGATCACCAATGAAAGGAATTTCTTTCTTGTTCTTTCCTCAGTCCATGTGGTGAATAATCACTTCTTCTAAAGAGTAATTTTATAATACTTAAGAATCTGTCACTCATCTAGGTCATGCAAAATAAAACTACTTCTCCATACCTTTTCTTAGAGGTTTTATTTTCCAGTCTTTTACCACATTTGGGGGATCAAAAACTGAACTCAGAATTTAAGGGAATTTACCAGTGGTAATTATCATAGGAGGTGACCTTAATGTTTCTTACAAAGCTAAATTATGACTAGCTTTTTAAAAAGTACTGTTCCAAGGCTGGCCTCAGAAAGAACAGTCAGGAAGCATCATTTCTACGTTCTAATGTAGATGGTTCTTTGATAATAACTCTTCTGAAGTTCCAATTTCAATTTGATTTCATATGCTTGGTGGAATCCTTTCAAGGTTCCCTTAAAAAATTGGTTTTGATTTGAAAGTTCTTTACTCAAGAAAAGGGGTGGAGATATTTCCGTTTCTAACAAATTGAACTGAAGTTAATTATTTTTTCATTAAAACATACATTTTGACTTACTTCAGAACCTTACAAAAACTTTGGTGCTGAAAAATATGGGCCTCATTCAATATGTCTAATCCAGAAATCTGCATTTGTCATGGAAAAGTGTGAAAAGAAGCTCAGTTATCCTGACTGGGGGAGTGGATGTTATCAGGTAAACTGCATGGTCACTGTCAGTGTCTTTGAATAAAGCATTTTCAGAGGGTAGATTATTTTTTTCTCTAAATTTATGTGCTGATTTGTAAAAAAACTTTTGTTCCCTTTTTTGTATGTAGGTGCTTGTTTGGCTGCCCTTTTTTCTTCATTCTTTGAGTGTAAGACTCATCCTTGTTTCCATGAGAGAAAATGTTTTTCTTTCCCTCCTGTATGACTTGAATTTAATGGGTTTTTTAAGCCTTAAAAACAATGTGAGTGGCAGAATGGCCTGGTGGATAGAGGACCAGACTCTGAGTCAGACTCCAGTCTGCCTTTGTTCCATAAAGGCTTCAGGACAGCACATAAGTCAGCCTCCTCATGCCTCAGGCACCATTCTAAGACTAGTTACTGAAGAAAGGTTGATCTGTATCAATGCATTTCCCACACTGGGCGTTCCTCCAACTAGCTAAAGGGGATCATACTAAATCAGTAGCCACTACTGGTAAATAAAATTCTTTCCTCTTTGAAATTGGAAATGCAAAGGCTGAATTATTTCATTCTTTATTTCCATATGTGTATATAGAAGACTGAGTCACCATATCAAGAATTAATTGAAATAATCATCCACCAGCCATCCTCTGATTTTAAAACACCTTAAAGAAATACAAGGTTGGTGGGATAGGACTAATTAGTGGACTTCTTTGAGCCTTATTTTTAACAACTCATATTTGTATAGAATCTTAAGGTTTTTGAAGCTTTCTCTTCACAAAACCTTTTGAAGCAGAAGAATGCAGGCATTATCTGTTTTAGCTAGGTTTATTTGCCCATGGTCACAAGACTAGCTTGTGAAGACTCCTTCTAGTGAAATTGTGAAATGAAAACACTTTGTTCCAATGGACCATGAAGGTGGTGAACGTAAGCCCTGTGGAGACCTTAGATAGATAGATAGATAGATAGATAGTGAAGAAACCAAGGCCGTTCACTGCGTCCTGAGTCATCACCAGTCTATACTTCTGTCTCGTCACTAGACTTTGATGACTCTGGAAGAGAGAGTGAGGCTGATGACTTTGGGTAACTCTGCCTCACTCAAATCCAATTCATGCACAAGTCTTAAGACATCATCTTGTGATATCCAACAGTGGCCATTTCCAAAAATGAAAGACAAGGAGTAATGCAAAGCATCATCACAATTGCATTAGGAAGGGACCACTAAGTGGCCCAGTGGTTAGAAAGCCAGGCCTAGAATTGGGAGATCTTGGGTTCAAATCTGCCCTCAGACACTTTCTAGCTGGGCACTTAGCCCCTGGTGCCTAGCCCTAATTGCTCTTCTCCCTTGGAAATCATATTTGGTATTGACTCTAAGACAGAAGGTAAAGGGTTTAAAAAAAGAAAATGAAGGATAAATAACAATAACAAGTAATTGATGGAGCTTGAATAAGAGCCCATATTCCTTACTCCCAAGTTCAGTGCCTTTTTTCCAGATATGCTGTTAGCCTTTGAAAGCAAGGACCATTCCCCATTTCTACAGAGAGTAAGCTTTGCTAGGGTACCTTGGCAACCTGATCATTGTTTTGTTTTATAACACTTTCTGTGGGAAAATGCATTCTGAGTTCTAAACAACTGATTGACAAATGAGCTTTTAAAACAACTGTTATGTAAGTTGCAAATTTCCTTTTATGTGCATAAAAAATTGCTGTGATTTAAAAACATGATAAGGAAAAGCAGGTCAGAATAATTGGAGAAGAAATGGTTAATAGAATGCTAATGTTAGTATGTTTTCTAAATTCAATGATAAATTTGAAGATATCTATAAAAAATAAAAATAAACTAATAATAGTGAAATTATTTTTTCAGGAACATTTTTCCAATTGGATCTGAGTAAGGAAATGAACCTGAAAGAGTTAAAGACAGTCACCCAGTTAGTAAATGTTTGAGAAAGGATCTGAACTCTGGTCTTTCTGACTCCAAATCCTTTAATCTGTCCACTATGATTCCCAGATTCCTATTTTAGATAACTCTGCCTTAGAGTAAGAACCTTCCAGATACATCTGTCACTAAATTCTCTTGAATTGCGTTGGTTCTTGGAGCACAGTGCCCGGCCCACTGTGGTACTGTGTTGACTTAACAGAGCACACTGGGTTTGTTCTCTAGCTAGTGACATGTTCTAAGATTTCACTTTTATTCATACGATGTCTGATTTTCCAGAATCTTACTCAGCTGGGGTTGTTTCCCTCCCTCCCCTTCTGTTTTAAGGTTTCCTGTTCTCCCCAAGGCTTGAAGGTTTGGGTCCAGAATACCACATATTTGTGTAGCCGGGCAGGGCAAGTCCTGACTGTAAGCACCCAGATAAATGGCTGGATCCATGATGGGGACCTTCTCTGCCCAGCATGTTGGGACTTCTGTGAACTCTGCCCTCCAGAAACAGATCCTCCAATTTCGAACTTCACGAGGGCTTTACCACTAGGTAAGTGAGTATCCATTAAACATTTAAAATCCAATTCTTGAGGACTCTAGCATCAAATAGGTTGAAAATCTCTTTGCAAGCTTCTTGTTCTTTTATTCTATTGAAAATTCTTCTCACTGTCTTTGGGGCCCAGAAGTCAGGTACGTGGATGAGACATTTTTGTTTATTAATGCAAGTCAGGAACATTTCATTTACTAAAAACTCCTAACCTACAGAGAAAAAATAAAACCGAGAAGCACAAAAAAAAAGCACCTTATTTAATATAAAAGAAAATTTCTTTTCATCTGTCTTTAAAATTAACAAACAACTTGGAAGAAAAGACTACAGTAAACCATCTTTTTCTACTCCAGCACTATTGTGGCTTGTTAAAGTAAGGAAGAGCAGGAAATACATTTTCATAGCAAAAGAGAGCCAGAAAAACAAGGTGCACTCTCACAGACTGACATTCTTGAAGCAACTTACTTGTAAGATATTAAAACTTAATTCTTACTGTATATCTGAACTACAAGTATAAATGAGGTTGTCGTTTGTTGATCCCTGCCCCCCTCTCCCCCTAGGCTTGATTAAGTTGAAAAATGGTCCTCTGAATTTACACCCAGTGGTTTTTTTGGTTCAGGCAGGTTAAAATAATTGGAGAAAAAATTGTTCTTACTCTCTGAAACAATCCATTTTGTACCCAGCTGCTTGATTAATTCAGCAAGTATTTATGAAGTGCTAACTTATTGCCAGAGGGCACCAGGCTACAAAGGGGACAAGGAAAACAGTTTCTGCTATAAAGATTACATTTGGCTGAGAACGAGGGTGACAGAGAGAGAGACACTGTGTGCAAACCTAAGTGAAGACAAGATGATTCAAAGAGGGAAAAGGCATTAATAATTCTGGGGATAAAGAAGCACCACCCCGTGCAAAGGGAGTGCCTTTGTTGAGGTGTGAAGGGAGCTGAGAAATCTCAGATGTGAAGGGGAGAGGAAGAGGAGGGGAGAGTGAAGTGCCCAGTTCAGAGAAAGACAATTGGTCTATTTGACCGCATGTGAAGAATGTCAAGAACAATGATATGAAGGGTCATTGAGGTTATTTATTACTTTTGGATTTCGAAAGGTTTTTAGTCCTCAGTCACCCTCTATTAAGAAGCAGATATTCAGGGGGCAACTGGGTGGCTCAGTAGATTGAGAGTCAGGCCTAGAGATAGGAGGTCCTGGGTTCAAATCTGGCCTGAGACACTTCCCAGCTGTGAGACCCTGGACAAGTCACTTAACCCCCATGCCTATCCCTTACCACTCATCTGCCTCAGAGCCAATACACAGTATTGACTCCAAGATGGAAGGTAAGGGCTTAAAAAAAAAAAACAGAAATTCCTAGGAGGGCTAGCTTTTACCATTGTACACCTTTTTGTGGATTAATTACATCTGGTTGTCAGACCAACATTTTATGATGGAGTACAGAATAGATGGATACATGTGGGACATGCAAAGGTCTGAGGTAGGTGAAAAGTAAGTTTCCTTCATGTTTATCCTGAGGGCTTACTCTGGGGTACTAACTTGATCTTTTTTTTTATCTTTATATTTTTCATGGCTGTATAAATATGGACATGACGTCAATATGACCATACAGTATGACTCTCATTTCCAATCCTAGATCTCTGCTCCTGCTCCTCCAGCCTGGTTGTCACGCTCTGGCTGCTGCTGGCTAACCTGTTTCCTCTCCTGGCCGGGTTCCTCCTGTGCGCTTTGCACTAGCGGTCAGAAGATGGATCCCAGAACCTCTTTCACGTTGTGTTCCTCTTGGCGCAGAACACACAACCTAGACAGGGGCCCGCCTTGTGAAAGAGACTGAAGAGGCAGTAGTGACTTGAGTTTGGGAACCGCTGTTGATCACAGCCAGAGCTTGGAGCAATCTGTCCGCCCCCCAGCTGTGCCAGTCACATTCGGAGAAGGAGAGCGATCATAAGAGTTGCCAAGTCCATGTGTGTTGTCGGACCTGTAGTCAACCCCCGCCCTGGATGTTTTCTTGAATCCCTTTGAAAGTGGCCTTGGGGTGCCTCATCAATCATCAGTGTTTGCTCTCGGAAATCACGGACAAGATCGGCTGCTGGTGGCCCGGGAGGTCTACAGTGTCCCCAATTCTCTTGAGCCCTGTGGGGCTTTTCAATGTTGTGAGCTCTCCTTTGACGTGTGGCTCTTTTGAGTTTCATGCCGTTCACTGGACCTTCGTGTGCGTTGTTGTGCTGAACGTTTGTTCCGTGGATGGCTTTCTTCAAGCGGTTTTGTTCTGTCACTTCAGTCTGCCTACCGTTTTCAGACCAGTAGGTGAACTGAAGAATGGTGTTTCTGTGGCATGCCTGAGCGCAGCTTCTGCTCAGTGGTTTTGGGACAGCCTTCTCCAGGGCCATCTTCTCGTATTAACCTTTGGAATCTAGTGTTCCGCCACCATCTCTTTGTGTTCTTCATTAGCTCCTTGTTTAGTGACTTCTGGGAGAAGAATTGTGAAGGGTCCAGAACTACCCAGATAACGACTTGGTCTGAGCACCAAGAACGTGAGAATAGAAGGGAAGAGAAGGCCTGCTGCCTCCTCAGGCCTCACAATAACAGGAGGCCAGCCAGGGTTAGAGAGTCCTGGTGTGGACCGGCCAGGGGCAGGAAAGAGGTGCCGGGGTGGCCACAGAAAGCCCTGCACAGAAAGGGGCTGGGGTAGAAAATAGGTATCAGGATTCTCTCCTCAGTATCCCGCCTCCATGGCTTTTTTGAGAAGTAGGGAGGCTCCGTTAGTATTCATATAAAGGTTCATGCCTGAGCTTCAGAATCTCCTGTTCCATCAGGAGAGGACAATTTCTGCATCACAGCCCCAAATCTGGGTGCTGGCACAATCCAGTTCACTCCAGTATGCTGATGATGTGCAAGGCCTTGGGAATACAAAGGCAACACCTGACCAACAGCCCTTCCTCTCTGAGGAGTGTGTGCGGCCTTCAGGTTGGGTGGGGACAGGGAGAGTTTGACCAAATCTTAATTACAGTACAAGTCAGGGGGACATGAGGGCAAAGAAGACATCCAGACATGCTCATGAATTATTTATTTGTGCTTCTATATTAAAGCCTAGAAATAACTGATGCCCGGCCTAAAGAGAGTCCATTTCCTTACTCTACTGAAAGGAAAGCCAATTTGTGCACCAGGTGGGAAAGGGGACCACATATACCTCTGGACGCCAGACCCCTTGAAACTGTGCCATTTCCCTTATTCTCTGAAAGGCTGTAGCCCAGAATGGCTGGGGGTGGCCCCTCTGTCCTTATTCCTTTCCAGGAAGTTCTCAGTCTCAGTGCTGAATTTCCCAGCAGCCTTGATACAGATTTGGAATGAAAATGAACCCCTTTTTGCTAGGAACACATCACAGCCTGTTCTTGGACAGAGGTTGGAGTCCCTGATGTAGATGACACTGGGCTGAGCAGAAGAGTAGAGGGGTGATGGTTAGGAAGCACACAGACTTAGTTTTTAGTCTACCCAGTATGTCCATAGACTTCAGGGAGGTCAGGATCCAAGGAAAACTTATCTATTTTTAAAAAGAAAGACCTGAAGTCAGTTACCTGTAGTGATTCATGAATCACTTGAACTGGACAACACAATTTTGCCAAAATTTTATAGTTCAAAATATATTTACAAGGGTAGGTGTTATCTTCTGACTGTTGTACAGTAATAGACTTGGAAGCATTGTTTCAGAGCATGGTGCTTTTATACTTGAAAGATATCTTAATTTATTTTTCTTAATATAATTCTATTTGCACTAACTACTTTCTTGATAATATGGCTGACATTTTTACTTCTGTGTATATTTATTACATTTGCAATCTGGTAAGCCAGTCTTGTGTCTGCACAAACATCAACCTTGATAAGCTTGGGGTTGAGCATCTCGACTTGCATAAGTAATGAATTGTGTTGATGTCTTCCTCCCTGTCAGACAAGTTTGAAAAGTGGTTGTGGCTTAACTTTGCATTGTTTTCTCCTAGTTGTACGTGGTGTTTCAATTGTCTTTAGAGGATTAACTAACCCTATGTAGCTTTTCCAGGGAGGCTTTAAGAAGCGTTTCTTGATCAGCTGGAGTGTAGCAATGGAATAAAGAATGGCTTTAATGACCTGATTTTTCAGTTCAGGTTTTGTGAGAATGTTTTCCTTTTGGGGGCTCGGAATTCTGCAAGCTAGAAAACTTGCAAATTGTAAATGGCGCTGCTCCTATGGAAAAGACCAAAAAACCAAAAGTTGATAAGGAAATGGTAGGTAGGATGAGAAGGCTGCTGCCATGATGAAAGGGAGATGGGGACAGAGGAGAAGAGTGGAGGGTGGCCGATGATGAGTTGAGCCACTTTCTGACTCAGGAAGGGAAATGTCCTTGTAAAACTGACTACCTCCATTTTCCATTCAGTGGTAGATTCATTTTACTCGTGTTAACTTCTAAATCATTAAACATATGAAGTAAAAGATGTCTCAGGTTTTAAAGAACAGAATTCATGGGAAATAAAAGCCATTTCAGCAAACAACTTGAGTTGACTGTTTTGGAGAAACAAAAAGGTGTAGATAGAATCTTCCGCTAAAAGGGACTTTAAAGATCATCTAGGCCAACCCCCTTCCCGGTGCAGGAGCCCCACTATTAAATTCCTTTTAAGTATTCATTCCACTGTTATGTGAATATTTTCAGTGACAGAGAATTCACTACCTCATAAGGCAACTCATTCCATTTTCTGAATAGATTTTAGATAGACAATTTTAATATAATTTCCTCCACTTCCCAGAAAATTTTAACATAATTCCCTCTGCTGCCCACATAGAATTATCCATGTGTCCTCTTCCTCTCTTTTTTTAGTCACCACGATATACCTTCTGGGATGCACTCTTTCAGCTTACACATCAAGTATCATTTTTGTCCACTTTTAGAATTCACAAGATTAATGCTTAACTGGGCTTCTTTGCTTAAAGTTGTAACAAAGGAATTTCCGTTCCTTTCCAAAATAGTTTTAGAGAGAAACAAAATAAGGTTCACTTGGATATTTCACAATTGGAATCTTAAATATTAAACTTAAGGAGCACTGATAAAAGAAAAAAATTAGTTGGTCCTGTGACCTGGAATGAATCATCTATATTCTTTTTAGAACTCAGTCTCCTCATCTGTAAAATGGCCTCACCTGCTGACTTTGGAGCATCCATCCCATTTTTGGAATAGACCCAATTCACATGCTGTGTTTGATAAAGCTTGGTGTTGCTTTTATAGAGCTAGCCTTTCGACCAGGATGTTCTTAGAAATGGAATGGGAAGAAGGAAGATTCTTGATCTCTGTTAACAACTGAGCTGGAATAGACCCCGAAGACACACTTCCTGCAGTGGTCCTGCCTGCCCCGTTGCTTAAAATGCACTAGCCTTTAGTACCAATACCTCTTTGACAATGAAGAAAAATGTCAGCATTTTAATGAAAAACATTCTACAGAAAAAGGATTGTTCTGAAGAGGGAACAAACTTAACCTTCATAAGATTGTTTGCTTTTTTTGGTGTAAATTATATTTGGGGTAAATTAAGTCACTTTTGCATTTTTAAAACAAAATCAGAGATTTAAGGGCTAACTTTTTATTTATGGGGATCTGTAAATTTAAATTTTTCCTGGGTAAAATATTTCTGTAACATTGACATAATAAAAACAAATTAGAAAGTAACTTGCATCTTGTATTTCCTAAGCATCAACATTTGTTTTAAAATCTGGAAAAGGAATACAAATGCAAGAATGAATTCAGAAGAACAGGTAGTTCCCTTATTCTGGGACAGGAGTCTGCAATTCTATTTTGAGCCTAGCCGAGAGCCCAGTTCTCTAGCCTATGGCACAAAGAATTTCGTAGAGAATTGCAGTGAGGAAGCTACCCTCAAATAGGCAGGGGAGGGAGTGAGCAAAAGGAAGCAGGAATAGAGTAGGACTGGCTGAAACTATCCCAGGCTCATTTCACGACCTAGGCATGAGAATGGACACTCGGGAACCAGCACCGGTAGCCGGCTTACCGACACTAGCATATGGTATAGGAATGGTATAGAACTGCTTTTCAGGGCATCAGCACCAGATGAAACTGATGGGCGCTGGCTCCAGGGACTGATTTTTTCCCTTATTGCAAGAGTATATAGGGAAGGAGATCTAGGACACTTCTCCATTTCTCTTAGGGCACCTTTTCCTTACCACCGAGAAGAGAGAATGGAACCAGAAGTACTTGGTGTGCACTTTACAAGGATGTTTTTCAGCCTTTGATTTTGAAAGTCAGTTCCGTTGGCAAAATTGACAGAAATTCCCAATGCAATGCTCTTTGATCAGAAGTCTGGTATTTTATTTTAAAATTTCTCATGTCAACGTCAAAGCAACAAAATGTTCACTTACACAACTGAAGGAATCTAATGATTATTAAACCACAAAGGTAGTATTTTGTTGTACAAGTGTGTTCACGCTGCCCTGAAGGTTTTTGTAGACTATATCGCTTTAAAATTGTTTGTTCTTGTGTAACTATTTCATTTTCCTGTTGATAAAATTTAAGAAAGCCTTCCAGTGTTCTAAAGAGAGAGAACATATTTGGGATGTAATATATTGCTGGAATCCAGTATAGTGTTGAATTACTTGGATTATGAGCAGTATCTTTCTCTTCCTGGGCTAGGCAGAATTTTACAGCTAAGCAGCACGAGGACATCCTCTTTTAAAGGCGAGCAGGCCTCAGACACTTCCTAGTTGTGTGACCCTGGACAAGTCACTTAGTTTCAATTGCCTAGCCCTTGCAGTTCTTCTGTCTTAACTAAGACAGATGGTAAAGGTTATTTTTTTTTTTAAGCGAGCCTAGGGTTTTTCTTTAAATATTTAGTCCCATTTAAACTGGTTTTAATATATTGCTAAACCTAAACAGCAAAAATCAGACCTGCACAGAGCTTGGTATTGGAACTAGCCAAATCCCAAGAGTATTTAAGGGAAACTAGACAGACAACAAATAGATGTGAACTGGAACAAAGCTGCTGACACTTCCATGGCTGTTGATTCTCATGAACAACAATGATGGCAATCGAGTGAACTTCAACAGGTTTACTGGAATTTGATATCCAATCAATTTTCTTTTTATAGTCCCATACTGATTCCTTTAAAAGAAAAAAAATCACCTGTATATTGTACTTTTAGCAGTGTCTAGCATAGTGCTTTAAGGCTATTATAGCTATTTAATAAATTTGCTTGGATTTGTTGAGTGATTGGCTAATTAGTTGTATGAATTCCTTAACCAGTTTTAAGATAACTACAAAATGAGAAGCATCATGATATGGCCTTAGACCTGAAATTTCCATCCTTCTCTATTTTCAGATCTTAGTATTTCCCGGTATTTTAGCTCCATTTAAAGAAAAACAAAACAAAACATTTAAGTTGTTCTAACAGAAGGTTGGAAGAAAATTTTAGATCATGTAAGCATCTTAATTATCTATAATTTCAGCCATAGTATTAAAAGAGTTGATTGATGTAATGTCTTTTAAAATTAAATTAAATGATATATAGTTATATATCAACAAGTCATGTACTGAAGATCTATTACTCTAGGTGGAGTAGTGCACAGACTGCTGGGCCTGGGGTCAGGGAGACCTAAACTCAAATCTCAGATACTTAGTGACTGAGTGTCTCTGGGCAATCTGTTGGTCTCAGTTTCCTCATCTGTTCCATGGGGATGATAATAGCACTTGCCTCCCAGGGTTGTGAGGAGCATCAAATCAGATAATACTTTGTTTTTTACCTTACCTTCTGTCTTAGAATCAAAACCAAGTATCAGTTCCAAGACAGAAGAGGTAAGAGGTAGGCAAACGGGATTAAGTGACTTACCCAGGGTCACCCAGCTGAGAAGTTTCTCAGATCAAATTTGAACCCAGGACCTCCTGTTACCAAGCCTGGCACTCTAGCCACTGAGCTACCTAGCCACCGAGGTGCCCCAAGTCAGATATTTGCAATGCACTTGGTATACATGCCTGGCCCACAGTAGGCACTATATAAATATTATTATTGGTCATGATGGCGAAGAATTATAACCAAATGTTTTTGAGTCTAGAGGAAGTGATACAAAATTCTAATTTCGTGTAGCTGATTTTGAAGCCAGAAATTTGCTGGGAGGCAAATATTTGAAATGCTGCATTTATAAAGATTTGACAACTAAATTGTAATTTTGTTGGCAAATAGACTAATAACGTAATATCTTGCTGGTTGTAACCTCACAGGATCTCTTCACACAAAAAGGAGAAGTGATCAGTTAAACAGTCAATCAGCAAGCATTCATTGAGCATTTACTGTGTGCCAGGCACTGTGCTAAGAACAGGAGTTTCCTTAATCGCGTCTCAACTCTCTCTTGACTGCAAAATCCAAAAATCAATGATGCCTTTTTTTCTGTGTGTGTTTTGGATTCTTCATACAGAGCACGAATCACCTGGAATTTGTTTTCTCAACTCCATTTTTACCTAAATTTCTAAAGAAATCTCCACATCTGAGCTATCAGAAAGTAAACATATTTGACAGAAATGGGTTAAAGTTATGCTATCTGCAAGATGTCTTCTCATGATATGCCCTTGACGTACATTCTTCAATTGTGTTTTCTAAACACCCTCTGTCTTAGAATGACTACTAAGGATGGGTTCCAAAGCAGAAGAGCAGGAAGGGGGGGACAGTTAGGGTTAAATGATGCGCCCAGGGTTGCACAGCTCAAAGAAAGTGTCAGGCTGGATTTGAACACAGTTCTCTAGGATTGGCTTTCTGCCCCTTGAGCCATCTATCTGCCCCAAGATTGTTGATTAACCGGGCCCCGTCATCGTTATGCAGTAATAGAGGGTTTCCTCCGATTCGTGCCATCGTAAGCAATTTGCTCATGGTTATACTTGTGCTGTCAGATGAAGCACTTCCACGTTCTTCATGTTGTGGAAGATGCGTTAAAAAAAAAAGAGCCATGAAGAAAAGGTGGACAATGGTCTGCTTTCATCTGCCCTCCGACTCCATCGCTCTTTCCTTGGAGGGAGACAGCGTTTTCCTTGCAAGCCCTCTGGAATTGTCTTGGATCACTATTGCTGAGAGGAGCTCAGGCTGTCACAGTCGATTGTTCCACAATGCTGCCATTACTGTGGACAATGTGCTGCTGGTTCTGCTTATTTCACTGCATCGGTTCATGTCGATCTTTCCAGCTGTTTCTGAAATCATTCCTTTTAGCACAATAGCTTTTCTTCACCATCGTATACCACAATTTGTTCAGCCATTCCCCAATTGATGTCATCCCTTCAATTTCCAATTATTTGTCACCACAAAAAGTGCAGCTATAAATATTTTTGTACAAATGGGTCCTTTCCCCCTTTTTATGATCTCTGTGGGGTTCAGACCCTGAAGAAATTTTTAATTGAACTTATAAACACCAAATTAAATGAGCACTTTCCTGTACAAAGAAGTACATGAGGATTATACGTGAAAACATTGCTTATCTATAGTGTTTTTTCCTTATAATAAATTCAACATGTTACTTTCAAAGCTG
Source organism: Monodelphis domestica (assembly GCF_027887165.1). NCBI lineage: Eukaryota > Metazoa > Chordata > Mammalia > Didelphimorphia > Didelphidae > Monodelphis > Monodelphis domestica. The sequence continues at coordinate 92,020,684 of NC_077230.1, read as the reverse complement.
TCCTGCTTGTCTCTTTCTGAACTTTTCTGTTCATTTCATTAAAAGCCCTTTCCTTCTCTCTTAGAATGGATACTAAGTATCGTTTACAAGACATAAAAAGCAATAAGGGCAAGGCAATTTGGGTTAAGTGACTTGCCCAGGGTCATGCAACTAGGAAGTGTCTGAGTTCAGATTTGAACCCAAGACCTCTTGTTTTCACTTCTATACATTAAAAAAAAAAAAAGAGGGGGCACCTGGGTTGCTCAGTGGATTGAGAGCCAGGTCTAGAGACGGGAGGTCCTGGGTTCAAATCTTCCTTCCTAGCTGTGTGACCCTGGGCAAGTCACTTAACCCCCATTGCCTAGCCCTCACCACTCTTCTGCCTTGGAACCAATACACAGTATTGACTCCAAGACAGAAGTTAAGGGTTTAAAAAAAATGCTTCAGTGACTTCAATTTATTTTCTTTTAAAACCCCAACAACAAATACCCTTACTAATCCTTTCTTTTTTAATTAGAAGAAAAAAGGAGGAAAACCAAAAATCTTTCAATAAACATTTAATAAGTCAAATTTCTTTGGAGTTTAGCAACATCCTAAAATGAGGTGACTAGAACGGAGCACAAAGGGCCAAATTGACCAGAAAAGGTTTTCATAGATGCCCTGCCTTTCCAACTTTATCGTACATCAGCCCTTATCACCTCCAGGATCAGATACAAAATCCTTTTCTTTTTTTTTAAGCTATTCATAATCTTCCCAGAGCTGCCTACCCTTAACTTCCTCCGTTTCCCCTCCACTTCAGTCCCCTTCAGTCTAGTGACACTGATCTTGCTATTAGAGAAGATACTCCATCTGACAAAGTCATTGGACTCCCAGCAGGAATGTCCAGAGACATGGGAAGCCTGGTAGACTTCTGAGTTCAGAGGCTACAGGAGTGGAGAACTTGGGGGCAATTAGGTGACTCAGTGAAGTCAGAAAGTCCTGGGTTCAAATTTGATCTTGGATACTTCCTAGCTGTGACCCTGGTCAAGTCACCTAACCCCAGTTGCCTAGCCCTTAATACTCTAGCTGTGGAACCCATTGCTTAGTATCCATTCTAAGAGATATATATATATGACCAAATAAAAAAACATATATATACATATATATATATTTTTAATTTGGTCATTTCCAAACATTATTCATTGGAAACAAAGATCATTTTCTTTTCCTCCCCTCCCTCCCACCACCTCTCCCACAGCCAACGCGCAATTCCACTGGGTATCACATGTGTTCTTGATTCAAACCCATTTCTGTGTTGTTGGTATTTGCACTAGAGTGTTCATTTAGAGTCTCTCCTCAGTCATATCCCCTGCACCCCTGTAGTCAAGCAGTTGCTTTTCATCAGTGTTTTTACTCTCACAGTTTATCTTCTGCTTGTGGATAGTGTTTTTTAGATCCCTGCAGATTGTTCAGGGACATTGCATTGTCCCTAATGGAGAAGTCCATCACCTTCGATTGTACCACAATGTATCAGTCTCTGTGTACATTGTTTTCCTGGTTCTGCTCCTTTCGCTCTGCATCACTTCCTGGAGGTCGTTCCAGTCTCCATGGAATTCCTCTACTTTATTATTCCTTTGAGCACAATAGTATTCCTTCACCAACATATACCACAATTTGTTCAGCCATTCTCCAATTGATGGGCATCCCCTCATTTTCCAATTTTTTACCACCACAAAGAGCACAGCTATGAATACTCTTGTACAAGTCTTTTTTCCTTATTGTCTCTTTGGGGTACAAACCCAGCAGTGCTATGGCTGGATCAAAGGGCAGACAGCCTTTTATCACCCTTTGGGCATAGTTCCAAATTGCCCTCCAGAATGGTTGGATCAATTCACAACTCCACCAGCAATGAATTAGTGTGCCCACTTTGCTGCATCCCCTCCAGCATTCATTACTCTCCTTTGCTGTCATGTTAGCCAATCTGCTAGGTGTGAGGTGATACCTCAGAGTTGTTTTGATTTGCATCTCTCTGATTATAAGAGATTTAGAGCACTTTTTCATGTGCTTGTTAATAGTTTTGATTTCTTTGGCTGAGAACTGCCTGTTCATGTCCCTTGCCCATTTATCAACTGGAGAATGGCTTGATTTTTTGTACAATTGATTTAGCTCTTTGTAAATTTGAGTAATTAAACCTTTGTCAGAGGTTTTTATGAAGATTGCTTCCCAGTTTGTTGTTTTCCTTCTGATTTTAGTTACATTGGTTTTGTTTGTACAAAAACTTTTTAATTTGATGTAGTCAAAATAATTTATTTTACATTTTGTGACTCTTTCTAAGTCTGGCTTGGTTTTAAAATCTTTCCCTTCCCAAAGGTCTGACAGGTATACTATTCTGTGTTCACCTAATTTACTTAGAGTTTCCTTCTTTATGTTCAAGTCAATCACCCATTTTGAATTTATCTTGGTGTAGGGTGTGAGGTGTTGATCAAAACCTAATCTCTCCCACACTGTCCTCCAATTTTCCCAGCAGTTTTTATCAAATAATGGATTTTTGTCCCAAAAGCTGGGGTCTTTGGGACTCTAATCCACTCTGCTATTCGCTTGCGTTTTATGGGTGAGCTCATTCCATTCACATTCAGAGTTATTATTACTAGCTGTGTATTTCCCAGCATTTTGATTTCTGCTCCTTTTCCTGCCTTTTCTTCTTTCACTATTTCCTTCTACACCAATGTTTGCTTTTGAACAGTACCCCTTGTTCCCACCCTTATTTTACTTCCCTTTCTATCCCCCTCCCTATTTATCCCCCCCCTTATTTTCCCTGTAGTCTTTCTAAAATTAACCCCCCTCCCCCCCCCCCCGCTCCCTCCCTCTCTTGTACTGCTTCCCTCCCCACTAGACCGTTTGTTACCCTTCTACTCCCCTTTAGGGTGCAAATCTATTCTCTGCCCCCAATGGATTGGATTGTTTTTCCCTCTTTGAGTCACTCTCAAAACACGGAAAAGTTGAGTATTTCCTGTCTCCGACCTCTTTACCCTTCCAGTGTATCGATGTTCTCCCCACTCCCACCATGAGCTTCTTTATGACATATAAATTTATCCCCATTTGTTTCTTTTCCCATTTCTTTTAATATTCACGTGTTTTTAAGCTCTAGTTATATATATATATATATATATATATATATGCATACTCATGCATATGTATTTTTGCATGCATATATCTATATACCTATTTATGTCTTGTCCTTTCATCTATACAGTTTGTTGCTGTTCCCTCTAAGTATACTTCTTTTTGCTGCCCAGCTAATAACAACAGTTTTAAGAGTTATCAATGACCTCTTTTCTTATAGGGATACATATCATTTTAACTTATTGAGTCTCTTAAAAAATTTTTTTTGTTTTTCTTTTTTCCCCTCTTTTTTAATTACCTTTTGATGATTCTCTTGAGTTCTGTGCTTGTACATCAAATTTTCTGTTCAGGTCTGGTCTTTACGAATTCTTGAAATTCTTCTATTTTGTTGAATGCCCATACTTTCCCCTGAAAGAATATAGTCAGTTTTGCTGGGTAGTTGATTCTTGGTTGTAGACCTAGTTCCCTTGCTTTCCGGAATATCATATTCCATTCCTTTCTTTTTTTCAGTGTGGATGCAGCCAGATCCTGAGTTATCCTCACTGTGGTTCCTTGGTATCTGAATGACTTCTTCTTGGCAGCTTGTAATATCTTTTCTTTGGTCTGATAGTTCTTGAATTTGGCTATAACATTCCTGGGTGTTGTCAGTTGGGGATTAAGTCCAGGAGGTGATCTGTGGATTCTATCAATCTCCACTTTTCCCTCTTGCTCAAGGATTTCGGGGCAGTTCTCTTTACTAATTTCCTGTAATATAATGTCCAGACTTTTTCTTTTGTCATGGCCTTCTGGTAGGCTAATAATTCTTAAATTGTCTCTCCTTGAATGATTTTCTAAATCCTCTGTTTTGTGAATGAGATGCTTCATATTTTCCTCAATTTTTTTTCATTCTTTTGGTTTTGTTTTATACTGTCCTGCTGCCTTTTGAGGTCACATGATTCTAGTTGTATTCTGGTTCTTAAAGACTGGATTTCATCCTTAGTTTTTTGGTCGTCCTTTTCCTTTTGGTCAGATTTTCTTTGGAGGTCATCTTTCATCTTCTTCACCTCATCTTTCATCTGCTTTGCCTCATCTTTCATCTCCTTTGCCTCATTTTCCAGCTGGTTGATTTTGGCTTTCAAGAAACTATTTTCTGTTTCCAGATGACTTATCTTAGTTTTTAAGTTCTTTTCCCAATTGTCTTCAGCCTCTCTTAGTTGTGTTTTGAATTGCATTTTGAGTTCTTCCAAAGCCTGTATCCAATTTGCTGGGATTTCTGATTTTTCCTTTGCTGGGTCCTCCCCCTTTGTTTCATTCGCTCTTTGCTCATTACCTGTGCAGAAGCTGTCTATTGTAATTTCTTTCTTCTTTTTCTGTTGTTTGCTCGAGTTTACCCCTTTTTTGCTCCCCATATTTGGCTGTGCTCTTGCTCCTCTCATTTTGTTTTGATTTTGGGGCTGTCAGTCTCCCCTCTTGGAGCTTTGTCAGATCTCTTGGTACAGTCTCTAGGGGAGGAATGTTAGCTTCCCTGTCCTCTGGAGGCTTTTGATTGGATTGAGTTCAAGTGGGTTAGGCTGTATGTGGTATGAAGCTCTGAGGCTCTGAAGACTCCTGGAAGGCTGGGCCGCCCAGGCTCTCTCCAGTTCTCTCCAGCTGCTTCTCTGCTGTCCACAAGTGCCTTTGCTCGCCTCCCTAAACTCTGAGGAGTTCTGATGGGATTAGGTTTAACTGGATTTGTCTGGATGTGCCCCGAGGCAACAGTGAGACTAGAGCCCAATGGAGGGACCCAGCCATAGTCTGGTCTCTCCCTGGCTTCTTCCCTGCTGTCCAAGCTGGATGCTCTGAGCCCGGCGCCCCGCTGCTCACAAGGTAGACCCTCCAAACCAGCACCTTTGCCCGCTCAGAGGTTCCCACTGCTGCTGGGGGCTCAGCCCTCTGGGTTGTGGGGGAGGGGTCCTGGGGCCTTCGCTCTGCCTTCCCCTTAGCCCTGAGTATTCTCCGATTCCGGATTTTGGGGGGTTGTACCTTTTGATTTGAGTCCAGAAGGAGGGTTCCCCGCTTCTGTCCTGTTGTTCAGCTTGAATTTCGGTGCCCTAAGAGCATTCAGTCTGTGTCAGTCTTTTGTTTGTTTTTTTAAAGAGTGGAGGGCTCCCCCAAGAAAGTACCAAATAGTGGCTGTAAAATCCACAGGGAGAACCTTAGAAGTCCTGGAAGAAACTGCCCAGTGTGGATGCAGTGGCAACCAGTGCAGCCAGAACTCAGAGTAGGACATCCCAATGCCCTTCATACTGTGTCTTGAGATGCCACAAAGGGCTCTGAAGATCCAGCCCTCAAGACCTCAAAGATTCAGGGGAGACTCATCACCCAGGGTGAGACCAAGAAACAATCCCTCCCTAAGTGCAGGAGGGGGAAGAGGCTAAAGCCAGACAGATGAATAAATCAAACACTGACCAGCACAAAATGTTAGTACAACTCTAGAGAACCCCTCAATGTTATAATTCTCTAATAATTGCAAGCAGAAAGTTGAAGGAAAAATGAATTTTTCACCTCCTGAAGTAACTCCAAAAGGAAGAGTGCCAGGAATGTCACAGCCAAACCTCCTACAATGAATGAAATGAATGAAAAAAATGAAAATCAATGAAAAAAATATTGAAAACTTAATGGCATTTAATAGGGTGCCTACAGTGGGGTATAGCCAATGCCAACCTGGCATAGGACTTGGGATCTTCGTACCCCAACCTTCTCTCACACTAGCAGGTCCAAGTTCTCAGAAAGAGACCACGACATAGTTACATTTCAGTTCTCTCTGTTGAGAAATACATGTCCCACCTTGAGCCCATCTACTATATTTGCTACCAGTGACTCACAATAATGATACTTTGTTAGGAAAAATAACCATTTGCTGAATAATATGCAAATAAGTATCAAGTGATAACACTTATATAATGTGGAATTGCTTGTCAGATCTGGGAGGGGGGAGAGAATACGAATCATGGAATGATGGAAAAATATTTTTAAAATTTTTTAAATAGAGCCAACCCCCTCACCATTTATTTAATAAGATAAAATAATGTTATGGCTACTAATGCATGTCCAGTAAAATATATCACAATGTGTATATATCCATCAATGCCCTCAAAAGAGTGGGCATGCACCTAAGGGAACCTGGTGAAGAAACATGAGGGAAGAAAATTCATGTGCTTTGAGCAATCTACCAATTTTGGACTTTGGACTTCAAGTTTTTGATCCCTTCAGGAGCATCTGTACCACATGAAACTGCTTTTCTGTCCACTGCTGGGCTGTGAATCACTGTGGATATGAATTCTTTTTTTTTAAGTTGTTTATTTAATTCATCAATTTAGAGTATTTTTCCATGATTCCATGATTCATGTTCTTTTCCTCCATTCCTCCACCCCCTCCCATAGCTGACATGCAATTAAACTGGGTTTTACATGTGTCCTTGATCAGAACCATGTTGATGTTTGCACTAGGATGATCATTTTAGAGTCTACATCCCCAACCATATCCCCTTGACCCATGTAATCATGGCTATGAATTCTTAGTGCTCTTCCCTTGGTGAAATTCTCTCCTCTACCTGAACAGAGGCTTTTTGACGCTTTTTCAATTTAAATCATTATTCCTTAGCTTTTAGAATGTGTTAGCTCTTTTTTTCTTTTGGAATGTTTACCTTCAGACTTAGACTAGTAAGGGCAAAGAGTGTTTAAGGACTAGGCAATTGGAGTTGTGACTTACCCAGAGTCATACAGCTAGGAGGTATCTGAGGTCAAATTTGAACCCAGAACTTCTTGACTTCAGACCTGGCTCTCTATCCAATGTGTTATCTAGCTGCCCCTAATGTGTTAGTACTAGTTTAATTTTTAAAGAAAAAAGGTGTTTCTCTTAAAACCAGATAATTGCCAGTCTCAACAAACTGGCTCTCTGGGTTATACAGGCTACTACCTAGTGGGTTATTCACTCCCAGGCATTGTGCTATATTCTTTCTTCAAGATGCTATGTTAGCCAATTGGAGCAGGGTACTCATCTCATCATGTCAGCATGTCAGCATCAATCTCATCAGGGTACCAAAGCAGTGTGATCAGGTCCCTCTGCTTTTCCTGCTTGGGCCAGAGGGGGCAGCAAAGAGCAACAAACCTTTACAGGGCGTTTCCCCTTTATCCAACGTTAGGTGGCGCTGTGAGGCAATATCAAGGACCCGGGAGCATCTTTCCTTACATATTCAGTGCTTCTCAAAATCCCTCTTTTCCTCTGGGATGCTGCCTCCTTTTGATCTTCATGCCCTTTTCTCCTGGTTATAATTCAGTAGTTTCCATGACAGTCTCCTGACTCAGTGACTCACCTTTGACGTAAAATGTCACAGCTCCAAATGTTTATGGGATTCTCAGCCTCCAAATGTTTATGGGATTCTCATTTTCTTCCTTTTAACCTTTTTTTGATATGTAAATCCTTGGCTTTGCAGCTCTGGCTTCTTCAACATAGAAGTCTCTTTGATGTCCTAGAAATTGTGTTTTCTTCATTCACATCTCCAGTTTTTAATAAGTAAAAGATTTTCTTTGCCACTTTTTAATATTGAACTGTTCCCAAACAAAGGAAGCATCGCTCCACTTTGTCAATGAAACAGTCCAAACCCTCAAATTCATACTAAATAATTTTGTCTCAAACCTTTCTTCATATAAGTCTTTAGAAGGTAACTAATACAAAATTCCTTTTCTACTGATATTAGGTAGCAAAATATGTCATCTATAACAGGCAATATTTTGCACCCTTTGATATGAATCCTTTACAAAAAATAATTTTTCTTCATTTTTTTATTAACTGTTAACATATAAAAAGGGTCTCAACAATAGACTGTGTACTTTACATAAACATATAGAAAGAAGTAATTCTAATGCTGAAGAAATATAGTTAGGAACACACAAAACTTACTAGCTTTTACTGAAAATGAGAAGAGATCTTGGAATAGAGTGCAGTCAAATTGTGGCACTTTATGGTTTAGGAACTCTTCAAATTTGTTATTTGATGCATTTTGGCAAAAAAAAATTGTCACAGTATTTGCTGTTTGCTTGGTACTGTAAAAAATAGACTTGAACCCAGGACTTCAATCCCCAGAAGCCCTTGCTCCACTTCCCCAGAATGCTTTGTAATCTCACTGAAAACCTCACCTGGGCCAAGAACGAAATGGGGTATTTAACCTGATTGCAAAGGCTTTTGTGCCTCTTTTCTTCCCTGTTTTCCGCTTGCAAGCAGACTTGGCTCTTTTCATAATGTAGGTGATGTTGTCTAGGCCCCTGGGCCTAGACACTTGCTTTCTTATCCTGTATTTTACAGTACTCAATGCATTTGCTAGAACTTGTTGGTGTCATGATTTCGGAGAGAACACCCCCCACTCTAGCTGAAACAAGAATCGCCCATTAATTCAAGAGTATAAAGAAGAGCTCAACACTGGAGAAGCTGAAGGATCTTCAAAGGGAGAAGCAATAGCCAGTGTCAGGGAGAGTTTTTTTTTTTTCCAGGTAAAGAGGCAAAGGAGGATGCCTCCATTCATCAAGGAATTGTGTGAAAAATAGTGGAAGTGCAAAACTTTGTTGAAAAATATCACCTTGATAAAGCTTTAACAAGCAGAACTGTAAATCTGTTAAATGGTCCCCACTTTAGAGCAACAGAGACAAAAACAAGCATCATTAGATAAGTTTCTTGAAACTTATACCTGATGAATCTCAAGCAAGGTTCCGTGATGATGAGGGACAGAAAGAAAGAGAAAACCCCAGAAGGGCAGTTGCTCTTAGATATTCTGCAAGGGGACTCCTCTTTCAGACCAAGGTATTTCTCCTCCCCATAGTCCCCTTAGGTCATGAGCTCTTCTCAATACTGGTAAAGGTAAAATTTAATCTATTATTTGGTATTTATGTCAATATTCATTTAGTAAAACACAACTCCATTAAGGCATATAATAATGCCATGTAAAATCTGGGGTTTCTGAGTGGCGGAAATAAATCAATTCAGTTTACATTATTCCTAATAATTCATTCCTAAAACAATTCCCAACACTAATTCCTAATAATACATTCTTATACCAAATTCATTTGTACTTGACCTTTGGGGTATCTGCCCTGCTTTCTGGAATGAATCAATGACAAGGTACCACTGTATTCCAGAGAGGTTACTTTACAACCAAGCACGCTGAAAAACTAGGTTTAATTCTCCAGGGGAGAAACTGGTCCCTTAATAGAATAATAATCCTATCTAATATTTATATGGTGCCTACTTTAATTCTCTGGAGGCTGTTGATATCTAATTAATCAACCACTCAGGATTTCTAGCCAGTTACTGGACTTCCTCTAGTCTGAACCAACGGCACAGAACTTGGGTGGGGCAGGCGACAGGGGTCCAAGAGGAAGTAAACAGCTCGGTTGGCTGAGGAGAGGGAAACGACAAGAACGGAAGAGGGGGGGGTAAAAGAGGCCGACTTCCTTTCTTCGACCATCTCCTATAATCCTTGTGACATCATTGTCCGGTCCCTCCCCAGGACATCCTATAGAGGTTTCTGATTGGGAAATGTCCGCCAAGACCTCAGCTCCTCCCCCACACTTACCTCATCCTAAGAAGAGGTGGGTCTCAGGAGGACTCCAACCCACCTTCCTCCTTGCCAGGTGACTGGACCACCCTGACAACTAGAGCGGACTGACTTGTTACCCAAGCTAGAGCGTTCTTATTCCCAGCCAAATGAGCAGCGGATCTCCTGCCGGAAACAACAGTCAGCGCAACGATACGATACGCCTTTAACCCCGTAATCTTTAACAAAGGCAAGAGATCTAGACAAAAGGCGGGACCCCACTCAGTTTCCTAGCCTGGGAGGAGAAACTGCCTCAACTTTCAAATCAAAGCACTTCTCAACCTCTGGAGCAGGATGCAGAGGGGGAAAGTTATCTACTCCAAATTCAGCTTTCATTTTCCACAGGCAGGTGCTGTTCTCATCCCCATTTTACAGTTGAAAAAAACCCGAGGCAAGTGCAGTGAAAGGATTTGCCCAGGGTCATCTCGGCAGAAAGTAGCTGAAGTCAGATTTTCATTCAGATCTTCCTGACCAGGTCGATCAAGCCAACCTTCGTATCTCCTCCCAGCTGCCCCACGAGGACTTACGAGTATTTTCAATGAAAAGAGCAGGACAAAACAGTCCAAAGAAACCTAGAAAGAGAAGTTTATTTCAATTGGGAAAGGCTTTCTAAAGGAGGGCTAACATTCTCGTCTGGAAGAAGAGACCGCCTCTAATGATCCTCAATGACTGAAAAATAAGGGAAACAGACCTCGTGATTCTTTCCTGAGGTTTTGATGAGGGGTAAAAAGAAGAGGGTAAAAGCAAATCTGGTGTTTTGTTATCTCCATTTTTCAGATAAAGAAACTGAGGTCAGGAGTGGTTCAATAACATGTGCAAACACAACTAGCAAGTGTCTGAAGTAGGATTTGATATCTCAGCAATAGAAAGCTTTATTGTCCAGAAAAACTAATAGCAAACACGAGGTACATTATCATAGTCCAAAGTTCTGTGGTACCCCACCAGTGTTTTCTGGGATGAGAGCCCTCTTCACAGTAGACTCTATACGGCATTGTGCTCTGCTCTAGTGACATCACTCTTCATTGCAAGGGTCTTTGCTTTGGTGGCAGGGACACCTGTGCTTCTTGGTCCGATGTCTTCTCCCTAGGGTTTTTACAAGGTTCTAGATATCACAAGCTAGAACCTGGAAATTCCCTTTCAGGTGTGGCCAGTGACCAAAGCTCTTAGCAAAACACAGCTCAAGCCATAAGGTATGAGAGGAAACTCTCATCTTAACGTTATCACTGTGTCTGAAACTTAAACCTTGACATTTGGGACTATGGACTGATGGAGGAGAAGAGTCGTCTTAACTCCTCCGGGCAACTGATAATTCCTGTCTCAAGATGAGAAGTTTCTGCTTTGGGCTGCTAGAGAGAAATCAATACTGCCTCCATCAGTTCCAAATAACTCAGGATGAAAAACGCTATTTGCCTCCAGAAGGAGAACTGATGAAGTATAGATTGAAGTATAATTTTTTCACTTTTTTTTTCTTGCTTTTTTTTCTTTTTTGGTAACATGGCTAAAATAGAATTTTTTTTTTGCATGATTTTACCTATATAATGGATATGTTGTTTGCCTTCTTGATGAGGAAGAGCCAGAGGGAAAGAGATCATTCAGAACTCAAAATTTTATAAAAATGAATATTAAAAATAAATGCTACATTAAAGAAAAATAATATGGCTTCCATTATTGGGTATGGAACCTCACTTTAGCCCCTTGGTTCTTCCTACTTCCCTATAATAAAGTAGGAAATCTTTTTCCTAAAGGGAAATACACATAAAGAAGTCTTAATTGTCTAATTAGCAACCAGGTAGGAATGGCCAAATCTCCTAAAGTCAGTGATTATTCCTGGACATCCAAAAATTAGCTCATGTTAAACCATGTCAACTAGAAAAAACGCAGAACTATTAGTCAAAATCATTTTAATCAAGGGAAAAAGGGTCAGCGCTACTAGGTTGCGACAACAGAGCTGCTCCCCGAGACTGCACAGAGTCTGGATCCCCTGGGCACTGGCCCCTGGGAGTGCTACCTACTTAGGATGGACTCCGAGGAACAAAAGGATTCGGGAACCTCACTACCATTCTAGATTACTGGGGGGTTTAGGATTAGAGGGACAGTTGATTGACTTTACAATGGTAAGAAAGGAAAACGAGGAGTTCCAGACAGGAATGACAGTGAGGGGCTGATGCCCTACAATGGACACAAAAGGGAAAGACTCAGCCTGGGCTGGGCCACCTCAGTAATGGACCTTAGCCTAGGGGGAGAAACCACTGGGGCAAAAGAGATAATATTGGATGGGATTGACTTCCGGTCAAGATGGCAGCTTAGAGAAAGCTAAAGTTCGGAGCTCCAGAAACCCTTCCTTACCGATCTCAAACGGAATGCTCCTAGGGCATCGAAATTCAAAACAAACAGCAGAATAGACCCCGGAAACACTCCTCCTGGACCTGGATCAAAAGGTACGGCCCCCAAGAGTCAGAGCCGGAGATCACTTGGATCTAAGAGGAAGGCAAAGGGAAGGTCCCAGGACCCATCCCCCCCCAACCCAGAGTGCTGAGTCCAAGGCAGCAGCAGGAACCTCAGGGCAGGCAAGGGGGCCTCGGGAGGCAGCTGTTCTGAGGGCTGCCCCCTGAAAAAGACCTGAGCCAGTCGCGGGGGCACCCAGACAGCAGGGAGGCGGGGGGGGGGGGGGAGCCTGTAGCCCCCTGACTAGAACCTTCCATCTTGGTCTCACTGAAGGTCCTTGCCTGAGGGCATACTCAGTTTGAGGTTAATCCTATCACCAGCCCTCAGAGCTCCAGGAAGCTGCGGCCCCCTCCCCCCTCAGAGTACTGGCTCTTCCGGCTGTCTGAGGCACAGAAACAAGAGCCAAGCCATAGAACGGACAATCTGCCTAGGGCTAAAACACCAGAGAGATGAAAAAAGCTAATCCTCCCCACTCATATAGAGATGGCAAACTCCACAGAAGCACAAAAACCCCAAAATTAAAAAAAAAAAAAACAAGAAGAAGGGGGCGACTTTGGACACATTTTATGGAGCAAAAATACAAAACACAGAGGAGATAGAAGAGGAAACACAAGCAAATGCTCCGAAACCTTCCAAAGGAAATGGAAACTCTCCACAAACCCGTGAAGAATATGAATCAGAAATGATCAAAAAGATGGAAGCCTTCTGGGAGGAAAAATGGGAAATAATGCAAAAGAAATTCACGCATCTACAAAACCAGTTTGACCAAACTGAAAAGGAAAATCAAGCTTTAAAGCAAGACAAGAAGCTGGTACTTTGAAAAAACAAACAAAATAGACAAAGTACTGGTCAATCTAATTAAAAAAGGAAGGAAGAAAAGCAAATTAACAGCATTAAAGATGAAAAGGGGGACATCACCTCCAATGAAGAGGAAATTAAGGCAATCATTAAAAATTACTTTGCCCAATTATATGGCAATAAATACACCAATTTAGGTGATATGGATGAATATATACAAAAATACAAACTGCCTAGACTAACAGAAGAAGAAATAGAATTCTTAAATAATTCCATATCAGAAAATGAAATCCAACAAGCCATCAAAGAACTTCCTAAGAAAAAATCCCCAGGGCCTGATGGATTCACCAGTGAATTCTATCAAACATTCAGAGAACAGTTAATCCCAATACTATACAAACTATTTGACATAATAAGCAAAGAGGGAGTTCTACCAAACTCCTTTTACGACACAAACATGGTACTGATTCCCAAACCAGGCAGGTCAAAAACAGAGAAAGAAAACTATAGACCAATCTCCCTAATGAATATAGATGCAAAAATCTTAAATAGGATACTAGCAAAAAGACTCCAGCAAGTGATCAGAAGGGTCATCCACCATGATCAAGTAGGATTTATACCAGGGATGCAGGGCTGGTTCAATATTAGGAAAACCATCCACATAATTGACCACATCAACAAGCAAACCAAGAAGAACCACATGATTATCTCAATAGATACAGAAAAAGCCTTTGATAAAATACAACACCCATTCCTATTAAAAACACTAGAAAGCATAGGAATAGAAGGGTTGTTCCTAAAAATAATAAACAGTATGTATCTAAAACCATCAGCTAATATCATCTGAAATGGGGATAAACTAGACGCATTCCCAATAAGATCAGGAGTGAAACAAGGATGCCCATTATCACCTCTACTATTTGACATTGTACTAGAAACACTAGCAGTAGCAATTAGAGAAGATAAAGGAATTGAAGGCATCAAAATAGGCAAGGAGGAGACCAAGTTATCACTCTTTGCAGATGACATGATGGTCTACTTAAAGAATCCTAGAGATTCAACCAAAAAGCTAATTGAAATAATCAACAACTTTAGCAAAGTTGCAGGATACAAAATAAACCCACATAAGTCATCAGCTTTTCTATATATCTCCAACATAGCTCAGCAGCAAAAACTAGAAAGAGAAATCCCATTCAAAATCACCTTAGACAAAATAAAATACCTAGGAATCTATCTCCCAAGACAAACACAGGAACTACATGAACACAACTACAAAACACTCTCCACACAACTAAAACTAGACTTGAGCAATTGGAAAAACATTAACTGCTCATGGATAGGACAAGTCAATATAATAAAAATGACCATCCTACCCAAACTTATTTATCTATTTAGTGCCATACCCATTGAACTCCCAAAAAATTTCTTTACTGATTTAGAAAAAAACATAAAATTCATCTGGAATAACAAAAGATCAAGGATATCCAGGGAAATAATGAAAAAAAAACCACATATGATGGGGGCCTTGCAGTCCCAGACCTTAAACTATATTACAAAGCAGCAGTCATCAAAACAATTTGGTACTGGCTAAGAGACAGAAAGGAAGATCAGTGGAATAGACTGGGGGAAAGCGACCTCAGCAAGACAGTATACGATAAACCCAAAGATCCCAGCTTTTGGGACAAAAATCCACTATTCGATAAAAACTGCTGGGAAAATTGGAAGACAGTGTGGGAGAGATTAGGAATTGATCAACACCTCACACCCTACACCAAGATAAATTCAAAATGGGTGAATGACTTAAACATAAAGAAGGAAACCATAAGTAAATTGGGTAAACACAGAATAGTATACATGTCAGACTTTTGGGAGGGGAAAGACTTTAAAACCAAGCAAGATATAGAAAGAATCGCAAAATGTAAAATAAATAATTTTGACTACATCAAATTAAAAAACTTTAGTACAAACAAAACCAATGTAACTAAAATCAGAAGGAAAACAACAAATTGGGAAAAAATCTTCATAAAAACCTCTGACAAAGGTTTAATTACTCAAATTTATAAAGAGCTAAATCAATTGTACAAAAAATCAAGCCATTCTCCAATTGATAAATGGACAAGGGACATGAACAGGCACTTTTCAGCCAAAGAAATCAAAACTATCAATAAGCACATGAAGAAGTGTTCTAAATCTTTTATAATCAGAGAGATGCAAATCAAAACAACTCTGAGGTATCACCTCACACCTAGCAGATTGGCTAACATGATAGCAAAGGAAAGTAATGAATGCTGGAGGGGAGTTGGCAAAGTAGGGACATTAATTCATTGCTGGTGGAGTTGTGAACTGATCCAACCATTCTGGAGGGCAATTTGGAACTATGTCCAAAGGGCGATAAAAGACTGTCTGCCCTTTGATCCAGCCATAGCACTGCTGGGTTTGTACCCCAAAGAGATAATGAGGAAAAATACATGTACAAGAATATTCATAGCTGTACTCTTTGTGGTGGCCAAAAATTGGAAAATGAGGGGATGCCCTTCAATTGGGGAATGGCTGAGCAAATTGTGGTATATGTTGGTGATGGAATACTATTGTGCTAAAAGGAATAATAAAGTGGAGGAATTCCATGGAGACTGGAACAACCTCCAGGAAGTGATGCAGAGCGAGAGGAGCAGAACCAGGAGAACATTGTACCCAGAGACTAATACACTGTGGCACAATCAAAGGTGATGGACTTCTCCATTAGTGTCAATGCAATGTCCCTGAACAAGCTACAGGGATCTAAAAAACACTATCCACAAGCAGAGGACAAATTGTGGGAGTAAAAACACCGAGGAAAAGCAAATGCTTGACTACAGGGGTGGAGGGGATATGACTGAGGAAAGACTCTTAATGAACACTCTAATGCAAATACCAACAACATGGAAATGGGTTCGAATCAAGAACACATGTGATACCCAGTGGAATCGCGCGTTGGCTGTGGGAGAGGGAAAGGTGGGGGGAGGAAAAGAAAATGATTTTTGTTTCCCAATGAACAATATTTGGAAATGACCAAATAAAATAATAAAAAAAAAGAAATGATATAAAAAATATATTGGATGGGATTAGCTGCTCCCACCCAAACTACCAGGATGTCCATTGTCTGGTGAAGTGGGACCTTCCCTCAGGGGGAAACCTCTCTTGTGACAAGGTCCACACCTGGGGTTTCTACACTCCAACTAAATAAACTGAGGATCTCTAGATTTCCATGTTGACAATCTCTACCACAACTCAGGCCTCCTTTGCTCCAAATATTTTCTCACCTCTGGCATCTGGAAGCTCTTTTCTGCTGGCTGCTAGGAATGACTCTAGGGCTGCTGGGTGCTTTTTTCTATTTTGCGCTGTTTGTCCTCACTTTCAAGTGCCAGAGGGATACTTGCTCATGGGAGCTGGCATTGCAATCGTGGAGTGTTGCAACCAGCTGGCATGGAAGTCCTGAGAAGCCAGGGCGCCTAGAACTCAAGTCTCAGCAAGGCGGCTGGGAGCAGGGTGGGGGTTTGGACATGGGAGGGGGCTTCAGAACAATTGACCGAAAGTAGGAACCCAGAGAAGGACACTCACCAGCTATATGATCCTGGGCAAGGCATCTGCCTCAGTTTGCCCATCTGTAAAGTGGGGATAATAACAGCACCTAGCTCCCAGGGTCCTTGTGAGGATTAAAACAAGTTATTTGTAAAGTAAGACCTGTATTAATGCTAACTATTATGTTGTCGTTGTTTCTTCCATCAGAATTTAAGTTCCTTAAGGGGAGGGACTGTTCTTTTGCTTTTTTTTCATAAGGTACTTAGCCCAGTGTCTGGCATAAAGCAAACATTTAATAAATACTTCCTGAATTGATTGATTTAGGGAAAGCCCCTTCTTTCCCTAGGGTTATATTCTTGGATGCTTTCTCCCCATCGAAAAAGAAAGGTATTTTTCTAGAGTTATAGTAAAAGTGGGATATTCTCAGGCCTTATCTCCCTTTATTAGAGATTAGGATGGATGGAACTTCCCCAATCTTTTGCTTGAATCATTGTTTTTTGTAAATTGGGTGGTTCTGCAGGCAAGTGATTAATTCCTTCACTGCTTTTCCTTCACAGCATATTTCATAGATGCAGACAAATAGTGGAAACCTAGGAAAGAGAAATCACAGGTGAAGCATAGCATAACCAAAAAGGCGGGAAACCCACCACTTAACAGAAACTGAGTCATGATTAGCAAATTGAAAATGAAGAAATTGTTTTTCCAAGTAGAACAAGCTTGTAGGTCATAAACACTTAAGGCCATGGGGAAATTCTTTCCACACCCTGTACCTAAATTGGAGGTAGGCTTTTGAGCATTCAGAATAATGTTTATATCCACGCAGGTGCATATATTGGCTGTACATGCAAGGTTCTTAGCGGGCACTGAAATTCCGTCCTTTCTAGTCTTAATCTCTTTCATATTTTAAGTTATAGAAAAACTGGACTATTTGACATTCCCTAAACATATCCCTGCCTTTCCATATGCCTGAATTTTCTTTTCCCTCTCCTTCCTTCCTTCCTTCCTTCCTTCCTTCCTTCCTTCCTTCCTTCCTTCCTTTCTTTCTTTCTTTCTTTCTTTCTTTCTTTCTTTCTTTCTTTCTTTCTTTCTTTCTTTCTTTCTTTCTTTCTTTCTTTCTTTCTTTCTTTCTTTCTTTCTTTCTTTCTTTCTTTCTTTCTTTCTTTCTTTCTTTCTTTCTTTCTTTCTCTTTCTTTCCTTCCTCCTCTTCCTTCCTCCTCCTCCTTCTTCCTTTTCCTCCTCCTCCTTCCCCTCCTCCTGTAAACCTCAAATTTCCTTAGACTTATAATTGTTGAAAATTTCACCATTGGGATATTTCATACTTGGAAAATTTCTTACTGATAGTCTATTGGAATGGGAACTCCATTGGCATGGGAGGTTCCTTCTCTTCCCTTCTTAAGATTACTTTAGGACAGAAACCTTTTGCTGAACAATGGAAAGGACTTTGACCTATGCTTAAGCATAGAACAGGAATTTCTTTGAGTCTTGATTGATTTTAGAATTGATACAATGGAGATACTTGGAATAAATCTCCACCCTATTCAGTCCTAATAGGATTGAGTAAGGGCTGCAGCCTAGATCAAAATTTAATTATTCCAATCTCTACCATACTCAAGTTAACAGGATTTAGAAAGGGCTGTAGCAAAGGAGTATAGATTTAATCATTTGAAAATATGACCTTCAACAGACATGTGCAAAAGCCAGAAACCTCTGGGTGGTCCTGGGTTAAGCGAGAGCCTCCATTGACAGGGAAATTGATGAAGAGTGATTGGTAGATGTGAGGACTGAGGGGAGGCAACTTGGATGGTGTCCTTAAAGATAGGAGGGTCTGGAGACTGGAGGTGGTAGAGTTTTTGGTCGGTGTGGTTCCTGGGCTCTGAGGAAGCTTGCTCTGAAGGAAGCTGAAGGTGGGGGCCTCTGAGACTGTTTCTCCATTTTGGACACGTGAGTAATAGGGACTGATCTCTTTTCTTTGCCCCAGCTATCTAAGGGCTTGGGCCTTTTGGCCCAGCCTAAACAGAAGGGGTATTTAAGCCCTATTCCCTTCTCTCCCCTTCCTCTCTCTCTATATATCTCTAATTCCTTTCTTGCTCCTATTGTAATTAAACTCCAAAAAGGCTGACGGCTGACTTGAGTTTTTCATTTAGGAATTACATAGCTGATTCCTGGGCGACCTTAAATTAATATATATCAGTCTTTTAAAGTGATTCCCTTGTAACACTCCTCCTCCTTCTCCTCCTCCCCCTCCTTCCCTTACTTTGTTTTAGTAACAACTCTAGACCAGAAAGGTATGAACTAGGCAAACATATGTTAAGTGACTTGCCAAAAGGTCATATAGCTAGGAAGTGTCTAAGGCTAGATTTGAACCCAAATCCCCCCCCCACCCCCAACTCCAGGTCTGGGGCTCTATCTACTTTGTCACCTAACTGCTCTCCTGAATTCCCTTCTTATCCTCACTAAACCAGGCTGACACATTATCTCCCCCCTCTTCCCTGTTGAAACTCAAGATAGAATAAATTACTACTTCTTCCAGGTCTTCCTCCGTTCTCATTTCTCCTGCTTGTGTGCTACTTGACTTAGTTTGAATTACTACTCACATCAGATCTGTGAGCTCTAGATATTAAAAATATATATAATAGACATCACTGCATATTGGGTGGCATTGCAATGAAATAGAATGTAACACCTAAGGAATGTATCACATACAACCCAGCCAAATTCCAGGGCCAGAGGCCGGAGGCCTCTGCTTAAGAAGCTGGCAGCCTTCATAAAACCAGTTGAATTGGTTCAAGATAAAGCCTGACCAAGATACTTGGACCAGATAGTCTAATGAAGGAACTTCCTATCTTCTCTTCTGAACGCTAAAGCTTCCAACCTTCCTAGAAGATTTGGAAACCTGAACTGTTTGTTGTTGACTTGCAAACCTACCAATGTAGGTATCAGCTAGATGTCTAACCAGACATACAAACCAGATTCCTGACTCTGCTGACCATCCATAGAGAAAAGAATTCCAAACTGGCCCTGCATAAGGAAGTGCTTTGTAACTGAAAATTGGGCCTTGTTTCTTAGGAGGGTCTTGCCTTTATTGCTTACTTTCTCATTATGAACTATCTTAAATAATATTTTATGTGAAGTTTGGATTATATTTTTTATTCAAAGATATTTTATTTTCCCAATTACATGTAATAATCATTTTCAAGAGACATTTTCCAGGATTATAAAATCCAGACCGTCTCCCTCCCTGGGAGATGGTAAGCAATTTGATCTGGGCCTTACATATTTACTCTAATGCAAAGCACACTTCCAAGATGCTCCTTGTTGTAAGAACATGTTCATAGCAGACCAAAACCCCCAAATAAAACCGTAAATACACTGTGTGAAAGATAGCCTTCTTTGATCCTCATCCATTCATCCATCCCATTCCCGAAGCTGGTGATTTTAGCAGGAAAATGAATTCTTCTCAACACATCAACCATACTGAGCTTTGCATGTCTGATCTCCTCTAGTTGGATTATAAACTGGCCTATATTCATCTTCCTCTCCCTAAGGGATCCCCAAATATTTATCTTTATTTCCCTCATAATGCTTAAATGACTGCTTAGCACATAGCAGGTCCCCTAGCCATGTTTGTTAAAGGAAGGCTGAAGGATCCTCTTCAAAGAAGGGAGGTCCATGGGGAGAGGGGCTGCTGCCATTTGCTGTTTTGAGAAGAATGACATCATTAGATGGATGGGGTGTAAAATTGAGATTTGAACTCTGGACTTCAATCCCCACAAGCCCTTGCTCCACTTCCCCAAAATGCTTTGTAATCTCACGGAATTCAGAGGTGGGCAAGATCGAGAAGGTACTTAAGCTGATTGCAAAGACTTTTGAGCTCTTCTGCCCCCTAACTGGCTTTTTGTCAATGCATTCAGCAATTATTGGTTTTGTTTTGTTTTTTCTCATCCTCAAATTATTGTGATCTTTAAATTGATTATGTTTTTATGATCCTTTGGGGAAGGACTTCTTCCCAGAGGATCAAATGAGGGAATGTAAAATTGAGATTTGAACTCTGGACTTCATCCCCACAAGCCCTTGCTCCACTTCCCCAAAATGCTTTGTAATCTCACGGAATTCGGAGGTGGGCAAGATCAAGAAGGTACTTAAGCTGATTGCAAAGGCTTTTGAGCTCTTCTCTCTCTTTTTGGACTTCCGTTTTGGAGCAGACGGGGCTCTTTCCATAATGTAGGTGAGGTCTTGTCTAGGCCTCTGGCCTAGGCACGTTTTCCTTATCCTGTATTTTCTTTAATCCTTAATCCTTAATAAACCTCTAAAAAATATAATACTCCTTGCAGAGAGAAACTAATTTCTACCTGCCTCAGTCTCCCCTAAATTTTAATCTTTACAGTTGGCAACCACGAAGGGATACGAACCCTCAATCTCCTGATTTCTTTTCTGATCTTTAGTTCAACTTTTAATATCTAGTACCTAGAAATTTTTTTGAGCCATATTACTCTGGCCAAGGTTTTTTTACCCTCGCAAAGCTGCTACAGGTTCCAGACCTGTTGCTTTTGCCTCCCACCCCACCCGGCTGGGCCCAGTCGCTTCCTGCCTGCAGCCTGCAGCCCCGATCGTCCTACCTGGTACCTGGTCCCGGCCTTGCCCACCCCGGCAGCTGCTCCAGCTCCTGCTCCTCGCCTCTCACTGGCCCTGCCTGCCTGTGTTCCTGCCTGCAGCCATCCACTGGTGCGCTGCCTGCCTGTTTCTGCGCCCCAGACCCACGAGCACGACCCCAGCCGGCTCATCACCCAGATCCTTGGAGCAGATCGCTCAGGATTCATTTCTACCAGCTGGTAACTATTGGCCACGTGGGCGGATGGTAGCAGGGAAGAGAGAGAAAAAGGGAGAGAGAAGGAACAGACTTTTCAAACAGACTTTTAAGCAATGGGCTGTTTAAAAGGATACCTTTTTGACTGTTCTGGTAATTTCATTGATTTCACCTGCATGCCAGAAGAAAGATTCAGCCCAAAGATTCAACTTTGGGGAGGCAAAAGGGTGGCCCAGCGAACTGATAGCCAGGCCTACAGACATGCGGTCTTGGGTTAAAATCTGGCCTCAGATACTCCCCAGCTGTGGGTTCCTGAGCAGATCCCTTAACCACCATTGCTTAACCCTTACCACTCTGCCTTTGGACAATAGACATTTAAATGGATAAACACACCCAAGGAACTTTAAAGACTAAAGGCTATATTCTATAGGCATTTCAGACTCCAATGGTTTATAAAAAATCTCTGTATTTCTATTGCATTCTGATATTTGCTTAGTTTAAGATTTAACTTTGTGATTTTAAGTTCTTATATTACTGGATTCAATATTATTCTGCTTGAACTGAAGGTTGATTGAATTTATTTTGAATATACTGAGTTTTGACTACTGTTAAATTCTGTTTTTTCCCCTATAACTGTGCTGAACAAATATTACTGAATAAGCCCATATATGAAAAAACAAAGCAAAACAAAACAGCTTTTTTCTATTTTTGCCTTTGTCACATAGAGGATAGATGGACTTCAGAACTGGTTAAAATTGTATAAAACCTTTGGAAAAATTAATGTGCTAAATATCTCAAATGATTTTAAGGGTTTTTAAAATATGATTTTTGTAATTTTTTTTAACAATCTCTGGTTATTTTTGCCTGCCCCTACCACGAGGTAAGGCCCATTCTAGTAGCTGAAGTGAAATACATTTTATAAACCCCAACCTTCCCACATGTGAATGGAAGTTGGGCCTTCTCAGGGCATTTGTACCCCTAAAAGCCTCCAAAAAAAGGAGCACCCCTTTATTTATACTCTTCAGCTCACTACTTTACTTCTACCAGAATGATATATAGATTTCTTGATTATGTTCTTAACCCAAGATGAGTTTTACTTTGTTTTAAAATATATGTTTAAATACCAAGGTTGAAAGATTGCTACGTTTGTAAAAATTGTGACAAATATCCATCAATTCATAGGCTTTTAAATGTCATACAACTTATATGAAATATGATAGTGTGTTTGTTTGCTATTGTAATTAATTGGGCTATTGAGAATTTTGGGGATATTTGTACTACTGTTCAATTCATTTGCCTCATACTTACAGTGGAGCATGGCCAGATATTAAGAGGAAATGGATCTAATTTTTGGTGAGAAAGCCTTGCATTTTATATTTTTTTAGCTGACACAGAGTGTCAATGATTATAAGCTATATTTTTGAATTTTTAAAGCTTTTTTATTATTATATTTTCCTTGCATGTGCAATATACTATTTGTTTTTTATTTAATTTTTTCTCTCCTTTTTTATATTTCAAGCACATGTCACCAGTATCAAGATTTTCTTTAAACTTTTTGACTTTTCAGTACTATAAGTTGGAAATACATTTGCTAATGCATGCCCTAAAAATCTAGAGACTATAAAAACGATGCCACTAATTATTAAAATAAATTATGGGACTTTGCTTAATGATTCTGTCTGATTCCAGGACAAGATATACACAACAGAGCCATTGCACAGAGCCAAAGAAAAGCCAATCTAGGATGGATTGATGCACTTCTAGGCCAATACAAAGGTCTTGAACCTAGTGTGAAGACTCGAGGTTACTGTGTTTAACATTGTTAGACATAGGCTTTCCTTGTGTCCACACTCACTCTGAAAATACTCACAGATACGAGTATCCCTGAAACCTTGGCTCCTATAATCTGGTCCCTTTTTCCTGCCTTTCACAGTGTGGCAACTTTCTGTAGTCCTGGCTACTGACTGGGTAAATGCATTATTGCTTAGATCATTTTGATTGGGCCCTGATTGAAAGACCTGTTATAGATTTATTTTTCTTTACTTGCAATTTTTACACATGAGACTTTGATAGTCTATATTTTCATCCAGAAATTTTTTCTTTTCTTTTGGATTTTTCTGATGTTTTTTTAATATCTCTTGCCAATTGATTCATATACCTTATACCTCAGCCATGCATCCCTAAGTGATCCTGTTTTTTTTTAATCACCCTCTTAATGGGGGGGAATGTAAAAAAAATATCATTATTTAAATTGCAAAGTTTAAATTCCTTTTGAGAAGAGTTTTAGGTAAAGAAGATGCTACCTCTCTCTGAACCCAGAAACTGAACTAACTGTTGGAGAAGACATAATGAAGATGCCTCCAGACCACAAGTTGCACAAAATTGAACTTTGGGTGTGGTTGATTGAACATTTATTTTTATGTATACTTTCATGCCAAAGGGGACTGCCCCCTAACTGGCTTTTTGTCAATGCATTCAGCAATTATTGGTTTTGTTTTGTTTTTTCTCATCCTCAAATTATTGTGATCTTTAAATTGATTATGTTTTTATGATCCTTTGGGGAAGGACTTCTTCCCAGAGAATCAAATGAGGGAATGTAAAATTGAGATTTGAACTCTGGACTTCAATCCCCACAAACCCTTGCTCCACTTCCCCAAAATGCTTTGTAATCTCACGGAATTCGGGGGTGGGCAAGATCGAGAAGGTACTTAAGCTGATTGCAAAGGCTTTTGAGCTCTTCTCTCTCTTTTTGGACTTCCGTTTTGGAGCAGACGGGGCTCTTTCCATAATGTAGGTGAGGTCTTGTCTAGGCCTCTGGCCTAGGCACGTTTTCCTTATCCTGTATTTTCTTTAATCCTTAATCCTTAATAAACCTCTAAAAAATATAATACTCGGGGGCAGCTGGGTAGCTCAGTGGATTGAGAGCCAGGCCTAGAGATGGGAGGTCCTAGGTTCAAATCTGGCCTCAGCCACTTCCTAGCTGTGTGACCCTGGGCAAGTCACTTGACCCCCATTGCCCAGCCCTTACCACTCTTCTGCCTTGGAGCCAATACACAGCATTGACTCCAAGACGGAAGGTAAGGGTTTAAAAAAATATATATATATAATACTCCTTGCAGAGAGAAACTAATTTCTACCTGCCTCAGTCTCTCCTAAATTTTAATCTTTACAGGGGCCATCAAACACGGGTGCTGAGTAGCTGGCACCCACGTGCGTGGGGAACGGAGGGGCAGAGACAAATGGCCCAGTTTTGCCTCGACAGCATTTTGTGAAACACATCAGCAACTTCCCGCAAGAGTCAGAGACGGCGCCCAGCATTGCAAGAAATGTTTGTGTACTTCAGAAAAAGCAAAGTAAGTCGCTGGCAGGAAGAGGAAACAAAGGCCTGGCAGGTGTGCACGATGAACTCGGGCATTGAAAGCGAAGCAGAACATCCCCGCATTCATTCGGTACCCAGCATCGCTATGGGGGCGGCCATGGGGAAATCTTCTCCCCCATCCCATCCCCTTAGAGGACCTTTGATGATTTTGTGGAGAGGAATCCCTGCCATGTCCGAGAAACAAACTGCAGTTAAAGGGCTCCTAGTCAGAGACTCTGCTCAGGGACGTGACCATAGCAGAGGGCCGTTCATTGTATAGACAATCCTAGACTGAGGGCTTCCATTGACTTAAAAACAAAAATAAAAGCTTCTTTGTCTTTTGGTTCCAAGCAGAAGGGGGCTAAGGGCTAGGCCCCTGGGATTAAGTGACTTGCCCAGGGTCACACGGCTAGGAAGGGCAGGAGGCCAAACCTGAACCCAGACCTGGCTCTCCATCTAATTATTAACTATTTTTAATATTATTATTAGTCTATTTAAATATTAACTAGTCTAGTTTCTACTCAACTTTTGCTGACTGCTTGCCTAAATAAGGCTATCTGGCCCTTAGCTTCCCCTTACCAAGACAAGGCTCACGAGCCATTGGGAACCCAGTAAATGCTAGCAGAAAACTCCAGAAGGGTCCAAGAGATGGAAGCAGAGAGGAACTCACTAACGACCACAGCTAGGAAGGAGTGTGAGGAGCTAAATGGCTCAGTGGATAGAAACCAGTCGTGGAGTCAGGATGATCTGAATTTCAATCTAACTGCAGACACTTACTGGACAAATGACCCTGGGCAAGTCACGAAGCCCTGCCTGCCTCAGTTTCCTCATCTGTTAAATGGTCTAGAGAAGGAAATGTCAAACCACTCTTGTATCTCTACTAGAGAGAAAAACTCTATGGACAGTATCAAAATGATAAAAGAGACAACAATGGAAGACAAGCTGCTGGGGAAGGGTGCAGGACAGCCACAGGTAGTTCCTGCACGAATGAAGCAGCTGGGCCAAGACGAAAGGGAAGCCCAGCTGAGACGGTATCTAGTAAATCTGATGCGGTAAAGGTCCACATGGCCGAGGAACCTGGAGTGTAAGAGCGATGAACCGAGGTAAGCTGGATGTGGCCAAACAGGAGACGGAAAGATGAAATATTGGCATTCTGGCTGCCGCCGAACGTAAAAGGATGAGAATGGGTGAATTTGATTCAGGCGATCATTACACGTACTACTGTGAGCAAGAATCCCTTAGAAGAAATGGAGTAGGGGCAGCTAATTGGTTCCGTGCATAGAAAGTCAGGAATAGAGATGGGGAGGTCCTGGGTTCAAATGTGACCTCAGACACTGCCTAGCTTTGTGACCCTGGGCAAGTCACTTAATCCCAAATTGTTTAGCCTTTAACACTTCTGCCTTGGAACCAATACTTAGTATCCAATCTAAGAAAAAAGGTAATGACTTTTTAAAAAATGAAAAAGAAAAAGAAATAGAAATGGAGTAGCCCCTCAGTCAACAAAAGGCTGAGAAAAGCAATACTGGGGTCTAATCTCAAAAATCACAATGAGATCTATTTCATTCCAAGGTGAACTGTTCAGCTTCATGATAACGCAAGTCAGTGTTCTAACTACTGATACATAAGGCCAAAGTGGCTCATATATACAAAGACCTAAAATTTCTTCTATAAATAACCCCCCCAAAATTTCATGTTCATCACGGGGGATTGGAATGCTAATGAAGGAATTCAAAAGATAACTGGAGTGACAGGCAAGCTTAGTCTTGGAGTACAAAATGAAGCAGGACATAAAGAGAGTTTGGTCAAGATAACTCTCTGGATACAGAAAATTCTCTTTTTTCAACAACCCAAAAGGCAACTCTACACATGGACATCACCAGATAGCTAATATCAAAATTAGAGCGATTATGTACTTGGCAGCCAAAGGTGGAGGAGATGCCTTTTTTGTCAGTTAAAACAAGACCTGGAGCCATCTGAAGTTCAGTACATGAACTTTGTATTGCAAAATTTATACTAAAAGTAATGAGGATAGGGAAAACCATTAGACTATGTGAGGATGATCTTATTAAATAACATTCTTTATGAATATGAAGTGGAAGTGATGAATAGGTTTAAGGGATTTGATCTAGTAAATAAGAGTAACTGAAGAACTATGGACACAAGTATCAAATGCAATAGGGATAAGTTAGAAGCCTTCCCAATAAGATCAGGAGTGAAGCAAGGATGCCCATTATCACCTCTATTATTTAATACTATTAAATGAGAAATCTTAACTTTAGCAATAGAGAAGAAAAAGAAATTGAAGAAGTTAAAGTAATTTTTTAATTGAGGATTTTTTAAAATGAGGAAACTAAACTATCACCCTTTGTGGATAATATGATGGTATACTTGGAGAATCCTAGAGAATCAATTAAAAAACTAGTTGGAATAATAACTTTATCAAAGTTGCAGGATACAAAATAAAACTCACATAAATCATCAGCATTTCTATATGCTTTTAACAAAGTCCGGCAGCAAGAATTAGAGAAATTCCATTTAAAATCACTCTATACAATATAAAATATTTGGGAATCTACTTGCTAAGACAAACACAGGAATTACACAAACACAATTACAAAACACTTTTCATACAAATAAAGTTAGGTATACTAAAATATTGGAAAAATATCATTGTTCATGGGCAGGCTGAGCTAACATAATAAAAATAAGAATTCTACCTAAATTAGTTTATTTATTCAGTGCCATACCAATTAAACTTCCAAAAAACTATTTTATAGAACTAGAAAAAATAATAACAAAATTAATCTGGAAGAACAAAAGGTCAAGAATATCAAGTGAATTAATAAAAAAATGTGAAGGATGGCATTTTATAGAACTAGGAAAAATAATAAAATTCATCTGGAAGAATAAAAGGTCAAGAATATCAAGTGAATTAATGAAAAAAATGTGAAGGATGGTGGCCTGGCAGTACCAATCTTAAACTATACTAAAAGCTGTAATCATCAAAACAATCTGATATTGGCTAAGAAATAGAAGGGTGGATCAATGGAATAGATTAGTGTTTGATAAACCCAAAGATCCTAGAGCTTTGGGGATAGAACTCACTACTTGACAAAAACTCCTGGGAAAATTGGAAAACAGTATGGTAAAAATTATGTATAGGCCAATATCTTACACCCTATATCAAGAAAATGTTAAAATGGTTATACAACATAAAGGGTAATACTATAAGTAAATTAGAGGGAACATAGCACAGTTTACCTGTTCAGACATATGGAGAAGAGAAGAATTTATGACCAAAAAAGAGTTAAAGAACATTATAAGATGTCAAATGAGTAATTAAAAAGTTTTTGCACAAACAAAACCAATATAACCAAAATTAGAAGGGAAACAACAAACTGGGGTGGGGGTGGGGATTCATAACAAATATCTTAGAAAAAAGGTGTCATTTCTCAAATATATAGAGAACTAAGTCAAATTTATAAGAATACAAATCATCCCCCAACTGACAAATGTTCAAAAGATATGAATAAGCAATTTTCAGATGAAGAAATCAATACTACCAATAATCATATGAAAAATGTTCCAAATCATTCTTAATTAGAGAAATACAAATTAAAACAACTCGACGGTGCTACCCTCATACCCATCAGATTGATCAATATGACATTAAGGGAAAATGGTAAATGTTGGGAAGGGACATGGCAAAACTAAGACACTAATACATTATTGGTGGATTTGTGAACTGATCCAACCATTCTGGAAAGCAATTTGGGACTATGCCCAAAGGTCTATAAAACCATGCATACTCTTTGATCAAGTAAGAGCACTGCTAGGTCTGTATGCCAAAGCTATAAAAAAGAAAAAAGAGGAAAGGACTTACTTGTACAAAAATATTTATTGCCGATCTTTTTGTAGTGGCAAGAAATTGAAGGGATGCCTATCATTTGGGGAATGGCTAAACAAATTGTGGTATATGATGGTGATGGAATACTATTGTGCTATGAGGAATGATGAAACAAGATGATTTCAGAAAGAGCCGGAAAGACCTACATGAACTGATGCAGAGTGAAATAAGACCAGTTGAACATTGTACACAGTAACAGCAATATTGTGGAATGAGCAACTGTGATAGACTTGACTATTGTTGGCAATACAATGATCCAGGACAGTTCTGAGGGGCTTATGACAAAGAATGCTATCCACTTTCGTACAAAGAACTGTTGGAGTAAATGACATATCATTTGGAGGGACGGTTAACATATTGGATGACAGTGTTAAGATTCAAAAAGGTTCTGACAGACTAGAACTTGGAAATGAATCTAATAATATAGAGCAATGGAAAGAATATTGACTCTGCCCTCTTAACTCTGTGACCTTGGGCAAATCATTTTACCGTTTAGGGTTTCAGTTTTCCCATCTGTAAAATGAGGTGGGAGATTGAGTTAGATGATCTCTATAAAGTTTCTTGCAAGTCTAGATCAATAATGATAGCATTTAATAGGGATAAAATTAGTCTTAATCTTGGGTTCAGAAAATAAACTTCACAACTACAAAATTAAAAAACAACAACTATGTACAGAGATTTCAATATTATAAGGAGGCAGCAACAAATAGTATCCTAAAGAAAAAGAAGAACAAGAAAGCAAAATGACTGATGAGACTTTACAAATAACTGAGGAAAAAAGGAAAGGGAAAACTATACCCAATTGCATTCAGATTTCCAGAGAACAGGGAATGAAATAAGATTTTCTTAAATGAGCAATGCAGAGAAATAGAAGAAAACAATAGAATGGGAAAAATTAAAGATTTCTTCAAGAAAATTAGAGCTATCCAAGGAATATTTATACAAAAGTGAGCATAATAAAAGGCAAAAATGACTGGGATTTAACAGAAATAAGCAAGATTAAGAAGAGGTAGGCAAGAATATGAAGAACTATACAGGAAAGATCTTAATATCACTAATAACCAGGATGATGTGGTTACTGATAAAGTGGAAGATGGAGTCTTAGCTTAAGTATTGCTAACAATAAGGTTGGTGGAGGTAACAAAATTCCAGCTGAGTTACATACAATCTTAAAAGATGCTACTGCTAAAGTGTTATACCCAAATATGTCAGCAAATTTGGACGCCCCAATAACAGCCACTAGACTGGAAAAGATCAATTTATGTCCCAATCTTAAAGAAGGACAATAACATTCAAATTAATAAACATTTGTGCTCATTTCACATGCCAGAAAAGTTAAGGTAAAGGTTCTACAAGTTAGGCTTCAGTAATATGTGAATCAAGAATTACCAGAAGAGCAGGCTGATTTTCAGAGGCAGAAGAACTTGGGGACAAAGTGCCATTTGCTAGATTATGGAGAAAGAATGGGAGTGAGAAAAACATAGACTCTGCGTCATTGACCACTACATTGAAGACTGTGCGACTCACAACAAAATATGGCAAGTCCTCAAAGAGATGAAAGTACCAGGTCATCTTACTTTTCTCTTGAGGAACTTGTAAGTAGGCCAAGAAGCAGTAGTTAGAATAAAATATGGAACCCATGATTGGCTTAAGATTGGAAAAAGAGTATGACACGGTTGTATATCGGTACTTTATTTAACTTATTTAACAGATTGAGGGGAGACATGATAAAAATTGTTGGACTATTTGAAAGTTATGATCAAAAAAGAATCTAGAACGCTAGATATAGTCATTTTAGTCACATGCTACTCTTCATGGCACCATTAGGGGTTTTCTTGGCAAAGATACTGAAGTTGTTTGCCATTTCCTTCTCCAACTGGTTTTACAGATGAAGAAATGTAGACAAACAAAGGTAAATGATTTGCTTAAAGGTACAGAGCTAGTAAATATTTGAGGTAAGATTTGAACTCAGATTTTTCTGACTCCAGGACTGGCCTCTATCCACTATGCAATCCAACTGCCCTCTAGACACTATACTTTAAGGTATTATTAAGGAAAATTTTCCTGAAGTTTTAGAACTAGAAGGTAAAATAGAAATAGAAAAAATTCCCTGATTACCATCTGAAAGAGATCCCAAGATGAAAATTCACAGGAATATTATAGCTAAATTTTGACATTCCCAAGTCAAGGGGAAAATAATACAAGTGATACAAGTGATCAGAAAGAAACAATTTGAACAATAGTCAGAATAACTGACTGTGGAATTACAGCCAGGATAACACAAGGTTTAGCAGTTTCTACATTAAAAGACTAAGAGGCATGGAACATGCTATTCCAAAGAGTAAAGGAAATTTGTTTGCAACCAAGGAAGTTTAGTGTAATTCTGAAAGGGGGAAAAATGGATAGTTACTGAATTAAAAGATTTTCAGATATTCTTGAGGAAAAGACCATTACTGAATGGAAAATCTGACCTACAAGAATCAGGAGAAACATAGGAAGGTAAGTGTGTAAGATTAATTTATGAGGGATCTAATAAGATCAAACTATTTACTTCTTATATGGGAAAACATCATCTGTTAACTTTAAAAATATCATTATTAGGGTAGTTGGAAGGAGCATACATAGATAGGAAGTTGAGAATTGAGCTCAGCATGATGGATGGGGTCCATCCTAAAAAATAAAATTAGGTAGGTATAAGTAAAATGGAACAATTATTTCATACAAAAGAGGCATGAATAGACAAACTATTACAGTAGAGAGAAAGAAGGGGCTGGTAGTTCTAGAATCTTATTCTCATCTGAACTGGGTTAAAGAGGGAATAATACATACAACCAGAAGAGTATAAAAGTCTTCTTAAGTTACAGAAAAATGGGAGTAGTAGTAAAGGAAGAGGGTAATGGGAGAGTAAAATGAGAGGGAGAAAAGGATAGACTATAAG
This sequence comes from Monodelphis domestica, assembly GCF_027887165.1. Classification (NCBI taxonomy): domain Eukaryota; kingdom Metazoa; phylum Chordata; class Mammalia; order Didelphimorphia; family Didelphidae; genus Monodelphis; species Monodelphis domestica. Next base: position 91,989,188 of record NC_077230.1, on the reverse strand, counting down.
GAAAAACAAGATAAAAGGAAATATACAACTAATAATTTTAACTGTGAATGTGAATGAGATGAGTTCACCCCCAAAATGGAAATAGATAGCTTATAGAATAGAATGGATAAAAAACCAGACTCTGATAATATGTTGTTTACAAGAAATACATTTTAAAATGAGGAACACATAAAGGAACATGTAAGAGGAAAAATAAAGGGCTAGAGTAGAATTTATTGTTTCATAAAATGCAAAAAAAAAAAGTGGAAGCAAAAATCATGAACTCAGGCAAAGTTAAAGCTAAAATAGATTTAATTAAAAGAGATGAACGGAGCAGCTCAATGGATTGAGAGCCAGGTCTAGAGACGGGAGGTCCTAGGTTCAAATCTGGCTTCAGACACTTCCTAGTTGTGCAAGCCTGGGAAAGTCAATTAACCCCCATTGCCTACTCCTTAACATTCTTCTGCCTTGGAACTAATACAGAATATTGATTCTAAGACAGAAAGTAAGGGTTTAAAAACAAATAAATGAATAAAAGAGATGAACAGGGAAACTAGTAGTAGTAGTAGTAGTAGTAGTCTCTCGGTAACCAAGGATGACAATTGTCTTTGTGCATTTTCATCTATGATAGATGAGCGTGCACAAAGACACTTGTGAGTGAAGGAGATTTAAGTTGAAAAGTCGATGCACAGAGACAGTCCCACTCTCTCGGCATTGGAAGCCTGGGTCCATTGGCACGAAAGATCGTTACACCTGGAGACTTCCTCAGCTGCATTGGATGGCCATGTTGTCTTTTGTGCTCCAACACGCCCTAAGCACTCCACAGTGCTTTGCTGCATCGCCATCTCAGCCGTTGAACCTTCTTATTGGTTTCTTCCGTCTGTTCAGCCGAAGCAGTCTTCACATGCTGGGTGAGAAAGGCCCTGGTTCACCAGGGGTCTACGACCAGATGGCTACTCTCACAAGGTTTAGCTGGCCTGTCAAAGCCGTTGCCCGGGGTGTGGCTGCTGCCACATGCTAGCAGCTACTAGGAGCCACAAGTGAGAGCTGGGTGTCAGGTGAGGGTCAGAGGCTGAAGAGCTGCTCTAGAAGGGCACGACAAACCCTCCATACCAGAGATACTACCCAACAGGGAAACTATGTTATGCTAAAAGGCACCAAGATAATAAAGCATTATCAATACTAAACCTATATCACACCAAATGCTATAGCATCTAGATTTCTAAAGGAAAAGCCAAATGAATTAAAGATGGAAATAGAAAGCAAAAACATAATAGTGAGGAACTTCAAACTTCCCTTCCCAGAAGTAGAAAAATCTAACCAAAAATAAATAAGAAAGAAGTCAAGGAAATTAAAAAGGAAAAGAATAGAACCTTAAAAAAGCTATCTGGAGCTTTAAAAAGCTAGATATGATAGCTATCTGGAGAGAACTGAATGGGAACAGAAAGAAATAAACCCTTTTCTCAGTGGTACATGGTGCTTTTATAAAAATTAACCATAAATAAGGCCATAAAAACTTTATGATTAAATACAGAAAAGGAAAAATATTAAATGCATCCTTTTTCAGATCATAATGCATTAATAATTATATTTAATAAAGGACCAGGAAAACATAAATTAAAAGTTAGTTGGATAATAAATAACCTATCATTAAAGAATGAGTGTGTTAAAGAACAAGTCATAAAAACAATAATGTTATTAAAGAGAATAATAATGAGACAACATATCAAAACCTATGGGATGTAGCAAAAGCAGTTATCAGAGGAAAATTTTTTATCTCTAAATTATATTAATAAAATAAACAAAGAAGAGATTAAGGAATACATAATTTGAAAAAATAGAAAAAGAACAAATGAAAAATACTAAATTAAACACCAAATTGGAAATCCTAAAAATTAAAAGGTAAGATTAATATAATTGAATGTAAGAAAACTATTGAATTAATAAAACTAGGAATTGGTTTTATGGGAAAAAAACAAATAGATAAATCCTTGGTTAATAGGATTTTTTTAAAAGAGAGAAGAAAAATAAAATACTAGTATCAAAAATGAAAGGGGTGAATATACCACTAATGAAGATGAAATAAAAACAATTAGGAGCCATTTTGTCCAATTATATTCAAGTAAATTTAACAACTTATGTGAAAAAGAAGAATACTTACAAAAATATAAACTGCCTGGACTAACAGAAAAGGAAATAGAATAACTGGATGAAACTACTTTAGAAAAAGAAATTGAACAGGCCATAAATCAGCTTCCTATGAAAAAAAGCATCAAGACTAGATGAATTTACAAGTGAAGTTTACCAAATATTTAAAGATCAACTAATTTTAATGTTAAAAACAATTTTTGGAATAACAGGCAAAGGAGTTACACCAAACCCTTTTATGAAATAAATATGGTGTGATACCTAAACCAGGAAGAGCAAAAACAGAAAAAGAGAATTATAGATCAGTTTCACTTCTGAATATGGCTAGAAAAATCCTAAATAAAATATTAGCTAGGAGACCACAACAGTGTTTCACAAAGATTATACATAGTGACCAATAGGGATTTATAACAGTAATGCAATGATGGTTTAATAAGGAAAACTATTAACATAATTTGTTATATAAATAACAAAAGTAGCAAAAATTATATGACTATAACAGTAGATGGAGGAAAAGCTTTTAACAAAATGGAACACTCATTCCTATTTTAAAAACACTCCAAAGCATCAGTATAAATAATTTTTCCTTACAATGATAGGAAGTATCTAATTAAAACCAGAAGCAAGCATTATTTATAATGAGGATAAGCTAGAAGCTTTCCCAAGAAGATCAAGAGTGAACCATTATCACCAGTGTGTTATTCAATGCTAGCAACAGCAATAAGAGAAGAAAAAGGAATTGAAGGAATCATAATGGAACAAAAAGGTAATAAAATGATCCCTTTTTGCAGATGAAATGATGGTATACTTAGAAAATCCTAGATATCAACTAAAAATCTAGTTGAAACAATTAATAGGGGCAGGTAAATGGATAGAGTGCCAGGAATTGTAGTGGGAAGGAACTCAGTTAAAATCAGGCCTCAGACACTTAGCTATAGGTATGACCCTGGGCAAGTCACTTAACCCCAATTGCTTAGCCCTTGCCATTCTTCTGCTTTCAAACCAATACTTAGTATTAATTCTAAGACAGAAAGCAAGAATTTTTTAAATTAATAATTTTACCAAAATAGCAAGATGTAAAATAAACACACATAAATCAGTAGCATTTTTATGTCACTAACAAATAGCTGTGCAAGAAGAGATTAAGAGATGCAGTATAAAATACCTGGGTGTTTATCTGCCAAGAAAATGCCAGGAACTACAACAATATAATTATGAAACACTTTTTACATATACAAATAAAGTAAAATTTAAATGATTGGAGAAATATTAATTCTTTGTGAATGGGCAGTCAATAGAATTAAAATTACTATTCAAACTGAACTAATCTGCTTTATTCAATGCCATCCCAATTAAATCACCAAAAATATAACAAAACTATAACAAAGTTCATTTGAAAGAACAAAAGGCCAAGAATATCACAGGAATTAATTTTTTTTAATGTAAAGGAAGAGGTATAAAAATTTTAAACTGAATTATGAGGCAATAATTCATCAAAACTATCTGGTTCTGGGTAAGAAATAGAAAGATGGATTAGTAGAATACAGTAGATAGATATTGGATTAGTGGAATAGAGTGGATAGATATGCAATACACGTCAAGAGTAAATGATTATATAGTCATGTTGTATTTGACAAATGTAAAGATTCAAGCTTTTGGGATAAGAATTTACTATTTGGTAAATAGTTGGGAAAACTGGAAAGCAGTCTGCCAGAAACTAGGTATAGACCATTATCTTAGACCATTTGCCAAGGAAAAAGTCAAAATGGCTATGTGGCCAAGAAATAAAGGGAGATATCATAAGCAAATTCAAAGATTATAAAAGAATATTATCTATAAGACTTATGGATAGGAAAAGAATTTATGAATAAACAAGAGCTATAGACTATAATGAGATGTAAAATGGATAATTTTAATTATTATTATTTATTTTACAAATAAGACCAATGTAGCCAATATTAGAAGGAAAGCAGCAAACTAGAAGACATTTTTATAGACATTCTTGAGTCAAGGTCGCATATCCAACACATAGAGAATTCTGTTAAGTTTATAAGAATATGAATCATTCCCCAACTGATAAATGGTCAAAGGAAACGAACAGGAAAGTTTTGGATGAAGAAATCAGAGAAATAGACAGTTAGAGACAGCTAGTCATTACTGTAAATCATTCTTACTTAGAGAAATGAAAATTAAAACAATCCTGATCTATCATTTCACATCTATCTGATTGGCCGAAATGATTTTTCCCCCCATGAAATTTGCTTTTTATTAAGGAGCCAGAAAAGTTGCCCCTTTGCAGGTGGAGGGGTAAAGGATGTAGAGAACCACAAACTGGAAGGCCCCAGGTGCTGCCCCCAAATGCTGGAAAGTATGTGGAAAAATTGGGGCACTAACAAACTCTTGGTGCAGCTATGAACTGATGCAACCATTTTGTAGAGCTCTCTACTCTTTGCCCTATCACTATTGGGTCTGTTTCCCAAGATGATCAGGGAAAAAAGGAAAAGAACCTATATGCTCTAAAACATTTAAAGCAGATTTCTTTGTGGTGGCAAGGAACTGGAAATTGAGGGGATGCCTATCATTTGGCGATTGCGATGGAATACTAAAATCCTGTAAGAAATGATGAGTAGGATCTTTTTTTAAAGAAAAATATGGAAAGACTTACATTAAATAATGAAGAGCAAAATGAACAGAACCAAGAAGTTGTTGGATATAGTCATAGTGAATATTGTTTGAAGAATAACTCTAAATGTCCACTTTTCTTTTACTTTTCTTTTTGAAATTTTTATTTATTTAATTTAGAATATTTTTCCTTGGTTACAAGATTCATGCCCCCCAACCCCATCCCCTCCCATAGTTGATATGCAATTTCATTGAGTTTTACATGTGTCTAAATTTTCACTTTTAGAGAAAGCACCGATAAATAGAAATATGTATGGTATAGTTTTACACACATGTATATACATATCTAGATATAAAGTAATTAAACTTTCTTTTTAGAAGTTCCACTCCCTATTAGTTATCATTAGTCACTTACTTATCAGTCAAGTCTTTATTTTTCAGGATGTTGTAGATTTCTTTGGCAGTTGGAGGCCCTTGAAGTTTTTGTCCATTAAGAATCTCAATTTCTAATTCTTCAAAGGTCTAGAGGGAATAGGATTAAAAAGGTTAAGAAGGTGGTTTAGATATCCTCTAAAGCCCTATGATTTTATGTCTGATCAATGGCATCCTTCACTTTATTTCCTTCATGAGATTTTTATTGTACGTGTGACATATCTTCTATCATCATGTGAGCAATATGGAAATATGCACTGCATGAAAGTACTGATATAAACTATACCAGATTATTTATTGCCTTGGGGAATTGAGGGAGGTTGAGAGGGGGAAATCTAAATCCTAAAATATAAGAAAACAATTGTCAAGAATTGCTTCTATATGTAACTGTAAAAATGGATCATTTATCTATTTATTTATTTTGGGATTTTTATTTAGTCAATTTAGAATATTATTCCTTGGTTACAAGAATCATATTCTTTCCCTCCTTCCCCTCCTCCCACCACCCCTTCCTGTAGCTGAGGTGCAATTCTACTGGGTGTTACATGTGTCCTTGATCCGAACCTAAAAAATAGATTATTTTTAAAAAGAATGAATGCTTAGTTAATTTACATTAATTTGAGAAGGCTTACTAAGATGCAAAGCCATAACTAGCAGTCTTGGTACTGGGGGCAAGCAGCACCAGCATCTGCAAATCAAATTTGTAATCCCTGAAGCAAGTAATCTGTTCAAATTCAGTTAACTTGGAGGAGAAACCCTCGGAATATGAGATCTATAGCAAAAAAAAAATATGAGATCTATAGCAAAAAAAAAAAAAATACACCAAGACAAAGCCTTCAAAGGAGAAGAAGATGAAGGGGAGAAACTAGGACACTGGGAAATTGGCCACCCTGGGATATCACAAGCCACCCCTTGAGGGACCTCTGTCAGAGAGGCTTGGGACATGGGCAGGGATGGGCTAGACTCAGCCTGGGGAATGGAAAGAACCTTCACTAGCTCTAGGAAAAGAAGCCTGGAATTCGGATTAAGCATCTAGCGCTTTCTGGTCATGTGATGGAGGGACCATTGCTAAGATTTAGGACGGTTACGAAGAAGAAAAGCTTTGTGACCTTTGGTAAACCCTGGAGATGTCAACAATATAATGACTGGTTCTGGAGGCTCTGAGTAGGGGCAGCAGACACAGGCAAAGTCAAAGGAAGGTATTCCTCCCCAGGAAGTTTCTCATGGGGCTGCCCAAGCTGCCATGATCTTGTCTACCTTTTTCTACTACTGGCAAAGGGTTTGGGTCCCTGGAGTAGCGAGATTGCCCAGCTTTGACATCAGGCAGGGTGCTAGCTTGGCCAGAATGAGGAAGTGCGCTTAAGGGGAGAGAGATCAGGAAAGGAACTGATTTTAAGCCAGAATTTTCAGAGGCTCCTAAGACCTAGAGGTGTATAATATAATAGGGTGTATAATTGAAAAATCTGTTACCCTAAAAAAGAAATACATTTCTCAGGAGCCCACTGACTTCCTGTCATTACAGTACATAGGGGATATTAGGTGGGGACATGGAAGGTCCCTCCTCTTTACTTCCTGTCCCGAATTTGGTGGTGGTAAGATGGGTGTTTGAACTGGCTGATCAGCCATGGGCATGTGGTCTTTATTTTGTATCTTCTTTATTCCTTGATTTCTAATGATCATTAATAAATCTCTTAAAAGATAATGTTTTATTATTAGAGATTATAATTTAAATTTTTACAAGGGCTAAAGATGAGCTTGTCAACGGCGAGCTGGGGAGCTCAGTGGATAGAGAACCAGGACTAAAGATGGGAGATCCTAGGTTCAATTCTGGCCTCAGACACTTCCTAGCTGATTGATCCTGGGCAAGTCACTTAATCCCCATTGCCTTGCTCTTACTGCTCTTCTGCTTTAGAACCAATACACAGCCTTGATTCTAAGAAAGAAGGGAAAGGTTTTAAGGAAAAAGAAATTAGCTTAGCAGGCAAGTTGCTGATCCTATTAAAAAAAATACTAGCATGTTAGCTCTGCAAGGGGCCTTAGAAGTCACTTCAAATCCAGCTTCCTTATACTTCAGATGAAGAAACTGAGCTTCAGAGAAATGAAGTCAGATATTTGAAGTTGAAAGGGGCTTGCCATCCTATCCTGCTCATTTTGCAAGTGAGGAAACTGAGGTGAAGACAGATTAAATAGATTGTCTCAGGTCACAAAAGCAAGCAAACTTAGGATGTGGAGGCAGATCAATCATTCCAAAGTCAGTATTGTCCTGTACCATGTTGCCTCCTGGGCAGGGAAGGGAAAGGGTGGGCCAGGATTCTAACCCGGTCCCTGATGCTTCATCTAGTGCTTCTTTTAGAGGACTGGACTTGGAGTCAGGAAAACCTGTGTTCAGATCCCACCTCTCATACTTTTTAGCTAGCTATATGACCCTGAGCAAATCACCTAAGCACAAAACTGTGTTTTAAGTTTATTTTTAAAATGAGGTACAGAACCAGGAGAACATTATACACAATAACTGAAATATTTTGGAATGATCAAATGTGGTAGTCTTTGCTACTAATAGCAATACAATGATCCAGGACAATTCAGAGGGACTTAAGAAAAATAATGCTCTCCCCCCTCCAGAGAAAGAACTGCTGGAGTAGAAATGAGGATGAAAACATGATTTATCACTGGTTTATTTGGGTATATGTTTGGGGTATATGTTACGGAAATTTGTTATTAAAATAAAATAAAGATAAAAAATGAGGTAGAATCCTCATGCCTTATCAGACATGACAAATGCTGAAGGGGGTGTGGTAAAATAAGAATACTGATGCCTTGTTGGTAGAGTTGTGAAGAGGATTAATCCTTTTAGAGAACAATTTGGAGCCTTGCCTAAAGAAGTATACAAATGTATGCCTTATGACTCAGCAACACTACTAGGTCTGTATCCCAAAGAGATGAAAGATGAAAAGAACCTATATGTACAAAAAGTATTTATTTGACAAAAAATTGGAAACTAAGAGGGTGCCCATCAACTGGGGAATGACTGAACAAGTTGTGGTATGATTGTGATGGAATACTGTTGTGTCATCAGAAATGACAAATGAACTAGCAGCAATGTAATGATCCAGGACAATTCTGAGGGACTCATGAGAAGGGATGCTATCCACATCCAGAGGAAGAACTGTGGGAGTAGAAACATAGAAGAAAACAGCTGCTCGATCACATGGGTCAATGGGGATAGGATTGGGGATGTAGATTGATCGCTCTAGTGCAAATATTAATAATATGGAAATAGGTCTTGATCAAGGACACCTGTAAAACCCAGTGGAGTTGAGCGTTGGATACGGGAGGGGGTTGGGAGGAGGGGAGGGAAAGAACATGAATCTTGTAACCATGAAAAAATATTCTAAATTAATTAAATAATAAATGAAAAAAAATAAAATGAGATAGATTCTTGCCTCTAAGGTCCTTTCCAGTTAAAAAATCTATGATTCTAGACTCCTCCCCCTATTGTCTTATACTCGGTGATCTTAAATATCTATTTGCAGCAAAGCCAGTTTTATCTAAAAATATGGTGGCCCTCGAAATGAAACTGGGCAACGCAGGAGCTTGATTTTTTTCCCCTCCATCAGACTCCCCCGACTGGGTCACTCTAGGAACTAAGCATATGCCAATCAATATTCATCTCATCCAAGCTAGCCCCTCCCTTGCCTGAGAACAAAACTCACAATTCTTTTGGGTATGGGCAAAGCCTCGGCCACCCTCCCGTTAATCATCACCTTTCCCGTGTGGACAAAAGCTTCAGCCGCTTTCCTGCTTCGCCCCCCGTAACAGGTGGTCACGAGGTCAGCGATCCCACAGCTTTCCAGGAAGGTGGTCAGCTCCACAGGCTTCTTGCAGAAGATCTTAGCAAAGCTTATCATTTCCATGAGTCCCAGGCGGATGACGGTCGCTTTAGTGTTACCCCCATGGCCCAGGCCGTCGATGAATCCGGCCCCAAGGGCCACCACATTCTGCAGGGAAAGGCGCCATGGAGAGAAATTTTTAGAATGAAAGAGAATGGGAAAAAAAGAGGATGAAGAGAGAAAGGCGGCCACTCCCGGAAGGCTCCCAACCTAACGGTTTCCCACGGCACCTACGTTAGAATTCTTTGCTAAGGTCCACCCTTTCCTCTTTAGGCTTCTAGAGGTGGTCCTCAGGAGGGGCCACGAGTGTTGTGATTGGAACCCCGACCCTGCGCCCCCTTAGCCATCTCTCCTAAGCCTCCCTCCCTCCCCTGCCTCACTTTTAGTGCTCCACAGAGCTCCACAGTTTCTTCATCTTTCACTACAGACATTTTGAAGTTCATCGTTTCGAATAATTCCTTGAAGATTTTCCCTTGTTTCTCATCTTCACATCCTGAGAAAGAAAGGGAGGCAGACACAAAGGCCCTGTGGCTTTTGGCCTCCATGACAGATGAGTTACAGCAGGGAGGAATAAAAGTTCCCTGATTTCCATCCTCTACTTAAGAGGATTTTTCTCATCAATAAATAATTATTAACATTATTTTAAAATTTTCTCACCAATAAATAATTATTAAAATTATTTAATTTTTCTCATCAATAAATAAGTATTAAATTAATTTGATTTAGAAAATTTAAATTATTAAAATTAATACAAATAAAAATCAATAAAAGGAAACTGATATATATACACATTTACATATATACACACATGCATACATATCTTGCATGGAAATATATACATTTTATATATCTATATATACACATAGATTATGTATATATACCCTGGCTTTCTCACAGAGTTCATTGTTAGGATCAAGAGAGATAACAGATAGGAAAACACTTTGTAAACCTTACAGCCTTATAAAAATGAAAGGTATTTTTATTTGGGGGAGAAGGTAAGTGGCATCTCTTCAGTGAGATGCCTGAGGGGAAAAACAAATTTGCTGAACACAAGATAGAACACATTAAACCAAAATAGCCCATATTTCCATGACACTTTAGAGTTTACAAAACACTTTCCTCACCAGAAAACTGGTAAGGTAGGGAGCCCAAATGTGCCCATTTTCTAGAAGAGGGGACCAGGAATTAAATGGCTGGCTTGAGGGTCAGTTAAGCATCAGAGCTCAGGCTTGAATGAAAAGCCCTCTTCCTCCACACATCCAGGGCCTTTTCTACTATTATAGGGTGCTGTAGTTCACTAAAGGACAAGCCAGGGGCAGGGATGCAATTGTTTCTAACAGGAGCTTCATAAATGTCTACTGAATTAAATTCAAGTTGTCACCATCTAATTTCCGTTAGCTAGATTGAGACTCTGGGTCTTAAAGTCATTGTCCACACTGGGTACATTTTATTTTATTTTTCTCATTTTTTTTAAGCCTTTGTCTTCTTAGTATAAATTAAAACAACAACAACAAAAACTCTACCTTCTGTCTTAGAATCAATACTGTTATTGGTTCCAAGGCAGAAGAGCAATAAGGGCTAGGCAATGGGGTGGGGGTGGAGGGCACTGTTAAGTGACTTGCCCAGGGTCACTCAGCTAAGAAGTATCTGAGGCCAGATTTGAACCTAGGACCTCTTGTCTCTAGGCCTGGCTCTCAATCCACTGAGCCACCCAGCTGCTCCCTTGGTATGAATTCTAAGATAGAAGAATGATATGGGCTGGCAAGGGGAGTTAAGTGACTTGCCCAGGTCCACATAGCTAGGAAGTGTCTGAGGCCACATTTGAACCCAGGACTTCCCAATGCTAGGTCTGACTCTCTATCCTCTGTAATACTTTGCTGCCCCCATGGGTGCTCTTTAGAACATGCTCCTTCCAGGTACTGGTCAGCCCCCAGATAACCTGCCAAGCCATTCTCTCCAGTACAGGTTGCCTCTGCTCTATTTTGTCCTAAAAGAGTAGTAAGCATTGACCTGACTTTGTGTGGTTATTTCTAGACTCTGTGGATGCCCGATTTGCCAACCTATGTATGCCCCCTTTGGTTCCTCAACCTTCCGTGTTTCTTTCCTTACTCAGCTTTCTATGTTCTCCCTAACCTTACTTCAATCAGTCTTTATTCATTAGATTGGTCTCTGGGGTATAACCCACCAAATCTTATTTATGTAGTCTGAAGCTTTGGGGGTTTTGATGTGGGGTATGTGATTTCATTATTATAAGGAGTTCCTGGGTAAAGAAATTCATTCTATCAATTTAAGTGGCAACTTCTTTGCAATTTATCATCTTAAATTGCTTGGGGCACTAAGAGATTAAATGACTTGCCCTCCTATCCAATATGTATGTCAGAGATGGGACTTGAACTTAGTTTTTTTTTACTCTAAAAGAAGGACCCTCCAGGAATTGATGCAGAGTGAAAGGAGCAGAACCAGGAAAACACTGTACACAGAGACTGATACACTGTGGTACAATCGATTGTAATGGACTTCTCCATTAGTGGCAATGCAGTGATCCTGAATAATTTGAAGGGATCTATGAGAAAGAACACTATCCACATTCAGAGGAAAAACTGTGGGAGTAGAAACACAGAAGAAAACCAACTGCTTAATCACATGGGTCAAGGGGATATGGTTGGGGATGTAGACTCTAAATGAACATCCTAGTGGAAACATCAACAACACGGAAATAGGTTCTGATCAAGGACACAAGTAATACCCAGTGGAATTGCATGTTTGGCTAAGGAAAGGGTGAGGAGAGGGGAGGGAGGGAAATAATGTGATTCTTGTAACAAAGAACAATGTTCTAAATTGATGAAATAAAATTAAAATTAAAAAAAAAGATAAAATGTAATTGAAAAATATTTCACAAAGCAAATAAAAATACAATGAAAAAATAAAAGAAGGTACCTCTCATCAAGTCCTATATGAGAAGTAAATAGACTGCTTTGATTGACAATGTTTAATAATTCCCTCACAGACACAAAAATTAAAAAAATTTAAAAATCTCATTCTATTCCAATTTTGAATTTTGACCTTCCAATGAATTTTAAAGACTGTTTTCCTTGCCCAAGAATGAAAACTAAACAAGAAGAAATCTGAAACATAATCCTAAAACTACAGGAAGAGTAAAGAAAAGAAAGAACATAGGGCATTACTTTATCAGAAGCATCTTTTTACAGGAAAAAACAAATCAACAATATCAATAGCAGCTCAGGCTGAACATTTCTGTTGCATGTTAGCTCTCCTGTCAGAAAACTTCAGCTAAATTAAAGAACTGAACTTGAATATAAAGAAGGAAACTATAAGTAAATTAAATGAACATAGAATAGTATGCCTGTCAGATCTATGGGAAAGGAAAGATTTTAAGACCAAGCAAGAAATAGAAAATATTACAAAAATGTGTTATAGAAAATGTTACAAAAATATAAAATAAATAATTTTGATTACATTAAATTAAAAAGGTTTTGTATAAACAAAACCAATGCAACCAAAATTAGAAGGGAAGCAACAAATTAGGAAAAAATCTTTATAACAAAAACCTCTGACAAAGGTCTAATTACTCAAATTTATAAGGAGTTAAATCAATTGTACAAAAAAGCAAGCCATTCCGCAATTGATAAATGGGCAAGGGACATGAATAGGCAATTTTCAGATAAAGAAATCAAAACTATTAATAAGCACATGAAAATGTGTTCTAAATCTCTTATAATCAGAGAAATGCAAATCAAAACAACTCTGAGGTATTACCTCACACCTAGCAGGATTGGCTAATATGACAGCAAAGGAAAGTAATGAATGTTGGAGGGGATGTGGCAAAATTGGGACATTAATGCACTGTTGGTGGAGTGGTGAATTGATTCGACTATTCTAGAAGGCAATTTGTAACTATGCCCAACGGGCTCTAAAAGACTGTCTGCCCTTTGATCTAGCCATAGTACTGCTGGGTTTGTACCCTAAAGAGATCATAAGGAAAAAAGACTTGTAAAAGAATATTCATAGCTGTCCTCTTTGTGGTGGCAAAAAAATGAAAAATTGAAAAATGAGGGGATGCCCTTCAGTTGGGGAATGACTGAACAAATTGTGATATATGTTGGTGATGGAATACTATTGTGCTAAAAGGAATAATGAACTGGCTGAATTCCATGTGAACTGTAATAACTCCAGGAAGTGATGCGGAATGAGAGGAGCAGAACCAGGAGAACAATGTACACAGAGCCTGATATACTGTGGTACAATCAAATGTAATGGACTTCTCTAATAGCAGCAATGCTATGATCCAGGACAATTCTGAGGGATCCATGAGAAAGAAACACTATCCACACCCAGAGAAAGAACTGTGGGAGTAGAAATGCCAAAGAAAAACAACTGCTTGAATACATGGGTCAGTGCAGATGACTGGGGATGTAGACTCTAAATGATCACCTTAGTGCAAATATTAGTAATATGGAAATAGGTCTTGATCAGTGACCCATGTAAAACCCAGTGGAACTGCTCATTGGCTTTGGGAGGGGAATGGGAGGAGGGGAGGGAAAGAACATGAATCCTGTAACCATGGAAAATATTCTAAATCAATTAATTAAATAAAAAATTTCAAATCTAAAAAAATATTAAAGGATTTTTTTAAAAATTAAAAAAATAATTAAAGGACTGAAGTATTCACTACTCAAAAATAGATTGGGAATGTTTTTTTTTTATATTTGTACAAATGTGTCATAACTCATTCCCAAAGGAGTATGTATTAATGTAAATATGTTAATGATGCCAATGTTTCCAGCATTTGTAATTAATTTTTTCAATTGTTATGAAGCTTTTGTTATGTATTTTTGGTTAATAGTACTTAATAGCAACTTTTAAATATAAGACAAAATTAAAAAGAAAATAAGTTATAGGGAAAAAAAAAATCTCATTCTAGGCCTCCCATCATCCCCTAATCTCCTAATTCCCATGATTTGTTGCTTTTGTTCAGTCATGTCCAACTCTTCCCCTTTTGGGGTTTTCTTGGCAAAGATATAGGAGTGGTTTGCCATTTCCTTCTCCAGCTCATTTTACATATGAGGAAACTAAAGTAAACAGGGTTAAATGACTTGTCCAGAGTCACACAGCTGGTAAGGGGCCAAGGTCCCATTTGAACTCAGGTCTTTCTGACTCCTAGGTCCACTGTGTCACTTGGCTACACAAATGACCTATTAAGGTCTCAAATTAGTCTCATATCTTTTCTCCGTTTCATAGCCAAATTTTCCACTGCTGCAAAGAAGTCTATTCTCATTGCCTACATTTTATATCTTCTTACTCATTTCTCAGCAATTTGCTATTGGATTTCTAGCTTTCTGACCTCATCTATCACTCATCTCAAAGTCTTCTCTAAAGATACCAATGCTTTTGTAATTGTCAGTTCTGATGGCTTTTCCCCAGTTTTCATCCTCCTCCACGAATTTACAGCATTTGACATGATTGACCAATTTTTCTCTTTTCTGAGTGTTTATGATGCTGCTCTCTTGGTTCTGATACTAACAAATCTGATTGCTCCTCCTCAGCTTCCTTTGCTAACCCTGGACAAGTTGCTTAACTCCCATTGCTTAGCCCTTTTTGCGCCTCTGCCTTAGAGTCAATATACAGAATGATTCTAAGATGCAAGGTAAGGGTATATAGAAAAAGAAAAGAAAAAGAGGAATTAAAGGTTTCCTGTAAAAGACGGGACTTTAGTTAGGACTTAAAGGAATCCAGGGAGGTCAGTTGTCAGAGCAGAGGAAAGAGAAACAGCCAAAGAGCATGTGGAGATCCAAGAGATGAGCATCTTGTTTGTGGAATTGCCAGAGGGCCAGTGTCAATGAGTCAATGTCAATGTGAGTCATGGGGAGCAAGTTATAGGAAAGAGGAGGAGACTAGGTCGAAAAGGGCTTTGAATGCCAAGCGGAGGATTTTGTATTTGAACCTGGAGGTGATCAATAGAGAGCTACTGGAGTTAATTGATTTGGAATTGGTTGTGGAGTTGGAGAACATTATCATATCTGCATCAGTTGGGTTAATACAGATAATTGATAAATACTCAAGATAATTCTATGAAGTTGTCTGTTCAGCTAGAGAAGGAAAGAGCAGACCACTCCAATAACTTTGCTAAAAAATCCAAAATGGCGTCCTGAAGGTGGACAACGAATGAAACAACTGAACAATAACAGAGCCCATTCTTCATCTTATACACCTTGGTCCATCCACTCTAGCCTTCTTCATGTTCCTCTCATATGATGCTCCCTCTGCCATCTGTGTGCATGCCTCGAAGATGTTCTTTAGGAAATGCTTGGAGATCCCACAAGGTGAGGGCTGGGGAAGGGCAATACCTTATCTCCTCATCATGGCCAAGCTTGCATGGTGCCTCTGTTTCTTTGGTCTCACACCTATTCTTTCTATACTGTTGGTCATCCAAGTATTGAGAGAGGGAAGAAACCAAGTTTAGATTTTTGTAGACTTTAGAAAGGTCCAGCAAATGGAATTGGTAATGGAGCCTTCCAGTGGCTTTAACAGCCAAGACCAGGAAGGAGCCAACCCTGAGGAATGATCTATTTGATGCAGGTTGGCCGAATTAGTATATAACTTATCAGCTAGCTCATGTCAATTTTGTGGGTTCTCTGAAAAAGTAGGAAAGGAATCCCAGGGCCAGTGGGTACTTCTTTGGTTATGTGTTCCCTTCTTATTTGTTTTAGTGCCTTTCCACCTCAAGTGGGAGTCCACTTTCCCCAAGTACTTTGGGGATATGTAGAAGGGAAGAGTGTACCCCGAATTATATTGTAGGAGTAAGAAGGTTGTACACTGTCCCCAGATACCAAGGAGGATATGGAGGGAAAAGTTCAACTCCTGGTCTGAAGAAATGTTTTTATACTTTATTACTTCAGTCTTTGCTGTACCTTCTCAGTAAATATCCTTTTATAAAAGCTAGTGGACATACATTAATTGATTGATATTGGAGAGATTTTAACTGGCTAAATTATGAGCATCCCAGTGGAGTCTTTAAGTGTATTAGAAGCCATAAACCCTAAAATCCTGAAGGGAGGAGTAATACCAGTTGGGAGAATGAACTTAGAGCTTGACTTAAATATATATTTTATGTACACTCGTAATTTTCTTATTTGTCTCTTCCTTTAGAATATGAATTCCATGGGGGCAGCTGGGTGGCTCAGTGGATTGAGTCAGACCTAAAGATGGGAGGTCCTGGGTTCAAATTTGGCCTCAGACACTTCCTAGCTGTGTGACCCTGGGCAAGTCACTTAACCCCCATTGCCTAGCCCTTAACGCTCTTCTGCCTTGGAGCCAATACACAGTATTGACTCCAAGACAGAAGGTAAGGGTTTAATTAAAAAAAGAATATGAATTCCTTATGGACAGTTAATTGTTTTTACCTTTCCTTGCATTTCTGGCATTTAGTACACAATGCCTGATACACATTAAGTATTTAATTAATACATGTCAGCTCACTAATTGGTACTGAAATAAATCTACAAATTCTTTTGGTAAATACTGACATTTTCCTTTTATTCATTCAGTTAAATCACAGAGACATCTATTATATTCTTCCTATATTTCGGTCAATATCTTTTATTCCCCAAACCCTTACCTTCTGTCTAAGAATCAATATTATGTATTGGTTCCAAGGCAGAAGAGTAGTTAGGGCTAGGCAATGGGGGTTAAGTGACTTGCCCAGGGTCACACAGCTAGGAAGTATCTAAGATCAAATTTGAACCCAGAACCTCCCATCTCCAGGCCTGGCTCCAGCACTTAGCTACCTAGCTACCCTTATCAATGCAATTTTGAAGTATATCTTTAATGTATATATATTCTTTTCATATATTGTAAATCTTGAAATTTCTCAGACTTGTGAATGTTAAAAATTTCCACATTGGGGAATTCTCCATTGGAACAATTCCCTACTGGGAACATTCCCCATTTTGACAGTGAGAACTCTACTTGGATCAGAAATGGGAGGACCTCTGGTCCACCCATACTTGGGACTGCTTTGGGGGAGAGAACTCCTTGCTAAACAATGAAAGTACTTTAACCCATACTTATAATGAGGCAAAAAGTTCTTTAAGCCATGCCTATTTTTAGAATTAATACAATGGGGTGCTAAGTACCTATTAAAGGTCAGGCAACTTGTAAACTTGCCAGGAGCAAAGAGGTTGAAAATTTATGCAGAAGTTTTTCTGGTTCAAATTTACTAAAGGGATTAGTCAACCCCCCAGTGAATTTAGAATGGGCTGTCCCTTGGAAAACGTCTACTGTGATTGGTAGAAGGAAGAACTTAAGGGAGGTAACATAGGAGAAAACCCCCTATATAAGAAAAAGCAGAATCTCTTGAAAGACAATCCTTTTGAGGAAGATCTCTTATGAGTAATCGCTTGAGGAGAATCTCTTGAGGAGAGGCTCTGGAGAAGGGAAGCTCTTGGAGGACAATCTCTAAGGAGGTCTCACTGGAGCTCCTCTGAGGGGACTCTGTCCCTCTGGAGGCTCTTGAAAGAGGCCCTTTGAAACAGTCTTTGGCTGGAAGGCTCTTTGAGGAGGACTCTGGCTAGAACTCTCTCTGAGGAGACTCTGTCACTAGAATCCTTGTTTAGACAGACCTTGTGGTGAGTGATAAAAGACTGACTGACTGATCTCTCTTAAGACTCAGATCTAGGCCATGTTGGCTTAAGGCCCTTCATACTTATTTCTTTTTTCTCTCTTTCTCTCTTTTCTTTAATTTCTCATTGTATTATTAATTAAATTCTCTATAAAACCCAGTTGACTTGGGTATATTCATAATTGGGAATATTTCCCTGGCAACCACCTTATATATTGATTAAAACAAGACACTGCAGTGAAACATTTTTTCTGCGTTCACAATTTACTCACCCACTCTTATATCTACTATAATTTATATCTTCCACTATTTTACTCACTACAGTTTACAACCTCAACTCTTTTAACTCTTACAGTTTAAGGCATCCACTCTTTAACTGCCACAGTTTATGTCTCCAACTAATTTTAATTGTTACAATATACACATATATATTGTGTATATGGACAAATTAATACCCAAATAAGTAACACATTTTGTCAAAATTATATGATAACTAACAGCAATACAATGATCCAGGACAATTCTGAGAGACTTATGAAAAAGGATGCTAATCCATCTCCAGAGAAAGAACTGTTAGAGTAGAAATCCAGAAGAAAACACATGATTTCTCACTTGTTCATTTGGGTATGTGATTTGGGGTTTGGGTTTTAAAAGATTATTACAAAAATGAACAATACGGAAACAGATTTTGAGTGATTATACATGTAAAACCAGTGGAATTGCTTGTCAATTCCAGGATAGGGGAGAGAAGAAGGGAGGGAGACAATAAGAATCAAGTAACCTCAGAAAACTTAGGTATGTTGTTGTTACTGAAATAAAATAAAGATAAACCCCCCAAATTATAAAAGACATTTACTTTTTAATTATTAGTCTTATCTTTGTTGATGTGATTCAGAAATACAGAAGATTTTGTGGGTTTATCAATTTTTAAAAACATATTAACTAAAATTTCTGGCTTATTATTCTGGGTTTTATAATTATTATACAACCTTCAATATTATACTTTATAATCTGCATTTTAATATCCTTGTTGTCAATATTTATTCCTTTAGTTTTTTTTTTATTGCTATTGCTACAAATATAAAACTATGTCAAGTAGGAACAGTAGGAATGTTTTATTATTTTTTCATTGTATACATAACCGTATAATTCTAAATATATGCTTTAAATATAGGCAGGTAGGTAGCATAGTTGAAGTCAAATCCAGCTTCAGGCCCTTATTGGCTATATGACTCTGGAGCAAGTTACTTCACCTTTGTTTGCCTCAATTTCTGCATCAGTAAAATGAAGATGATGATAATAGCACCCTGTCCTAGGGATGTTGTGAGGATAAAATGAGATAATATCCATAAAGTGCTGGGCACGAGTAGGTATCCTATGAATGCTGTTACTGTTCAGTCATTTTCAGTAGTATCTATCAGATGTTTCGAGACCCCATTTGGGGTCTTCTTGACAAAGATCCTGGAGTGGTTCACCATTTCCTTCTCCAGCTCATTTTACAGATGAGGAAACTGAGGCCAACAGGGTGAAGTGACCTGCCTAGGATCACAAGCTAGTACCCGATTAGAACTCAGGAGGATGAGTGTTCTTGACTTCAGACCTGGCACCACCTAGCTGTCCCATGTAAATGTTAGCTATTATATAAATGAAAGATCTTTCTTTTTCTAAAAGGTTGTAAAAATACCTAAATGAAGGTTATATTATCAGAACCTTTCTCTATAACTAATGATATAATCAGTATTTTTTTGTGATTTATTATAATGGAAGTTTTCCTGGTACTAAAACAACCTTGAGAGGGCTGCTCTCCTCCCTTGGAACTGATATTAGGATTGATTCTAACATGGAAGGAAAGGGTTTAAAAAAATAAGTTGCCGAGAGCACTGAGGTGTTAATGATGATCTTTCCCAGGCTCCCATGGCCAGGATGTGTCAGAGGTGGGACATGGACACTCAGGCCTTCTTGGCCTTAAGACTGGACCCATTCCATCTACTAAGTCGGCTCCTTTTTTTTTTTTAATCCTTACCTTCTGTCTTAGAACCATTACTAATTCCAAGGCAGAAGACTGATAAGGTCTAGCTAGGCAAGTGGGGGTAAGTGACTTTCCCAGGGTCACAAAGCTAGGAAATGTCTGGGGTCACATTTGAACCCAAGATCTTCAGGCTCTAGGCTTAGCTCTCAATCCACTGAGCAGCCTAGCTACCCCCAAGTCTGCTACCTTACCACCAGCACTACCATATTACTAATAATGATAATTATTATTATTTGCATCTATATAGCACTTTATAGTTTAGAAAGTACTTTTCTCAAAATCGCTGAAGTGAGAAGTATGTGGGCTGTGCTTAGCTTATTTACTGATAAGGAAACTGATACTAAGAATACTGAAATGAGTTACCTTGAGGATTCACAGCTAGTCAGTGCTGAAGCTAGCATTTTGTCTTTGGGCTCCAAAACCAGGGCTCTTTCTACTGAATTCAGTCCTGTGCTGCTTTCTCACACTTAAAGTGAGGTATTTGATGTGTGCATCAGATTGATTTCATAATTTTTGAAAAATATAATTGGGGAAAATTTACTAAAATTTCACTTATATTTCTTACGATCCCTGAGTAAACCAGGAAAAGGTCCATCCCTCTATACAAGGAATAATGGGGACCCCTAAGTACCTCAGTAGATTGAGAGCCAGACCTAGAGATGGGGAGTCCTGGGTTCAGATTTGGCCTTGGTCACTTCCTAGCTGTGTGACCCTGGCTAAGTCACTTAATCCCTCAGCCTAGCCCTTCTTTACTGCTCTTCTGCCTTGGAACAGATTCACAGTTTGGATTCTAAGTTGGAAGATAAAGTTTTAAAAACAAATAAGGGATAAACAGAATGTTTTACCCAGGGCTGCACAAAGATTTACTCTTGTTTTCTTTGAGACAAAATTTTCGTGCTTTAAACCACAAATATGAACCTTTGCTTTCCCTTGACCTTCCACCATCCCCATTCCCAGGCCTTATCTATTCCCAACCCCATTCTCTAAGAGAGGAAGTCTTAGCTTGAATGAGTCGCCTAGAACGGTCGGTCATCATTACCAATAGTGGCTTCACAGAACTGTTCATCTGCCACCTCTTGGGCGATGTTGGCCCCCATTAACACACTTATTTTAATGCCAAGTTTCTCTCGGATGACGTCAGAGGTAAGCAGCAAAGTTCCAGGATTATGCTGAATTCCCTGGGCAGAAAGAACAAGGAGAAGTTGGAGAAAGGAGGCAGAAGGTGAGTTGGACTCAATTTGGTCAGAAGAGAGAAATGATAGAGAAATGGAGCTAGACCCAACAAACCCCTGAGACAACGTGGAAAAATTTGGTCAGAAGAGAGAAATGATAGAGAAATGGAGCTAGACCCAACAAACCCCTGAGACAACGTGGAAAATAGTTATTTTAACACATGGTGAAGCTAAGGAAAAGACATTATTTCCTTTTGTTTACTCAACTTGTCCTTGGGGGAGAAAGAACTAGAAAAAAGCTTGTGGGTAGACTTCTCTTCCTCAGTGAGCCTGATCAGTTTTCCTCATTAGTTGCAGACTTAGGTACGATACCCTATGCATGTCTTCCAAGACCTTCTGCTATTGTTCCTCTAGCAAAGTGGTTTTCAAAAGTTTGGTTACTTTTTTTTTTAAAACCTTTACATTCTGTCTTAGAATGGATACTGTGAGTCAGTTTCAAATCAGAAAATCAATAGGGGTCAAGTGACTTGCTCAGGTTCACACAGCTAGGAAGTGTCTGAAAAAGTTTGGTTCTTAAAATACTTAAAAGCAGGAGAAATGACTTATATTTTATCCCCCTCCAATCCATTCCTTTTCATGACAAAAAATACAACCCTCCCCAAAGTTTTCTCAGTGTCAATGGAGAGAATAATAGCAGGGTTGCTTTTCTTTTTCTTAAAAAATATTTTTTCACAATTACATGTAAAAACAATTTTTAACATTCAATTTAAAAATTTTTCAATTATAAATTCTCTCTCTCTCTCTCTCCCTCTCCCCCCCGCCCCCATCCTGTCTTCCTCTTCTCCCTCCCTGAGATAACAACTGATAGGTTTTCACCTTTCCCTTGTACAAGTGGAATTTTGAACCCTTGGACTTCATCCCCCAGAAGTCCTTCAGCATTCCCAGAATTCCTCTCCTCTCTTTCCACCATGGTCACTTTTGTATTTAAGTTTGCTGTAACTCCTCCCTTTCTTGCTCTTTCACAAGGATTAGCACCTTTTTTAGCTAGTTCTTTTTACTTTTGTTATTATTAATAAAACTTTTAAAATGTAATAGTTATTGAATATTAATTAAAAAACCCACACCTTCTTGCCATCCAATCTATTAAGAGGCAGCTATTTTTTCCTTCCTCATTTTGAGCGGGCCACTTCCTCACTTCTAATTTCCATTAACTTGCTATTATTTCTGCCATTGGATGTCTACTCCAAGAATCCAGCCAGTGGAGTGGGTAGATGAGAACAGTTCTGATAGCCATGAAGGCAGTTGAAGCAAGCTCTGTAGTTCATTTAGAATTTGGTTTAGACATTCAAGACACCAAGGTAATCCACTACATTCTGGGCCGAACTACAACCAGGAGTCTTAACTGTTGTCCTTCCGCTGAACTTAAGTGACTCTGGAAGAGAGAGAAAGGTGGGCTTGATACCTTTGTGTAACTTGCCCTCACTTACTCTACTTACTTCAGAAGTAAGGAAGTGGCATGTTCAAAATGAGGAAGAAGGGAAAAATCTCACCCTGTGATGTCACTCACTGGTCTTCTAAACAAAGGATGGCAACAATAATTCCTCTCTCCACATTCAAACACTTTGATGTACATATTTCAGAATTTTATCCAATTGGATTCTCTAGAACCCAATTTTATTTCTAATAATTGCTTAATTCTAGCTCATTCAATCTAGCTCACTGGCCAAGCAAATTTTCTCCTTATACTCAGATGATTTGTTTGCTTCCAACTCTAAATGCAAGGGTGTCATTCTCCCAGTTTAGAATGTACTCTTCTGCCAACACGCATTATTTCTCTCCAAATTTAGGTGAAATGTGACCATTTTTCTAGTACAATATCTCTAATCTAACTCCAGTCAAACCACACGTTCTGATTTTCTCCCAGTGGGCTCTGATTTTCTACACCTTTACAATCATTTGCATAAAAGATCTAAGGCCTTCACATTTATACAGTCTGCTATAGTCCTCTTTTCTTTCCATGGAGGATAGTGCACCTTCTACATATTTTCTCTTTGCAGACTCTGTCTTTCATTACTCACAGCAGACATTTCTACTTCAGGCAATCTCTTTCTCACCAAAATATCCTATTTAATCCTTTTTCATTTCCTTTGCCCCACTATCTCTTCTTCATCCCTCCACCTCCTTAATCTTATTTGCAAGTAAAAAAAAAAAGCCCTAAATCTCCTCAGAAAAGCATAAAAATGCGAACTCCTGTACAACAAAGTAAAAGGAAACTAAAGATAAATATATCACATCTACTCATACTTTTTCCAAAATGTTGAGTTCACTTTAGAATCTACACAAAAGTTTTTGTCTGTGGGTTTGTCCTCTTTTGGGCAAATCTGCTTTGCCTTCAGCACTAATTTATTTCTTATTTAGTTTTGCTGTTATGTTTTATCTGTGGGTATTTCGATAATGCAGTTTCCCAATTTTCTAAATAATATATAAATAGTAAGCATCAAAAGGCAGGACAGCTAGGTTATACCATAGAGTGTTGGACCTGGAGTCAGGAAAACTTCTTTTCCTCAGTTTGAATCTAGCCTCAGAAACTTACTAGCTGTGTGACTCTGGCCAAGTCACATAACCCTGTTTGCCTCAGTTTCCTCATCTATAAAATGACCCGGAGAAGGAAACAAACAAAAAAAAAAGACCACTCCAGTATCTTTGCCAAGAAAACCCAAAATGTTGTCACAAAGAGTCAGACATGACTGAAAATGACTAAACAACAACTCCTGATCCCGAGCTTGGCAATGAAATCAGAAACCAAATCCCAGGGAGAGAAGTCATTCAAATAGCTAATTTAAGTCACTATTGTTCATTTATGACCCAATATGACGTTTTCTTGGCAAGGATACTGGAGTGGTTTGCCATTTCCTTCTCCAGCTCATTTTTACAGATAAGGAAACTGAGGCAAGCAGGGTTAAGTGAGTTGCCCAGGGTCACATAGCTAATGTCACACATTCACCCAAGTCTAAATTTGAACTTAGATCTTCCTGAACTCAGGCCCAGGTACTCTCTCCACTGTGCCACCTAGGTCATAATTAGAGGAAGTAATAGAAAAAGGAAGTAAGAGAGAAAGAGCCCTGGATAATTGAAAAAGTAGCTCATCTTCCCCATAATAACAATAACAAGCATTTCTGCAGTGCTTTAAAGTTTTAAAAATGTTTAAATATATATATATATGTATATATATATATATATACACACACACATACACATATTTGTGTGTGTGTGTATGTATTATCTCATTCATACCTCACAATAACTCTTTAGAGGTAGATGGGGCAAGTATGATTATCCCCATTTTATATATGAGGAAGGAAAGGCAGGAAGAAATTAAATTATTATAATGAAAAAACATTTCAGGTTTTTTATTTAAATGACTCACATATTATAAATCACGTCAAAAGAGGATTCTACCACAAAACTATTACATCATTTTTGTTCTCAAAGATTCAGTGGAGACTAACATTCTTAAAGTCAAAGAGCTAGATAAATCTTTGTTATAAGCTGTATAAGTCCCTGGCAAAGGGACTATGTTTCATATATTTGCCAAAGGCTAGAAGAACCCAGAATATGCACATTCATATACTTCAGATAATCCCCAGCATCCTCTCTTTAAAGAGGAAGTAATCTATTTTAATTTCTCTTTAGACTCCTCATCACAGTGAAGAAAATTCATACTGAAATTTTCTATATGAAATTTCTACTTTTTATTATTAGTATTAGTAATATTTCTATGTGAAATAATTTCTCTATAGGCTTCCAAAATCAGATTGAAACAAGTTTAGTTCAAAGCTAAGAATACTACCAGTCCCAACCCTGCACTCTCCCCCTACCCTCCACCCCAAAGCTATCAAACTGAGTTGGGACATTTTTTTTTTAATAAGACTTTGAAAGATTAAAGGCAGGACTGATCATGTGTAATTAGAACTCTTATGCCTTTGAACTACATTTCCCAGGAGCCCACTGACTTCCTGTTGTTACGTGCTGATGTAGACAGGAGATAAATTGGGTGGTCTTCCATGGCTAGTTCTCTTTCATTCCTGGTTTGGGACTTTGGTGGAGCAGGCTTTTTGAACAGGGAGATTAGCCATGGGCATGTGGTTTTATTTTGTTACCTTTTTATTTTGTTACTTCTAGTGATTATTAATAAATCTTAAAAAATATAATAATTGAAGTTATCGTATATTAATTTTAATTTTTACAATCAGTCATGTTGAACTTTGACCCATTGGAAAGTACAGAAGGCTAGCCCATGTGGTTTGAGGTATGCTGGCATTTCCCTTATTAGGCAAAACCTACCTTCCCTGTGATGAAGTAATGAGGGAGGAGTTGAGATCTTCAAGTCCAACCTCCTCATGAAATATTTTACCATTTAGAGGTGTTTGGGGATAGCTAAGGGAGGTACTGAATCATGAACCATAAAATTGTATATATAGGTCTACTTGAAGTGACTTCCTGGCCTTTGATTTTCAAGAGGAATTATAGATGATTAATCTATTAGTTAAATGCTAGCCTAATTGGATTATTGATATTCTTACCCAAAAACCAATCTCTTGAATATTTTAATAGTCATAGATAGTAACCATGAAGGGATTAGGGACTCTTTCCCTACATCTTTCCAGATTTTATCAGAAAAATTTGCTTCACAGTCATGGGCCTGGTGGATATTTTTAATCCACTTAGGAATCTCATGATCAGGTAGATCTTTTTTTTTTAATATTTTATTTAATTTGTTAATTTAGAATATTTTCCCATGGCTACAAGATTCATGTTCCTTCCCTCCCCTCCCCCTTTCATAGCCAACTTGCAATTCCACTGGCTTTTACATGTGTCATTGATCAAGACTTTTCTCCACATTATTAATATTTGCACTAGAGTGATAATTTAGAGTTTATATCTGTTCTGGAAGATTTCCCTTTTGGGAAGAGATCCTTTCAAGAAAAATGAATTTTTGAGGAGAGGACCTTCCAGAAAGAGGAGGCCATTCTTCCATAGGCTTAAATGAAAGTTTCAGAAATAAGTCCTGAACTTATTTTAAGACAGAGCTTAAAATAAAATGTGGTGGGGGCAGCTGGGTAGATCAGTGGATCTATCTATCTAGCCAGCCTAGAGACAGGAGGTCCTAGTTTCAAATCTGGCCTCAGACACTTCCTATCTGTGTGACTCTGGGCAAGTCACTTAACCCCCATTGCCTAGCCCTTACCACTCTTCTGCCTCAGAACCAATACACAGTATTGACTCCAAGATGGAAGATAAGGGTTTAAAAAATAAAATAAAATAAAATGTGCTTGAAAAAACCTTTTCTCCTACAAGTATATGTGTAATAACCTCTTTTTTTAAATTTACAAGAGATAAGAAAAAGTGAGCATAAAATGGAATAAAGGAGAGATGACAGTCTTCAGGTTTTAAATTGCAAAAAAAGGCTTACTTTGCCTAGTGATAAGCTAGGGCTTGAAGTTAGTTTAAGAAGCTTTACATTAAACAGCTGAGATAGGAAACTGGTGAAGGATTTGAAAAATGAGAATTGAAAAAATAGCATCTCTGTATGGGACAGGGCCCACTATTAAGTCTTTTTCCTCTTAGTTTCTATAAATTCACTCCTTGCTAATTTCTAAATCTCATCTCCATACTGCCAGCCTTTATTAACCCCCTTCCCTTCCACCCAGCAATTTCCCACCCAGATGAGCTTCAGGGCTTTCACTTTTAGCTTATATTCATAAGATTAGTATCCTAAAGTTTGAGTGGGTTCTCATTATATCTAACTATTGGCAATGAGACACTGTCGTGGCTCTATTAAATTGTACTAGGATCTATTTTTTCAAACAATTTTAGAGTAAGACGTTTCCAGTGCCCTGGACCAGGTAAAGCACGTCTGCCATTGGAAAGGATAGTAGACCAGCCATGTTGCTAGGGTATGCTGGTGTCTTCTTATTTAGGTGCAGATCCACCTCCCCTGTGATGAAGTAATCAAGAAGGAGTTGAGATCTCTAAGTCTACCTCCTCATTAGTTATTTACTAATTAGATATATTTTGGGATCCCCAAGGCAGAGACTGAATAAAGAGCTCCTCATCTGTATATATAGATCTGCATGAAAGAACTTCCTGGTCTGCAATTTTTGAGAGGATTACCAAACACCAATTTATTGGTTAAATTCTAGACTAATCAATAAGCTGATATTCTTACCCCAAAACTAGCCTTTTGATTATATTAATTGTCACTATAGTAAAATTCAAGAGTCTGTTGCCACAAAGCCTACGGTTAGCAATATGATTGAGATGGGGGGAGATGAGGGCAGCTGGGTGGCTCAGTGAACTGAGAGTCAGGTCTAGAGATAGGAGGTCCTGGGTTCAAATTTGACCTCAGACACTTCCTAGCTGTATGACCCTGGGCAAGTCACTTAACCCCCATTGCTTAGCCCTTCTTGCTCTTCTGCCTTAGAGCCAATGCGCAGTATTGATTCTGAGACAGAAGGTAAGGGTTTAAAAAAAAAGAACCGTGATTGAGGATAACTAGTTCTGTCTGGAACTCAAAGAGAATTGAGCTGGATTTTGAAAGGCTAATCTTTGTTATCATTCCCACACCAAATAAAGACCTTCTCAAATTAAGTTAGGATGATGACTAAGACTGTACCTTGATGAGAGAAATGCCAAATACTCCAGGCTTCAGATGACCAGCCATGTCGCAGCAGATTTTTGAGGCGAATTCAAGGGGTATGATGAATACCAAGATGTCAGCATTTTTTACTGCTGTCACCAAATCTGGAATAGCCACCTAGAACCAGAAGGCATCATTTATTTCACCTGATAACACGTCACTTACAAATTGTGCTGGTAACATAGTAGGCAGTTAATAAAATATTGATTGACTGATTGACTGATTCTCAGCAATCTTCCAATGGGCAATCGATATAGGCCAAGAGGCTTATCTTGACTCTGACCTATGTGGAAGCATCTCCATTGTTTAGTCCTTTCAGTTGTGTTTGTCTCTACATGATCCCATTTGGAGTTTTCTTGGCAAAGATACTGGAGTGGTTTGCCATTTCCTTCTCCAGCTCTTTTGACAGATGAGGAAACTGAGGGAAATGAGGTTAATTGACTTTCCCAGGATCATACAGCTTGAAAGTGTCTGAGGTCAGATTTGAATTCATGAAATTGAACTTTCCTGAATCCAGGCCTGATATTCTATCCACGGCCACCTACATGCCCATTAGAGCATCTTCATTTAGGCTTCTTTTTGTTTTAGAAAATATTAAGAAATATTTTAATTGCATAGAAATCTGAAGTCCTTGGTCTTGTGTCAATAAAAAAACCAGTTTCCAGTAATAGATTTGAGCAGGTAGGTGGTACAGTGGGTAAAGTGCCAGACTTGGAGTCAGGAAGACAACTTCCTGAGTTTAAATCTAGCCTCAGAAGCTTAGCTGTGTGACCTTTGGCAAATCACTTAGCCCTGTTTGCCTCATTTCCCTTATTTGTAAAATGAGCTGGAGAGGGGAATAGCCCATCACTCTAGTATCTTTGCCAATGGGATCATGCAGTTGATTTGAGATGACTGAACACTAACAATATATATTAATAAATTTTCTCTCAAAGATACAGATGAACACAGAGAATGAGATTTTCTTCCACATATAATCACTGTATTCACACTTGAACTCACCATTTAATTTTCACCATAGTTTCATGGTAGAGATAAAATCAGATTCTTAGAGCTGAGGAGACCAAGCAGACTAGGTTGGGTTGAAATAGAGAATGTTGGAGAGGAAAGGAATCATTAACCCGCTGTGTGACCTTCTTTCACTTAATTAATGAAAAACATGTATTATATGCTAATTTTGTGCCAAATGCTGGGCGAGCTAAGTGCTGAGGCTACAAAAACAGAAACAGAATGGTTCTTTTCCTCAAGAGACTTCTATTCTATCTGGGGAAACAACAGGTACACCTATAAGGAAATCTAAAATATACAAAAAGATAAATACAAGATAATTCTGGGAAGAGGCTAGAGCAGCCCTGACAGCAGGAATCAGGAAAGCCTTTTGTGTTAGATGGTGGCCCTCTGTCTAAAGAACGTTGTTGCTGTTGTAGAGTCAGGTCTAATTCTTTATGACTTCATTTGAGATTTTCTTGACAAAGACATTGGAGTGGTTTACCATTTCCTTCTCCAATCCATTTTACAGATGAGAAAACTGAGACAGAGTTACATGACTTGTCCAGGATCACACAGCTAATAAGTGTCTGAGGTCACATTTGAACTCAGGAAGAGGAGGAGTCCTGACTTCAAGGCTAGCACTCTATATACACTGAGCCATCTAGCAGCTCTCTAAGGAACTAGATACTTTTTTAAAATTTAAACTCTTACCTTCTTTCTTGGAATCAATACTGTGTATTGCTTCCAAGGCAGAAGAGTGGTCAGGGCTAGGCAATGGGGGTCAAGTGACTTGCCCAGGATCACACAGCTAGGAAGTGTCTGAGGCCAGATTTGAATGCAGGACACCTCTCATCTCTAGGTCTGGCTCTTTATCCACTGAGCCACCCAACTGCCCCTAGATAGATTCTAAAAAGTATTCTAGGGCCACTTCCTTCCACATTATTATATCATTCAATCCTCACATCAATCCTGGGAGGTAAGTGTTATTATCTCGTTTTACAGATGAAGAATATGGAACAGAGGGAATTAATGTGACTTGCTAAGTTACACACAGGTCGAGGGAACAAGAATTTATTAAGTGCCTACTGTGTGCCAGGTATTGTACTAGGTGCTTTACAAATGTGATCTCATTTGAGGCAAAGACCTATTGAGCATCTAAGGCAAGTCTCCAAGTCCAATGCTCCATCCACTATACAACCTAGCTGCTCAAGGGCTTATCAAAGCAGAGGGTCAGAATTATGATTTTAAGCTCATACTTTCTCTTATACCACATTGCCTCCAGGCTTTACCTTGGTGAAGGCCAACAGAGCCATTTAATCTCTTTGGAATGTTTGAAGACTGATATGAGCCTCCTGAGCCTTCTCGAGCATGAGAATTGAACACCAGTTTGCACCATTTTTCTTGGTACCCTAAGATCAGTTTTGGAGATTCAAAAGGAACGTTTTATATTGAATTTGAAAACCCATTTTTTAGTGAATTGGGTTTCAGTTCAGCACCAATCCCTTGATTGGATTAACCTGAGGGTTATTTGTATAAGGGGGACTTGCATTCTGGGAAGACACCAGAAGCCTCAATTGAGGTGCCCTGATGTTCTGGGAGACACTTGCCTCTTGTCCCACGTGACTCCTGGCATCCAGAAGACTGGCCTTTGACCCAGACTGAGGCCAAGTCTGTCTAGTCAGGGAGACCCAGAAAAAGTGATGCCATGGGGGACATAAATTATGGGTCAAGGAAGCTATTGGGATCTTTCTGGCCAAGCATCAAGAGCAGCAAGCTTGGGTTAGCTAGGAAATAAAGTGCAGCCTACCATGTGGCTATGTGCCTTTTCTTTCTCCAACCTATTTTTTAATACTTAATCATTATAATTTAATATACAGTCTCCAGAGAATTTTACTCTTAACAGTTCTGGAGACCACAAAGCAGAGTCTGAATTCTTCCTTTCTTTGCCCTTTTTGTTTTCTATAAAGAGGGACCTATAAGTTCAACACAACCACATGGCCTCTAGGGAGAGATCCAAGGTGGAGACTAGGCAATAACCAAGACGTGTCTAATTTATTTTATTTTGATTGCTCAACAATTTCTAACCTTTCTGTGTGTGTGTGTGTATCCATATGTGTTTGTTGAGGAAATGGGAAATATATGAAGTAAGAACTATATGCCATGAGGATCTTCTTGACGTAGATGCTCATTGCATGGGACTAAGAGCTACTGCCAATAGAACCAGGTAAGCCAAGCCATTAGCCTTTGTAGAAAATATTCTTCTCATGATGCAGCTGTTTCTCCCCCCTCTCTTTTTTCAGCCTGTCCCCCTTCTTTTCTTTCTTTTCAAGGACCTTCCCTTCTCTTTCCTATCTGACCTCTCTCCCATTGCCTCAACCTGTTCTCCTTTCCTCTTTTCTGGGACCCTTCTGCAGAGTTTACTCTCCCCTTCCCTCCACATTCTTTTGGCCCATATACAGAACTCATTCTCTCCTCCTTTTTGCTGTCCTGATCTCTCTTCCTACTTCTGCCTTCCTGCCTTCTCAACACTTCCTCCAACAAGAGGAAGTCCTTACCCAGAGTGACCTCCTCCAAATTAAGGAGGTTCACTTCTTCCTTGTGTTCTCTGCTAAGTCTCCATACAGGCTTTTGACTCAATTGAGTCAATCAGTGGAAAATAATGACTCTCCAAAGGTCTTATTTCCTCTTAGGGAAGTTGCCACACATGGCTTGTAGAGGCAATGTGATGACATTAATAAATAACATCTTAACTACCCAAGGGAGGGTGTACAAGCTGTCTTGGACTCCTGAAACCCCCCATTTTGGGGTGACACCTTTGTGGGACCTCTTTTGCCCTCTCTCTCATTGGCCCCAAAGGTCAGTCAGGCTGCTGGATTTGGGGTCTATCTTCCCCTCTTTCTATATTGGAAGACATTCCAGTGTAGAGGAGACTCACTTCAATGCTGAGCTGAGTGCTAAAAGTTAGGCAACCTCTGTGGAAACACAGTTGTTGACCCTCAGTGAGGAATTGGCTATTCCTCATCTAAATGGGGCAGAGACAGAGCATACCCTGAGATTCCCCTTTGGGGTGCATACTTAACAAACTGGAGAAAAAAATTTTAAGTCAGTCCTAGACAGTCTGTTTCCTCCCTTAGGTAGTGGCTGTGCTAGGACTTTCTCCCTCTGATCTGGTGGAGTGGCTACACCAAGACTGAGGTTGGAGCCAGATAGGGACTAGCTGACCCAATTAAGAAAGAGGGAAAAGCATTCTTGCAGGCCTTCCATTGGACTCATCTCTCACATTAAACCCTTTATTTCTTCAGAAACAGGTAGTGGAAAGGGAACAGAAGACACCTATTCCTGTGAGCCAGTAGAAGATCTTAAATTCCTCCTTTGCCATAGGAAAAAGCAATGGAAGGGCATTTTGGAATAAGTTGCCCCCCTCCCCCCTCCATATTCATCCTTCTGATTGATTCTGTTGCTTTAACTCTTAACTACTTTATTGAAGACTATTCCTCTCCTCACATTCTGGGGCTTCTCCTGTGTTTTAAATGATGCATGCCCAGCCATCCGGGTAGATAATTCCATGATTCAACTTGGGGAAGCAGTAGCAAAAGCTGGGCCCTCTGACTGTTGGGTGTATATGAAACACTCCTAAAGTGGAGAGAACCCCAAGCCTCTAACCCGTGGTTCTCAGTGCCTCTGAGGCATACCCAAGACTAAAGGCTTCCAGGAGATTCACATTCACTCCAGTTTTGGCTACTCCCCTATGGGATACCTTAGAGGATGCTCCTTGATTTCTCACAGGGCAGCCTTTAACTTTTGCAGAATATTCCCAGGTCCAGCACATTAGGACTTTGCTCATCAAGGATGGGTGGATTAACCTAGACCCCTTCCAGTATAAGTGCTTTGATAAGGAATGGAACACCAACCCTTTTCCTTTTAATATGACTCATGCACTGTGTAGACTGAGGATCTTGCCCCTTTCATGACAGGGGTTAACAATGTATTCCCTTTCTGTATGTACTGGTATCCTAATGTAACCATCCAAATCCTGGGGTTAGCTTCAAGTTTTCCACCCTAACACCCCCTTTCTGACAACCACACTCATGGTCTATGCTAAAAACTTTACTTGAGACTGGTGTCAGACCTGGTAGACTAGCATCCTGCAATTGTACCTCTGATTGGGGAATTAATGCTACCTAAATGCTAAAATCCACAGACAGATCTATTTGTGCCCCTTCAGGGTATAGGTTCATCTGTGGCCACCACATGGTGCCCCTAGCTTCCCAGAACAGTGCCCCATTTTACACCCCAGGGTGATCACCTGAAGAATCTTTTAAGTTAGTGTAGTTTTAACTACAATCCTGCCTTAGCCCCATGTTGGGTGCCAAAATGTTGTGGGTAGGCTTGAGGTGAACCCCCTGGGATCCAGACGGGTACCCTTTGCAAGAATGCAAGACTCCATAACTTAGCTTAAAAAAAAAGAGAAATGTATTAATTTAGAATTCATGTTGAATTTGGCTGGGAGGACAGAATAGATGGAAAGCTGCCTTCTAGAGGACATCAATTCTGGGGTCTATATACTCTTTACAACAGGTGATACTTGATTTGAGGAGGGTATGCACTCGGGCACAGGGTGGGTTTGGGGGAGGTTTGGTCATCTGAAGACATAGGGGGTGACTCTCATAGTTTAGGGGACAGATAGATGTCTTAGATATAACCTGACAATCAAAGAATAGCCTAGAGGTGTATCTCTGTATCCATCTCAAAACCTCAAGGATGATAGAAGGAGGATAATTCTCCCAAAGGTCTTTCTTATCATTAGCCTTTGAGGTCCAGACCAACTCTTTCTTTAGCCTTAAAAACAATTCAAGGAAGGAAAGGACTTTTCCTGCTTACAGTTTGACCTGAAAAACTTCTACAATTTGGGGGTTTCAAGGTAAATCTAGGGTCCCTCATCATTTCCAAACAAGAAGTCATTCATAGGGAGAGATCTCTTAATGTGAATTCAGGGCCAAAATATCATGTTCTCCAAACAGGTCTTTGTCCCTGTAATTGCCTGAGAATTCTGACTTAATTCATAGTTCTCCTTCCTGACAGTCAGGAGATAGCAGCCCCTTCCTTTGAAATTCCAAGAGACATCCTTGAATCTCTCTGGGTATAAGTCAGCTGTTCCTATTCAGATTAAGACAAAAGGTGCCCTCCCTACTTTCCATTCCTCATTACCCGTTAACCAAGAAAGCTATTTTGAAGTGATATCCCTAATAATTGATTCAATGATTGAGCAAGGATAATTCCATACAAATCTGAATATAATTGACCAATTCTCCTAGTAAAAAAGCCTAAGCCCAGTGCCTGATGGGAATCCAGTTATTAATCAATCCCTAGAGAAGCTATATATTTACAGTGGTAGACCTTTGTTCTGCTTTTCCCCACTGGTTCCTATCCATATAAATTATAGAAACATGTCTACTTTCAACTAGAAAGTTTCCCAGTTGACATGAACTCAATCGCCTCAGGGGTATGTAGAGAGTCCAACTTTATTCTCTCAAATTTTATAGCAGAACTTAGGTACTATCATCTTTAAGGGTTCTACTTTAGTTCAGTATGTTGATTATTTCTTTTAGTGGCATCAGATGCAAACAACATGCCAGAAAGATATTAGGCATCTTCTCTTAGAGCTCCATCAGAGAGACCACAAAGTTTCTAGATCAAAAGGACAGTGGTACCTTCCAAAAGCAGAATATTTAGGTTTTATTTTAGCTGCAGGAACCTGCTCTCTTTCTCCCAAGAGCATTAAAGCTATTCAAGAACTCTCTGCTTCCTCTTCTAAGAGGTGGCTAGGAGCAATCTTTTAGACAATGGATCTCCTGTTATGGGAAATTTATTAAGCTCTTTGTAGCTCTGACTAAAAATTCAGGCCCTAAACCCTTTTCAGTTAAATTTCCAATACCTGTTAGCTCTCACAGAATTAAAACGGGTGATCCTGTCCATCTCTGCTCTAGGAATTCCAGATTATAAAAACATGCCATCAAAGAACTCCCTAAGAAAAAATCCCCAGGGCCTGATGGATTCACAAATTAATTCTATCAAACATTCAAAGAACAGCTAATCCCAATACTATACAAACTCTGACATAATTTGCAAAGAGGGAGTTCTATCAAATCGATTTCATCAGTGTGCCTAAAGCTGGACATTATAAAGTTTTTCTTGTTTAAGTGAACCAACTCACTGGATGAATTGAAAGCCTTTCCTTGTACTCATGCCACAGAGGCATTTGTTGCTAAATTGCTATTAAGGAAGATTTTCCCCCAATTTGGCCCACTTGCATGCATTTATTCAGATAAGGACACTCATTTTACTGATTCTGTTTTGTCACAGGTTTATTCTTGGTTAGGAATTACTCTCGAATGCCATACAACTTTTCATTCTCAGATCTCAGACCAGGTTCAATGTGTGAATTGACAACTTAAAACCATAACTGACAAATTATGGGATGAGAGACTCACTTGAAGTGACCTGAGATTCTCCCCTTAGCCCTATTTTACCTTCTCAGCAGATAGATGCAGGGGAGAGATCTACATGTCCCACATTTGAAATGCTTATTGGAGACCCCCCTGTATAATCCTAACTTTTTTCCCCTGAATACATATTACTGGGGGGACATCTCTGCTGCTTCTCATATACAGGAATTAGGTCAAATTACTTGAACTTCATGACCCTGGGGAAACAGTACAGGCAGGATTCTTGGACTTCTCATTCCATGATCTATACCTGGGAGACAAGGTGTATGTAAAAAAATTTCAGTGAATTGGTGGAATTCAGACTGCTTGGAAAGGCCCTTTCCAGGTGTTGCTAACTATTCCATTTGTCATCAAAATTGGAGAAAAAAACTCTTGCATTCCTTTCTCTCATGTAAAACTAGTACCATCCTTGACACTGATTAACTGTATTCTGTCACTTTGATTTTACATTACCTATTTATCTTTGGGTTTGGTTTTGCTTTTATTTTTACTCTTTATGTGATTAGGGATTATAAGTGATAAGGGATTATGAATCTAATTTACTCTTAAAAAAATTTTTTTAAACCCTTACTTTCTGAGCAGTAAGGGCTAAGCAATGGGGGTCAAGTGACTTGTCTAGGGTCACACAGCTAGGAAGTGTCTGAGGTCAGATTTGAGCCTAGGACTTCCCATCTCTAGGCCTGGCTCTCAATCCACTGAGCCACCCAGCTATGCCCTAATTTACTCTTAAAAAAAAAAAAAGCTACCCTCATTTGGTACTATTTTGTTTTTAGCATTAATCCATATTGCATTTTCCTCTTTTGTTTCCTCTTCTGATGACTGGACTAAGGATAATGCTATTATTAGGGTCCCTGGCCAAAAAGGACATTCTCAACACCAAGACATGGCCATTGGACCTTATGGATGCTGAATCTGTCACCAGCTCCATCAGAGCTCTGTAACTTCAGTCCATATGAATGAGACTTGGCCACCACTTGTACCTCATGACAGTCATATATCACCAAAACAGGCCTTTTGCCCTTTTGCTTTTGTTATATATCTCCTCAAGTGATGGGTGGAGCCCTTTTGCCTGGTCATAACCTCTATCATTGGTCTTTGAGAAACTCATAGATTTTGAAATGTTGGTTGATTTTAACATGCCTCCTAAGGTAATTTTCAGATTACCCCACTCCTATTGATTTGACTGAGCATTTACCAAAGTGTTCTCTGACTTGTGTGTTAAGAGAGAAACAATCACTGGGTAGCAGATATATGGGTGACAATGGGAAGTGCAACTTCACTATTCCATTGCCTACTACAGCACTGATCTGTTGTAAGACACAGCTTATTAGGATAAAGGATAGGTAGGTCACATAAATACATATCCTTTGCCACTGTTACTGCCTCATGACATTTGAAGATGGATTTTCCATACGGTCACTCTTTGTCTGTAACTCCTCAGCTCACTCTTCCCTGCCCCAAGGGTGGTGTATGACCTGTAGTTTGGCTACTCTCAGTGAATAATCATTTTATTGGTGGTTAGACAAGTCTATAGCTAGGAATATAGCTAGGAATATGGGCATTTGGTGGCCATTTTTTATTGATTTCAGTTTCAGTTCAGCCCCCACCCCTTGATTGGATTCAGACCAAGGTCTGAGGCTTATCTGTATAAGGGAGTGGAATGCACACTCTGGGAGGGCACCAGAAGACTTGTGGCTCTCTGGTGTGTCCTGGAAGATGCTTGCCTCTTGTCCCATGTGACTCCTGGTGTCCAGAAAACAGCCTCTGACCCAGACTGAGGCCAAGTCTGTCCAATCAGGAAGACCTAGAAAAAGTGATGTCATGGGGGATATAAATTATAGATCAAGGAAGCTTTTGGAGTTTTTCTGGCCAAGCAGCAAGAGTGAAGCAGGGATACAAAGTGAGTTGTGAGCTCAAGGTAGCTAGGGAAGTAAGTGTGTGACCAATCCTGTGGCTCTGTGCCTTTCTTTCTCTGACCCACTCTTTATCACTTATAAATTATAAATTAATATGCAGTCTCCAGAAAATTTTAACCTTAACATAAGGTTAAACATCATCAGTTCCTTCAAATGATCTTTATATGGCATGGATTCAAGGCTATTCACCATAGTAGTTTTCCTCTTCCAGATACTCTATAGAATGGCAATGCTTTCTCTAAAACTTTTTGCCTATGGGACAGTCTTTGAGTGTGATTCTTTTGCTATCCCTTAAAGAATATTAAAGTTGTCTGTTGAATTCAACTAAGATGTATCTCTATTAACTTCTTGTTAAAGATTAGACCGCCTTTTAAAAGGGCGTGAGCCAACATCTAATTTTAAAGGAGTTTCGAATAGTTTACTTGCCAGATCTATGGATAAGGGAAGAATTTAGGACTGTACAAGAGAGAGAGGATTACTAGATTTAAAATGGATAAATTTTTTTAAGAATTTAAGTTTAATTGTTTAATTAATTTAGAATATTTTTCCATGGTTACATGAATCATGTTCTTCTCCCTCCCCTCCTCTTACCCCACCTCCTGTAGCCAACAAGCAATTCCACTGAGTTTTACTTACATGTGTCATTGATCAAGACCTATTTCCATATTATTAATTGCACTAGGATGATCTCTTAGAGTCTATATCCCCAATCATATCCCCATCATCATCCCAATTTGTTGCTTCCCTTTTAATTTTGTTTACATTGGTTTTGTTTGTACAAAACCTTTTTAATTTAATGTAATCAAAATTATTCAGTTTATATTTTGTAATATTCTCTGTCTCTTGCTTGGTCTTAAAAGTCCTTTCTTTTCCCATAGATCTGACAGGTAAACTATTCTGTGTTCACCTAATTTACTTATAATTTCCCTCTTTATATTTAAGTCATTTGCCCATTCTGAATTTATCTTGGTGTAGGGTGTTGAGATCTAAACCTAATCTCTCCCATACTGTTTTCCAATTTTCCCAACAGTTTTTGTCAAATAGTGGGTTCTTATTCCAAAAGCTAGGATATTTGGGTTTATCATACACTATCTTGCTGAGGTCATTTACCCCAAG
This sequence comes from Monodelphis domestica, assembly GCF_027887165.1. Classification (NCBI taxonomy): domain Eukaryota; kingdom Metazoa; phylum Chordata; class Mammalia; order Didelphimorphia; family Didelphidae; genus Monodelphis; species Monodelphis domestica. The sequence continues at coordinate 91,951,050 of NC_077230.1, read as the reverse complement.
TCTATTCCATTGATCTACCCTTCTGTCTCTTAGCCAGTACCATACTGTTTTGATGCTCACCGCTTTATATAGTACAGTTTAAGATCTGGTACTGTTCTAGCAGTTCATTTAACTCACCACATTAGAAGTTAATTTGATTCCAGGCAGGTACTTCTTATTTTCATGTTCCTCATTGATGATATCTGATAGTTTCTTTCCATCAAGTACCTCTTCAAATACCCAGAGTGTCACTTCACTGTCAAATTTTGTAGAATTCATGACATTTTTGCCAATTATTTTTGCAATGGCAGTTCCCCTTTCATAAGAAGAGAGGAAAATAAAGGAAAGAGAGTGAGTCTCATAGAATTAAAGACTCTCCTAGAGAGGACAGAATGGGATAAGTCAATGGCTAACTTTATTGTGGTTTAGAAGTTCAATTAAGAAAATAAGAACTCACCAAAGTCCCAACTCCTAGAAGTACCTTATATGCCAAGAATAAGGTAACATGGCTATATGGTATATATTTATAGTGAAGATTAAATTAACCCCCCCTGCCCATTTTTAGATTTAATAACCAAAAGTGTAAACACCCTACTTAAAGTTAAGTGGGGAGATCTGCCCATTTTTAGATCTAATCACCAAAAGTGTAAATATCTCACTTAAAGATTAAGTGGGGGAGGTCTGTGACCCCGGTGTGCAATAGTGGGTGACAAATTCGAATCAAACTGACTGCCCCCTGGGCAGTCCTAAGCAAAGCTTCAACTGTAATTGGTAGATGTAAAAGTGGAGGAAGGCTTAGGAAGTGAAGCAAAAGAAAGTGTCTTTAAAAGGGAGTTACAACTTCCTGGGGGAACTTCTGGTGGAACTTTGTCTTCTTCTGGACTTCTGAGTTCAAGTTGGAGGCTGATGAAGAATCTGCTGACTGGACCTGAGACGTACTTGGTGAGACTGTCCTTGAATCTCTCCCTTTGGACTGACACATGGTGAGTGAAAAGAGCTGACTCCTTTCCTGGATTTTCTGAAGAGACTAGCCTCAGGAGAGAGGCCCCCTGCATCCCCAGGTGCTCAGCTGCAAGGGCCCAAGGCCTCTCTGGCTAAGGACTAACTCTCCCTGCCTGGGTTGAGCCAGGGGTTGGAGCAAAATACATAGTGTGTAGGCTAGATATCATACCCTATCCTTTCTCTGATTTTCCTACTTCATTTGTCTCTATATTTTGTAAATAAATTATTAAATAAATCTCTTTGGAATTTCAAAAAATTCCTGGTGACCCTACTCTTGAATAATCCAGTCCAATCTCTTATTAAAAAATCCTTTTCTCCCCCTTACAATATATACTTATGTATATGTGTGTGTATACATATATGTATGTATGTATATATATATGTATGTATATGTGTGTATGTATGTATGTGTGTGTGTGTATATATATATATGTGTGTGTATATATATATATATGTCCTTGGTATTGGTTCCAAGGAAGAAGAATGGTAAGGGCTAAGCAATGGGGGTTAAGTGACTTGCCCAGAGTCACAGAGTTTGGAAATTTCTGAGGCTAGATTTGAATCCTGGACCTCTCATCTATAACCCTGTTTAAGTTACTTAGCTATTCCTGACATTTCTCAAATGGAGGATGTTTTCTCACAGCCTAATGAGAAAATACCTAGACTAGTGTGAAATGGCCTAATAATTGATCTTCCTCCCTGGAAGATCGGGATACTCCAATTTTCCTGGGAAGTTAGGTGGTGCTGTGAATGTGCTTGGAATCAGACCTCAAACACTTTATACCTTCCTATGTGACCCTGAGTAAATTACTTACTCTCAGTTTCCTCATCTGTAAAATAGGAATGACAGCACCTACCTCCAAGGGTAATGATAAAGATCAAATGAGATAGTAATTGTGAAGTGCTTAGAACATTGAATGGCACATAGTAAACACTAATTGTCATTCAGTCATTTTAGTCATATCTGACTCTTTGTGATCCCATATGAAGGTTTTCTTGGCAAAGATATTGGAGTGGTTTTCCATTTCCTTCCCCAAGACATGTGTTAGCTATAATTATCATTATTATCTGTCCTCTGTACAGCTGTCCAAGTGATTTTTCTTAACTACAGGTCTGATCATATCACTTCCCAATTCGCCGTTCAATGTCTCCCCATTCCTTTAAGATAAAATGTTTTTTCCCTTCTGTAAGATAAGAGAAGAGAGATTTTGCATTTTAGGAGAGAGACCAGTTTTTTGGAGGGACCAGCTGAAGAGAGAGTGGAGGAGGGGTGAAGAAAAGCTGAGAATTCTAAGGAAGAATCAGAAGCTTGAAATCCAACTGATAGCTCACTTCCAGCCTGGGAGGTAGAGGAGAAAGGTGGATTTCCTGAAGCTGAGAAGAAGTCTATTTCTTTAGAGACTTATTATCCCTTCTGAAACCCTGAACATCTCCACTAAGACTCTCAGATACAGCCATCTAAAATCCTCAAGAAGGATTGTGGATTTGGATTTTTGAACAGAGCCATCCAGACCCTTTCCTGATCTTTCTCTATCCCTTTTTCTCTCTCCTCTCTCTTCCTCTCCCTCTCCCTCTCTCCCTCCCTGTCCCTCTCCCTGTCTGTCTCTGACTGTTTCTGTCTGTCTCTGTCTCTGTCTCTCTGTCTCTGTCTCCTTCCCTCCTCCTTACTTGTCCCTGGACTCATACTTTCAAGGTCTAGCTAGTTTGAGAGTAGGGGCAATAAAGCAGTTGGTGAAAAGGGAGAGGTCAGGGCTGAGAAGTCTGTGACCTCCAGACTCCGGGTGGCCAACTTGCAAGAGTGGAAAATCTTTAGGGATTCTCTTTTACCCGCTTTCCTGCCTCATATCCCTGCCAGGTCTTCCTACCTTAACCTCAATCAATTATTTGACATTTAGGATTTGGGGCTTGGGTCTGTGTCTAAATAACATAGCTCAGGGGATTGAAGATTTGGGAGGGTCACACCTCTCACCGAGAGGGTTGACTTCCAGACCCCAATGATTCAAGAATTGTCTGACTGAGGAAACTGACATCTTTCCTTGGCAGTTGACCACTTCTGAGCCCCTGAAAAGGCTGGCAGTTAGTGTCCCTTTGGGAGGCAGAAGTATAAGAAGAGATCGTCTTGCCTCTCAAAGACAGACTTGATCTCAGGGGCCCTGGGCTCCTCTGAGGGAGAGGGAGGCATCTTGCCATCTCATGGGGCAATCCCCCTCTAGTCTCCTGTCCCCCATCTCCCAGATACTATCTCTATGAAGACATACTCTGCTTTCAAGGGGATAGGACTTGGCTTATCTCCCCGCCACAAGTAAGGGAGGAGAAGAAAAATCCCTTCACTCTCTCTCACCCATTCCCACTTTCTCCCCATAATTCTTCTCCTTTACACTTCCCAGCTATATAGTTCTGTCAAAATAGCCCTTTTCTGTTCCTCCTACTTGATAATCAATCCATCTGCCTATTCAATGGCTTTGTAGTGGCCATGCCCCATTCCAGGAATGCTCTCTCCTCACCTCTGCTTCAAAAAATCTTCCTTCAAGAGACAGTAGCTCTGGGGGCAGCTGGGTAGCTCAGTGGATTGAGAGTCAGGCCTAGAGACCAGAGGTCCTAGGTTCAAATCTGGTCTCAGACACTTCCCAGCTGTGTGATTCCTGGACCAGTCACTTGACCCCTATTGCCTAGCCCTTACTTGGAGCCAATACATAGTATTGATTCCAAGATGGAAGGTAAGGGTTAAAAAAAAAAAAGAGACAGTAGCTCAAATGCCACCTTCTATACAAAGCTATTTATATACCCTCCCAACTTGCTAGGGTTATTGCTCTCTATCTTGTTCAGCCACCTTGTATTTATTTTTTCTACTTATTCTGCATATATTTTACATATGTAGACATATGTATGCCTACATGTGTATAATGGATGTATGCCTATATATTTATTTATATATACATATATATGTCTGTATATATGGTAGTTTTCCTCCAAACCCATCTGCTTTTACACTTTCAAGAGGTTTTCCTTACCCTCACCTCAGATAAATAAGGGAGGCAGGACGCAGTGTGGCAAGAAAACTGCTGGCAGTTGAACAAGGTGGATGGGTGGGTGGCCAGAGTGGGGTAAAGGTCTCTTCTTTTCTCTCTGTCCTAGCAGTCCTCCCAGCCTAGCTGCCTGTCCACCTACCTGTCCTCTTACTTTCGTTTTCACTTTTGTTTTTTTGGGGTGCCACTAAGCAGAGAGGCAGGAGTGGGGAGACAGAGTACCTACATACAGGGACCTGTTTTTGTTTATTCTGAAGTACTCTTCCATGATAGGTTTTGGAACATAAGAATAGAGGGACCTACTGTAAAGGACAGTGAGCGGATAAAATGCTCATCTTTTCCTGAGTTCAGATCTGGTCTCAGACACTAACTGTGTGATTCTGGACAAGTCACTTAGCTGTGTTTACTTCAGTTTTTCTTCATCTATACAATGAACTGGAGAAGGAAATGGCAAATCGCTCCAGTATCTTTGCCAAGAAAATCCCAAATGCAGTCACAAAGAGTTGGACATAGCTGAAACAACTGAACCACACTATATACATGTCGTGTGTGTATGTAAATATATATACTTATGCTACAGATTATTTACCCCTTAGAATGTATGCTAATATTTTCCCCATAGGGTATATGGTCCCTGGAAATAGGGAGTTTCTCATTCTTTGTATTTATATCACTAGAACTTAGCAGTGTCTGGCATAAAACAGTCAGTCACTTAATAAATGCATTATTTTAGCAGTGGAAAAGACCTTAGAAGTCATCTTTAAGTTCAGTTCCCTTTACTAGCAGGTAGAATAGCATGGGGTGGGGTAGAGAGGAAGACTATGTGTCAAGTCCTAACCTCCCCGAACATTTGGCAGATGACCACAAAAAGACTCTTGATAGGATGCTATATAGAGAGAGTTGGAATAAACCTCAAAAAAGACTGCTGACAGCTCCAGGAGTGGGGAGGGAAGAGGGGTGGGAGAGAGCATGAATCATATAACCATGGAAAAATATTCTTTAAAAAATTAATTTTTAAAAAAAGGCTGCTGAGTTGATGAGAGCAATCAAGAATTAAGGAAGAGAAATTGGAGTATACTTCTCCTCCTCTGAGTCCAGTGGGATCAACTTTCCTGAAGGATTTTAGACTATAGGACATTTCCCATCCTTTCTCTGAATTCTGAAATCTGCTCTCTCAAAATCTATGGCACATCTATATAAGATTCTGCCTGATATTATTTTCTTTTTCATATCAAATTTTTCAAAAAATTCTTTTCCAAATTTATTATTTTTAGCATTCTTGTTTGTTGGTTGTTTCTTTTTTTAAAATTTTGAGTTTCAAATTCTTTCCCTCCTTCTAGACACTCCCTTACTTATTTGGAATGTAAACAATCTGATATCAATATGATGAGGGTTGGCAGTGGTAAATAGTGCTTTGAAACCATTTTTTTAAATGGTCCTTTAAAATCTTATACTTTTTTTACTAGTCAGAAAATAGACAAATTCTGTTTTGCCTATGCTCTTCCTTCTAGTTGATAAGGGCTTGTTTGTCATTTCAAGCCTGAAGGGGGTGGGAGAGAGTATGTTATTACTTCATTTCCTTTGATAAGAGTTTGCAAGGCTGAGAAAAGACACTCAAGCACTAAAACAACCTTAAAAGGCTTACAAAACAGGACATGGGAGAGAATATCACATAGGTGTTCTCCTTCCTTGCCCCTTCCCCTGGAACGTCCCCCCCCCAAGAATGCCCACAGAAGGAATAATTGGAGGGAGAAAGGGGGAACCCCCAGCATGGGAGGATGGCAATACCCCAGATCCATAATTAAATAAAATAACAAAAACTTGAAATCATTGCCTTGGCTTTTTCCAACACCCTGGGCTTTTCCATCACTCTACTCTATCTGTAACATCCTTGAATAAACACTTTTATGCCTTGTGATGAAGGGGTCTGAGCTGCAGTTCTTTGGATAAGAACCATTTTGCTTTCCCACAACAAAACTCACTCTCCCACAACAAACCATACATGTATAAATTATGGAAACAGATTTCTATATTACCCATTTCACAAAAAAGCAAGAAAAATTCAAAAAATTATATTTCAGTCTTCAGAGTTCATTAATTTTCTCTCTGAGACATTTGAAAGTATGAGCCCTTTTGGTCCTTGATAAACATCTATATTTGGGGTGTCCAAATCCCCAATATGGGAAAAGCCTCTGAAAACATGATAGAGACAACTTACATTTTTCTGACCAAAGATTAGTAGAAGATAAGCTTCATAAACTCCCTGGCATTCCATTTCTTAACATACCATAGAAGAGCCTGTTGGTCATGTTTCCCTAGCTGGTGGAACTTTCACCCATTTGGAAATAGAGAGGGTCATTGTTTCCTTAGTTTGGAACAGAGTAGGCTATTGTTTCCTTAGTTTGGTAAAGATGCACACATACTATACCATGAAGTAATGAGAGAGGAGTCAAGATCTCTAGGTCTACCTCTCCCCTCTTTGGAAAGATCCACCAGTGAGGACTGTTAGAGGAAGCCCAAGAGACAAACTGTCAGGCCAATCAGAAAGAGGTCATATCTCTCTTTAAAAGAAAAAGTCAGGGGGGCAGCTGGGTGACTCAGTGGATTGAGAGTCAGGCCCCAGAGATGGGAGGTCCTGGGTTCAAATTTGGCCTCAGACACTTCCCAGCTGTGTGACCCTGAGCAAGTCATTTGATCCCCACTGCCTAGCCCTTTCCACTCTTCTGCCTTGGAACCAATACACAGTACTGATTCCAAGATGGAAGGTAAGAATTAAAAATAAATAAATAAATAAAAGAAAGAGTCAGGATTCACTAAGGGTCTTTTGCATGATAGGTAGAGGCAAGGACCCATCTTTGTTAATGGATTGTGTGTCCCAAACTGTTATTTCTTAAGGGAGGGGAGGAATCAGTAGCAAGAATTGATCATTAAATCCATAGGAGTTTATCACTAAATGAAGAAACAGAAATAAGAGATCCTATTACTGAACCCTGAGGGACATAAAGATAAAAGGTAACAATAAAACATTTTTTAAAGGGTTATAAAGCAAGCCATCAAATATACCCAAGAGGTCTGAGGTTTGGGGTTCAGCATCCCAGGTAAAATTGACCATATTTCAGATGTGGTATCAATGAAGATGGGAAGTTTTTTGACAGTAGATCCATCTAAAAGACCATATTTGTGCTCATGAAATGAATACAGCATACTAGAGATTTAATATGTCATTAGAAAGCATGTGATAATCTAGAAATACTATATGCTATAGGGAAAAGGATATTCTGGTATCAAACATGTGCCTTTCTTTATGTAATCTTAAAAAGAGGTACTTGTAAAATGGAGATGGACCTGTCTGTACAAAAGTATTTCTACCTGTGCTTTCCCCACCCCCCACCCCTTTTCCCCTTCTGTGGTGGGGAAAGATTGGAAACTGAGGGGATGTCCCTCAATGATCTTGATGGAATACTACTACTACTGTGCTATAAGAAATGATGAAATGGTTGATTTTCTATAAGAACTGGAAGGACCTACATGAACTGATGCAGAGTGAAATAAGTAGAACCAGGAGAACATTATATACAGTAACTAAAACAGTGTGGGATGATCAAATGTAACAGACTTTGCTATTTGCAAACAAGGAGCTTGTGAGAAAACAAAAGTCCACATCAGTTACATGTCAAAGTCCCAGGGCAAGTACAATTGCCTCAGCCTCTGCAAAAGACATATTCATCAAGGATTCAAGGATTTCCAGGATTGGCAGTCCTCTCTTTCTCAATGTTTCCAGTTATGTGAGATGAAATTACGTGTTTAATTCTCAGAGTAGTATTTGATTTGTAAAATCAATTTTCCAAAACCCCATATTTAGACTTAACCTTAGAATAAAACTGCCCCCCATCAATCTTTCCCTAGATTTTCTGACCTATTTTCAAAACCTCGGGAAAAATTTGTCTCAAAGTCTGGGAAGTATGCCAGCTCTAGGAAGAAGGGTAAGATAAGCTGAAGTTCGAGGAAGGGACAGGAATTTTCAACTGTATCTCTACTGTCCCAGGCTGAAAATTGCATGATAGCCATGGGGTTTTTTGATCATGTTTTTTATTTTTATTTTTATTTTTTTAAGGGTAAATAATGTTGAAAATCATACGCTCAAGATTGTGAATGTCATGGCCCATCCCCTGTATGGGGTTAGATGAAAGGGAGGGGGAGATCTTTCATCAATATTGTTATGAAAGGTCTACCTTCATAGCAAGAGACATCTTTGTCCTAAGCCTGAGCACTAGGCTTGTGTGGGCAGTGTTCCATTTCCCTTCCCCTCCACCACCATCCCCACCTTTCTTGCAGCAAATCTGCAATAAAGCTGAATATGTCTGCATTCTAGCTGGCCTCCTCTCTACTTATTTAGAGTAGTGATGAGATCCAGATCTTCACTTCACACAGAGGATTCCCTGACCAGGAAACCTGAACACCAGAGAGTGCCTCAGTTTACCTATCTGAACAACAGGTGAATTAAGGCCTCCTATTTGCTTCTAAAAAACTGTAACAAACAATCAGAGAGTGTGGCCAACGGACAAGGCAGACAGCTGAAAGCCAGCAGCAATCCAGGTTCAAATGTGTAGAACAAAGAATGTGAGTATCAATAGAAATCTTTATTAGGGAAGTGGCCAGGCTAAATTTCTAGACAAAACTTAGGTAAAGCCTGTGTAAATGATCCCCCCTCCAGTTCTTGTTTGTGGTTTTCAGCATACTCGTCTGATTGTACTAGGAATGATTGTAAGCCATCTCAGACATGAGACAGTGAAAGACCTGGTGAGTCTGACAGTGAGCAAATCAGGGAAAAGTTAGCTTGCAGGATCTATCTGGGCTGGGAAGCCTGGATTGAGACCTTCATGCGGACTGGCAGGAAGTGACCAGGGTCCTTAGAGAGGAGGTTAAGCTGCTAGGCCAGATTTAAGCTGGGCTGGAGAGCAAAGACCAAGGTTTTAGGGAGACACAATGGGACGGGAGCAGCAGGCAGCCCCTTTGGCTAAAGAACACAGCAGTGTAGGGGCCAATAAATAGGAGACTGACCAGGAGAAGAGTTCAGAGAGAAATTATGGGTTCCATTTGAAAGCCCATCTCCTCTACCATTCCACCAGTTTTAGGGGAAGTGGTGAAGCAAGGCCCCTGGATTTGTCAGTGCTCTCCTGAGTAGTTCTGAAGGAAGGAACTTAAAGGGAGAGAAGAAGAGTCCCATAGAAGCAGGGGAAGAGCAGAGCCACCTAAAACCAACTACTATGAGAGATGGAGATAATGCCCAGCACGACGTGGACCAAGAGGTGAATAGGAATTCCTTGTCCAAGATAACAGTAATCCAGGTCATTAGGAAAACATGGGAGACCTTGGGAGAATGATCACTTGGGGCATGAGAACAGATGAGCTCCAGAACCAGAACCAGAACCAGAACCAGAATGAGGTGTCTGAAGTCAAACAGGAGAAAAAAGACCCCCCCCCCAATAGATTTTCTGAATTCTGGATTAAATGGGACTGCTAATCCCTGGCACATTAGTAGAAAGCTCCAGAAAGTGGAAGACTGGATGCTCAAATCATAAGATCGGTTGTCACAGCAAGTCCAAGAGGTATTTGTGAAAGAGGAACTACAGTAAGAAAGGACAGATTAAGACTCCTAGGAAGGAAGGATGGAGCAATCAATTTGGAAGGTCTCTAGAGGCTCTATGTGATAGCTGATATCCTTTCCTTAACACTTAGTAAGTCACTAACAAAGAAAGTTCACGTCCTAACAGGCCACGAGCACTCCCCCTCCCCTCTCCTACAGTGCTAGGAAAATTGAAAGGCTGTGATTGATTCTAAGATGTGATTGAGGGGAACTGATGGGTGGGGAAAACTGTGTGTAAGAGGGAGCCCAAGGGAGATTCAGGAATTCCTTCTTGGCTCTCATTTCTTGATGCTCTACCCTCTTCATTCTTGGCCGATTTCTTGGTGCTTCTTCATGCTTGGTGGATTCTAGGTGGTCTTGGCCTTGTGTGTACTGAAGGATCTTGGCAGTTTCTCAGTGTCTTCGGCTCTTTAGATTTTGGCTTCCTGATCCGGACTTTGAATTCTGGTGAGATTTGCATTTGGCTTTGCATTCACAGGCTCTAGGCTCTAGGATTAGGACTTAGGGTATTTTTAGCTAGGTGATTTTTTTTACCTCCTTCCTATATTTTTTCACTTAAATATCTCTACTTTGCTGTAAATAAAGCTACTAACTAACATAGTTTAACGTTAACTTTTATAAATGGTGACCACAACAATTTTTTATTATCTTTGTCAAACCAAATGTTTAATTTTTGCACTTGGCAACCAATTTTAATTATTACACACTGTGGGAAAATGGACCACTTGAAAGAGAATAGTTCTAAACAATAGAGAGGGCAGAAGATTCTCTCTCACAGAGACTGAAGACTCAAGAAGTCAGAGGGTTTTTGGTGACTCCCACCCAGAACCATTGATAATTTTGAAAGTGGAAGATCAGGAGGTGGCGGTTGCCTTCATGATAGACATGGACACCATTAGGTGTCCCTATTGTGATACCCTTAAGGGCTAAGCCTTGCAAAGTGAGACTTATGCGGACTGAGGTAAAAGGAGAGAATTTCCTGTTCCCATCACCCAACCAATACAAGTGAAATATGAGCAAGAAAAACTATCAGAGCTGAAGAGGGCTTTACAGTCCAACTAAAGGATGCTGAAGTATGAGGCCATCTTGTTAGAGAAAGATGACATATTTCTGATATCAGATTATAACTTGAACTCTGCAATGTGTCTTTTTTTTTTAAACTCTTACCTTCCATTTTGGAATCAGTACTCTGTATTGGTTCCAAGGCAGAAGAGTGGTAAGGGCTAGGCAATGGGGGGCAAGTGACTTGCCCAGGGTCACACAGCTGGGAAGTGTCTGAGGCCAGATTTGAACCATCTCTGGGCCTGGCTCTCAATCCACGGAGCTACCCAGCTGCCCCGCCCATCTGCAATGTTTCTGTGGGGAACCAGGAAGGAAAATCATAAAGAGCAAAAAGCAACACAGAAGAAGGTAATAGATTACCAGACTAAAGTGAGCAAGAATTTTCAAGAGTCTCCCCTGCCTGGGGAAGTGAGCTTATCTATAGATAAGTCCTCACAATATGTCTTAGATGGGAAAAGGAGAAATGGATATTTGACAATTGATGGAGACAAGACTACTCTAGTGGATAGAGGTTGCCCTCAGGAGGCCTGGTGAGCCCAAATCTGTGAAATATATGTATTCAACCAGGCTTTGAAGAGGCTGGAATTAGTTTATGTGGAATTACTAATTCAAGTCCTAAAGAAATTGCTACGGCCAGAACAGCTGACAGGAGTCAGTCAAGCCACTGCTCAGACAAGACCAGAATTTTACTTGAGCACATTGTACTGAGAAATGGACTCATCAAGAATATTGATTCTGAGAATGAAACTCATTTTATATCCAAGATGTTGCAAGGATGAGCAAAGAGCTTTAGATATTGACTGGGATTGCATATCCCATGGTACCCTCCGGTACCCTCCTTCCTTGGGGAAGGTGGAGAGAATGAATCAAGAGCTGATTTACCAATTTACAATTTACCAAGCTGATGGTGGAACCTCAGTTACCATGGACCAAATGGCCATTTGGCCTTAGATAACAGGCTCTCCTTCTATGCTGCTGAAGTCTGAAGACACAACTGTGAAAGACCTGCTTGATGAGGCTGTAGATAGCCTCCACCTCCTATGCCCAGGAATACTGATGAAGCAGGCTTTCACAGTTTGTTAACTATTTGTTGTTCTTGTCCTTTCTAAGTTGTGAGTCTGTGTGTCATGGGTGTGCACTGGATGGGTTTTTTTTAGGGAAGAGATCTCTTTGTGATTACTGGTTTGTACTTTGCCTCTTGCTCCTTCATTTTCCCAGAAAATGGGAGAGTTGACAGACCAGGGAATATGTTTGAGAGATTCTAAAAGTAACACTTCAGTGGGAATTTTTGGATCTTTTAACAAAGGCAGAAAAGATCTGTTCAACATTTTTCCTTTTCCCTTTTCAGCTGGTCACTAAATGGGAGGAAGAAAATTCGATCAAGAAAAGGGAGATTTAAATCCCATGACTGGATTTTTCTTATATGGTGTTGATTTTAAGATATATATATGGTTTTGGAAAATGATTTTGAAATGTACTTCTGGAATTGAATGAAATAAATGTAAAGAGATTCAATGCTGCTGTATTAATTTAATGATAAGAGAACTGTTAGTTTTCATTGAGATTTAAAATAAACAATGGCTAGAGATTTGAATGTTTGAACCTACCAAAAATGTTTGTTGAGCCAACTGAAATTAGGAATTTAATGTTTTATATATCTATTACATATATATTATATATGTTATATAATATATTAATTTAATTAGTCAATGTAATTGAGAGCCAGCCTAATTAGCAGAAAAGGGTTTTGGCTTTAAAGAAGCAGGTGAGAAGCAAACTCCTAATATGTGTTGGCTGCTTAATGAATAAGAGAGTTCAATAAAATGAATGTGAAGTGTATAAGAATTCAATGCCGGCATATTAGAAGAAGATGTGACATCACATTAAGAAGATTCTGTAGAATCTAAATTTGGGGATTTACAAATGAGAATGTGAAAAATGTTATTTTAATATATATGTGCTGTTAAAAACAAGCAGCAAGAGAAGATATAATAAGCACTGGGGAAGAAGAAGTTTTAAATTTGTAAATTTGAAATGGAACAGGTATAAAGAATTTAGAATGTGGCTAAATGATTCATGAATTTGTTGTAACTGATTGGGATAGATGAGTTGTTATGAAAGTGTGTACCTTGGGCAAGAATAATTTCATGAGTTGAATGTAAACATGTTTAAATGCAATTTGTTACAATGTCAGTCTGTTGAGCCACAAATGGTTTATGAATTAAACTAAATCTATATCTGAGGTGAATGGGATGAGACCATCTGTAAGGATAGGATAGGTAGATATAGTATGTAAATGATGCAACTGATGAGAAGAATGAGTGATAATCAGGGCTCTTCGGAGCCACTCATGGCAGGTAATGGAACACCTGGTGGAGGTTAAGTTTCATGATGGCGGCAGTAAGTTGCAGTGGGGTAAAGAGTACTGTACAATAAGCTTATGAAAGACATAAAGGTGTAGGAGACTTTAATTAAAATATGGGGCTTCTTTAAGAGAGCCAGAAGAAAGCCATGTTGGATGTACAAGCCTGTAGGACCTGGGATGTGGGGGAAAGCGAATAATGAATGGGATTCTGCTTTAAGCGGGCATTTAAAGGGGAAAAGAGTGGATTGTTTAGAGAGTAGGAAGTGTAAGCAATTGACGATTTCATCTGCCCCTCTTGCCAACAAGGAGGGGCAGGCATTATGGCCGAGTGTGAATATGCGTTGTCCTAGATAGGGATAAACTATTTTCAATTAGATTTATGATAGAGTAAGAAAAATCTTTTGAAGACACTGTACGCAACTAGATAAATTATGAAGAAGATATAGAACTGGCATTGACTGTACAGAGAAGTTAAAGAGGACATTTTTAGATAAACTTGAAATAAGGTTTTCAGAAGCCATTAAAGTGAGTAAGCAGAAAACTTGCTTGGAATTGAACCGCTGAGAGAAAGTGAATTTTCTCTGAACTGCAACAAGTAGGATTTTTGCCATTGAAGGCATCAGGCTCTTGGAAATTTCAGTTAATTAATAATTAATTAATTAATAACTGTGAGTTTGGAATTCAAGTATGGCTGTCTGATAATTGAATCACCATTAGAAGAGTGAGGAGGTACTCAAAGGATAATGAAAGTCCTATGACAGTTGGAAAGGCAGTTCTTAGGCTCAACTTGGACAGTCCCTTTCTGACTCTGGCTCTAGTGATCTCTGAGTAAAACAACAGTTATGACATGAGCCAGTGATAGCTCTGGTCTGCCCATGAAATCAGACAATGTTAAGTCATCATGTGTCCTCTCTTAGTAGACCTATAGGGGGCAGCTGGGTAGCTCAGTGGATGGAGATCCAGGCCTAGAGATGGGAAGTCCTGGGTTCAAATGTGGCCTCAGACACTTCCTAGCTGTGTGACCCTGGGCAAGTCACTTAACCCCTGTTGCTTAGCCCTTACCACTCTTCTGCCTTGGAACAAATACATAGTATTGATTCCAAGATGGAAGGTAAGAATTAAAAAAAAAAAGATGTAGACCTACAGTAATGAGTGAGGACAGTTAAAGATTGTTTCTCTGTTTTTCTTTTCTGACAAATTCTTATGATCAGCATAGAATGCAAATTGTGAAGTGAAAGTTTTCATTTTTCAAGCAAGCAAGTAGCCTAGTAGTGGGAAGTTAGAACTGATTACGTGATAACTTTAGGCAAGTGAGATTATTGATCTCTAATTAAGATTCCATAAGACCCAAAGAGATAATAAGGAAAAAGACTTGTACAAGAATATTCATAGCTGCACTCTTTGTGGTGGCCAAAAATTGGAAAATGAGGGGATGCCCATCAATTGGGGAATGGCTGAACAAATTGTGGTATATGTTGGTGATGGAATACTATTGTGCTTAAAGGAATAACAAACTGGAGGAATTCCATGGAGACTGGAACAACCTCCAGGAAGTGATGCAGAGTGAAAGGAGCAGAACCAGGAAAACATTGTACACAGAGACTGATACATTGTGGTACAATCGAACGTAATGGGCTTCTCCATCAGTGTCAATGCAGTGTCCCTGAACAATCTGCAGGGACCTAGGAGAAAAAACACTATCCATAAGCAGAGGACAAACTATGGGAGTAAAAACACTGAGGAAAAGCAATTGTTTGATTACAGGGGTTGAGGGGACATGTCTGAGGAGAGACTCTAAAAGAACACTCTAATGCAAATACCAACAACATGGAAATGGGTTTGAATCAAGAACACTTGTGATACCCAGTGGAATTGTGCGTCAGCTATGGGATAGGGGGGAGAGGGGAGAAAAGAAATGATCTGTCTCCAATGAATAATGTTTGGAAATGACCAAATAAAATACTGTTATAAAAAGAAAGATTCCATAAAATAGGTAGAAGTAGTTATAAGAAGGAAATTTCCAGTTTTAGATATGAATGGAATCTAAACTTGAGGTTTAAAATTAGGGCTCAAGAATATCTCCTACAGAACCTGAGATAGAAGGATTTACTTCATAAAATGTTTGCTTTGCAAAAGAATTTTTGTTAGTTGAAGGATCCCCAGATATTCTACAATCAACCTGGAGCAGAAGGAACAAGGTTTCCTGAGAAGACCTATCCCTGGCTATCAGGAGATGATTTCTGAAGATGAAGAATGTCCAATTATTCTTAATATTATTATTATTGTTGCTTATAGGGGAAAATGAGGCAGGTGAGAATTATACAACCCTGAAATTAAAATGCAGGGGAATGTGTGGGATGAGATATTGAGTGTATAATTTTCAAAGTAGTATTTAGCTTATAACCCCAATTTTTGAGACCCCATGTAGACTTAGCCTTAGAATAAAAATGCCTCTCCTAGCTTTCCTGACCTCTTTTCAAAATCTTGAGAAAAGTTTATCTTCTCAAAGTCTGGGAAGTATGAAGGCTCTAGGAAGAGGGGCAAGATAAGCTGAAGGAGGAAGGAACAGGGGCTTTCAAATGTTTCTTTACTGTCCCAGGCTGAAAATTGCAGGATAAGTCATGGGTTTTTGATCACAGGGGTTTTTGATTGAAAATCACGCACTTGAAATTGTGGCTGTCACAGTCCCAGCCTGTACAGGGTTGGAGGAGTGTGGGAATGAGGGGTGGAGGGGGGAAATCTTGCATCAATATTGTCATAAAAAGTCTGTGCTTGTACATAGAAAGAGGTGTTTGGTTTCCCTCCCTCTCTCCCCTACCCCCCCTTCCCTGCAGTGAACCTTCAATAAAGCGGACTATGCCTGGATTCTATCTGGCCTCCTCTCTCCTTATTTAGAGTGGTGAGGAGATCCAGATCTTCCCTCCACACACAGGCAAAGCCAAGTACTTACCAATTGCCAGAACCCACAATGCACACCTTCAACCCCCCGGAATGGCCTTTGGATATGCTTGAAGGAACTTTCTTTGAAGAGCCGCACAGAGATAGCTGGCCATCGACATTCTGTCTTATTCTGATGGTTGTGGCAGTTAACTGTAACTCCGTGACTGGAAACCGAACAGCACCCGAAGCAGAGAAGAGAATTGGAAGGGCAGGTACAAAGGGGGGCTGATTCTTGATGTGTCCTGACAATCAGTGAGTTGCCTGTTTCTGTTTTTTCCACCACTGCTGTGATAGCCCCCTGGAGACTGAAAGAATAGAGGAGAAACAGAATGAGTCCCTTTTCTATGTAAGGTACCTTGTAGAAGGAGGGGCAGGGAGGACACTGGTTACATGCCAGCTGTGTCTACGTGGGGGCTATAAAACCACACTGGAATGGAGGTGGCAGAGTAGAGAGAGCTCCAGGCCTGCATTTAGAAAGATCTGAGTTCAAATATGGTCTTAGATGCTCACTAATTACATGGCCCTGGGCAAATCACTTAAAATTAAAACACTGGGAACAAGAACTCTTGGGTGGAACCAAGATGGCATAGTAGTAGCAGGCAAAACTGGAATTGCTCTTAGAATCTTCTCAAACCAATCTTAAAATAGCTCCTCAAAATGAATATTGGAGTCACAGAACCAACGAGGGGATGGAGTCATGTAACTCTCCTGCAGAAAATAATTTGAAAGATAGGCATACAGGGTCTATTTCTCAAGTGAGAAGGGAATCAAAATAAAGCTGCACATAGAGGAGTGTAAGCTGCCCACTTGCCCAACCCTCATCTACTGCACCAACTTCCAAACCTGGGCACAATGCAACTTTGAGACCCTGGGATCCTTCCTAAGCCAACAACAGAGTACCCCATAGCCACTCCTTGAAGCCCCAAACCCTAGCACAAGCTTGCAGTGCACAATGAGGCCCCATGTCCCTGGCTCTTGGTCTTTTCAAGCCTGTGGTGAAACCCCTAGCCCCAGAGTAAAGAAACTCACAGAGCCCAGTAAGCCACCAGCAATTGGAGGTGGCTTTCAGAGATCCCAGTTTACAGGCCATCATACCACCTTGGAAGAAATGAAGCTTGAAGAGACAAGAACTAGAGCTAGGAACTTGAGCAAGGAAAAACTGAAGTTTAAGAGAGTGCCTTCTCTACCCTAAGAGCAGAGCCTATCTTTAAAATAAAAGTAAAACAAACAAACAAACAAAAAAGGCTGGGAAATCGAGCAAATAGAAAAAAAAAACCAAACCAAACAATAGAAAATTTTTATGTTGACAAAAAAGAGTAAGGCACAGACTCAGAGGGGACAGTGAGATTAAAGCAGTCACATATAAAAGTTCTAAGAAAAATGGGAATTGGTCTCAGGTTCTGGAAGAGCTCAAAAAGGAATTAAAAATCAAATAAGAGAGGCAGAAGAAAAATGGGGAAAAGAAACAAAAGTAATGCAAAAAAAACATCCTGAAAAAAGCAGAATTGGTCAAATGCAAAAAGAGGCACACAAATCCAATGAAGAAAAGAGTTTCATAAAAAATAGAATTGACTAGATGGAAAAGTTTAAAGGCTCAAAAATAAAATCATTCTTTAAAAAATTAGAATTGGGTAAATAGAAGGTATGATTCATGACATCAAGAAACAATGAAAAAATCAAAAGAATAAAAAAATAGAAGAAAATATGAACTATCTCATTGAAAATGTCAATAGATCCAGGAGAGACAATCTAAGAATTATTAGTCTACCTGAAAGTTGTGATTTTTAAAAAAGCATATTGCAAGAAGTTATCAAAAGAAAACTGCCCTGATGTTCTTGAACAAAGGGTAAAATAGAAATTGAAAGAATTCACAGATCACCTACTACAATAAATCCCCAAATGACAATGCTCAGGAATATAATAGTCAAAGTTCAACAGCTCCTAGGCCAAGAAAAATAAATTTAAAATCCCTAATTAAAGATGAAAATGGAAATTCTAAAATCAAAGGAGAAATTAATAAAGGAGAAATCAATAAAATTGAAAGTAAAAGAATTCTTAAACCAATAAATAGGACTATGAAATGGTTTTATGAAAAAAAAAAACAAATAAAATAGACAGGCCATTGGTTAATTTGCTTTAAAAAAGGCAGGAAGAGAATAAAATTACCAGTATCAAAAATGAAAAAGGTGAAGTCATCTCCAATAAAAAGGAAATTAAAGCAACCATTAAGAGCTATTTTATACAATTATATGACAATAAATTTGACAATCTAGCTGAAATGGATGAATATTAACAAAATGCATTAGTAACAAATTATTATTTAATTTTAGCAATATTATCAGTCATTTAATTTATTATTAATTATGAATGATGTATTAATAATTAATAGTGTTAATTGTTGATGTTAACAAAAATACAAATTGGCCAGATTAACAAAAGGAAATAAAATAAATTAAATAATCCCATCTCAGAAAAAGAAATTGAATGAGCCATCAATGAACTCCCTAAGAAAAAATTCACAAGTGAATTCTATCAAACTTTTAAAGAACAATTAATCCCAATATTATATAAACTATTTGGTAAAATAAGCATCGGAGTCCTACAAATTCTTTTTATGACACAAATATGGTGCTGATACCTAAGCCAGGGAGTTCAAAAACAGAGAAAGAAAATTACAGACCAATTTCATGAATGAATATTGATGCAAAAATCCTAAATGAAATGCTAGCAAAGAGACTACAGCAATATATCACAGAAGGATTATTCACTCTGACCAGGTGAGATTTATATTAGGCATGAAAGGCTGGTTTAATAGTAGAAAAACTGTTAGCATAATTGACAATATTAATAACTAAAACAGAAATCACATGATTATTTTAATAGATGTAGAAAAAGCCTTTGAAAAAAATGTAATACTCATTCCTATTAAAAAACACTAGAAATGGGACAGCTGGATTGCTCAGTGGATTGAGAGCCAGTCCCAGAGACAGGAGGTCCTGAGTTCAAATATGGCCTCAGACACTTCCTAGCTGTGTGACTCTCAGCAAGTCACTTGACCCACATTGCCAAGCCCTTACCCCTCTTTTGCCCTAATAAAACCAGTACACTATATTGATTTTAAGATGGAAGGTAAGGGTTAAAAAAAAACACGAGCAAGAATGGAAATGGAAATAAACAGGCCTTTCCTTAAAATAACAAATAATATATATCTAAAATCATCAGCAAATATCATTTGCAATGGGGATAAGTTAGAAGCATTCCCATTAAGATCAGCAGTAAAGCAAAGGTGCCCGTTATCACCATTATTATTTAATATTATACTAGAAATGTTAGCTTTAGCAATAAGAGAAGAAAAAGAAATTGGAGTTAAAGTAGACAATGGGAAAGTAAACTATCACTCTTTGTAGATGATATGATGGAACACTTGGAGAATCCTAGAAAAGCATCTAAAAAACTAGTTGAAATAATGAATAACTCTAGCAAAGTTGCAGGATACAAAATAAATTATATAGATCTTCAGCATTTCTATACATTTCCAAAAAAAGTCTAGCGGCAAGAGTTAGAAAGAGAAATTTCATTTAAAATCACTCTAGACAATGTAAAGTATTTGGCAATCTTCTTGCCAAGACAAACACAGGAATTACATAAACATAATTATAAAACACTTTTCTCACAAATAAAGTTAAATCTAAACAATTGGAAAAACATTAATTGCTCATGGGTAGGCTAACTTGATTTAATAAAAATGACAATTCTACCTAAATTAATTTACTTATTCAGTGCCATACTAATCAAACTACCAAAAAACTATTTAACAGAACTAGAAAAATAAAATTCATCTAGAAGAACAAAATATCAACAATATCAAGGGAATTAATGAAAAACTATATGAAAGATAATTGCCTACAAGTACCAGATCTTAAATTGTAGTATAAAGCAGTAATCATCAAAACAATCTGGTACTGGCTAAAAACAGAAGGGTGGATCAATGGAATAAATTAAAGGAGTAAATGACCTTAGAAATCTAGTGTTTGATAATCCAAAGATTCCAATTTTGGAGATAAGAACTCACTATTTGACAAAAGATACTGGGAAAATTGGAAAACAGTATGGCAAAAATTAGGTATAGATCAATATCTCACACTCTATATACCAAGATTTAGACTTAAATGGTGATGTAAGTAAATTGGGGGAAAATAGAATAATTTACCTGTCAGATCTATGGAAAAGGGAAAATTTTATGACCAAACAAGAGATAGAGAACATTACAAAATATTAAATGAATAATTTTGATTATATTAAATTTAAAAGTTTTTGTATAAACAAAAGTAATGTGACCAAATTTAGAAGGGAAACAACAAACTGGAAAAATATATATATATATATTTTTAAATTAAAACACTTACCTTCCGTCTTGGAGTCAATACTGTGTATTGGCTCCAAGGCAGAAGAGTGGTAAGGGCTAGGCAATGGGGGTCAAGTGACTTGCCCAGGGTTACATAGCTAGGAAGTGGCTGAGGCCAGATTTGAACCTAGGACCTCCCGTCTCTAGGCCTGGTTCTCAATCCACTGAGCTACCCAGCTGCCCCCTGGAAAAATATTTTTATAACAGATTTCTCTGATAAAGGTCTCATTTCCCAAATATATAATGAATGAAGTCAAATTTCTAAGAATATGAGCCATTCCCCAATGAAAAATGGTCAAAGGATATGAAAAAGCAGTTTTCAGATGAAATAATCAAAACGATTAATAATCATATAGAAAAATGTCCTAAATCCCTCTGGATTACAGAAATTCAAATTAAAATAACCCTGAGGTACCACCAGATTGGCTGATATGTCGGTAAAGGAAAATGATAAATGTTGAATTGGATGTGGCAAAACTGGGACAGTAATGCAGTGCTGATAGAATGTGAACTGATCTAACCATTCTGGAATGCAATGTGGAATTATGTCCAAAAGGCTATAAAACAGCACATTGATCCAGTAATACCACTACTAGGTCTGTATCCCTAAGAGATAACAAAAAAAATCAGAAACTACCTATACTTGTATAGCTGTTCTTTTTGTGACAGCAAAGAACTAGAAATTAAAGGGATGTCCGTCAATTAGGGAATGGCTGAACAAATTGTGATGGAATACTATTGTGCTGTAAGGAATGATGAAGAGGATGATTGCAGATAGCAGGAAAGACCTTCATGAACTGATGCAGAGTGAAATAAAGAGAACCAGAAAAACCTTATACACAGTAATATCAATATTGTTGAATGATCAACTGTAATTGACTTAGCTACTATCATCAGCATTACAATGATCCAGGACAGTTCTATGGTATTTGTTTATTTATTTATCCATCCATCCATCCATTCATTCATTCATTCATTCATTCATTCATTTATGCTTACTTCCATCTTAGAATCAGTACTGTGTATTGGTTCCAAGACAGAAGAATGGTAAGGGCTAGGCAATGGAGGTTAAGTGACTTGCCCAGGGTCACACAGCTGGAAAGTGTCTGAGATCAAATTTGAACCTAGGACCTCCTGTCTCTAGGTCTGGCTCTCAATCCACTGAGCCACCCAGCTGCCCCAAGGTCTAAGGTATTTATGACAAACAATGCTATCTACCTCCAGAGAAAGAACTGTTGGAGTTGGAATGCAGGTGAAAGCATATGACTTTTCACTTGCTTATTTGGGTTTATATTTTGTGGTTTTGGTTTTATAAGATTACTCACTTACAAAAATGATTAACTTTTTTTTTATTTTTTTAAATATATTTTATTTGATCATTTCCAAGCATTATTCGTTAAAGACATAGATCATTTTCTTTTCCTCCCCCCCACCCCCCATAGCCGACGTGTAAGTCCACTGGGCATTAGATGTTTTCTTGATTTGAACCCATTGCTTTGTTGATAGTATTTGCATTAGAGTGTTCATTTAGAGTCTATCCTCTGTCATGTCTCCTCAACCTCTGTATTCAGGCAGTTGCTTTTTCTCGGTGTTTCCACTCCCATAGTTTATCCTTTGCAAAAATGATTAACTTTTTAAAAGTCTTAGTTTCTTGGGATGGAATCTCTGGAAGGTGAAGGGGCAAGAGCAGGAACATAATAGAAAATGAAGATAATAGAAAAAATGGTAAAAATACAATTTCCCAAAAAATGCTTGATATGTGTTGACAAAATCAGATCAAATAAACCGTGGCTCAGAGCCAGCTGATAGGTCTTTAAGAACACCAATAGACGCTCTTACAAGAGAAGGTAGGGACTAGGGTCTCCCAAGAAATTATAGCTTTAAATTTGGCCAAAGGAGACTGGTAAAGAGTATCAGGAGGTACTATCAGTCTCCCTAGATTAGTGGTGAAACTACTTGGAGAATAGGCCTCAAACCAACCACACCATGCTGGCAATCCTGGAAGGGAAAAAGTCAACCCTCAGGACTCTGATGCAGATGAGATATCAAGGAAGCATCAACACATTTTGAATTGAGTATTTCCAAGAAATAATTAATGAGCCGACTTGGGACTGACATGGGAACTGTCTTTCATAGCCAAGGTGGGGGAAGGGGGTGGGGAGGCTGGTGTCCATATGACCACAGATTAATCCAGAAGAGGCCAGAATATTAGGGGAAAAGAATCATTGGATTCCAAGGTGCCCCGAATGCTGGATGATACTGGCTGCTTCTTGCTTTGAGGTGCTTGGTAAAGGCTGAAGAGTGACTATGCAAAGAGCTCTGGGGCTAAATAAGACAGATCTGAAAAAGAAGAAACCTCAAGCTGGATTCATATTCCTGAGATCTGAAATCATGGCTGGGAGGAAGATCCTGGAGAAACAGAGCAGCCATTCAGGAAGGAGCCTTAAACTCAGAAAAAGAGCTCATCAGTAATCCTCTTCTTTTTATAGATGAGGGAGTTGAGTAAGATGCAAATGTCCTACTCCAGGGCTCAACTTGCCTTGGCATCCTCAGTCTGGACAGTAATAATTCAGCATCTTTACTGACAAAGATAGCCACATGTGGATACCCAATTCAGATATGTTTTGCTATCTATGATAATGAAAATATTAACTCTTGTAGCCAATGATTCACCCATTTCTCCAGGATCCTTCCCGAGTCCCAAACAGCTGTCCTCTTTGAGGCTTCCTACCCAAGCTGTCTGCTTTTCTTTTCCTTTGCAAAATAAAATCTTTCAATTTAAACAAGCTGTTTAATTTAGTACAAATAGGTTATCATTAAAATGTGGTGGAAGGGCAATTCTCAGCCAAAGAAATCAAAACTATTAATAAGCACATGAAGAAGGTTCTAAATCTCTTATAATCAGAGAGATGCAAATCAAAACAACTCTGAGGTATCACCTCACCCCTAGCAGATTGGCTAACATGACAGCAAAGGAAAGTAATGAATGCTGGAGGGGATGTGGCAAAGTGGGGACATTAATTCATTGCTGGTGGGGTTGTGAACTGATCCAGCCATTCTGGAGGGCAATTTGTAACTATGCCCAAAGGGTGATAAAAGAATATCTACCCTTTGATCCAGCCATAGCACTGCTGGGCTTGTACCCCAAAGAGATAATAAGGAAAAAGACTTGTACAAAAATATTCATAGCTGCGCTCTTTGTGGTGGCCAAAAATTGGAAAATGAGGGGCTGCCCTTCAATTGGGGAATGGCTGAACAAATTGTGGTATATGTTGGTGATGGAATACTATTGTGCTTAGAGGAATAATAAAGTGGAGGAATTCCATGGAGACTGGAACAACCTCCAGGAAGTGATGCAGAGCGAAAGGAGCAGAACCAGGAAAACATTATACACAGAGACTGATACATTGTGGTACAATTGAAGGTGATGGACTTCTCCATTAGTATCAATGCAATTTCCCTGAACAATCTGCAGGGATCTAAAAAAAAATACTACCCACAAGCAGAGGATAAACTGTGGGAGTAAAAACACCGATGAAAAGCAACTGCTTGACTACAGGTTTGGAGGAGATAAGACTGAGGAGAGACTCTAAATGAACACTATAATGCAAATTCCAACAACAGGGAAATGGGTTCGAGTCAAGAACACATGTGATAACCAGTGGAATCATGCTTCGGCTATGGGAGAGGGAAAGAGGGGGGGGGAAGGCGGGGGGGGAGGGGAGGAAAAGAAAATGATCTTTGTTTCCAGTGAATAATGTATGAAAACGACCAAATAAAATAATGTTTTAAAAAAAATGTGGTGGAAGAGGCAACAAACAAATATAGACCACAAAGAGAAATGCTGGCCAATATCACTCTAGAACAGGAAGAAATATTTGGCCTTCTGGTAAGAGTTTGTAGCCTTTTGCTTTCTCCTAATGGCTCCTGTTCCTATTCATTTGGGAGTCAGTTAATTCAGGAGAGTTTTCTTGGATCTACTGATCTTGCTTCATCAATCTCTATTCAATAATTAATCCTCTGGCATACTGGGATTCTTAATACTTTTCCTGGATCTACTGATCTTGCTTCATCAATCTCTATTCAACAATTAATCCTCTGGAATACTGGGATTCTTAATACTTTTCCTGGATCTACTGATCTTGCTTCATCAATCTCTATTCAATAATTAATCCTCTGGCATACTGGGATCCTTAATACACACTTCAAATCTCAGAAATAATTTTCAAACACTTGGATGAAGCAGCAAGATAAGTAGATCCAGGAAAACTCTCCTCTTCCTTTAAACTGAACCTTTAACTGAACACAGGATTGATTAGAGTTACCCTCAAAGATCGGCCAAAGAGTAAACTTTCATCACTTAATAGAATTTTAAAGGAGCTAAGGAATATAATTTTGTTCTTTGTGACACTAATTGACTATACTAGAATGGATCTTGGTCTTTTTTCTAAAATTCTGAGTTAACTGATATAAAAAGAAAACAACACAAAATTATTTTGATGACATAACATTTTGAATTTTAGCTTTAGTCTTCTGTCAGATTTCAATAAATATGCTCAGTATGTCCATTACGGGCAAATGATCGACCAGTATTTAGTTATTTGGGACTAATATTAGCTGCTCAAAGATGTGGTTGCTTATGTGCCAATAATGTACTGAAGAAGACAGACCTTGGCTATATTCTCCTCTACAAGTCCTATCAATCTCCAGAATATAGATCTGTCACTCAGTCATTCAGACAAGTAGTCAACTAGCATTTATTAAATGCCTACTATGTGCCAGGCACCATGAGTGCTAAAGTTCTGGGGATACAAAGGAAGGCAAAAGAATCTGTGCTCTCAAGAAGCTTATAATCTAATGGATGTTGATTCAGTAGAGAGATAGATATATGGAAGATAAAAGGGTCCATAATATAATCTAAGGGAATTGGTATGTTCAGCCTAAAAAGAAAGAGGATTAAAATGCTCCATATAGATTATTCTGTAATAAATGGGATTGAAATCTGACAAAAGGAAGAATTTTTAAACATTGAAAGGGATGATAAAAAAGAGATTGTGAAATAATCTTATTAGAGTATTCTTTCAAAATAGTCAAGTAATGGGAGCAGCTGGGTAGTTCAGTGAATTGAGAGCCAGGTCTAGAGTTCTAGGTTCAAATCTGGCCTCAGACACTTCCTACCTATGTGACCTTGGGCAAGTCACTTAACCTCCAGTGCCTAGCCCTTACCACTCTTCTGCCTTGGAACCAATACCCAGTATAGATTCCAAAATGAAAGGTAAGGGTTTAAAAAAAATAGTCAAGTAATGTTTTGAACAGACCTTTGCCAGCAAACAGGGAAGAAGAATAACTTCTTAAGGGTTTTTCTAGTCCTGTGTTTCTTTGGTAATTCAACCAATTAGGTGATGCAATAATTATAGGAAGTAAAGGGCAAAGGGCAGCTACTAGGTGGCTGAGGGGCCTGAGAGCCAGGCCTAGAGATGGGAGGTCTTGGTTTGAAATTTGTCCTCAGACACATCCTAGCTGTGTGACCCTGGGCAAATCACTTAACCCCTGTTGCCTAGCCCTTACTATTCTTTTGCTTTAGAACCAATCCACAGTACTGATTTTAAGACAGATGGTAAGGGTTGTTTCTTTTTTTTTTTTAAGAAAAGAAAGGAAAGGGCAGATAACAGTTAATGAGGTATAAATATGCTGCTGAAGTGCAAAGACATGTCAATAACTTATCATTCCTTTACTAAGTGTGAAAGAGTTCTGATTGAATTGGAAGGACATCTGGCCACTGCCTGTGTGAAGACTGGCCATATCCCACCTAGAGGCTTTTAAAAAGCTAAGCCTGCCAAGTCCTAGAGACAGTTGAACAATTCAAGTGAGCCGAGACACAGCTGAGACACATATCTAGCAAAAGGCAGACAGAATATAGCAAGAGTTCTTATCTTTTTTTGTGGCGGTGTTAACCTGGTCAATTCCATAGACTCCTTCTCAGAATAATGCATAAAAATGCATAAAATGCAAAGCATTATGATCACATGGGTCAGTGGAGATATGATTGGGGATGTAGACTTTAAACAATCACCCTAGTGTAAATATCAATATGGAAATAGGTCTTGATCAATAATACATGAAAAACCCAGTGGAATTGCATGTTGGCTATGGGAGAAGGGGTGGGAAGAAGGGAGGGAAAGAGCATGAATCATGTAACCATGGGGAAAAATACAAAGCATTACAACCAAGGAAACCAAAGATTAAGGAAAACAAAGATTTTTTTCTTCTTATCCAAATTCATGGACTCCTGGCTTTATCGACTCAAAAACAGAATGGAATAGAATTTGAGGAAGGAAATAGATTCAAACAATAAGATTCTGATGTTAGAGAAGGGAACAGACTAATGGATTCAAGGGTGAACTAGCCCCAGCATTTGAAAGTTGAGTAGAAGAGAGGAACAGACCCTAGGAACCCAGCTGAGCAACCTGCCCAAGAGAGAAATACTATTCAAAGGGAGAAGCACTATGAGGAAAGCATCATAAGAGAAAGACCATCACAGACTTGCAGTCTTAGAAGCAATAATTGATTTGACCATGTGTGAGCAACCCAATATCAATATACTTACTCTGTGTCTACTCTTTCATGGAAAATTTCTATTTTGGCCTTGGGCACACGAGTACGTGTTACAATCAGTGCACCTCCTTTGTGTCCATTGTTCCTATGGACACTATTTGTGGGAGAGATCAAATTTTTGAGAAATGACTTGTAACCACCACCTAACCCCCCTTCTGATGTATACCATTCTTAGTAAATGTCATTAATTTGAGTTGTGTCAACTGATTGGACTAATAAGTTTGGCTCATTGTTAGAGTCTCATAAGCTATGTTAGATTCAGGAATGTAGTTCCACTGGGAAACTTTGAATGTGTGAGGGTAATTACACTCTTAGGGACATGAACTGCAATTCTTTAACTATGAAATGGGGGGTGGCAGCCCCAGAGTATGTGCTATATATCTAGGGCTTAAAAAGGAAAGAGCAAGGAACTAGAGACTGCTTTCCTTATTCTCCTTCTAATACATATACCATATGTGCCCAAGCAGAGAAAAAGAATGACAAAATAATTCAATCTAAAGAACTTTTCACAACAAATCAGAGGATACTGCTGAGAACATCTGACATATCAAATCATACCTGACAGGCTGAAAGCCCAAGGGGTGGTATAATATCCTGGTTTGACCAATAAACGCTGGGTATGGCTCCTGGCAGCAGAACACCACTTAAATGAGCTAGCCTTAGGATGAAAAATTATTTTTACTTTCTCTTGAATTCTTTTCAAGCATTCTTTTTAGGGAGCACTTTCTAAACACAACAGCTTTTACCCATCTTTATGGTTCTGGTTCATATGCTCCTAAAATCTAAGCTTGGAAGTCCAAATCACTTGCCCCTTACCACCAGGTAGGATAACCAAATCAACTATTCTAGGATGCCTACCTTTAAAGTTCATCAGGAAGAAAGTTCCACAGATTCTCTGGGGAAATTTTTCTTTCTTTTTTTAAATCCTTATCTCCCATCTTAGAATCAACATCGTGTTCAATACTGTGTATTGGTTCCATGGCAGAAGAGTGGTAAAGGCTAGGCAATAAGGGTTTAAGTGATTTGCCCAGGGTCACTCAGCTAGGAAGTATCTGAGGCCACTTGTAAATTCAAGACCTCCTATTTCTACTCCTGCCTCTCAACCAATTGAGTCTTCTACTTGCCCTTGAGGCTTAATTTCATACCCCATTTTATAGTCATGTAATATATTAGTCTATGTGAAAATTTGCTATAACCCCTCCCTTCACAAAGAAGATATACATACAGGAATATCTCTGGCAACCAGCCCATAGTTGTGGGAGCTGAATAAATGCTCATTGGTTGATTTATATTGCTTTATGCAGTTCCTTCAAGACTCCTCTCTTTGGTATCTCATGAAGCTTGTTAATTTGATCTATAAGAACCCAATCCCTTTGAACACACTTGGAGTCATACTTTCTGGTTCTGGATGACCACATGGGACATTTGGGACTTGTTTCTGACCATATGTGGCTGACTCGGGGCTAAATGGCCTTTCTTCACATGGAAATCTTGAAGTGGAGTGATGAGTCATTTAAAGGAAAAGATACTTTCTAGCTTGCCTTCCTCTCTCCCATGTGGCAAATAGAGCACTATTGTCACCCTAGGAATTCAACTAGGCAAGTTTGCACTTGTATACATGGCTGCCATTTCTACTTTATATTTACTTTCCCGAGTGACTGAACATAATTTATAAAGTGAATATTTCTAGGTGAGGGAGGTGACCTTGTGAATATGAAAAGTGCAGAAGTCCTGAGTTGAGACAAATTAGTGCTAAGTGGCAGCCAGAGGAGGATTTTACAACAGCTTATTCTAGGTCACTAATTTGTCTCAACTTAGGACTTTTGCACTTTTCATATTGGTAAGATGCCTACTAATAAGAGGATTGGCTCAAAACTAATCATTTTATTAGAAGACATGTAAAATGAATTGTTTTGATAAAGCCATGCCAAGGCAAAATGTAAAATGTTCAATTATCAGTCCTGCAGAATAAGTCTTAAATATCAATCTTTTGATACTTAACTTCAGTTTATATTCACTATTTTATGCCTCTGTTTAACTACATATATTCTGCATGTAATCCTATTAATCAGTATTTTAGAGAAAAGTTATAATGAATAATCCTAATTATTAATTGATTGAAAAATTGTGTATGAGTATCAGCAATCAATTATCATATTGTGAGCAAAATAACAATGAAAATCCTCTGAAGTGTCTTATGACAAAGGGAGTTGGGCTCATTCCTCCAGCAAACTGGAATTATCCAGACATTATATTAGTTTTGAAGCTACAGGAATGACCTTGGCTTGTACCATATATGGAATGTATAATTACTTCGCAGAATAGAGAAAAGAACCTGACCTTCTTGAAGACGGAGACCTTCTAAAAGATGAAAACTTTGTTTGTCCTTTCTGAGAAGAAATATTCAGAAGACCATTCCCCTTTTACGTGGGAGGGGTCTGTGCAATCTGACTCTATATATACACCAGTTGACAAATGAGCTCTAGGGTCTTTTGCAGAACTGGGACAGGCCTGGATCCTGCCATTTTGTAATTTACAATGTTCTACAATAAAATGTCAATATGACTCAGGTTAATTGTTTCCCAGTATTTGTTTATTTTTTGTTTTTTTTTTGTAAGAGTACATAGTTATAAAAATATTTTATTATCGCCCTTTTTATGGTAGCAAAGAATTGGAAATTGAGAATATGTCCATTATTTGGAGAATGACTGAAAAAGTTGTGTTATATGATAGTTAAGGAATGCAATTGTGGTAAGAAATGACAAGTAGGATGATTTCAGGAAAATCTGGAAAGTCTTACGTGAACTGATGCAAAGTGAAGTACATAGTAAGAGTAAGTGTGATATATTACTTTTTTTTAAACCCTTACCTTCTATCTTGGAACCAACACATGGTAGGCAGAAGAGTGGTAAGGACTGGGCAATGGGGGTTAAATGACTTGCTCAGGGTCACCCTGAGTCCAGATTTGAACCCAGGACCTCCCATCCCTGGACCTGACTCTCAATCCACTGAACCATCTAGCTGCCCCCAATATATTTCTTGATGACCAACTGTGAATGACTTAGTTTTTCTCAGCAATGCAATGATCCAAGAAAATCTCACTCATGATGAAAAACACTGACTATCCTCTGAGACAGAACTGATAAAATCTTTCTATTTTTTCATTTGGGATATCTTCCACAAAATGACTAACACAGAAAATTGTTTTACATGATGACACATGTCAAATCAATATCAAATTGCTTAATGTTTTGGGGGTAGGACAGAAAGGATCAGAAGAAGGGAGAGAATTTGAAACGAGACTTAAAAAAAAACTTTTAAATGGTTTTAAAATGTAATGGGAAAAATAAAATGTTTTTTAAAAGAATACATAATTATATGTTAATAAATCCTGTTTTTTTAGTTTTTAAAATCCTTACCTTCTGTGTTAAAATTGATACTAAGTATTGATTCTAACAGAAAAGTGATAAGAACTAGGCAATTGGAAAGTGTCTGAGGCAAAATTTGAACTCAGGTCCTCCCTCTGTGTGTGTGTGTGTGTGTGTGTGTGTGTGTGTGTGTGTGTGTGTGTGTTTTAAAATGTGTATTTGTGAATCTTTTATGTTTGGTACTTCTTCCAAGGCAGATTCCTTCTGTATAAGGAATATCTTTTATTCCCTCTCCCTTTTGGGAAAGTGATAGATGTGAACCATAGTTTTTGATGGAAGTAAAATTGTCTCTGGAGTGGGGTTGAATGGACCAATGGGTGTGAGAAAAGGAAGTCCCGCCCCTCAGAAGCCACACTCTCCCTCTCCCACACCTTTAAATCCCCTGCCCTTTTCTCCTCCCTAATTGAATCCAGTCTGAATGACCTGAACAGGGAATTAATTTCACAGTCCCTCAGCTACAATGGCCCCAGTTATGATATCCTCAAAGTTAGACTATGAGACTCATTCTTATGTCCAACTTGAGTCCTCTCTCTGGACTCTCAGATCAGCCTTTCCTGTACTTGGCCAACTGTGGTGAAAGGTTGATGACATCACAGTGGCATCCCCATGGCAGCCACTGAAAACAATATGGCTTAGTTCGAGGCACAGGTAGAGAGCAGGAAATGTGTCCAAGTAAAAGTTTCTGGAGAACATTGAATCTGGCTAATCTAGACTGCAGTCACTTTTGTTAAGCAGACATATAAAAAAAACTCTTCTTTTTAAGAAAATAGATTCTGAAACAAGCATCTTAAAGCTAAATAAGGAGGTCTAGTCACATAAACTGACTTTCCTTCTTCTCAGAGAGGGCACATGACTGGAACTTTCTTTACCTAAAACTAGTTTGGCACGTAGGTATGTATGTATCCCACTTTTTGGATTTATAGTATAAATTGTCTTTGAATGTGGTCCCCTCTGCCAAATGACTACTGCTAATATTAGAGACCAAGATCAGTGACCCAGGACCCTTCGTCTAAAGAGATTTAACCTTTGAATCATAAATCATCTTAAAACTCACCAGTTAAGAAGAGACTAAAATGGCCCTAGGCTAAATATTAGCCCATACTGTTAGAAAACTTTCTATCTACTGTAGCTATATGGAAGATGAATTTCTCTTTCCCTGAACAACTCTGAAATAAGACAAGGTTCACTAAAAGATCATATAGGGAAGGAGATAGTTTTTTAAGCCCCAATTTGGTTCTTTTAAAAAATTTTCCACATACAATGCTTTGAAGACTAACTATACCATTTTTAGAACCATAGAGTGGAAAGGATCCTTAGGGATAATCTAATAATCCAATTTTAATCCTTCATTTTGCAAATGAGGGAACTGAGGTCCAGAGACAAAGAAAATTTTCCTGGAATCTAAGCCTCGAGCTCCAAATTTAGGTACCGGGAGGAGAGAATCACTAAATCCTGGATCTAGAGCTAGAAGCAAGCTTAAAGGTAGCTTAATCCAACTGTTTCATCTTGCAGAAGAGGAAATGAGACCCAGGCAAGGTTAAGTGACTTGTCACAGCTGGAATTCCATAAACTCCAGTCTTCATTACAAGTACATTACAAGTACATTACAAGTACAAGTACATTACAAGTGCTATATAGTCTGGCACGGAGGGGAAAGTGGTCAGGAGAGGGGAGAAGCTATGTTGTACGGTTTGGCCCTAGCTTTCACATCTATCTCCTAGCCAGAGGGGAGAGAAAACTGGTCCTTGCTGATAACAGTGGTCCAAATGCAAACACACACATAATAGTACATATGTGTGCAGTATATGTTATGTATACATTTATAAAACATCTCCTATATAATCATTTCATGCTCAATTGTTTGAGCTGTGTAAAAATTCCCCCAAATTGATTATTAGCTCCTTAAAGGCAGAAACCATGTATATATATATATATATTCTCAATTTTGCCATAGTGCCTATGAACAAGTCACTTAATTCCACTGGGCCTGTTTTCTTATCTGCAAAAATGATGGGGTTGTTACCGTTAAATTATTTGAAAGACCGGTTTTGGGAAGAATATCAATTTATTGGGGGTAGGTAAGTAGCTTCCATGGATTAAGAGTAGGCCTAGAGATAGGAGGCCCTGAGTTCAAATGTGACCCAAGATAATCCCTAGTTTTGTGACCCTGGGCAAGTCACTTGACCCCCATTGCAGCCTAGTCCTTATCCCTCTTCTGCCTTGGAACCAATACCTAGTATTGATTCTAAGATGGTAGGTAAGGGTTTATTTTTTTCAAAGGAATATCAATTTATTTATTAGCAAATATTATAACCAATAGCTAAGATAGGTCAGTGGTCCCCTTGAAGACCCCAAACCTGAAGGCTTTCTAGGCAGATCTATAAATAGAGTTTTAAGATCTCATTATTCAGCCCTTCCCTTGAGTGTCTCAGACATCCTTTAATAGGTAAATAGCTAATTAGGAGATAGTCCATTAGATGCAATCTTTCCCCACACCATAGGTGAAGGAGGTTACTAGGAAGAGAATTATTATCTTCTTCCTTTTCTATTGATTAAATTTTATTAAAAAATTTCTTTGGTTCTTTGGAATTTCTAAGAACAAGGAAAATGTAAAAAGCAGTAGATGGGAGGGAGCTCCACTAATCTAGGGCTCTAACATAGAAACTAATACTATATGGGGCAACTAGGTGAGTGGATTGACAGCCAGATCTTAGAGATGGGATGTTCTGAGTTTAAATCTGACATCACACTTCTTAGCTGTGTGACCATGTGTAAACCATTTAATCCCCATTGCTTACTTACCTTTCTTCGATCTTAGAACCAATATATGGTATTGAGTCTAAGATGGAAGATAAGGGCTTTAGGGGGAAAAAAAGAAATTAATACAGTTATATGAAAAATAAAATTCTCACACTGTTATATTGAAATCTCCCACAGTGCTTAATTAGTAACTAAGTAACCCTAAATTATTTTCCCCATGGTGAAATCTGATAGAATTTCTCTTCTATAAGGAAATATATGTTTATAAATGCAGATCACACTTCTTTATGCATATTTAGACCTTCTCATTTCCATCTTTCATTTCTATATAGCCCACACTGATAAGTCAGATTGATTGGAAGGCAAAAGACACATTTATGGAATTCTCTTAAGAAAGATTCACACTTCTTGAACACACCCAGTGAGATTCCCACTTGTATTCAGCTGGACCTCCTTGAGAATCATGAGGATTTCCCCCTCCCTCCCTCATTGCTGATTTCACAGAACATATTAAAAGGGCTGTAAATCTGCTACCTTAAAAACCGTCAGCCAAATGTACACTTCCGCCACTGGCAGAGAGAACAAAACCTCCATTTAATTAATAGCCTGGTCTACTAAAACCATTTTACAAGGTGAGAAGTAAACTCCAATAGCTTTTCTTTAAAAGGCCAGAACCACAAGGAAATAGTTTTGTCAAACCCAGAGGATGGAAATCAGACCGAGCTAGATACAGTTATTCACAGAGGACATTGTCTATCATACGGATCTTAAATCGAATGTTAGCATCTGGCATGGGTCTTTAGCAATGTCCATGTCTCTTATGTTTATAGGCCATCTTGGGAATAAATAACTGAAAGTGCACAGCTAAATTTCTGATCATTTTGAATGATTCAGAAAAAAGAAAATTAGTGAGGTTTTTGTTTTTGGAGAAATATAGTACGTGATTTGTCAGATATGGAACACTAGAACACCTATAGAAAGAATGGATAATGAATAAGTGACCCTGCCAACAACCCCATAACGGTTGGTAGCCATGGAATCTTCTTAGCTTTATGTTAGGCAATTCCTTCCTGGGTTATTTTTTTTATAGCTGAATTCCATCTTAGAAGTTAAAAGGCAATGGTTGAGAGAGAAGGGGAAGAAAGCATTAACTTACAGAACAATGGTTGTCATTCTCTTTTTTGGACATTCTGAGACTTAAGCTTCAATTTCAGAAGTCAAGAAACTAAGAGAAGGGACAGCTAGGTGGCCCAGGGTGTAGAGAGCCAGGCCTAAATAAAGATGGGAGGTCCTGGGTTCAAATCTGGCCTCAGATATTTCCTAGCTATGTGACCTTGGGCAGGTCACTTAACCTCAATTGCCTAGCCCTTACCATTCTTCTGCCTTGGAACCATTACTCAGTAATGATCCCAAGAGAGAAGGTAAGGGTTTAAAAAAAAAACCAAGAGGAAACCAGAACTATATAATCCAGCTAACTAAGAAATTACAGCATATTATTACATAGAGGTTCTTTTACATGTAAGGAGCTCCTAAAAGCTTACATTACTTGTCAAAACATGCCTCATTCAGATAATCAGAAATGTGGTCTTTGTATATATGAACGATGGCAGGTTAATTCCTATACCTAAGGATCTGAAAGAACCTAAGTTAGAACCATGCTATGATAGTCTTGGCAGAAGGAAAATATGGTTTGGTAAACACTCTTTCACATTAAATGATATGGCATGTGCTCTAAAAGTAGAAATAAGTACAATCCATGGACCTTGAAAATAGGAGATGATCTTATCTGCTTCCTTGTCCCTACTTCAGATAGATGGAGTCTTTCTTGATCTTACATCTAGACTTCTAGGGAAGAGAAACCCATAATGAGAGAGATCATTTCCTGGATTCCACATCCTAGTCAGTCAATCTTAGAATGAGCACAATATACATAATCCATATAATTCCACTTCTCAAATTCAGCTTCTTTTGAAAAATCTACTACAAAAGGAGAGTGTTTAGGAAAATAGAAACTGTTACCGTATGGTGGTGGATTGGCTGTTTAAGAGATGGTGATGGGAGAGTGTGCCTGAGTCCTTGTGATGGTAAGTGAGGCTTTGCCTTTGCCCCTGCTTTAAGTAATCATATTACAAATGCCACCATCACAATTGACATACCATCACAATTGATACCATCACACGCAGTACCTGAAAGTAATGAAAAGGCTAACAAGAGCAAATGCAAAGAATTGTATCTGGGTGCTGATAAGCATGGATCCCTAGTCTGGGGGAATGTCAGGAGATTCAGAGACAGGAAGGGAAGGGAACTTATTCCCTTTCCAAAGAAAATTTGCAATCAGTGTAAAAATTAAATTAATCTCAAATAATTTAAATATTATATTATAAGAGATTTATTATTGATCATTAGAAATAACGGAATAAAAAGGCAACAAAATAAAAAACCACATGCCCATGGCTTATCTACCTGTTCAAAAACCCTACTTACCACTACAGTAGCAACCCAGGAAGCAAAGAGCTTGAAACCAGGAACCCCACTGAATTTATCCCTTTGTCTACAGGAAGTACATAACAATAGGAAGTCAGTGGGCTCCTGGGAAATGCAGTTTTTAGGGTAACAGATTTCCAATTACACATCAGATACAGAAGATAAAAAGTACCTTCTCTTGAATATCTAAGGAACAATGTAATATATGTTAACTCAAACAAGTTAACCTATGTAATGTGCTTTGCAAAACTTAAAGTACTATTAAAGCTAATTATCATTACTAATTATTATATGCACTTGAAAATAATGCCATATGTAATGGAAATACATAAACGCATGTATAACTTATAATAGCACTTGGGCATAAGTGTAAAGAGCGAAGAGTTTAAGCAATATATTGCCAAGTAAATAAAGTTTGTCTTTGGCTCCAACTTCTAAACCTTGGTATTGTTCCCTCTTTGGTGCCAATTGCCTGCCCTCAGTAGTTCATGTTCTTTTTATCTTGATGTTCTCAGTCTTCTTCCAACCCACTCATGCATACCTGCCCATTGTATCCTTTCCTCAAAGCTAGGAGACATTGGACAGTTAGCAAATCAGATAAAATAATTTATGTTAATATATTCAAGATGGAACCTGGTAGCAGCAGAAAGCCCAGAATTCTTTCTGTCTTCTCAAGTAGACTATGTACATTTTAGTAGTGGTCCTCTGGAAATATTGTATTTATACTCTGTATACATAATCCAGAAAAGGGGATGAGGGGAGTGATGATCCTGATGACTAGAATTTCTGGTCAAATAGTAGAGGAAGGTAACACCTTCACAGGCTAATGGTAGTTCTCAAACCAAACTGTGGAATAATAAGGCTAGACCCATTTGGAGGGATACTAGAGGGACTGAAGCTACCAGAAAAAAGTGAAGTTAGTGTGACAATATATTCTCCCAAGAGATCAAAATATTATCTAAATATATGTTATTTTATTTACTTTTTTGTTATATATTTATTCTTGTTATGCATTATTTTATTTATATATTTACTTTACCTCTGACAGGTGTGAATTTCCATAGACACACACACAATCAATATTTTAAAATCTATAACTTAGATGAAGACCAATGACACACATCAAATGTGTGTAGAATACAAAACTGGGAGGGCTTAAGAACATGCTGAGTTCTGCTTGAGAACATATGGGTGACCACATGAACATTCCAAAGATCTAGACACATTCAAATTCAAATGATGAGTAGGAATAACTAAAAGTGAAGTAAATTATTAATAGTACAAGTACAAGATAAAGGGGAGAAACAAGGCTAATTCATATGAAAAACACTAATAATTTTGAGTTGATGGCAAACTCAGTATAATTAAACAGTATACACATTATGGCTACCAAAAAACCCAATGTAAATTTGAGCAACATTAAATTGGAGAACAGTTTCTGAGACAGAGAAGAGGATGGTTTTGCTCTACTCTGTACTAAATACATTGTAGAACTTTGTTCTTTTCTGGACATTACATTAAGAAGAATTTTGGCGGCAGCTAGGTGGCCCAGTGGATTGAGAGCCAGGTTCCCCTCAACATTTCGTAGAGCACGGCAGAATTCTGTCACACTCATATTCTATCATAACTTGTTTGATCATTCTCCAATTGTTAGACATCTTCACCATTTTCATTTCTTTTCTACCACAAAAAAGCTGCTATAAAATTTTTTGTATGTATAACTCTTCCTTTTCCATTTTCTTTTTGGAATAGAGACCTAGTGGTGGCATTGCTAAGTCAAAAGGTATGCAAAGTTGTTTTTTTTTTTAATTTCATTTAGAAAAATTTTAAAGTTAAATTTAATTTTTATTATCATGCAAAACACTTCCACATTGGCCATTATTTTAAGAGCCCACTCATACAAAACCAAAACCACAGAATAAAACCATAAATACGCTAATGTGAAAGATAGAATGCTCTGCCACTCCCCAATGGATAGACATTCTCTCAATTTCCAATTCTTTGCCACCATAAAAAGAGTTGCCACGAAAAATTTGTATAAGTAGGTTCTTTCCCCATTTTTATAATATCTTTGGGATACAGACCCAATTGTGGTATTACAGGATCAAAGGGTATGTACAATTTTAAAGCCTCTTGGATGCAGTTCCAAATTTTTTAGAATGGTTGGATCAGTTCCCAATTTCACCAAGAGTTCATTAGTGTCCTAATTTTTCCACATCCCTCCAAAATTTGTCATTTTTATTTTCTGTCATATTAGTTAATTTGATAGATATGAGATGATACTTTAGAGTTATTTTAATTTTAGAGTTATTTTAATTTGCATTTCTCTAATCAATAGTGATTTAGAGCATTTTTCTATGACTATAGATAGGTTTGATTTCTTCTGAAAACTACTTGTTAATATCCTTTGGCCATTATCAACTGAATTATCAAGGAATGACTCAAATTCTCTAGATATTTGAGAAATGAGCCTTAAACTCAGAAACTTACTATAAGAATCTGCCTCTCTTCCCCTCTAGTTCTCTGCGTTCCTTTAAAAAAAAAATCAAGCCCCCTGATTATCTCTCCTAGAAAATACTAAGTGTCCATTCCAAGGCAGAAGAATGATAAGGGCTAGGCAATGGGGTTTAAGTGACTTGCCCAGGATCACACAGCTAGGAAGTAGCTGAGACCAGATTTGAACCTAGGGGTCTCCTGTCTCTAGTCCTGGTTCTCAATCCACTAAACCACCTAGCTGCCCCATACACACATGTAAAACATTTTAAACAATCATTTAAAACTTTTTTGAATTCCACATTCTCTCCCTTCCTTCTTTCCCTTGAGGGGGGCAAGTAATTTGATATTGATTATATGAGTGAAGCACGGGAAACATTTCCATATTAATTTTGTTGCAAAAGGAAGCAGACAAAAAAACAAAACAAGAAAATTAAGGAGAAAAAAGTATGCTTCTTCAATCTACATTGATTTCATTAGTGAGAAAAGAGCACTTTATTTTTTTAATTAATTGATTAATTTATTTTAAAATATTTTCCCATGCTTACATTTTCTTTCCCTCTCTGCTTCCCTCCCCATTCCCAGAGTCGACAATACCACTGGGTTGTACAGTTATCAATCACTTGATACCTTTCCATATTATCCATTTTTGCTAGATACTGATCTTTTAAAGCCTAACCCCCAAATCACACACCCATACATACATGTGATAAGTCATAAGTCATATGTTTTTTCTTTTGCATTTCTACTCCCATAGTTCTTTCTCTCAATGTAGGTAACATTCTTTCACATAAGTCCTTCAAGAGTGTCCTAGATTCTTGCATTGCTTCTAGTAGTAAAGTCCATGACAATGGATTGTTCCACAGTATTTCACTTTCTGTGTACAATGTTCTCCTGGTTCTGCTCATTTCACTCTGCATCAGTTCATTGTGGTGAGAGAACACTTTAGAGAGGGGACAGATTCACAGAATTTGAGAACCAAGAAGGAACTCATTAGCCATCTGCTCCAAGGCAAACTTGCCTGCTTTATCCAACAAGAGACTGAGGAGGGAGAATGTCCCATCTCTCTAGGAAGCTTGTCCCACTTCTGAGCAGCTGTAATGGCAATAAAGTTTCTCTTGACTTTAAGACTAAATTTGTTTCTTTGCCACTTTCACCTTTTCTTGCTCTGGATCTTACTCTCTAAGGACAAACAGAATCAGACTAACCTATATTCCACATCATAGTCCTTCTGTCCTTCAACAGGACAATGATCCCAGAGGCTTCTTTTCCCCAAACTAAATATTTCCCCTTCCATCAAATAATCCTTACATGGATGGCATAGACTCAAGAACTTCCATTTTGCAGTTTGGCACTCTAGGTTTCCCTGTAAAATGTTATCTTTAGCATTTCCTTGAACTACCTGTTTTGTAGTAATCTTGTGAAAAAAGAAAATGCAGTTACTCTGCCATGAACTATTTTTGGTAAAGCCATGTTGCAC
Source organism: Monodelphis domestica (assembly GCF_027887165.1). Classification (NCBI taxonomy): domain Eukaryota; kingdom Metazoa; phylum Chordata; class Mammalia; order Didelphimorphia; family Didelphidae; genus Monodelphis; species Monodelphis domestica. The sequence continues at coordinate 91,911,364 of NC_077230.1, read as the reverse complement.
CTTTGTGATTACTCTTCATTTTTTAGATGCCTACTAACCATCACTTGGTGATGATGGTGATAATAACGACAATAATACTAATGTTTATAGAGCACTTACCTATGTGCCAGGTACTGTGCTAAGTACTTTTTACAATTATTTTACAATTATTATCTGATTTGATCCTCACAATAACTATGAGCAACAGATACTATTATTATCCTTATTTTACTACTGAGGAAACTGAGGCAAACAGAGGTTAAATGACTTGCCCAGGGCCACACATAAGTATCTAAAACAGGATCTGAATTTAAATCTTCCTAAACTTTAGGTTAGGCACTCTATCCAATGCACCATCTATAAGCTTTATTACTTTAGTAATAACATTACCCATATCTTCCTTCCTTCCTTCCTTTCCTTTTTTTTTCAAAACTAGAACATTTCTCCTTCAATCTTATGGTAACTTTTTTGCTTCCCTGTGATCTTTTAAAATTCACTAAGCAAGCAGCTCAGATTAATTAAGCACAGATTAATATAGAATCCACACAGAATCCAGTTCTGTTAGTACTGGAGGATAAAATTAAGCTGAGCCAGATGATTTGAATTCATTAAGGACAGAAAGATGTTCTTACTATTTCTTTACTTATTTTGATTATTAACTCCTTGATTTTGCTTAGTGATCTCATGAGCTCTCATAGATTTATAGATCATCTCCCTACTGATAATTCTTAGATCTATTCATCCAGCCCTATATTTTCTTCTAATCTCCAGACTGGCATCTCTAACAGAGATGACAACAATTGTTTCCTTTTCATTCTCGTTAAAAAGTCATTCTCCTAGATGGAAACAAAATAAGAATTAGACAACTTTAGGTTCTCTCTCCCTCTCTTTCTACCTTTCTCTCCATCCCTCTTTTTATCTCTCTCCTTTTGTGCCTCTCCTTTCCTTTCTCTCTCACTCTCAGCCATGGTATGTGTGGTGGGGGAATCTAGCCTGATGTTCCTTATAAAAAAAAAAAACAAAAAAAACTTCATGGGGTCAGCTAGGTGATTCAGTGGGTAGAGATCCAAGTCTAGAGACGGGAGATCCTAGATTCAAATCTGGCCTCAGATACTTCCTAGCTGTGTGATCCTGGGCAAGTCACTTAACCCCCATTGCCTAGCCCTTACAGCTCTTCTGCCTTAGAACCAATATACAGTATTGATCCTAAGACAGAAGGTAAACGTTTTATAAACAAACAAACAAAAAACCCCTAGAAAACAAGACAGAAATGAGTTTAATGGGGACACAAGTAGATTGAAATATGTAGCAAATTTGTTAAAAGTAAATGAAGAAAAAGGGTATCACTGTTAACTCCTCCACGCTGTGGAATCTCTATTCTTCCTTCAATATTATTTTGAACATGTAATCAACTGACATGGAAAAAGTGAAGGTGCCAATGCCAATCTGTGTATTAATTATTAGAAAAGATCAATTTTTTAATTTTTCAGTTATGAAATAAATAGAAATAGCAATTATAATTTCTTGCCACATCCAGATGGTTCATATCTTGTGTATACCTTGGGATACCATATTTTGGAGACCCACTGCTTACAAAGACAATAATTAGGAACAATGGTGTGGTGTGGTAAAAAGCAAACTAAACTAAGAATCATGAGACCTGGAGTCTAGTCCTGGCTCTGCCATTCACTGCCCTTAGGCAAATAATTCATTGTCACTGGGGCCTAATATCTTCTATAAAATGAAGGAACTGAATGCCCAAGATTCTTTCCAGCTCTAAAATTCTATTATTCAATATGTGTAAGTTAGAAGGAGGCAAATTTTAGTTCACTATAAGCAATAACATTCTAAGAACCAGAGTTAACCAATAATGGAATGGACTGACTGCCTTTTCTTAGAAAGAGTTAAAAGACTAGAAGCCCACTTATTTAGAATGATGTAGTGGAGCCTCCTATGGTAGGTGGTGGATTGAACCGGAAGACTTGAAAGACTGTCCCTCTCTAAGACTATGCTTCTGTCATTTTACTCATAAGTAAATAACTAGTACTTAGTTGGGAAAACGAAAGAGCATCCCAAACTAAGCCCAAAGGAGGGGAACTACTTTAGTTCTGCATTAATCTTTCTTCATTTCTGCATTGAAAAGACCAACTTCCTTGTGCTTGAGGAAACTCATTATTCACTGCCTTTCTTCATTCAGGAGAAAGACTTTTACTTTCCATACTATCATTTCAACATCTTTAAAATTTTTGGAACTGCTCTCTGTCCTGCTGGTAATAATGATCAGTGCAATGTCTCCTAGGTCTGTAGGACTGATTGGGAGGGGCAACCATCATCTATTTCATACCATTGACCTATATAATTTAAAAGTATATCTAGGGGGCAGTTGGGTGGCTCAGTGGATTGAGAGTCAGGCCTAGAGATGGGAGGTCCTGGGTTCAAATCTGACCTCAGACACTTCCCAGCTGTACCTAGAAGGCCTAAATCCTCACCCTTGTTTTTTGTTGTTGTTCAGTCATATCCAAATCGTTGGGACCCCATTTGGATCCCCAGGGTCACATAGCTAGTAAGTGCCTGAGGCCAGATTTGAACTCAGGAAGATGAGTCTTTCTGACTCCAGGCTTGGTGCTATATCCACCTCACCACCTAGTTGCCCTGAATCTGTCCTCTACTAAGACCTAAATCCTCACCCTTGCCCTACTACCTGGCTTAAAGGAGTCCTAATCATGCAATTACTTGTCTTTAGGCCTTTAGCTCATTGTGTCCCATGAAGACAGCCTTGAAATTACCAAATACTCTCAGCTGGCATAACTGGCTTGGCTAGTCCAGATTTAGTAATCAGCATTGGAGCTTTCTCAGCTCTAAAGACCTTGTTTAGCCCATCCTGAATAGCTGCTATTTCCAAACTTCAGGCTCCTTTCCTTTTAATTTAATGGGAATCCTGCCTTCCCTAGGGAATCTTATTACTAATTCACTTTTAAAAAGTATAAAACCAGGTGATGGCAGGATTTCTTTGCGTTCTCATCTTTAGTCTTTAGAAAAGTGTACTGCATTCTACAGAGTTAGTGTAGTATAATAGGAAGAAAAACACACAACAATAAACATTAATCTTGGAATTAAGAAACCTGATTTTGACACTAGTTTTGTTAACAGGGACCAAATCTAAGGTTATTGTTTTAAATCTGTAAAATGGGTATAATACTTACAAAAATGAACTCACAGGGCTCTGTGAGCAGGATGCTTTTGAACCTTAGGGCACTCTACAAATATGAGTTATTTTTATTTTGTATACATAAGTATATCATATATTCTAATTTTTCTAGTTCTAGAAATATTCATAGTTGTAATTATTTTCTACCTTTGTATATTGTTTTCTCTTGGAAGCTTGTTAATTTACAATTTTCTTTACTTTTTTTTTTTTTAAACCCATACCTTCTGTCTTGGAGTCAATTCTGTGTATTGGTTCCAAGGCAGAAAGAGCAGTAAGGGCTAGGCAATGGAGGTCAAGTGACTTGCTCAGGGTCACACAGCTGGGAAGTGTCTGAGGCCAGATTTGAATCTAGGACCTCCCATCTCTAGGCCTGGCTCTCAAATCCACTGAGCGACCCAGCTGCCCCCAGTTGTCTTTACTTCTTGAAGAATTCCTTAAGAATTTTTTTAAACTTTATTTTTAATGCACATAAAACCTTTTTTTTTTTGAGTTCTAATTTCTCTCTATCTCACCCCCTCCCCAAACCACTGAGAAGGCATATATGATATTAATGACATGTTAAATTATGCAAGGCATTTCCAAGCCACATCACCAAAAGTAATTTATATTTGTTTTTGTTTTGTTTTGTTTTGGATAGAGATTTATTAGTAATATTGATGGGTCAAAGAGTTTTCAGTTTTATATCCCTTTGGCCATACTTCCAAATTGTTCTCTAGAATGGTTGAACTAGTACATAACTCCACCAGCGGTTAGTTAATGTCTCTATTTTCCCATATCCCCTCTAGCATTTGCCATTTCTGATAGGTATGATGTGGCACCTTACAGTTATTTTAATGTGAATTTTATATGTTACCTTTTTAAATGTGATTATCGATAGCTTTGATTTCTTGTTCTGAAAACTGCCTGTCCATATCCTTTGACCATATATCAATTGGGGAATGACTTATTTTTATAAATTTGTCTCAGTTCCCTTTATATTTGAGAAATGAAACCTTATTAGAGGAACTTGCTGTAAAATTTTTTTCTAGAGGGTTCCCATTATTCATATCTGATAATCTCTCAGTATTTTCTTGGGTTTCTGATTAGCATACATTTCTTCTGGCTCTCTTCTTGTTTTTCTTATAATGCAAAATTTAAAAACTGTATTAGAGGGGTTCATTATCTGAATTTCCTTCCCTCCCCCCCCTTGTTTCCAGAGGTTTTTGTCATTGTTTTTTGCAGTAGCCGTAATTATGTTCCTAAGGCATACTGACCCAGCCCACTAGGAGACCAAAAATGGATCCAGAGAAGTTTGGAGAGACTTTAGCCTACCTAAAGAAAATAAAGGAAGATATCATTACAGACAAAGGAGATTGGCAACAGATGATAGAAAGACGTCGGAAATTGAACAATACCTTGGGTTCATTAAGAATGAAATTGGACTCATTAAGAAATCGAATGGATAAGCTAGATAAAAAAATAGAAGACAGTAAAAATATATTCAAAGAACCTAAAAGTTCGAATGACATAGTCTACCAGCAGGCCAAAAATGAATCTGAAGAATATTGGAGAAGAATCTTAAAAGAGGATAAAGGGAAAAAATCATTGGCATTAGAGGATGAAACAATGTATGAAAATGTGGCAGAACAAAGAATACCAGACAATGAAAGTGGAGTCAAAGAACATGACCAGAACTTGACTGACTCAGCCCATCAGAAGACCAAAAGTGGGCCTGGAGAAGATCAGAGAGATCTCAAACTCCTTCAAGTGAATAAAGGAAGACTTCAATATGGAGAAAAATCCTCAGCACCAGAAGATGAAACAATGTATGAAAATGTGGCAGAACAAAGGATACCAGACAATGAAAGTGGAGTCAAAGAACATGACCAGAACTTGACTGACTCAGTCCAGCAGAAGACCAAAAGTGAGCCTAGAGAAAGTCAGAGAGATCTCAAACTCCTTGAAGAGAATAAAGGAAGATTTCAATATGGAGAAAAATTCTCAGTATCAGAAAATGAAACAATGTATGAAAATGTGGCAGAACAAAGAATACCAGACAATGAAAGTGGAGTCAAAGAATATGACCAGAACTTGACTGACTCAGCCCACCAGAAGACCAAAAGTGTGCCTGGAGAAGATCAGAGAGATCTCAACCTCCTTCAAGGGAATAAAGGAAGATTTAAATACAGCAGAAAGTCCTCAAGATCAGAAGATGAAACAATGTATGAAAATGTGGCAAAGCAAAGACTACCAGACAATGAAAGGGGAGTCAAAGACTATGACCAGAACTTGACTGACTCAGCCCACCAGAAGACCAAAAGTGTGCCTGGAGAAGATCAGAGAGATCTCAACCTCCTTCAAGGGAATAAAGGAAGATTTAAATACAGAAAAAAGTCCTCAAGATCAGAAGATGAAACAATGTATGAAAATGTGGCAAAGCAAAGACTACCAGACAATGAAAGGGGAGTCAAAGACTATGACCAGAGCTTGACTGACTCAGTCCAGCAGAAGACCAAAAGTGGGCCTGGAGAAGATCAGAGAGATCTCAAACTCCTTCAAGCGAATAAAGGAAGATTTAAATACAGCAGAAAGTCCTCAAGATCAGAAGATGAAACAATGTATGAAAATGTGGCAAAGCAAAGACTACCAGACAATGAAAGGGGAGTCAAAGACTATGACCAGAACTTGACTGACTCAGCCCACCAGAAGACCAAAAGTGTGCCTGGAGAAGATCAGAGAGATCTCAACCTCCTTCAAGGGAATAAAGGAAGATTTAAATACAGAAAAAAGTCCTCAAGATCAGAAGATGAAACAATGTATGAAAATGTGGCAAAGCAAAGACTACCAGACAATGAAAGGGGAGTCAAAGACTATGACCAGAGCTTGACTGACTCAGTCCAGCAGAAGACCAAAAGTGGGCCTGGAGAAGATCAGAGAGATCTCAACCTCCTTCAAGGGAATAAAGGAAGATTTAAATACAGAAAAAAGTCCTCAAGATCAGAAGATGAAACAATGTATGAAAATGTGGCAAAGCAAAGACTACCAGACAATGAAAGGGGAGTCAAAGACTATGACCAGAGCTTGACTGACTCAGTCCAGCAGAAGACCAAAAGTGGGCCTGGAGAAGATCAGAGAGATCTCAAACTCCTTCAAGCGAATAAAGGAAGATTTAAATACAGCAGAAAGTCCTCAAGATCAGAAGATGAAACAATGTATGAAAATGTGGCAAAGCAAAGACTACCAGACAATGAAAGGGGAGTCAAAGACTATGACCAGAGCTTGACTGACTCAGTCCAGCAGAAGACCAAAAGTGGGCCTGGAGAAGATCAGAGAGATCTCAAACTCCTTCAAGCGAATAAAGGAAGATTTAAATACAGCAGAAAGTCCTCAAGATCAGAAGATGAAACAATGTATGAAAATGTGGCAAAGCAAAGACTACCAGACAATGAAAGGGGAGTCAAAGACTATGACCAGAGCTTGACTGACTCAGTCCAGCAGAAGACCAAAAGTGGGCCTGGAGAAGATCAGAGAGATCTCAAACTCCTTCAAGCGAATAAAGGAAGATTTAAATACAGCAGAAAGTCCTCAAGATCAGAAGATGAAACAATGTATGAAAATGTGGCAAAGCAAAGACTACCAGACAATGAAAGGGGAGTCAAAGACTATGACCAGAGCTTGACCGACTCAGTCCAGCAGAAGACCAAAAGTGGGCCTGGAGAAGATCAGAGAGATCTCAACCTCCTTCAAGGGAATAAAGGAAGATTTAAATACAGAAAAAAGTCCTCAAGATCAGAAGATGAAACAATGTATGAAAATGTGGCAAAGCAAAGACTACCAGACAATGAAAGGGAAGTCAAAGAACATGACCAGAGCTTGACTGACTCGGTCCAGCAGAAGACCAAAAGTGGGCCTGGAGAAGATCAGAGAGATCTCAAACTCCTTCAAGGGAATAAAGGAAGATTTAAATATGGAGAAAAATCCTCAGCATCAGAAGAGGAAACAATGTATGAAAATGTGGCAGAACAAAGAATATCAGACAATGAAAGTGGAGTCAAAGAACATGACCAGAATTTGATTGATTTGAAAAAAAGAAAACCTAGCAATAAGAATTTAGGACAAACTTTTGTTCTAAATGGCAGAAGACTGAATTTAAGATAATTTGTTGGTGTACTGTGAAAAAGGGAAAGACTTAAGCATTATATACATATACAGAATGATCTTAAAACTGTACTAAGAGTTTAGGGATGCCCAGTAATTCAAGAAATAAAGATAATTTCCTAAAGTTAGCAAGAACAAATTAGCTGCAGAAAGAAAGCATTCATAGAATCCCAATGGAGAAAACCCAAAATTACATATCCAAGGAATATTATTAAAACTTCAAAGATGTAGTGATAAAAATAAAACTAAGCCACAATAAAGAAAAAAAGTCTAACCTAGGGGTCATATCTGGAGGCTTATGTGCAGAGATATTTCTGTGACTATCAGAAAAATCTATACATATGAATTTGTAGTTTTCTTTGGTTTGTATTATTACTGTTATTAATTACAAGTTTATTTGGACAAAAGTCCTGCCCAAGAGGCAAAATCACTGGGACATTAGAAAAACTTTACAAATCCCAGCCCACAGGTATACATATTATAAACAATTTAATGGAGCATTGGGTGGATTTGAGTAAGGCTTGGGCATGGACAAGAGATGTATAAGGAGCATCTCAATTGGGGGTCTTTTTCAATGAAATAGTATTTATTTTGCAAATAAGGATAAAAGATTTCTTCAGGATATTTTCCTTAAAGCTCAGAACTTTTTCTCCTCTATGGTGCCCAGCAAAATGTTCAGCCTTATAGATGGCTATTTTCCTCAACTATAAAGTGAAGGGCTTGGTAAGATGGTCTCAGAAGTCCTTTTCAGTTCTAGGTCAATCTATCAAGCATTAATCAATATGTGTTAAGCTCAGCATAAAATACAAAGAATCTCTGTTTCCAAAGAGTTTCTATCCTCATGTAAATAAGTACATATATAAGTATATATGTCCATATATATGTATATATAAACATATAATAACTACAATTAAATATAAAATTATAATAAAAGGTGATTAGGGCACTAGAAGTTGGGGAATGATCAGGAAAAATTTATGCTAATGTAAGTCAGCAAAACTAGTTACTCATATTTCTTTTTGTCCCAAACTATCATAAAAGGAAAGAAGGAAATAGGCATTTATTTATTAAGCACCTTTAAGTGCCAGGCATGGTATTAAGTCTTTGTAAACACTGTCTCATTTGTTCCTCACAACCACTCCTCACACCAACTTTTGACTCCCATTTTACAATTAAAGAGAAGTTAAATGACTTGTCCAACATCAAGTAGTTAATGTCTAAGGCTGAATTTGAACCCAGGCCTTCCTGATTCTACCCATTCTAACATTCTACCCATTGTTTCACCTACCTACTTCAAAAAATGTCTACCCTTAACATCGACAGTTTAGAAATATGGTCATTCATATTTTCCATATTCTGCTCACTTCTTCCCAGGGATATATGTTCATGCTTTGTGATAATCCTTTGGCATGAGTCCCTCCTAGGAGGATTTAGGCTTTCCCTTTTAATCCTTGTTTTCTAATATTGTATTAATAGTACCAAGTGGTTATCAGCAGGTTAAGTACTTATTTAGGTACCCATTTTATGTCTAAGGAGAGGCCCCTGGGAAAAAGAACCCCTTAATGAGTTCTGATGTTAAGAATAACATGTAAAACAATAGGAGTCAGTTCAATGCAAAGCTGTATTGCAAGCAAAGGGAAGAGGAGATGGGGAGAGCTAGAAGCAGGACTCAACACAGGCACTCTAACATAGAGTATAACTCTCCAAAGAGCAGTACTGTGTGGGGAAGCAGAGCTATGGGTCTATTCTTCAGAAAGCATGTGTTTCAATGGAAGGCGGTACTCAACCAAAGGGAAAGGTACTCCAAAGTACTCTTCTGAGAGTGGGGTATTTATACTCTGATTGTGCCCCTTGGAGCTGGGCAATTTACATATTGCTGCCAGGACAAAATATTTTGGGAATTTGTTATCAGGGAGAAAAAAAAATATTTGGGGCACACAGCTATACTAACCTCCAGAAAATATGACTATCAGAATTTTTCCATGAGTGTATTCTGTAAGCTTACAGCCTCCTTTAAGGGGAACTGTTATGGTGGTCTCAAAACCACCAGGTTTAAACCATCTTATAAGAGGTAAAATATAGATAACTGGGTTGAGAAACCTTCTTGTATGACTATGATGGATGAATAAAGTAGCTAGACTTACTATGCGCAAAACTGTTGCTAGGTGCTCCAGATATAAAAAGTCACAATCCCTGTCCTTAAAAAGGTTAGCTTGGGGTGTGAGTGGGCAACAGAGATAAGAAATGTACACAACAATGCAAAGTAAAATGTCTGCAAACTATCTCTACCCCACCCTTTTCCTCAATCCCACTCTGAGATGGTAAGCAATTTGATCTGGGCCATACATATATTATCATGCAAAACACATTTCCATATTAGTCATTGTTGTAAGAGCACACTCATACAAAACCAAACCCCCCAAATGACACCATAAATAAACTGATGTGAAAGATAGTGTGTATTTATCTGCATCTGACTCCAACAGTTCTTCCTCTGGAGGTGTATAACATTTTTTTGTCTTAAGTCCTTCAGAATTGTCCCAGATCATTACATTGCTGAGAGTAGTCAAGTCTTTTACAGTTGATCACCATACAATATTGTTGTTACTGTGTATGATGATCTCCTGGTTCTGCTTATTTCACTCTGTATCAGTTCATGGAAGTCTTTTCAACTTTTTCTGAAATCTTCCTGTTCATCATTTTTTAATAGCACAACAGTATTCCATCACCATCATATACTACAATTTGTTCAGCTCTTCCCCAATTCATCATCCTAGGATCATCTGGCAACAGGAAATGTTGGGTTCTTTATGTTATTATATTAGGGGTGAGAGAAGGATCAAATCTGCTTCTGGGAGTGGATGGAATGACAATAATGAACAGGTGGGATGCTTCTGTTTTCTCTTCTAAGGATAATAATCTTTGTATTAGAACAAAAGTAGTTTGCAGGGATAGAAACTAAAGATAAGTGAGACTGTCCAGAAGCATCTAACTTCTTTCCAATCTATGAACTAAAAAGTATTATAAATAAGGTTATAAAAGACCCAACAGATGTGCTGAGAAACTGCTGCTTCTAAAATCTGAAAGCCCTTTGAAAGAAAAGATTGGTGCTTTAGGGTTAGAGAAGGGCAAATGTCTGCCTAATTTAAAAAAAAAAAAGGGAAGAGATTGCCCAAATCTGTAAGTTCTAAATCGGAGTTTGACTTAAGTTCCTAGAAAAATTTTACAACACATTACTAAGGAGCCCCTAGAAAAGGAAGTAGTGATTACCAAAAGGCAATCATCAAGAATAGTGATTATCAAGAATAGTGATTACCAAAGGCATTTGGTAAGTAAAGGAAGTAGTGATTACCAAAAGGCATTTCATCAAGAATAAATCATACCAGACTAACCTCACTTTCTTTTTTTTCAGAGTTAAATAGAATGGTATGATCAGGGAAGTGTTGTAAACTGAGTGTATTTCCATTTCCATAGCCTTCTTTTAGAACAGAAGTTCTAGGTTTCCATAGATCAGGTTTTGTCATAACAACTCCAAAGGCCAGCTCGCCCCCACCCCTCCACCCCAATGCAGACTTTCCCCTGGGAACATGAAGATTTGGTCATGTCTAGGCCTCTGTAGAATAGGTAAAGAACTTTTGGCTCCCATGCAAATGCACAGACTGACAAGATAGTCAAGGTTTTATTTAGTCTTTATTTCTTTAGGGTACCCTTATTTCCTGAAATAGGGATTAGCTTTTCTTAAAAGGCAACAAAGCTGTCCCTGAGACTTGACTAGTCCCTGCATCCTTTGATGCAGCCCGATTTAAGAACATGAAGTCCTTGGGACATAAGAAGTGGAGAGCCCCTCCAACCTGGTGTATGTCTAAACACCATGCCAGTCATCCTTGTATCTTGACCTGTTTCAGGGGAAAGTAAATATCCTTTTGTTAACTGTTCAATGACTTAGAAGTGCCTCATTTCACCCCAAATTGAACTTGAAATAACAGAGTAATGATGTTAGGCTTGACTTTAATAGCCAATATAAAACATCCAACCTCAGAAATAGTCAAAAGAACTCTCCTTTTCTCTCAAGAAAGCCCATTTCCCTAGGGGCCTACATACGTTCTTCCAGATTTATAACAGTATATAACCGATGATTGTGGTTCCCCTGAAAGGGGAACTTAGGGCCATTAGAATACACTATAATGTAGTTAGGTGGCACAGTGGATAGAACTTTGTGTTTGGAGTCAGAATGACCCAAGTTCTAATGCTGCCTCAAACACTGTGACTCTAGACAAGTCACTTAACTCGTTTCCTTTAGTTTCCTCATCTGCCAAATGGGGAATAATAGCACTTATTTCATGGTATCCTGAGGACAAAATGGTATATCTGTGAGAGCCTGACACATATTTTTGCCTGGACCTGTATGATCTTCATAACTCACAGTACCAGTGAATAGCAATGTCAGGGTGTGCTCCCTCTCTTCTGGGAACTTTTGTGGGCTGCTCCTGCTTGGTGTGAAAGTTCTTCAAGGGATCCACCCCATTCTGCCTTTGCTGATTTATGTTCATATTGGCTCTGGTCTTAGTCCAGTTAATGACTAGGTTGCTCCAAGTGCTTCATATCAGGGAGGTTGTTGGGAACCATCATCATCATCACTGCTATTTTTGTAGTTTAATGAAATGGGAGGTCTCAGTTTGGAGAGAGTCTGAGAGAGGACCATAGGAAGAATTCATCATTCTGGAATGCATTGGACCTGAAGCCTTTGAAGTCTCTTCCATGTTAGAAGTTGTGATTAAGCAAGTACCCTTCTTCCCTTTTCTAAAAAAAGGGGGTCTAAATGCCATCCTGTGACTTGCTATGGACTGAATAGCTGTGTAAGATATCCTTGTGGCATCTACTGCTTGGTTTTAATGTTCAAATGAGCAAACATTTAAGGGTCTATTATGTTCAAGGCACTGTGGATAGAGTTAAGCAATCCCTTTCAAGGAGCTCACCTTACTTTAGAATACAGATAAACATATTCTCACTGCAGCCTAAGGGCATTAGTACAAAACAGATGGTCTTTCCATTTTTCGGACACCTAGACAACTTTGTTTTATGGCACCCCCAAATTTGCCTTTGTCCTTTGGGAAAGTCCCAGACTGGCCCTTGTCTTAGACTGAACAATCAACCTTAAAGTTACCCAATGATCTCAGTTAGATAGAATTAGTAGAAATAATCAAATCTTAAGATCCTTTTTGTCTTAGAAGTTTTCCCCATTGTATCTAGGCCTTTCCCAGGTAGTCCAAACCTTGGTTGGAATTCTCCTGTCCTTGTTTCCATTATAAGCCAATCAATTGTCTTTTCTGTCCCTGATTTCCCAGAAGGTATATAGGACCCCAAGTTCTTCAGCTCATAAGAAAATCCCCTTTTGAGGTCCATTCCTGGGAGACAGTGTTCCTAGAGTCCCTGAGCTTGTCTCTGTGTGGTGTATGTTTATGACGCTGTGTAGTAACCCTAAGAACTCTTTCTTCCTTATCCTGATTACAGTCGTGTTCTTTCGACTTTGGTGGTTCTGTTTTTCAACATTGACACCCATCTTTTCCATCCTCTTTTTGAGTCAGACTGTAATTTCATTGGCATTAAATATGCCCTAGACATATGCATATCCTGGCAACAGTTCTATAATTTATCATTTCCATTTCCTGGAGGAAGCAAAGACATGTTTATAATCGCTAACATTTACATATAATATTGGGGTAGGGAAAGCTTTTCCCCACCTCACCATAACCCTTTGTGGTAGGTGGTATTATTCCCATTTCAAAGAGGGGTAAAACTGAGAATCAGAAGAAAAGTGATTTGCTCAGAGTCCCATGGAGATTCGAACTCTTGTCTAGCTGATTCTCGCTTCAGCACACAAAGAACCAGTGCCACAGAAGAGGCAAAACTTGGGAACTCCATCTATTACCTTCATCAGGCTCCAACCTCAGCTCTCTCCCTCCTTGCCCTCTTTCAAGATGGCGCCAACCGTTTTGCCTTCAGGAGGAAGTGAATGCACGTTAACCCGGAAAGGAAAGTGCAGGACGAAGCTAGGGTGGAGGAGACGGTTGGGGCTGGGGTGAGGCAAAGTGGGCGAGTCTGCGGTCGGGGGTGGAGTTGAGGAGACTGCACCCGAGAAACCCGAGGCGTGGTCGGGCCCCTGGCCCCTGGGCATCCCCATTTTTCCTTCGCGGGGGCGGGGAGACGCCCCCTTTCCCCCCTGCTGCGATTCGAGGGAGGGAGGGAGGGAGAGATCGAGGGGGCGTCTCCCCCCTCCAGGAACTCAGCCCCCCAACCTGCCCAGCCTGGCCCCGCCCCACCCCTCCCTGGCGCGCGGGAGACTGTGCGACCCCCCGGCCCCGCCCCCCGCCATCCCCACCTCCCGCCTCGCTTCCGGGCTTCCCTGCCCAGCTGGGTTCGACCCCTCTGAGCCAAGGGATAGAATCTATTCCCAGGCAGGCATCTCACCCGCTCTCCCTCTTAGATCCCGGGGAAGCTTCCGTTCCTCCTCGAAATATGTCCCTAATCCCTCCGGGCCCCGTGGTTGTTTTTTTTCCTAGGAAGATCTGTGCTCTTGATAACCCCGTCCCCCTTCTCCATCCCTGCCCCCGCCGCCTGGGGAAGTTTTCCTCCCTCGGGATTTGCTCCAACCCCACCTTTTTTTATACAAATGTCGCTTCCTAGGAAGACTCAGTTTCCCCGATCCTTGGGTGGTCCCCGTTTCGGTTGCCAGCTCCTTCCGCGACAGGCTTTTTGGGGCGCATCCCTTTAGAATCAGGCCGTTTAAAGAAAAAACAACTTAAAAGCAAAGACCTCCCCTCCCTTTTCTCCCCCTCCCCCACCCAAAAAAAGAACAAGCCCCGCCCCACCCCCACACCTCCAGCGCAGTATTATCGCCTCCCCAGCAAAGCTCGAGTGGTGGTGGGCTTCCAAGTGACCATGCAAGCAGGAGAACAGGGGCCCGCGATGAAAGTATCAGAGAGTGAAGGAAAGCTGGAGAGCCTGGGCTCGGCAGCGACCCTAAACAACAAAAATAGCAGCAACAGCAGCGGCGGTGGCAGCGGTAGCAGTGGCGGTGGCGGTGGCGGTGGTGGTGCGATCAGCAGCAGCAATAGCAGCCGAAGTAGCAGTGCAAAGGGCTGGCAGTACAGGTAAGTACATCTCTTCGCGGGCTGGGCTCGGGGGATTCGTGGGGGCGGGTGAACGGGGCCGACTTCTTCCCCGGAGCTAACCAGCTCATTAGGTTCCATCCTTGTGCCCTGTGACCTCTGGTCGGCCGCAGCGCCAAGATTCCTGCTCTGTAGGGCTTCTAACTCGATCCTGGTGGGGAGTTGCGGGATCAGAGAATCTACACTCTTGCGGTTTAGGAGAAATTCTGGAGAATGGGCCAGTTCCCAGCTAGGCTTTAGCGTTTCCTTTGTTGTAAATGGATCAGAGGAGGTGGGAAAAGTTAAAAAAGAAGAGTGACTTTGCCCTTGATTTATGTTGAGGGAGAGAGATATCTCTCTTTAGCTGCGATAGAAGTCCTTGGTTCTGAAGCGCCAAAAAGGGGAAGGTAACCATCCACACCATTAGAAATGAATTTAGTAAGTAAATCAATCCTGCAGAAATGATTATTGGTTAAGGGGATGAATTCTATATCCTTTGAGTTTCCAGGCTCCAAAAGTTTACGCTTGTTTATTATTCCAAGCCCTTTCCTAGATTTTAATGTATTCGAATAGGATTATGAAAGAGAATTTTGAGGGGAAGGTATGTGTATATTTCTGTATAGCTACACTAAAGCTATACCTGCATGAGCTTATATCTAGCTCACTTTCAAAATCTTGTATGATTGATTCCATTTCAGAAGCGTTCAATATATGCCTATACAGATAGGTATTCGAGATTTCAAGTTTATTGCTAATAAACTATGGATTAAGCCACAAAAGGAGTTTTTCTTTTTCTTCTTCTTTTTTTTTTTGGTTGTAGAGTGCTGGACTTGGATTCAGGAAGACCAGAGTTCAGATCCTATCAGAAACTTATTATCTGGGGCAGCTAGGTAGCACCCTGAATAGAGAGAGCACCAGACCTGGAGCCAGGAGGACCATGGTTCAAATGTGGTTTCGGACTCTGTATGACCCTGGGCAAGTCACTTAGCCCCCATTTGCTTTCTTCTGCCCTAGAATTGATATTGACAGAAGGTAACAGCTTAAAAAAAACTTATTAGCCTACTAACTAAAAAAGTCACTTAACTTTTGTCTGCCTCAGTTTCTTTAGCTTTTAAATGAGGGATAATAACAGCATCTACTTAGAGTTGTTGCAAGGATAAAATGCCAGAATATATATAAAGTGAATTGCTGTATATAAATGCCATATATAAATATTAACTATTATTATAATTGTAGGCTTATCTTTAAGGTGAAGATATTTATTACCCATTATGGGTAAGGCCAAAAAAAATTCAAAATGTTTTTCTAAAGCCAGGAAAAGAATTATTTTTGAGATTATTATGAAACCAGATACATTACCATCCCACTTAAGTGGAGGTCAGTCTTCTGGCAACATCAATTCTCTAAAACACAGACCTAAACCAGGAAGTAAGTACAGAAGATCTCTATAAGTCCTGGAAATTGTGTCAAAAGAAACTGCACTAAAATCACACACTTAATCAATCACAGGATCATAGTTTTAGAGGTGGGAGAGGCCTTGGAAGTTATTAATTCCAACCCTATCATTTTACAGGTAAGGAAACTGAGACCTTGAAAGTTTAAGTAACTTGTTCAGTCTGTCTTGATCACCAAGTGAGAGAAGGGAATTAATATGTAACAAGATGGGAAAAATAGGTTGAGAACCCTGTCCTGAAAGGCTTTAAAGGTCAAAGAAAGGTTATATTTTATCTCAGAGGTAGTAGAAAGCAAATGCAGTTTTCTGAATTGAAGAAAAACATGATCAGACCTATGCTTTAGGAAACTAATTTTAGTAGCCATGGAGGATGGATTGGAAAAGGGAGAGGCTTCAGGCAAGAAGGCCAATTAGGAGCCTATCACCTATTCCCAGAGAGAAGTAACGAGAGACTTGAGACCTGTGGAAGAGATGTAAAGGTAAAAATGACAAGATTTATAGCTGATTGGCTATGTGGGATGAGGGAAGAGTGAAGTCAAGTGTGAAACTGACTATTTGAAAGGTGGGTAGTGCCCCCAGTGGGAATAAGGATGTTCATCAGTGGTCTGGGTTTGAGGGACAAGTTGGCCAATAGTCAATAAACATTTCTTAAGTGCCAAGCACTGGGCCACAGGAGTCAATCCAAAATGAGTGCAGTGGAAAAAGTCAAAAGAAATACAAAATGAGTACATGTGGAGTACATAAGGAGTTCAGATTGAGATGTATCGAGTTTGAGATGCCTACAGTACATCCTGTTTAAAATACCAATATAAAGTTGGAGATGCACAAGTAGAACTCTTCATGTTAGAGTTAACAAATTCTAAGAGTTGGGAAAGCTGTTAGAAGCAAGCAGAGGAGAACTAATATCTAAAAACTTACAGAAAACCAGAAAAAGGAGACAAGACTAGTGTTGACACCAGAATGTAATAATTCCGGGCTTGAGAGATTTGCTTTTGATGTAGGAGCTATATCAGTTTTTCAGCTTTCTAGGAAAGGGAAAAAAGGAATTAAAAAAAAAAGCAGACCCTTTATCCTAAGCCCGTAGTTTCTAGCTGCTACTTCCAGTTAGAATCATTAAGAGTCTATAGGATTGCAGGCAGGCAGGCAAGCAACATGCATTTATATTAAACATTTACTATATATCAGGCACTGTGCTAAGCATTGGAGAAACAAATCCAAGGAAAAAGATAAACATTCCCTGCCCCCAAAGAGCTTACATCCTAATGGAGGAAGAGAGTATTCAAAAAGAATGCTGAAAAAGAAGGATGGGAAAGGGAGAAGGGAAGGGAGGAAGGAAGGCACCAGTACTTGGGAAAATTTTGTCCAAGTTCAGAGAGTCAGAAGCAGAGCCAGGAGGATGAGGAATGGTCGACTTGGGCCTCTCTACAAAATGGAGACCTTGGAAAGAATTTAGCAATGGGAAAAGGGTCTTGAAGGATGTTTTTGGAAAAATTCACAGAGGGAGTTGACTATTTAGAGTAATAATAATTGTCATTTATATAGTACTTTAAAGTTTGCAAAATGTTTGATATATATTACCTCTTTTGAGCTTCATAACAATCAGGTAAAGTAGGCACTACAGGTATTATTATTATGTCCCTCTTAAGGCTGAAGAACCTGAGGCTCAAAGAAAGTATGTGCAAGACACAAGAAATGAACACAAGTGTTCTTGATTCATTTCCC
The DNA here is from genome assembly GCF_027887165.1 of Monodelphis domestica. Classification (NCBI taxonomy): domain Eukaryota; kingdom Metazoa; phylum Chordata; class Mammalia; order Didelphimorphia; family Didelphidae; genus Monodelphis; species Monodelphis domestica. The sequence continues at coordinate 91,893,717 of NC_077230.1, read as the reverse complement.
CAGGACTCCATGCTAACTCTCAGCTTTGTGCTAGTGGATATTTATAAAGAAAAAATTAAGTCCTGTGCCCTCTGTTTCATAAGACAGGTTACTATTACACAATACATTTTAGAAAGCTTTCAATTGAAAATGATTAAAATTTTAAAAATTGGTATGTTAAAAAATGAACTTTAGTAATCTGAAAAATATGTGGAACTAATTCTCTTAGATAAATGAGATTTGGGGGCACCATTTTCTTTGTATATGTTTTAAGGTTAGTATATATCAATAATAAAGTCTTTGAAAAACTAAAATTAAGGTAGTGACTGCTATTATTCAGTTAGTGTTTTGAATTGGATAGTTGTAAGTGTGGGTTTGTATTGAATGTTTTACCAAAATGTACTTTGTACTGCTAGATTTTCTTCTGTGTCTTTTCTGCTTTAGAATATCCATAATTTTCTCAGTATGGGCAGCACCTATATACACCTTAGGAATTGCTGTGGTTAAATGTAATCCATTACATTTTGGCCAACCTTCTGATGATGACTTAGCTCAGCTGGCATTCAGACCACACTGACATCCTTTGTTGCCAGGCCCATCCTCAGAAGCTCTTGAGGCTGGTAGGATCTGTCAGGTCTTATGTTCTGTTAGCATGCCCTGGGAACCTAGAGTCACCTCTGTATCACAGAGAGGCATTGAAATAGGACATTAGAGGATATTGTGTTATGAGAAAGAGTGTTGCCAGTTCTCTAGAAATAGAATGATGCTCTTTCTTAGAAAAGGCCATTACTTGACTAATTAATATAACTTATCACATCCCCCCAGTTACTTTGAATCTTTTTTTGCATTTTCTTTTCCATGTTCCCCATTCAGATATGAGAACTTGTGCTTCTTTTTAGTTTGGTTTTGACAGCACCCTGTACAGGTAGGCACTTAATAAATGTTTGTTAAATAAATTTCAAATGAATGATGGTATTCAGAAATTAACTGAAAGGCATTAAAAAACAAAACAATTGTATCAAATGTTGGAGAAATTCTGGGTTCTGCATAAGGGAAAGAAAGAGATGGGGAAAAATTTTAAATTAGTCGTATCTAACAAAACTTTTCTGCCAACTCTAAAGAGATAAAATCATAAAGCCTCAGAAGGGAACTTGGGATCTAGTTCTTTACTTACCTTACACATGGATGTCTTGACCAGCCTAACTATTTTTTTGGGTAACTGGTATGAAAATTAGTGCTTGTTGAATTTCCATTTTTAATTTATAGTAATTGGAGACTCAGTTGTATAAATATCTATTTCTGAGGTAAATATCTAATTCTGAGGAATAGCACAATCCTGCCATTAACCTGGCATTCTTCAGTGTCCTTTGACTGAGGTGACCATGATAGTTGACTATATCTTGGTAGTTTGAGTATTCTATTAATTTGAGCTTAGGCCATTGAAGGATGCAAAAAAATTAAAAGAATGGAATGTAAGAGGATGGAGAGAGATGCCAGACTGGGACAATATCATGGGGATAACCGAGCAAAGTTCTGGTTCTTATGTATTGTATCAGGGTGACCTAAAGCTAATACAATATGTGATTCAATCTAGCAAACACTAATGGGCCTATAGTGTACAATGCAATAATGTTAAGGTGCTGTGTATACAAAGATGAAAATGATACAGTCTTGGGCCCACTAGGAGCACATAGTTGTATCTGACTTTTCACAAGACCTTTTAGGATTTTCTTGGCAAAGATATTGGAGTGGCTTGCCATTTCCTTCTCCAGCTCTTTTTATGTAAGATGAGGAAATGGAGGCATACAGGGTTAAGTAACTTACCCAGCTTTACCCAGCTAATAAGTGTCTGAGACCAAATTTGAACTCAGGAAGATGAGTCTTCCTGACTTCAGGCCACCCAGCAGCCCAATAGAGAGAAATATAATTTGTATACAGTGTCATCAGATAGAATGTAATAAAGTCAAAGGAGTAATCTTCAAGAATGCTGTCAGAAAATTTCAGCTGGGAATAGTTTGATAGAGAAGGTGGCAGCTGAAAGTAGAAGATTTCAGCAGGCATAGACTTGGAGAAAGTATGTATGGAATATAGAAGAAATGAAGAAGAGTCATTTAAGATGAAGTTGGAAAAATAGTTAGGAACCATGTTGTAGAGGAGCATTTCTCAGTGTTATTTGGGACTCCCTGGGCCCCTCTAGATCAAGAAAATTTTCAAAATTATGTAAAGACATGATTTACCCTTTTTATACTTATTCTCAGCATGAATGTATGGTGTTTCCCAGAAGTTTACAACACCTGTGAATTAAAGATTTAGCTGCAAATGTGAAGACTTGAGTTGATATCTTGTCTGTAGAAATGTGCTTTGGTTGTGCAAATGGATCAATTTATAGTACTGCTCTGATTCCTCCAGTATCAGCACCAACTAATCATTGAAAATAGTTTTTTATGTGAATGATTGGCAACAAACACAAGTGGTGCTGAAATATTTTTTGAATCTCCTGGTTTAACCACAGTCTTGATATTTGCACTGATGGTATAAAAGCAGTGATGGTCAGGGTTAATAGCATCTTAGTAATCAGGGTAGTGGCACCAAATTGTATTTTAGTCTGTATTCTTCACAGCCATGCACTCAAAGTTAATGCACTCACAGTTAAAAAAAAAAAGCCAGTTTCACTTAAGAGTGTCCTTTATGAAATAATAAAAGTTATTAATTCAGTTAAGTCTTGATCCTCAAATATACATCTTTTCATTATTTTGTGTGCTGATGTGGAAAGTATGCAAAAGGCACTTATGCATATCATAGTATGATGGTTGTCTTGAAAAGCACTAGTAGCATTGTTTGAGTTGTAAACAGAACTATTCACTTTTTTCATGGAAACTTATTTTTACTTGAAAGAGGGACAGATTAACTGATTATTCAGATTAGGTTTTTTTGCTAGACATTTTCTGGAAAAATGAACAAAGTGAGTGTCATTTGAAGGAAAACAACTGATAGTATTTGTTGCTGATAAGTAATTGCACACTTTAAAAAAAATGAGATTTTTGGTAAACTTGTATGCTCCATTGTGAACCGGACAGCCTCTCAGTACGTAAATGACATCTGATGAAACTGGTGATATTAAGGAATGTGCTGTTTTGATATTGTATAATGAAATGTGTCAACTTCAATTTGGAAGCTCTGCTTTAACTTAGTGGAAAAATATTTTCTGAATGACTTGTGCATGGTGTTTTAAAATCATGCATAGATAAAAGATTCATTCAAAGTACAATATAGATCAATAAATTTTAATTTAAGATATTACAAAAAAATTCTTTGATATGGTTTTAGTTTTAAGAAACTACCACCTTGAGGCAGCCAGGTGGCTCAGTGTATTGAGAGCCTTAAGCCTAGGGACTAGGAGCTTCAGGGTTCATTCAAATTTGGCCTCAGACACTTCCTAGTTGTTAGACCCTGGACAAGTCACCTAATCCTCATTGCCCAGCCCTTACTGCTCTTCTGCCTTGGAATGAATATTTAATATTGATTCTAAGATAAAAGATAAGGGTTAAAAAAAAAAACCCCAAACTACCACTTGTCAAGTTTTTGATATTATCACAGAACAATATCCATAGTTATTTGAAAGGCTATTAAAATGCTCTTTCCTCTTTCAGCTTCCTATTTTTGTGAGACTGGATTTTCTTTATGTTTCAACCAAAATAAATATCACAACTGATTCAAATGCAGAAAAAGAGGAATATTTACTTATCTTCTATGATGGCCAGATAGTCAAGAGATTTGCAAAAATGTGTAAAACAGTGCTAACTTTTTACTATTTTTTTGTCTTGAAAAATAGTTTTCAATAAAATAGTATGTAATGGATTTATTGTTATTTTAAATAAATATCAGCTTTTAATTCTAACGTATAGAACCTCTTTGAAATTCTTAATGATTTAAGACACTTTTAATTAACACAAATTAACGTGTAAAAACAATTTTAACATTATTTTAAATAAATTTAGTTCTAAATTATCTCCCTCCTTTCCTTTCCCCCTTATTGAGAAGGCAGCCAATTTAATAAAGGTTATACATGTATAATCATACAAAACATACATCAATGATTTTTAAGAAGGTAAATAAGTCCTGAGACTAAAAGGTTTGAAAACTGCACTTGAAGACAAATTTTAGAAGTGACAGTATAATGGGTTGGGAGGGTAGGTCAGATCCAGATATTGTAATTGTTGAATGCCATAATTTTATCTTTGTGTGTGTGCTTGCATGCATAGGATTTATGTAGGACAATATTCGGACTGGGAGAAGTTGGATGGATCCAGATTTTGTAAGGTTATTAAATGCTATACTAGAATGCCTTAATTTTTTCATATAAATGGTAGAGAGCCATTGGAGGTTTTTCAGTAGGAAATAATATTTTCTATCTCACTTCTCAGAGAACCTTTACAAAACTTGGCTTTTCTTTTTTATTTTTATTTTATTTAATTGATTAATTAAGAAAAATTTTCCATGGTTATATGATTCATGTTAAAATTCAGCTTTTCTTAAATTACCCCATTCTCCCATCCTCCCAATTGAAGACTTCACTTCATCCTTTACTCAGAAAAGAGAGCAATTACTACGAGCTTCTTCTTTCCCCCTTATTCTATATCTCACAGCTTTTTGATGCCATTCTCATTCTTACTCTTTTGCTCCCCTCTCTCAGAAAGATGTGTTCTTTGCTAAGGCTAAACCTCTACCCTTTCCCCTTTGGGTTCTTGTGATTATCTCCTTTTACTCTAACAATTTCCAGCCTCTATAGATATAGATACATATAGATATATATAGATGTATATAGATACATTGGCTTCTTCCCCACTGCATATAAGTGATCCCAAATTTCCTGTCCTTAAAAAACCTTCACTTGACCATAGCATTCCCACAAACTATGTTTCCTCCTTTTCATAACCAAACTCCTAGAAAAAACTGCTTCTATATTCCTTGCCCTGATGTTATCACCTCTCATGCCTCAGCATCTTGCTGTCTGGCTTCTGTTCCACTGAATTCAGTTCCACTGAAACTACTCCCTCCAAAGTCATCATTGATCTTTTTATCGCCAAATCTATCTGTTTTCTTCTTGACTTCTTTGCAATATTTAATACTGTCAATCACCCCTTTTACTTGATACATTTTCCTCCTTAGGATTTCATGAGGGCTGCTAATTATAGCTCCCTCTTTAAAAACATTTTTCTTTTTTGATTGTCATGCAAAGCATACTTCCATGTTGGTCATTGTCTTAAGAGCAAAGTCATATGTAACCAAAACCTCAAAATAAAATGAAAAATACACTAATGTGAAAGACGACTCTGTAAACCTTAAAATTCCTTAGACTTATAAATGTTTCCCAATGGTGAAATTTCCAACATTTATAAGTCTAAGGAATTTTAAGGTTTACAACTCCACAGTTTTTTCCTCTGGAGATGGAGAGCACTCCCCATCAGAAGTCTTTCAGGATTGTCCCAGATCATTGTACTGCTGAGATTAGCCAAGTTTTCACAGATAATCATCATCGAATATTGCTGTTATTGTATAATATGCTCTCCCATTTCTGTTTATTTTGCTCTGCATCAGTTCCTGCAGGTATTTCCAGCTTTTTCTGAAATAATCTTATTGACCATTTCTTATAGCATAATAGTTTTCCATCACCAACATGTACCACAATTTGTTCAGCCATTCCTGAATTAATGAACATCCCCTCAATTTTCAGTTCTTTGTCACCACAAAAAGTAATTGTAACTCTATGCTGCCTCTTAATGCATGAACTCCAGGAGATCTTGGTCTTGAGCCTATTCTTTTTCCCCTAATATCTCTGTGAGATTTCACTAGTTCCTCCAATAACATCCCTGTGTAACCCATAATCTACAGATTCATCCTTATTTCTCCTCTGAGCTACTGTTTGAAGATAAAATTATGGCATTTTAGTGAGGCATTCAACAGTTAGGAAATCTGGATCTAATCTACTTCTCATAAACCACTATACTGTCACTCCTCAAATTTAAGGTCTTCTACAAGAGCAGTTCTCAAACCTTTTAGCCCCAGGACTTATTTACATTAAAAATCATTGAGGAACGTTTTGTATAACTACACAAACAGTACTTTATTTTCTGGATTTTTCTACCCATGTACTCTTGAGCCATCAAACCCCAGAATATAGTACAGTCCCAAATGATTTCCAGAATCATTTATAAGTCTGACTAGCCTCACAAGAAGAACCAAGAATGGATAGTGCCTTTAGTCCAGGGTTTGGTGTGTTGTTGGATGGACAACCCTAAGAGTTGATCCTTAAGTACATTTATTGTGGACTGTTAGCTATGCCAAGAATTGAATAGGAGAAGGAAAGTTGGTATGATTATCTTTAAGAAACCACACAGTGCTTTCAGCTGTCCTTAGCTTCTCCTTGAAACACAGACTTGTCTTTTTAACAGGGGTGTTCTGGGGAAGCTGTGTGGTTGGTTGGTTGTTGTCCTTAATCCTGGAAGAGGACCAAAATGGCATCACTGGTGATGTTTTTTGACTTCCACCTAAGTTGGATATGTGAGGCAAATTCTTCCTAGTCCTCCAACTCACTCTCTTTTCTATAGTCATCAAAATCCTGGGGCAAGATAAAGAGCAAGACATCTAGTGATACCTTGGGATGCAGTGGTGATCAAGGCTCTAAACTCAATAGCACCTGCTTCTGCCACCTTCATGGCTGTTGGAATAATTTATTCTTATTTGCCCCTTCTGCTGGGGAAGTCTTCACATGCCTGGGGTATACACCTTCCTTTACTCACTGATGTAGGTTATCTTCAACCTAGTTTTACCCACTTGCTGAGGTGATTTTACTGGGGTGCAGCTGCTGTGCATACTACAGCATTTTGGAACCACGGTGAGAACTGTGTGGAAGACATACAGGGTGTTCAGGGAAGACTAGTACCTCTGGTATGAGGGCTTACAGAACTCTTTCCAGGACTGCCTTCCTCCTTTGATATTTCATGGTAATAAAGCATGAAATGCCACAGTCTCCAGAGAATTACTGTTGAGGGTTAGCCAAAGATTAGGGGAGAGATGCATGGTGGGCATGAGTAGCATGCAACAAATTATCAATAAGAAATTGTGCTAGAAGGGATAATTGGGAAAAAAGAGTTAGACTAGCCATATATAGTAAGATAACATATTGAGTGGACTCCCTATAGAGGATTTATAGGAGGGCTTAGTCACACAATGATAAAGGGTGCATAAGTTGTGATTTTTACATTTGGAGAAAGCAGTGTCTGCACTGATGAAATCACTTATCCACTGAAGCATGTGAGTAGTATCAGAATACTACTTGCTATAAATTTGAGTTGTATTTTATGGCTTAAATACAAATTCTCCTCACTGAAAAAAAATTGTATTTGCAAGATGATGTTTCTTTGCCTTTTATAGAGAGATGGAATTTCTTGATGCAGTTTTCTTCCTTTTCCTTAGAGAATGTTCAAAGGTAGTCATTTGTGTATGTTCTTATTCTTTTCTGTATAGGTGAATCTGCGCAGGGAAATGGAAACAACACTTTATTTGCAGTTAAAAGCTGGGCCTGCTTCTTACTAGTAATGTAGTTGGGAGTCAGTTCATTCATTTATAGATTTCCTTTTTTCTCATCCACAAAATAGGAATAACCATACTGGTACTACAGACCTCATGGTACTGTTATCAGTATCAAGTGAGACAATGTATTTAAAGTCTTAAAACATTGTGAATATAAGAAGTCTCATATTGTTAATATACAGATTTGTAGAGAAAAGTCTATTTGTAAACAGGTTTGTCTGTATATTAGAAGAGGCCAAAGAAATTTAGCCAAATGATTAGTAAGATGTAATTCAGAAGGAAATCAGTGTATTTAAAAAAAAAAGGATGAAATTACTTTTTTAGCACAGGGTGACTTGGTATCAGCTTTTCCGATCTTTTTTGTTATTGTTGTTTTTAAACTTTACCTTCTGTCTTAGAATCAATACTATGTATTCTAAGGCAGAAGAGCATTAAAAGGCTAGGCAATGGGGGCTAAGTGACTTGCCTAGGTCACACAGTTAGGAAGTGTCTGAGACCCCTGACCTTCCATCTGCAGGTCTCACTGTGTATCTGATGAGCCACCTGGCTGACCCTTTCTACCTTTAGCAAAATAATCACACATTTCCAATTGGGAAGGTTTCTTTTGCCTTAACATGATCTATTTGTTGTAGTCTCCTAGAGATTTTTTAAAGTCATAGGATTATAGATTTTTATTTGGGATGGACCTTAGAAGTCATATAGTCCAAACTCCTCATTCCGGAATGAGGAAGCTGAGGTTCAGAGATTTAATGACTTTCCTACTATACAGGTTACTTTATGGCAGAGTTGGGAAGAAAGCCTAGGTTCAATTTGTTGTTTCTCTGTTCTATATTTTTGCCCCTTTTTTAGGTTGATTATTTTAAAAGTCTACAAAAATAGATTTGAATTTCTGCTTTGCGGCTTTTCTGGATGATTTTTGTTATATCATGTAACCTTAATGTACCCATTTCTTTATCTGTAAAATGAGATAATGACCTAAATCTGTGATGCAGATTCAGAAATAATATACTAAGATAAGGTAATTGGAAATGTTTATGTAAGAGTTCTTACCAGCCTTAGATTATATTTCTCCTTTTCAGAGTGAAACCTGGAGAAAAAGCTGCTCCTCTTTGTCCCCTTTCACTTTCTCACAATTGACATCTAGATCTTCCCTTTTTTAAAAGTACATTTTTATTGGTATCTTTTATTTTTACATTACATAGGTTTCTCTCTATATTCTTGCTCTATCTTCCTTCCAGAGATCCACTTATATGACAAAGAATATTTTTAAAGAAAAAAAAAGAAGAAAATCATCAAAACAGCTCAATATATATCTGGGAAAATCTGAAAATATCTGCAAAGTTCTATACTTGTGGACTTCCCACCTCCACAAAGGTGTGGGTGGTGGGAACACCTAGACTTTTTAACTTTAGCTAGAGTTTCCCAAGCCTATCTTTAGCCTGTCTTTATTGCCTTTAGGTCTAAAGTACACCTTGTGGATCTTAGTGAGAATATGCCTTCACTTCCAGAATATGTTATGCTAATTTTGGAATTGCTTACTTTGGCTCTCCGGATTAAACTCCTAGATCTTTCTTTCAGTTCCTTATTTGCTCTCAACCAGTTAGCCACCTAATTGAATGACTGGGTTATTATCGTTCCACCAGAATATTAAAGACCATTTACTTGCTTTTCTTTTGATCAAAGTTAGGGAGGGGTCAAAAAGAACATTTTCCCCATCAGAATTATTCAACTTTTTATGTAGTTCATGCTTGAGGTTCACAACAGACACTTCTGTTTTTGTAGTGTGGTATAGTGTGCCTTTTGATATTTATTAGAGGTTTTAATTTTTACTAAGTATGGCAAACCTTTACTTTTGTTCCGTTGGCATTCAGGGTTGCTCTTGCTATGTTAGTATAGCTTATGGAATTAGAAGGGGTATGTGGATACTTCCCATTCATTTATTGATCCAATGAGTGATTGCTATAAAGTAGTAACATCAACCTAGAATGTTTTGGAATTGATTAGGAAAAACACTAGAGAAAGGGTGTATTGTGCATTTGAAAAAGAAGAAATGTTCCAACTCTAGAAAAATTATTATGGCATTTTTAGGTTTAAAAAAGTGATTCAAAACACATTAGATATTTTTTATTTAAAATATAACAAGTTAGGGGCAGCTGAGTGGCTCATTGGGTAGAGAGCCAAGTTTAGAGATGGGAGGTCCTGGGTTCAAATATAGTCACAGATACTTCCTATCTGTGTGGCCCTGGGCAAGCCACCTATCCCCAATTCCTAGCCCATACCACCTTGGAACTAATACTTAGTTCCAACTAATATTGATTCTAAGATGGAAGGTAAGGGTTTAAAAAAAAACAACCAAAAACAAGACCAGGTTATTAAACATAGTGATACTGAAAAGCATTGCTGTAATTTCCCATGAAATAGAATCTGAATGCAGAAGCTGCAAAAGATAACAACTAGAAATGGGGTCATTTGAATTTCTAGCTTTAATGGTAAGTTCACTGAAGAATGGAAAAATCTAAAATACTTGTCAAAATCAGATTATCCATATTGAAGCAGTGATTTAAAACCTTGTTTCATTATACTGTGTTTGTTATTAACTTGTTATTAACCATTGTTTTTTCTCTTCCCTGTATATGCTAGTTTTCCCATCTTATAACCATTTTGTCATTTGGCCCACTTACTAGAATTCAGCCTTCCCTGACAAATTTTTTATTTGGTAGTATATGTGTAATTAAAAAAAATGTTTTCCTTTTTTTCCTTTGGTGTTTGAGCTCTGCATTTGGAGTCAGAAAATTTGAATTTAAGTCATGGCTCTGCCACTTGTCAGACTTTGGGAAAGTCATTTAAACTCTGAGTCTTAATTTCTTTATTTGTAAAATGAAAGAGTTGAACTAGATGACCTCTGAGGTCCCCTTCCAGTTCTAAATCTGTGATTTAGTTATTATGGGTTTTAATTTTTCTTGACTTGTAGCCTTTAATTTACAAATTCTAAAGATTGCATAAAAGATTTAATTTACTAGGTGCCATTTACACCTAGCTTTATTTTCATTTATTCGAATATTCATTTATATCTGAAGTTTTATTGTATTATAATGTTACTAGTAGAGAAAATCTTTTATATTTAGATCATATCTATAATTAATAACAATTAAAAGGTTGATAATCCTATTTATTTGGAATTCTTTTTTTTTAAAACCCTTACCTTCCGTCTTGGAGTCAATACTGTGTATTGGCTCCAAGGCAGAAGAGTGGTAAGTGACTTGCCCAGGGTCACACAGCTGGGAAGTGTCTGAGGCCAGATTTGAACCTAGGACCTCCCGTCTCTAGGCCTGGCTCTCAATCCACTGAGCTACCCAGCTGCCCCCTGGAATTCTTAATGTAAATGAATAAAATAAATGAAAGAACCTTATCAAAAGACATCATAACTGAAGGTATGAATTTTTTAAAAAATCCTTACCTTCTGTCTAAGAATTGATACCAAGTATTGGTTTCAAGATAGAGGAGTGAAGGCTAGGTAATTAGAGTTAAGTGACTTATGCAGGATCACATAGCTAGGAAGTGCCTGAGGCCAAATTTGAACCTAGGGCCTCCCTTCTCCAGGTTCTCTATCCACTGAACCCTCAAGAATGCTTTTTTTTAATAAGCAGAATGGGATCGAGAACTTATTTGAAGACCAATGAAATTTGTAATTTCTGTTATTTTTGCATTGATATGAATATGTTAGCTTGGCATTATGGATAAAGAGCTCTCCTCAGATTCAGAAAGACTCAGATAAACATTATATCTCTGTCACAGACTGATTCTGTAACTCTCAGCACCTCGCTTCTTAGGACAAGTTAGGCAACTCTGGGTGTCTTGTTTGCACAACAGTTTCTGATCTGCACTGATGAAGCATGCTTCCTTAGTAGGAGTTCCCAATGTCAATGAAACTATAGTCTTGTACTAAAAAAGGAAACATTGGCTTAACCTTTGTTATATTTTTAAGTGCTATTCTATTAATATAACTAGGTTTTGTTTGAATAATGCTAATTAAGCAAAATTCTGTTTCTATAAGCTTTGTTAAATTATATATCTGTTTTTTAAATGACTATACATTTTTCTCCTAATATTATTTGAGGACTCATAGACAATACAGCTGACTGCAGCTGTTTGTGCAGCTGCATAGTTTGCTACTTGGTATTTCTTTTGATTTTTGCTCTGTTTTGGCTGACTCTTCTTTTATTTTTGAAACAGTGATCACATGGAAAATGTTTGTGGCTATTTGATGAAATATACCAACCTTGTCACTGGCTGGCAATACCGGTAAGTTTTTGTTGTTTTTTTTTTTAACTGGACACTTAGTTCCTTTGTGCCAGTATGTTGTGTAACTAATCTGCTCTACTCATCTTTTCTTTCTTTTTTAAACCTTTACCTTCTGTCTTAGTAACAGTTCTAAAACAGAAGATTCAACAAAGGCTAGGCCATTGGGGTTAGGTGACTTGTGTATATATATATATATGTATATATATACATTTTTTTTTTAATGGAGATCAGGTAATGCTAGCCATCTTTGTGTCACACTTTATATGCCACACTGATTTTGCATACCCACATATATCCTTCCTTCCATGAGAGATCACTTCTATGATCAACATTGATAAGGGACAACTAGGAGAAAGGGATGGTTAGAAGAATAATAAACTCTATGTTCAACTTTTTATATAAACTTGACTGCTGTATCCAAAGCTTTAGTAACTAAAGAATGTTCTACCATCTTAACTTGATTCTTTTGGATTTGGAAGGTCTTTTTGGCCTCAGGAATTCCTTTTCTCTGTCTTAGTGATATTGAATACAACTATTCACAATGGCTTTAACAAATTTAGTTTCTGGAAACTTTCTTGCTAAAAGACCAAGATGCTTATTAAGCAGCAAATAAATGTGGATGCTTGATCTGTGAAAGTGGATTATAACCCACACATCTTTTTATGTATTTGAAACTTCACATATTTGTCACTAGAAACCTCACTTAGTTCCTCAAATTTTTGTGTTTTCAGAAGAGCATTCCATTCTTGAAAATACTTTTTGTCCATGTTTCTATACCCCTCATATCTTCATCATCAAAATTCTCTTCAACTTAATGCTCAAAAAAGAGCATTTCCAAATATATAGCAGAACAGAAAAAGAGAATATTGGAACTGTAAGTCTCCATTCCATGCTGAAGTTTCATCCTTTCTCTCCCCTTTTGGCATCATTGCTAACTGCCCCCCCACCCCCACCCCACCCCCTGCCCTCAACTCTTCCCCCTTTAAAAAAAACAAAAAAACCCAAATCCTCTAACAATCAAGCATAATGACCCAAAATATATGTTACTGAGAGGTGGGTCTGTTACTTCCCTGTCAGGAGCAGGCTAGCATACTTTCATCATAGGGTTTCTAGAGACATGGTTGGTCACTGATTTGATCAGTGTTCATTTTCTTTGCAGTTTTTCTATGTGTGTAAATTATTCTACCACTGGCCACTTTAGTCTTTAGTCAGTTCATACTATTTAGTATTCTCTGAAATGATATCTGGTATAATTTCTTATTGTACAATAACTCATATTCATATGACAAAATTTATTTCTTCACTCCCAAATGTATATGAGGAATTTTAAAACATCCCTTTAAATTCTTCCCTCTCCCTTCCCCTTCTACTTACTTCCCTTCCCCTCCCATTTTTCCCACCTCCCTTCTTCCTTTAACTCCTCTGACCCCACTTATTTTCCTGTTGACTTAGATGTATTTTTATGCAAACTATGTATGTATGTGTTCAGTCTGCCTTAGTTCATTTTAGATAAATGCCATTGATCTGATGCCCACTCCCCCTCTCCACCTCTTCCTCCATGTTTATACAGTCCACACCCTTTTTGAGGAATAACAGGTTTCACCTTCTTCCTCCTTTCTATACTGGTGTATTTTCCTTTTTTTTCCCCCCTCTTCATATCCTCAGAACAGAATAAATCCACTCCCTCAATACCCTTTGAAGACTGACTTTGAAGGACACTGGTTTTTTCTCCCTCTGATTCTGATATTAACATTAGAATGCTAACATTCTCTCATGCATCCCTTTTCATTCTTCTAGGTAGGTATGTAGTCCTTGTGGAAAATCCATTTTTCCCCCTTTGATTTCCTGCTTATAATTGCTAAGGGAGTTACTGTTTTATTTTTGTGCCTATAGTAATTTTTGATACTGGTAGATGTTTTAGGTATTTTCAGTGATTTCCTCATCTCTATAACCTTAGTTCTTAACTGGATCCAGGGTCAGACTCCAGGCCTTGCTAGACTTGTGATTGGAATAGTTTACCTTGTTTGGTCTTGCCTTGAGCCTCCTGGGTTCCTGTTTACCTCCTAAGATCAAACCTCCTACCCCCAAAATTTTAGGATCAATGCAGCAGGTTTTCAGATTTTGTGTCTGGCATCTCTAGCAAGAGAGAATGTTAGGAAATTCAGAGCCCCTGGGCCTATAGTATTTTAAGTTCTGCATGTGTTCTGTCTGCTTCTTGGTGCTTGTCCTTGGGGCTTCTAAGATTCCTATCATGAGGTTCTTTGATTACATCTGGGGCTTTTTCAGGGGAGCCTGCTACTCTGGCTGCTTCTAGTCAGCATAAAATTGTATAGACTACACCTGCCACTGGCCTGTCTGATGGCATTGGGTGGCTCTTCACCATCTTTCTTCTTGCCCTTGGGCTTCTGGCTGATCTTCTTGTGTGTTTCTGGGATGGAAGAAGTCACTTATTCTATAATTTTTCCATTGTATTTCTTGAGAATTCTTTTATCAAGCACAAACTTCAGGATTTTTTAAATATATTTCATTTGTGGGAGTTGAGCCATCTTGGCAAGACATTTCAGAATTACCTTTAAAATTTCAGGTTTCTCTCCTGGGCTTTGGGAGTAGAATAAATAATGGTATCACTCACCCAATAAGATATTAGTTCATACTTTGGAGAGATATAGTAGAGTAGCTGTTGAACATCCTGGTTTGGAATCAGGAAGCCTAGATTTTAGTTTCTACTTTGGACACCTATTGGCTTTGTGATCTCTGAGCAAGTCACTTAACCTCTCAATGCTCTTGACAATGCTTTAAGACTAGAAGTTCCAGAGGAAGGTGATGCCTGACCTGCAGTGATAGGGGAGTCTTCCTCAACTATTCATGCTCTATATTAGTGACATCACACCTCCATTCTCTATCCTAGCTAATATTTTAGGAACTTATTGGCAGCCATTGAGGCCAAAATATGGAACATGGGATAGACACAGGGATTGCCAGAGAAGGAAAAGTTACTTGGGTATCAGGATGGGATTTAAGAGGCTTCTAAGAACAAATGGTAAGGGCAGCTCAGTGAATAAAAAGTCTGACTTAGAGACTGGAGGTCCTCGGTTCAAATGTGGCCTCAGATACTTCCTAGTTGTGTGACCCTGGGTAAGTCAATTAACTCTGATTGCCCAGCCCTTACTGATCTTCTGCATTGGAACCAATGCTTAGTATCAATTCTAAGATAGAAGGTAAGAGTTAAAAAAAAAAAAGAACGAATGAAACCTACTTGCCAGTTTTTGTATGCATAGCAATTTATAATCTATTTGAAGGGACATCTATATGAAGCAAAAAAAGTATCAAAATAGGTATAATTATTAGAGAAGTCCAGAAGAAGAAAAGATCAGTTGAGTAGTCAAAGTGAGTATTACAGAGACAGGAAAACTCTGGCCACATGGGATTTAAATTAGAAGAGAAGGGATATGGGGTTTATTGCCCATTTATGTGAAATATGGCTTTCATCCTTATTTTTTCTTGTTGGCTTCAGCTTGTTGAACCATAGTACCCATAATCATTAATAACTTTGGGGAATTCTTAACTAGTAATAAGATACACATTTCCCAGTAAGAATTGCATGGGCTGAAATCCCAAAAGCTTTCTTTTAGTATCTCACCGTCTTTTTCTTCTATGAAACTATCTGCTGTTTTTATGATTTGTTTTTTGACCCATTAATTCTTTAGGATTTATTTACTTAATCTCCAGCTAGATTTTAGTGCTTTCTTCAAAGACCCTTTGAATATAATTTTATTGTATTGCTCAATTAAGCATATATTAGATATTTTTGTGTATTGCATTTGTTTGTGAGGTTTTTACTTTGTTGATTTTTATAAAAGTGGTATACAGTGTTGAAAAATGTGCATAGTCCTTTCAACTGCCATTCAGTAATCAGACATTTATCTTATCTCTAGTTTTTCTAAAAATCTGTTCAGAGATAGCTAGATAGCGTAGTGAATACAATAGGGGACCTGGAATCAGGAAGACTTGTGTTCAAATCTTCCCTCAATTACTTTGTGTGACCCAAAGTTCTTCATTGATTATTTGTTGAAGGTTACTCACATTTACTATATAATTCCTTCACTGCCCACTGCCCTTTTAATCCTTTGGAATATGATATATTCCAGACATATCATAATACTAGTAGCATATTAACACAAGTCTTCAATGATAACATACTTTATAGCCTATTTTCATCCATCATATATTAATTTCATTAGCCATTGGGTCATCAGCAGTTGTGAGCCTTTGGAAATTGTTGTAGTCTCTTACTTGGTAAAGAAGATCAAGTATTTGCTAATTTAAATGGTTTTTGTTCTTTTGCAGGCTCCTTATGGACCTTGCATAGGCCCAATGATGAAATAAGGTCAATCTATGTCTATGTTTTCCCCATTATCCCTTTCCAAATGTTTTTTCTGGCATCAAGAACTTGCTTCAATAGGTGATATTGGGGGAGTCCAAAATTACATATTTTTAGTCTTCCCATATTTATCCCTTCTATTTTATTGTTGATTTTGGTCATTTCTCTGAAGAGCTAATGGTATGACTATGTAGACACCTGATTAGTAAATTCTCACATCAAAAAAAAGTCATTTTCTTATTCCGTGCATTTCATGGTTCCTGTCAGGTCTAAATCTCCTCAACTCTCTTTTCAAAGAAAAATTTGTTATATATAAGTATAAAATTTGGTATATATAAGTATGAGGCATCAGTGCAATTTATAGGCCTTTGACTTCTTTCATTTCTTGAGCCATATTTTCCAACTTATCTTTTTTAACTCAATGAGTACTAAATTATATGTTAATTTAATATGGAGGGCCTAATGAAGTTCTTTGTATAATTTCTCTATATTCCTCTTTAATAGATGGATGTTGAATAATTTGTGATTATTAATATAGTAGTCTTTTTGAAATGTAATATGTTTTAAAAAATTAAAACTCTTGCTGCCCTCAGATAAACAATAAAGGCAGTTTCATCAACTTTATTACCCATCTCCTCTCTAGGGAGAGAATATGGAATATTATCACATTTAACTGCAACTTTCTTAGTTCTTTTAAATTTCATTTATAGAATTAATGTCAGTGTTGATATGATAAGCTTGCTCTAGTAATATGGCCTGTTCCTTAGATAAAGATCTTACAATTAGAATACCAAGAGTTAAGTTACTGTTATTGTTTATGGATGACTTAAAAACTTAGCCTTTGCATCCCTTTCCATCATTAATGCAGAAGGAAAAGGACATGCACATACCTCTTATTTTCCTTTGTTTCATGAGTTGCCAAGGTAAAAAAATATCATCACTTAGTATCAGCTTAGTGATGAAAAACAACTTCTTTGTACCTGACTAGGCTAGTCCTTAAGTCCCAGGTATAGTCTTTCACCAAGACTGTACTTATGTTGGCCTAAAATGACAAAATATGCCAAAGCCTGCACCCTACTAAGCTAAACCAGGGCTTATGACAATAATATGACCCTAGGCCAGGGTCACAGTAATAATAATAACTAACATTTACCCAGTGCTTACTACATGCTATACCTTATATGATGAGGCACTGGATAAGGATTCCTATGGAGTGACATGACAATTTAGAAAAATTATTGGACTGTATAATCTATTTAGTCTAGAATTTAAGACCCTTTGGAAGGAAAATTATAGTCGTCGTCGTCGTCGTCTGTCTTTTCAACTTAATATAGCACCTATGAAGAATTGTCCTTTAATATGGCCTGGTATATTCCCTACCTTTTCTATTCTCCGACATGTGGGTACATACTCTGATATTTTTCACTGCCTATTGCATTGTCAGAATTATGATAAAGATATGCTCTTACTGATGTGCTCTCTTTACAAAACTTGTGGCTTAGTGATAGAGTACTATCAGAAGACCTCAAATGACTCTGGGATATGTATTTCATGTTCCTAGGTTCTTTCCTCACTGGCATTGTTGCCTCTATTGTTTAGGACACTGAATGAAATAGAAATGGAAATGGAGAATGCAGATCAGGATCAATGGTAACCTACTATTATAGTAAGAATTAATCAAATATAGACTGGACTCTGAGAAAAGTAATCCTAGCTGGCAGGGTCCAACAGCCATCAGAAGCCACTAGTTTTCCAGATGTGGAGATTATAAGAAAGAAGTTAGAACTTGTCCTGATAACTAAGAGCTCCCCAAGAGTGGAATGGTACTCAGCTCCTCTTTACATACCATCTAGCTTTTCATAGAGTTTATTAATAGTCAAGTACAAGAACTAGAAGGACAACAACAGAGTGAGAAGGAACAGTATAGTCCAGATGTCTTGCACAACTACTCTAGGAAAGATTGAGAAAGAAAACTGGATGACTAAGAGGTAATAAAGACATCCAAGGAGAAAACTTTAGTGGCTGCCTTTTGCTAGCTCAATTATGCAGATTAAATAGCTAGAGGTCTGAGGACACTGAAGAGGGGTTATAGCTGGGGATGACAGCCTGGACAGGGAGCTCCTATAGATCTGGAGTGAATGTATAACTCACCACTCTGTCCATTTCAACATACAAACAGAAGCTGTGGGGCTAGTAGCTATCTTCTGATTCTCCAACCAGGGTCAAGCCTGCTGCTGTGTCACTTGCGAAGCTCAGACTAGGTAGGTAATTAGACTATGCTACAGACTTCTTAGGACACTAAAAGTTTATAGCTGTCTTGAGTCACATGAGTGTTCAAGATCTAGAGGAGATAGTAGGAGGACTCCAGATAATACAGATTAGGCCAAATAAGGCCACATAATTCCATGCAGAATTGTGCAGAGCCAGGCTCTGATACAGTCTCAATTCCGTATATAACCTGGAAAAAAGAGTAAATAAACAAAACATTCCACAACATCTATAAGCAAAGCTTCAAGCAAAAACACAGCTTATTAATAAGGTCAAGTAGAATTTCTAGATAAAATGAAGAGTTTAAAAAAAACAAGTAAAATGAGAACTCTAGAGCTGGTGTCAGCAAACTATTCTTTGATCGCCAAATCTGTCCTACCTTGCCTTTTCCTTATCAGTTTTTTGTAAGGCTTTCAAATTAAGAGGGGTCTATACATTTTTGAGCATGATAAAATTATTTTTAAATGTAAAAGTTATTCTTAGCTTCTGAACACTAGAAAAATAAGCCATGATTTGGATATAGTAGTGGTTTGCCAATCTCTTCTCTAGAAGAAAGAACTGGAAAATAAATGAGAGTTCTAGAGTCAAGACTTAGAAGGAAAATAAAGAGCTTTGCTCAAGAAGAAATTAGGTGGCATAAGATAAGGACAACCTGAGTTCACACCCAGTCTCAAGATTAATTACTAACTCTGTAAGCCAGGGCAAATAATGTAACTTCTCCTAGCCTCAGTTTCCTTATCTTTAAAATAGGAATAATTTAGCACAAACATGTGTTATCGTGAGGATCAAATGAGATAACATCTGTGAAGCACTTTCCAGACCTCAGAGCACTATAAAAATTCTAACTATTATTGTTATTATTACTATTATTAATAAAAAAAAACATTAATGGTAATTATAAAAAAACTTATCCAAAAAAGAGACTCCCTGAAAATCAGAATGGATCAAACAAATAAATGACTCTGAAATAATAAGAAATGAAGATAATCAAAACAGTAAAAAAAAAGAAAATGTAAGGTATATCTTCTAAACAAAAACAAATTACTTGGAATACAAATCAAGGAGAGAAAAATGAATGACTGAAGTATATGAAAATCATGAACAAAAAAAATGAAATCTGGACACCATGTTTCAAGAAATAATTAAAGCTGCACAAATTATTGGAATCAGAGGAAACATGAAAATAAAAAGGAGCCCCTTGTAATGTACAGAAACCCACACATTAGAACTCCTAGGAAGGGCAGCAGAAGACTAAGGGAATAGAGTGCCAAGCTTGGAGACAGGTCCTGGATTCAAATCTGGCCCCAGATACTTCCCAGTTGTGTGATACTGGGTAAATCATTTAAACCCAGTTGCCTCACCCTTACCAACTGTGTTGTGTAATAGATGGTAATATTAGGACATTTATGATAATAGTACAGGGATACTAGGAAGCCAGCTAGAGAAGAGGCTGGGTGTTACACTCCTTCCCCCACCACCACTTCCTGTCCCCTTCCCAACTGATCCAAGTGCTCTTCTCAGGAATGGTAAGCTTGAAGGGTTTCCCCAATAACTAATCCCACAATTTAGATCTTTTAACTAAGAGGCTTTTATTCTTTAAGGTAGAAGAGGTGAAGAGGGGGAGGGAGGAAAAGAAAAGTAGGTTTCTCTAACTTTCTAAGATTTCCTGTTGATTGAAGATTTTCACAATGTGTTCAATTCAGGAAATAAGGTTATTTTCTCTATGGAGAGATATTGATAACAAAAGCTGACAGATATTCTTCAGAGCTAAGCTCCAAATATTATTACTCAGTCAGATAAATAATCATTGACCAAGAGAGGAATTGGTCTTCCCACTTCCTTCCAACAGTCAGAGGAAAGGAGAAGTGAGTTCAAGCTGCTGGGCTTCCCAAGTGTCTCCTCTTCCAGATTCTATTGGAATCTCATCTCTATCTGGTTGATTGGCAGTTCACCACATTCCAAATCTCTTGCTTTTTCTTACAGATCCATCTTGTGTTGCAATCTCTTCCTAACAGTTGCAACCAATAACTTTAATTAATTTTAGATAGAGAGTAAAGGTTTAAAAAAAAGTTCCTAGGAATGTTAAAAGTCCAAATCCAGAGATTTTTCTATTGTAAGAAATTAAATTTAAGTTTTCTGTTAAATATGAGAATTCTATAATAGTATTGTGGTCGCCAATTTAAAGATAGCATAACTAAAGTAAAAAAATGACCCTTAGTAGCTTTATTTACAAAGAGGTGGAAAGAATGAAAGTGGGAAAATGTAAGAAGGTAGAGAATTACCTAGCCTGTCACCCTAAGTGCACCACATCTCTTGTCCCCATGTGGATTTTCTAGCAGTTCTCAGCCAGAAGTCCAGTGGTGTCCTCAGCAAGGGTTCTACCAATGTAACCTCCTTCAGGAAAGGAAGGCCTCTCTGAAACCAATCTCTCCAGAAGCCAGGAGAGGAAGGCCAGCCACTCACTCACCCAAGACAAAGTCCTCCAACACCAAAGTCCAAAAGAGAAGATCCAGGAGCAGTCCTCTAAGAAGCAGTCCAAGAGCGAAAGTCCCACCTCAAAGTGAAGCTGAAGACTGAAGTCCCTTGGACTGGAAGTTCAGGACTCTTTATAGTCCTTTTTCCATGTCCCTTCCTGTTCCTTCCTCCACTTTATGGAAACCAATTGCTGTCTTTCAATTTGCCTAGCACTGCCCAGGGGCAGAGCCATGGCCTCTGGAATTGTTACCCACTTTAGCAAGTGACTTGCAAACACTTACTTAGATTTTCTAGCTAAAAGTGCATACAATATTGCACTTTCTAAGAGGAAACTACAATAGTTAGAGATAAGAGGGAAATAGAAGAGAGAGAGGGCGAAACTAATGTTTGCTAGGCACATTGACAAAAAACCCCAAAACAAGTAGGGGGCAGTCCCCTTTGGCATAAGAGTTTACATTCAGAACAAATGTGTTCAACCATCTTCAATTCAATCAATTACATCCCAAGCTTCATTCTGGATCTTCTAATGCAGTGGAGGAGGTTTCTTTATAGCACTTCCTCCAAACAGTTCATTTTCTTGATTCAGGAAAATAGAGTTTCTTTTCCTGAAATTTTTCTCAAAAAATTTTAAGTCTTGGATTTTACAAAAATTATACACTATCAAAGGAAATAATACTTTTTAACTGCTAGGGAAAAAAAGCATTCAGTACTAAGGAACCATAATAAGAGCCATTCAGAGACTTAGTAGTTGCTACTATTAAAGAAGAGAGATCTTGGAACACAATATAAAAGACAAAAAAAATGAAGTCCTATAGCCAAAGAAAATTTTCCTTGGCAAATCCTACAGGAGAAAAAAAATAAACCTTTAATGTGTAAAAATGGAGACTTGAATCCAGGACTTCAATCCCCAGAAGTCCTTGCTCCACTTCCCCAGAATGCTTTGTAATATCACTGAATTCTCACCTGGGCCAAGATTGAGATGGGGTATTTAACCTGATTGGAAAGGCTTCTGGGCACTCTCTTTTCTTTTTCCCGTTGCCGCTTCCAAGCACACGTGTCTCTTTTCATAATGTAGGTGAGGTTGTCTAGGCCTCACTGGGCCTAGACACGTGCTTTCTTATTCTGTATTTTCTTCAATCCTTAACCTTTAATAAACCTCTAAAAATA